>NC_058394.1:1810821-2414428 GCF_019915245.1 Fusarium musae
CGCCGGACCAATGCTAGATGTTAGGTTGAACGCCTTGCCCAAGTTACAACAAAACAAGAGACGAAAGGGAATAGCACTCTAAGATTAAAGGACTCATCTAATGGCCTCAGTCTTGCCCTGATTCAAGTCTTCAGGTTGGCGGATGCAGTGTCTTCCCCAACTGAGAAAATGGCCCGGCCCTGCCGGCCCAAGTTCGTGAAAGAAGCTTTCCAAGGCAACAAGTGAAAGCAACTAAGCCTATCAAGTATTGGCGCCACCTGCATGCATTTAGTATGAGAATAAACTTTCTGATTCGCGTGGCGACAGTTCCGAGCCCCAGTCAGCTCTGACAGGCTGTGAACTGGAGACTTGCGCCAGATAATGGATTGCACACGATCATGCTGCGTTGCTCTTGGTTATAGGGTCTAGGAAAATGTGTTATATCAAGGAAAAGCTCTTCCTTTCGATAGCACTGGCCCAGTGTGCCCTCTCGATATCCACCCAACTAGTTGTTCGGCCCAGAGGGTTGGCAAGTCAGGGGCCCCGGATTCGCTCCGAATATCGACTTCATTCACACACTACTGTATGCAGCTTTCCCATGTTATCAATCCACACGAGGGATCACAATGGTAGGTACAATTCCCGTCTCCCCGTCTCCCCGCCTCGGAAGCTGAGACCATGAAACATCAGTGCTATTTATGCAGCCTCGCATCGATGCATAAATAATCGTGCCCAGTAACAAAACAGCGCTACCCTGAAGCTGGCTTTCCATGATTTTAACAACACATACAGGGCACTACAAGTATTTGGAGTTTCGAATACATCATGAAAGTGTACTTATTACAAAGGAAGATCCAGACGGACTGAAACAAGTAGCGTAAGCCATGTTGCGTTGGTAATAAAGGACATACAGCAGCGCGTCGAAATGACGGACATTAGAGCGGCAGCTGTTGTAGAAAGAATCGATATTAGAATAAGAATTAGAAGCATGCAGACTGAACCACCAAATTAAAATACATGAATATAACCATCACCCTACCAGCTCCAATCATCATCTCCATTACCCAAGAACGCATTGTCCAGCCACACAGAGACATAATCCTAGACGACACCTTGGGAGAGTTCGACAATCCGCAGCAGCAGCACACTCCGGCGCAGGTCCATTACCAACAAGTCCACAAACACCATTGACACAAGCGCAAACTCCCGGCAAAACACAAAGATCAAGATTAGCGAGACAATCTGCGGCACCAGTGCAATCGGTGTTGTCAACACAAACGCCATTTTGACAAGTAGCTCCAGTACTGCAACCTGCGTTGGAGGTACACTCGTCAACGTCGGGAGATGTGGCGCAGACTGCATCAACGCAGACACAAAGACCAAGAGCGCAAAGGGGATTGACTGAGAGGAGACAATCGTTGGCGTCAACACAAGCATCTGTGCCTCCGCCTCCTGCTGCGGTACACACGCCGTTGGTGCATACATCTCCTGCAGTGGTGCAGTCAGCGTTACCGGTGCACGCATCGCCAGTATTACCTCCGCCGCCACCTCCGGCCTGTACACAGACCGCGTTGAGACAAACACAGATGTTGAGAAGTCCGTTGAGGCAAAGGCCAGCGTTTGCCGTACAATCATCTGCAGTGGTACAGGAAGTTGGGTTATTCCCTGGATCAGGCCCGCAGACGCCGCTATCAAGGCAGACAGACCCAACCGTAGTACAGTCTGTATTATCTGTGCAGGTATCGCCGTCCCCGCCGCTGTTACCGGCTTGTACACAGACAGCATTGAGACAAACGCAGAGATTCAACAGACCGTCTAAACAGAGAGCGGCGTTGGCAGTGCAGTCGTCTGCTGTAGTGCATGAAGTTGGGTTGTTGCCTGGATCAGGTCCACAGACGCCGCTGTCAAGACAGATAGACCCAGCTGTAGTACAGTCTGCATCAACTGTACAAGTATCACCGTCACCGCCGCCATTCCCAGCTTGTACACAGACAGCATTAAGACAAACGCAGAGGTTCAGTAGACCATCCAGACAGAGAGCCGCATTGGCAGTACAGTCGTCTGCTGTAGTACAAGAAGTTGGTGTGTTTCCTGGGTCAGGTCCACAGACACCACTGTCGAGGCATACAGCTCCAGCAGCAGTACAATCAGTGTCGTCAGTGCAGGGGTCGCCATTGTTACCGCCACCGCCTGGTGGTCGTATACAAACGGCATTGACACAGACGCAAAGATTGAGGAGACCGTCTAAGCAAAGACCAGCATTCGCGGCACAGTCGTCGGCAGTGTTACAGGAAGTCGTAGCAGTTTCTGTTGGCGCAGGAGCGGTTGTTTCCGTGGGATTCGCAATAGGGTTGGCGATACATAAACCTTCGAGGCAAACGCAAATGTTGATCAAACCGTCGAGACAGAGTGCAGCGTTAGCTGTGCAGTCACTGTTGGTGGCGCATGGCGTTCTTGTGTTCTCAGGCGGCAGATCAGTTGTTTCTGTTGGATCACCCCCAGGGTTTGCTACAACGCAAACAGCGTTGAGGCAAACACAGAGGTTCAGCAGACCGTCCAAGCAGAGATCCGCATCAGCAAGACAGTCATCAGCTGTAGAACAAGCCACTGGCGCTGTAGTAGGTCCTCCGCCAGCGCCAGTCTCCGTAGTTGTCTGATCGTTGCCTCCCCCAGGATTAACGCAGACGGCATTGAGACAGACACAAAGGTTGATCAACCCGTCGAGACACAGATCCGCATCGACAGCACAATCGTCAGCAGTAGAGCAAGCTACTGCGGTAGAAGTAGCTCCTGGACCAGTGTTCGTCGCAGTAGGGTTCGCAGCGGTCGTTTCCTGACCGTCTGGATCAGCAACGCAGACTCCGTTGAGGCAGACACAAAGGTTGAGCCCTCCGATGATACAGAGGTCAACATTGACAGTGCAGTCATCGGCTGTGGTGCAAGCAACTGCAGTGGTATCTGTTGGAGCTGGCTCTGTCGCTGTGACTGTAGCATCGGCAGTGGTAGTGGCTAATGCTGGATCAAGGATGCAGACAGCATCTACGCAAACGCATAGATTGAGTAGACCATCTACACAAAGATCAACGTCAACCAAGCAGTCATCATCTGAAGTACAGGCAACTGCTGACGATGTCGCTGCTGCTGCTTCCTCTGTGGTCGTAGCACCAGCGTCTGTAGTTGTCTGTCCACTGTCAAGACCAGATGTCGTGGCTAACGCTGGATCGACAATGCAGATGGCATCTACACAGATACAAAGGTTAACCAAACCGTCGACACAGAGGCCGAGGTCAGCCAAACAGTCAGCGTCTGTATCACAAGCAACGGCTGATGATGTAGCGGCTGCTTCTCCATCGGTGGTGGTAGCATCCTGGACGGTGGTCGTCTGTCCGTTGTTGGCATCAGTGGTCGAAGCCAAAGCAGGGTCGAGAATACAAATGGCGTCAACGCAGATGCATAGATTGAGTAAACCATCTGAGCAAAAGACAGCATTGGCTAGACAGTCATCATCTGTCGAACACGATACTGTCGATGTGGCCGCTGGGTCTCCCGTTGTAGTAGCAGTCTCTCCAGTACCATCAGTCACTGTAGACCCAGCACTATCAGTCGGCTCTCCGTTGCCAGTAGTTGCAGTTCCAATGTCGGAGCCGGTGACACCTGATCCTTCTGGACCTCCGGGCTGCTGCGTGCAGACTCCATCGACGCAAGTACAAATGTTGAGGCCGTTGAAAACACAGAGAGCGACATTGAGAAGACAATCATCGTCTGTGGAGCATGGTGTCGTTTCAGTTGGCTCTGCAGTTGCGTCTTGAGTAGTGGAGGCTGTCTCTGTCTGTCCATCAACACCGGTACGAGTGGCACCAGTCTCAGAGGCTGAAATACCACTTCCGTCAGTGGTAGGCGCACCAGGGTTGGCAATGTCTGTCGTATCGGTACCAGCACCTCCAGCTGCCGAGCTACCGCCGTCGGTAGGAGACTCCCCGCCAGTGTCAGTGGGTAAAGCAGATCCGCTGAGCGTGATCTCAGAGCCTCCGCCACCTTCTGCACCACCCGTCACTCTCGTGCTGGCACCCGAAAGGCCTGTCGAGTCAGATCCAGGGCCGACGATAGGTCCTGCATCAGACGTAGCAGCGTCAGTCTCGGTAGGAGAATCGCCGCCACCATCACCTGAGCCAGTCGAGCCACCATTGCCATCGGGACGACCTCGAATGCTAGTGGTTGAAGCTGAGAGCCCATCGGTACCAGTCGTACCGGGGCCAGGGTTGACAATCGGGGCGTCATCGCTGGCATCAGCACTGGATGCTGTCGAAACTGGAAGATTTCCAGCTCCCGAGCGGGTAGCAGTACCTGCGGGTGGTGAAGTTACAGCTGCGCCACCATCTCCACCACCGTTGCCAGTAGAAGAGCCATCACCACCAAGATCAGGGCCAGGCCGGCCACCGTTTCCTTCCGGGTTGCCGCTGTCTGGCCCGTTACCAGAGCCACCTCCAGGAGAACCACCATTGCCGCCTGGTGATCCGCCGTTGGAGCCACCACCTGTGCCTCCAGTGCCACTACCGCCAGTACCGGAGCTTCCATTGCCATTACCACCGCCACCGGAGCCTCCGTTTCCGTTGCCTCCATTTCCGTTGCCTCCATTGCCTGAGCCATCGCCAGGAGAGGCACCGTTGCCTCCCCCATTGGAACCTCCATTGTTGCCGTTGGAACCACCACCGGATCCGCTGTTACCTCCACCGTTACCTCCATTGGAGCCGCCATTACCAGAGCCTCCGCCGGATGAACCACCATCACCGCCTGGTCTACCACCATTACCCTGAGGATTGCCATTTGCACCAGGAGAGCCAATGACAACACAGTCTCCGTTCTGGCATACCTGTCCGGGAGGGCAAACGACATCAACACAGCTGGCCAGTGCTGGGTTTGATACACATGTGTTACCCAAGCAGATCTCATCACTGGCACACGTCTCACCACCGCAGTCGGTGGGATCTCCAAGAGGGACACACGATTCCTGGATGCAGGCATAGTTGGCAGGGCAGATAGAGCCACCGCAGCTAATAGGCCCATCTACCCGCACACAGCGGTCGTCGATGCAGGCGTAGCCTGGTGGACAAACATCGTTCTGGCGATGGAAGAGCCGGTTAAGGGTGCTGGATGGTCCGCAGGATAAGGGGTCCGAAACCGAAAGGCATTCTCCGCTAACACAGATGAAGTTTGATGCGCACTCTGGCTCGCATGCAGAAGATGGAAATCCGTTACCATCCTCGCCTGGGCCTGGACGGCCAGGGCCAATGTTGTTGGGGCCACCCTGGTTGTTACCAGAGCCAGAGCTGGAACCAGGACGTGAGCCTGGGAAGCCGCCCGGGTAACCGCCTTGGCCACCTTGGTTCTGGCCACCTTGGTTCTGGCCACCTTGATTTTGACCACCTCCACCTGAAGCGTCACCAGGAGAGCTGCCAGAACCGTTGCTGTTCGAGGTAGAGTCTCCTCCTTGTTGATTTCCGCCCTGCCCCGAAGTGGCGTCGTTGGGAGAACCTTCCCGACCGCCTTCATTGTTGTTCTGATCTGTAGATCCCCCTGGCCCGAAGACAAATCCTCCTAGACGTGTAGAAGGACTACAAGCTGCTCTAGGGATGCTTTCCTTGTGAACCACGTCGCTAATGCACTGCCCAGAGACGCAGACTTGTCCCTTGTCACATGGTTCGGCGCTACTGCCGCACTGAGAAGTATCTGTAGAGATACTAATCGGTACGCATTCACCACCGAGGCACCATGAGCCAGGCTCGCAGGGTGTATCGCAGTTCTGGTCTGCGTTTTCGTCGTCAAGGGACTGGCATTGCCCAGACACACACACTTGCCCAGCAGTGCAGGCCTGGGAATCTTCTCCGCAGTTGTTTATGTCGGTGGAAAGGAATATCTGTCGACAGTATCCGTCCTGGCAAGATGTACCGAGAGAGCATGAAGTTCTCTCATCGCAGGCTTGAACGTCGGTACCGAGGATAAAGGGAACGCAGGTATCATAGAGACACCAGCTTCCAACATCGCATTTACTATTGGAAGGGCCGCAGGATGCGGGATCCGAGCCGATATCGAGCTTTTGGCATTGTTGGTTGATACAAAGAGATGAAGCATCACAGGACTCTACTCCACAGTGGATAGGATCGACTGCGATCTCAATGGAGACACATTCGCCGTTGGTGCACAGTTGACCAGGCTTGCATGCGGTAGGACAGTCATCTGTACCGAGCTCAAGCGGGAGACACAGACCGGCAACGCAGATCTCTGAGGGCTCACAGGAGTTACCGAACTTTCCACAGTTTCGAGGATCAAGACCAATAGTGGTGTTGGTGCAACTTCCCCAGGTGCAGATATCAGGGATGGGACATCCGGCACGTGGGACGAGGTTTGGGTATGTTTGATGGGGATATGCAGAAGCTGAAACCGTCAGGGTGATAGCCACGAGGGCTCGCCAGCTCAGAGAGTGAGTCATGGCTATTAGGTGATAATTCGTCGACTTGTTGATGATGTTGAACAACGGAGTCGATGAAGCTTCGTGCTATATATCTCGGTAGTTGTTGACCAGACGCATCTCAACATACCTATCGTCACAATAAACAAGCCAGTGACTGCTGGTGACAAGCAACACTGTGAAATACCGGTCTTCGATACATCCTGGATCAATGTTTGATTAGGCTGGCTTGTGTGATGCCTTCGTTGGTATGTGGTATAAGGAGGGTTCTCAGAATCATGGCAACTCAGGTGATTCCAGATCGAACAAGGCGTAGTGCTACATGCCTTGGAACAATAAGATCTTAAACAAAACACCGCTGAAGGGTTTGGATCCAGGCCTGGGCTGTTTTTGATCGGATGAAAGTCTTTCTGGCGTGAAACCATCCAGATAAGGGGGCGGCCGCTCATGACGATGACTCGATGTGAATCTTGGAACCATGGTGATAGGTCTTTCTCCTACTCGCAGTTCTGTTGCCATCAATCACGAACAATAAAAGTTGTAAACATTGAATTCAGTGACGGGATACAACTACCAAGAATCCAGGAGAAATTGGACAGAAGGTACGGTCTAAGGGCCAAGAGACCCAATACTCCTTTCTCTGATAGAACCAACAGCATGAATCAAAGCCGGCATTCCACGATGGCTGGAGCGTTCTGCTGTCAACGTTTGGGGCTGAGTCAAGGACGGCCCCGTTTAGCAGCCACCTACGTATTAGACTTTTTAATGTCTCTTTTGGTTCTCTGCCCAGCTCCAGTAATCACATTAGGATGTGTATATACAATATCTGCTACTGTGACTTGACAGGGGCCTCGGCTTTGAAATCCCTGGTATTCAGGGAGATGTCCCAAGTACTATTACTAGTGGCAATAACTATGAGAGCTTCTTGGCAAGTTCCCAGACCCAAGCTGCGCCCAAACTACCATCTTGACGAGTATATTTAGCATCCGCTATGAACTTTGAAGTCATCGATTCAGCTGACGTGGTTGCCCATATGATATGTACAAAGAAAAGCGATAGATTTACTCCCTAGAGCCGTTTACCGTGATTTGATGTAAGTCTTGTAATACGCTTTTGGCGGTCATAAGCGAATGACTATTTGGTGTGTTTATCTTGAGTCTGCCTCTCCGCATTGTCCAGGGTTCCTCATAAACTTTGGACTGACACCGAGTCACCAAGTCATCAAACCGCCAAAGACTGGCCACAGCAACACAGCCCCATATCCTCTAAAATAGTGCTTTATGTTGGAATCTCCTTTCTGATAAAAAGTATGTCAACCTCGAAACAATAATCAATGTCTGGTGTTAATTGGGCTTCTGGTGAAACAGGTTGCAACCACTTTAGTTTATCAGGCCGCTAACTTTCGGAGCGCGTATTCATTCCCATCACATTCGGCCTTCGAAGTAACCGAAACATTCAGACTTTAGGCTTGACGGGCGCTATGTACAGTTTAAATTAAGGCAGCGCCACGTTGCAATGGCCGGATCTCGGCAGTTCGGTGAAACATGGAGACATCAACTATGGCTTGCAAATCCTCAGGCACACGGAAAACTCCGTTTTATTATCCTCGACTGTTTGATTTTATGGAGTCGATGTTGTGTGATACATTTTTGGCACATTTTGCCATCACATTCCTTGGACCCCACGTCGCAGAACAGTGACGGTGGCATCTCAGACCTGTATCACTTCTCAATTGCGACTTGCAGAGGCCCTGGGGTGTCTGGCCCCTAACGGGAACTTCCGCCGATACAGGCTTAAAATTCAACTTCTGAATGGCTCTGTTGGTAACAGTAGTGAACCATTTCACAATAGCAGTGCGCTGTGCATACTAAAATCCGCGCATTATATGATATCCCTTGCAGGACGAGAAGGCAGCTCGACTGCATTGTACAAAGGTTTGGTCAATCAAGCACTTAATATAATGGAGAACTCTGTTTGACCGGTGGTCACACCAAGATTCAAGTATTTCTGGCAATGCACCTTGCAAAACGTAACCTCTGACCGCAATATTGTATCTTTTGAGGCCATACATGCAAGAGAACTGTCGTGCCCAAAGGGATGATTTTGCAGAGTGAGCTCTGCGGTGGATGCCCAAGTTACATTTCTAAGAGGCTCAATGTGTGTAATACAGAGACTATTGAGATGAAGAACGGAGCAAAAGCCCCTCGCTGGTGTAACCCGACGGAAATAACATGATCCATAGACCTCCTTCACAACCAATGATATCTCGTTGGTGGATCACCTTTCAGCTGCAAAGTCCTGAGGTTGTGTCCTCCCTTGCATAACATGTTCAGCCTCATGCAGTCTTCTCCAAACCGGGCGACTCGAGAGGATCAGATCATATTTCATGACTGAAACTCCTTACCGCCTCCATTGCACAGACTCAAAAGTCGATGCGTTGTCTGAGACACGATCGATCAGGATCGCGAGTCAAAGACGTTGAACCGTCAGATCATACCAGCTCGGCAGATCTAACGATTGAGTTGAAACTAGGATGAGCAGTATTTCCCTGGCAAATCCGAGTCGCGTGTCTTGCAAAACAGGTATACATCTCTGTGATAAGGGGAGAGCAAGACAAAATCACTCTTGGCAATCATTCAAAAAGGCTGAAAAAGGTCAGGTGGGTAGAAACGGAGTCGACAGCAGAGAGGAAAGAAAAACAAAAAACAAAAACAAAGCAATCGTGCGTCATCCGGAATTCGAATCCGAGCCTCAACTTTTCTCAATGGAAGAGTTGAATCCTAACCCCTAGACCAATGACGCTTGATAATTTGATGACTCAGCGAAATGCCAAACCAATCTATAATCACCAGGTTCTGTCGAGCTCCATTCATTATCCGGTGATTGTATGATACAGCAGCAGACATGCCAAGGTTGACAAGAGGTAAAATCCACTTTCTTCTATATACATAACTGAAGGCTATATGTCCCTTCTATGCCTTTGAACCTGAGTTCATGTTATACTTGTAGTGCCATCCCTCACTCTTCATATCCATCCTGATTTTGTACGTCTCCTCCGCGACTCTCAACACATCCAAGTCCAGGTCCACAATCTCCATTTTCTCCTCACCAACCTCAATTCTTCCCAATGCTCCCAAGATTGGCATATTCACACAACTCAGTCCTCCAGCATTGCAAAACACAATCGCGGCCGTATTCTCAAACGCTCGTGCCGTAAGTGTACAATTCAAAAAGATGCGTTCAGAATCGGGGTTGAGACCGGCTCCTTCTTCGCCGTTATCATCCATAAACCAGTATGACGGTATGAGTATGATATCAGCACCGTCGTTGACGAGCGCTTTGAACGCCTCGGGGAATGCTAGATCCCAGCATATCACCATACCAGCGCGTACCGGTCTTCCATCAGCGTGTTTTAGCGGCGTGTCGAATGCAGTATGTGGGGTGTGCGTTGAAGAAGTTAAATGCGGTCGCTCAGGATGCCACAGGTTCTTCTTCTGATAAGAGCCGCAAATCTCGCCTGTTCCTGCGGCAAGGAAGTATGCCATGTTACGGAGCTCCTCATCTTTAGAATGGGGAACTGCATGAACTTCGCAGATTGTGCCAGGAACGATGTTGATGTTGAGTTCTTTAGCTAGAGCTTGGTATTTCGCGAGATATCCTGTTGATATCTTGCTGGCTGATATAAATTCGGGATGCTCGGGGACCCATGATGTTAAATGGAATTCAGGGAGAATTGCAATATCGCATCCCTTTGAAGCGGCTGAGCGAAGATAACTTTCTGCTTTTGCAAAGTTTTCTTCGACAACGATGGCCTGATAACGTGTAAGTCAATGACATCAGACGATCAATACAGATGTCGCAACGAGGTTTATGGACTGACCTTTGGTTCGAATTGTATTACAGCAACTTTATAAATGGGCGGCATTTTGGATGCAACGTTCTGTTGGTTACCAGGAAAGATTACAGTCACAAATGAACAGAAATGTCTTGCATATCTGGGGAAACGTCGAATGCAATGCGGGCGGAGTATAAAATATCGGCCGTCGGCGTGATGAGCAGCAATTCTCCACTGTTAGCATCGGGTACACATTTCTCTAAATGGCAAAGGCTTTGTCAATGATTATTCGTGACAGGCCAATCATTATCACGGATCGAGCTCCTTGCTTGGCCGTTTGCCACTTGCGTCAACTCTGTTGAGTTCCTTGTGTATTGATTACCCGATATGGATTTGGTCGCTGATTGACAGGTGTCACCTCGCGTTCACGTTTATGTCGCGCAATGCGAATGATTGCCCAGAAATGGTTTTGTTATATCCGCAGCGAATCACACTTCGTGAATGACACGGATATAGAAGCTAAGGAAAACCGCTGAGGTTACCCCTCAGTATCTCGCTTGGTACGCCGGGTGGCGCAGGTCCAGAAGGTCCATCAAATGGGCAGAACAAGACGCTGCCCTCAGCCGTATTCTGCTGTCCCAAGAGCGGCCCTTTTGCACTCCTCTCCATAAGATCCTGGACCTTGTCAACAGCTGATGCATCAATCCCGGTCTTCCGTAACTCATGCGCCATTTGTATGGCTGCAGATGCAGTAACAGGGTTCTCGCGTCCAATCGTGATCATGAGATCCATGAGCGCTGTCATCTTCATCTCGCTGCTGCGATTCTGTGCCGACACATAATCTTCTAGAAACACATATGTCGCCATATATGCTGCGAATGTCACAAGAGGTTTGCCGAACATGGCTGTCACGTCAGGCTGCGAAGCAATGATGTTAAATATCGCGTCAGCAGAAGGGACAAGACGCGCCTGTGTGTTGGAGAGTACATCAGAAGAGATACTGTGCTTCTTGGCCTGGACGGAACCGACGCGGTGGATGCATATTGACGCGGTGTGTAACTGGAGGTTTATGTTGGTTGCTTCCTGAGTAAGTGACCCGCGGAGCGTTTCGGGGAGCGTAATGAACGCTGTTGAGAGACTTGTGTCGAGATCGCGATGGCGTTTCCAGAACTGACTGTTTTGGATGTCTGCTAGGTCAGAGGCTTGGTGGTCCTGGTAAGTATGATCGAGACATTCGTGGAATAAATGAGTCGTTGTAATGCGATATCCGAATGACGAGCAGAGAGAGTTGTCACCGCCGAGAACTTGAGGCAATGACGTTGAGGGTTCCTCCATGCCAAGTTGAAAGGCTTCGTCCGAGGCTGGCAATAGCGTGCTGATCTGCAAGGTGTCAGCCATGTATCTTCTCAGCTCTTATCTATCATACCTTGTTGACGTCCATCAGACTTGGCCATCCAGTAGTGCCGCTCGTATGCTTATCACTGCAAAACACAGCCCACAGTGTTCTTCGCCTCTCCTCAAGCTCACACCAATCCTTTGGTTCCGGAAGCGTTGCATTTCGTCTCCAGTCGTTTTTACCATCGAGCTGATGGAGGCCTAGAATCTGCGACAGGCGAACAGACTTTGATGTACTCATCGATGATCGGGAGAACCACATATTTAGCACTTCGAAATGAGCCATGAGAATGCAACATTGCGTATGGGCGAGAGTGACAAAATATTCCCCCTCGCCCTAGTGTTGTCAGTTGACGTCCGTTGTGCACAGTTAAAGATTGACTAACCTTTTGCTCATCAGCTTCAAGATAATACCTCGCTCTTCGATAGAAGGGATCTGCGAGGTGTTTGTGAGGCGGTGAAACAAGTGCAGCTTGCGCCATGATTATGTACTGAAGACACATCGGTGGTTGCATATGAGGTGGAAGATAAAGCGATGCAAGATATCGCGAGGGATGAATGTATTGCGCATCGCAATGAACCTTTGTGAAAAAGACATTCGTCCTACAACTGTCAGGTCCTTTCTTTTACTCTCGATGATTTTCACTCACAAGTCCTCAATGATTTCTTGCGGGGGAAGTTGTTCATATCTTCCCGTCTCAGTAAGCTGATTCTCCGACGGTTCAAAGGGTCTGAACGATTGATATCCTTCTTCCTGCGTCGCCTTGAGCCGATATTCCAGGTCGACTACTCCCATTAGTATCGCTCAGAAACTTTGCTACTTACTTACCCAATCGCGACTCGAGTTCTTTGACCCGTGGTCGCGTGGCTGTTATCACGGGCTTCTTGCGCGAAGAGGGATATTGGCATTTTGTGCCGGTGGCGGAACAGCGGCTACATTCAGGGCTCGAACGGTCGCACTTTAGTTTACGGTTACGGCACTGATAGCACGAAAATGGCATGAGAGTTTCCTCTGGCGGTTTGGAGGAGGACGAGGCCATTTTTAGAGTTGGTGAGAGCTTGGTATAGCTCTTGGGGTTGGAGCTCGTGATGCTTGAGTTTAGTTGCCTACGTGATCATCCTTCGCCTCTGCTATACGGCTATAATACAGTGGGTCTCGTCGCTTGTGATTTGCTGCGCATCACTGATGACCGTATCGCGATAAGAGGGTTTCTACTAACCTGTACAACACCTCATCGAAAAGTCAGAACAGAGTAACTAAACGAGCCAACGGCAAAAGACCAAGGAATAAAAGATAGTTTCACGATTTCCCTTCAAAGGTTCAAAGGATTAAAGCCATATATCTTCAAGTGGGTCTGTCTTGTTGAAAAGGCCACGGCTACTTAATTCAAGGTTCTCGATCAAACCTTCGTCTGCATGAATAAGTCTGCCACTCGATGTGGTGGTATGCTGTAGTGAGATTCTCACTGGCGTGGCGTTTGGAGGAGCTATGAACGTGAAACCTTGAAATCCACATTGGAAAGTTTCCTCTTCACCGAGGTATAAATAACCCCCTCCCCCGCCCCCAAAGAACATCTCTTCTTGAGTTTCTACCAACATTTCGATACATCTTCAATATGGACGTTACACAAACGCTGGAAAAGCTTCCAAGTGAAGTCATTATTATGATCATGCGATCAGTTTTATCCCCGATAGATCTCCAGTCCGTCATCAACGCATCGCCTGTCATATTCCAGCTTTACCTTGCTTACCGTTCGTCCATAATGGCGCCTACCATCCGTCAGATTAAAAACTCATGTGCAGCCCTGGAATCTGGAATTCATCAAATGCTGGTCATAAACACTCTCCCAGATAAGATGTTGGGTAAAGGCCATAGGCTTACTGTTAGACAAGAGACGTATTACCCGAACTGGGAAAAGCACCTACCCTTGATTTGTGAGCTTCACCGACAGAGAGAAAAGGCACACCATCTCATTATAGAACCTTCAACGGAAGCTTGGAAAACACTCTTGTCGTGGAAAGAGAAGAGCAGGCTCCAACCAGATCTAGCTTCCGAGCGGCATCCAATCGTTGAAAGAACATTGGTCTTTTTCCGAACAAGAGACATACGCCTTTGAACGTGGCTTTCTTTTGTATGAATCATGGCGGCTTTACATGGATTCTGATGACCCGAATGATCTCAGTGGTCCCAAATGTAATGACAGTCGCAACGTTACAGGGCCCAACTGGAAATGTCTTGATGACTGGTGGGAACATATCTAGTGACAGGCTCTACCTCCCGTCGATATTATGGTTTGTCTTTGACAAATTCAGAACCTTAGAACACTTAGTCGCACAACACTCCGGAAAGATCCGTCCAAGTCACCGACTATATCAAGCTCTGATGATGATCAGGCATGAAAGTTCTTAAGTCGGACCGAAAACCAAGAACTGAGATACACCAGGTCTCTTTGCTTGCGTGGCTAGGTTGTGTTACAGAACCTACGACTGATGAAGGAGGAGGAGCTGCAGAACTATGTACTCTTGAGCTATTTCGCGTTCGCAATCGAGGAGGCAAAGCTTTGCTCATCTGCAGTGAGCGTAGAGAAACGCTGTGTTCACAGGCAGCTAGCCTGTCGACTAGAAAATCTATTTGAAGACGTTGCTATGCCTCACTACTTTATGCAAGCCTATGTCCTTTGGGATAGAAGTCGGATACGAAAAGTGGAAGCCTGAATGGTGGATGTTATGGTTGTTAGGATTTGGATGATAGACTTCAAAATCCCTTTTGTCGCTGATTTTATCTTTATCGGACATCAGAATGCAATAGGCAAAGACAATTAAGTCGTTTATTCGAGGACAGTGGTCTATGTAGTAGGGACGATGACATGAGTGTAGAAGGGGGCACGAATGTAGATGATAATAGATTGCATCCACGAGATAACAAAGCCCAATGGTATGTATCCTTATTTAGGTAAAAATCCTATCATCCTGACTGATGAGGTCGAAGAATGGGACACTATAGTGTATGATGCTTCTTCTTAATAGTTTCGCAAGATGCTTCGGGGACCCCGATTCATCTTCATGTTCACTCATGAAATCTCTGAATGTTCCAATAGATTCATGCTACTAAGCTACTTGACTCCATCCTGAGCTCCAACTTCATATGCAGAAAATACGTTGCGGCTCACCTCGTTTCAGGAGATATAGTCTCCCCATCAAGGTATGTGTAGATACGGTAAACGGTGGGGATATCTTTACATTCTTGCAACCGTAGCGCACACAGCTCTTCCACCATATCGTCGCCATTAAGGTCTCGAATTGCGTCTCGAATTTTGAGCTCATTGACGAGAAGCCGGACGATGCTCTGGTACTGTATTTTGGCGCAGCTTTTTTCGAAGTCTGATGGAGCGTTTAGATACAAGACCAGTTGGTCCAGACCAAACACAACGTGAAGACCTTAACCAGCACACTTTGTTGCCTTCAGCATGCAGCACGCCACCATCTTTGAAAAACTCTCTATCAACATATTAACAACATGAAGTCCAATGGATGCGCAGACTTACAAGGCTCTTGCTTTCTCTTCGCTAGTCGATAAGGAATATGTTCTGCTAATTAAATCATACACCCTCATGAGTTTGTCTATTTGGACCGATGATGTTTTGCGTTTGATACACCTCACCATCTGCACTAGGAAGTCAAGGTCGTGTTTCCACTTAACGCCAAAGTGTTTAGTAAGGAAGCTCCATGTGTTAGCGATGACTAGATCAACGTCTTTCTCATCATCAAGTTTAAGGAAAGGGAATACGTCGGGATTCATCATGAACACTTTGATGGAAGTTTGAAGGTCCTCGGAAGGAGCCCATGTATCCTATAAAATGACTTCAAAATTCACACCGCATAACTTCTGTGCAGGAAGTTGTCGAATTTCAGAGACGAGAGTTAGATGCTTTAACAGCTAGTGGCCTTTATGTATCCGAAGGCGCTCAATGAAACCTAATAATCTGTCTAGATGATGTTTACATATATAATGAAATGCGTTAGATAGAACTATACTGCTAGCATCGGTTGACGATCTGTTGTTGGTAGGCTCAGACTCGGACTGCGCTTTAGCTTGTAGTAAACTTGGCCGCTCCCGTATGCCCACGGAATCACAAAGCCATACTTTCTAAGTTGGGTGGAAGGGACCAGCTTATCCGCTCCCTTGTTCCATATCTTCGGGTGCAAGAAGTTGGCCATGGAAGCAGGGCCAAGCAGACTCTCGGGGCTATACGGATCATCCGTTCCCGGATAGTATACAGTGGTGGCATGTGGATTCTGGAGTTTCATGCCCGTCGTCAGAACCCTCACGTCACCATAGGGCTGTTCATGGGAGTGACAAGATTGAAAGACTGATGTGTCAGGTATAGGTAGCGAAGATACTCGTAGACGTCGTCAAGTAGTAAAGTTTCAGCTGATTTGAAAGTGTCCAGGATCTTCTGTCTGACTTCCTTGGCTGTGGGCTGAATCACTCCGAGTTTTCCATATAACGTTCTTCGTCCAGGTTGGAATGTTGCGAATAGAGCCACATCCCCGAACTTCAACGACTCAGGGATAGCACTGTGTTCTGAGTTAGGAAAATATACTGGCCTGGAAGCCGCGGACGTCCAGCTACCGTCCCGCAGCTGCACGATAGGAAATGACTTTAGCTTGTCAACTCGCTCATCGTTGGTGAGCAACTTTGTGGGGAGACGCGACGTGGCAATTTGCCAATCCCTCGAGGTGCTGGTGTGCATCCTCGGCTTCGGGCTATCCAGATCCATCTCCAAAAGCTCGAGCAGTCGGGCGTCGGGTATAGTGGTGAGGCCATATTCGGTCAGTTTAGCCGCTGCAGCCACCGGATATTCGCGCAGAAGATATGACTCGCTGAGTGGGTCGTTTAACAGCGGTTTTCCATTTTCATCTTGAGCCTCTGGAGGAACTCTGGTAAGATGACTGATGAGCCGCCACGCCCTCGGACCTCTACATCTGAGGGCCGGACTTTTCGATATCCAGCTTCGAATATCAGTGTCAAGAGCAGATCAGAATGGATCTGTGTCCTCCAAGATGGGTGTAAACCGATAAAGTCGTAGAGCCATCGCTTGTAAGAAGAAAGAAGACAAGGAGTGATTTTGATCTTCTGATCCAATCGAGAGATATTCGCGATCTAGAAAGTGGAGAGGAAAATCGGGCAGCGCATGGGCATTTTTTAAGGGGCCGGCGGGGCATAATGGATGCTCATTCATAGGAAGATAAATATTCTGGTCGTGCGTTCGATGCAATTTGTGTTCTTCGGTGAAAAGCCATATGTTCTTGTAGCTTTCACGTGCATGTTTAGGTTGTGAGTGTGCCAGAAATAAGTAGCGGAGACAGTCAAAAGTGAACCGAAACTTCATGCTTGGCGATTTTATGAATAAGGAGGTTATTGCGAATCGAACCTCTTCTTGCGTGGCGTCTGTTGCTCCAAGATGCCGAAACAAAATCCCTCCGGTCTGGGTTGATCGTCGCAGATTTATTGAACACTTTGAGGTCCAAGTCCGGTATTTCGATATCTCCTGTCATCGGAAAATAAACCGGTCCTGAGGGACATGAGACCCATTCTCCATCTCTCAATGGTAGAAGTTCGAGCGACTTGAGCATTGCGGTTCCATCCCAGCCGTTATCAAATATTTTGGAGCACATTCGGGCTACTGAGGAATGCCAGGCGTCAGCAGTTGTGTTGGCGCGCATTTTGGAGTCATACAGGCTAAGATCTCTTTGTAGTAGAATAACAAACAGAGACGGGCGTGCTACCCGTAGTCCAAAGGGTTTCAGATGCTTAGCCACTCCGTACGGGTACTTGGCTGAGGTGAAGGGGTCCGTGACAGGATCGTCGAGTAAGACTATGCCTTCATCGTCGGTCATGCCCATCGAGGCTATCTTGACGTCACGAATGAGACGCAAGTCCCTCCTGTTTCTGGATATTAGAGTAGGAGTATCCTGAACCAGTGATAGGATCTTAGCATCAAGTCCAGACCAAAAAGAACCATGGCCACTATCCTGAGAGGGGAGAAACTGTGGCCAGTTATAGCATAGAACTGGGTGCTGGTTAAATTCCAAGACTGCCTGCAGAAATGTCTTCGCAATCTAGTCTCGAATGTTCAAGTTTCTCCTTATCGTATTCACAATATCCTGCCGGTTGGCATTGGTATCAAAGTCCGATTGGATGTGAAACTAGGTTTTACTCAGTCGGCTGTCCTAGTGTCAAGGCATATATACTACTTACCTTGTAGTCTGAAGTCCTAAGAGATAAAAAGGCAAAGAGTTCTTGACTTCTTGTAGAAATATGAGGCTGGTAATCACTTTTCAGAGGAAAGCCAAGATAACTTCCGCAGAAGTGAGGCTTTTCCGTGCCTCCTCAGTAGTGGCAGCATCGCGACTCTCGCTCTGCGCTAGGCCTGTGGTCAACTGCTTCGTAATGTGATACATTTGGCTTGTCGTAGAGGATTTGTCCGCTGAAGCTACCTCAGTTTCTAAAGAGACACGGTAGGAGTCGATCTTCTTTTTCGTAAACTGCTTTGACCGCTGAATGTTTCCTTGTGCGTCGTAGAACGTGACACTAATCTTAACTCAGTTTTCGTAGAAAAAGGAGACGTATCTCCTGAAGGTCGTCGAATTGCATAGTAATGGCCGTCTTAAGATGCTCTATCTCATCCTCGTCACCTTGATCATGTAAATAAAGTGTTGTGCGAGTGAGAGGACTAGGAATCGTCTCCGTCGGCTTCACCCAGATAGGCCTTACCATTCCGAGACCCGGGTCGTTCCTATTATGTCGGAACTCAAACAAGTAATTTCTAGACTGGATGTGCACGCGAGATGCAGCGATGAACACGGATTTGAAGCCAATGCCTTTGGCACCTACATATCCATGTTTTGCAGTCATGGTGCTTTATCCGACAGAGCATATCGCCTTCAGATCCAGACTAGTAAATCCGTCCTCGTTGCACTCAACCACGATGTGTTTCGGGTGGATCTGAAAGGAGATAAACGGGGGATCATTCTTGTCATCGGCATTCTGGAGAAGCTCGAACACGAATCGAGCACCGCTGCCGGATATGTTTCTTGCTAAACTGAACAGATTGTGAGATTTAAGGATTTGTATTCACTCTCCAAGGCACTTACACTTTGATGGAATGCGATGCGGCGTTCTCCATCTTGAGCCAATTTGCATCAATCCTTCGACGATAGTCGGAGTTGAACCGGCCAATATCGTCCATCATGTCATGGTCCAAATATCCATAATACTCCTTCACCTCCTTTACAATCCTCTCCGCTTCTTCTGGAGTTGCCATGATCGGTAATGCAGGTATGTGCTGTGTTTCGCTTCGAGATTTGGAAAATGGAATGAATGGAAGACTTCATTGCGAGGAATGTCTCAAACCAGAAGACCTTTAGGGAGCTTAGCGCTGTTGGTTTTGTTTCCAAGAGGAAGCCATTCCGCAAATGCATGTTGGTCACAGCATCCTGGTCTATCTTAAGTTATCACCTCGCAACCGCTATGCTCTCAGACCGCCACTGAAGCTCGGCGCGTATTTGTACAGCCATAAAGGATTAGCCCATTCTATCAATAGATGCGGGGAATATTATTTCTTGGTGAAGTGCAAGCCTGTGTTTTCTCTTTCATCTTAATTAATGTATTATCGCTATCAATGGCATGAACTTTGAAGTGATCAGAGCCCGCCGGGTTTGGGACTAACGTGTAACGGTAGTTAGTCCAACATACCAAGGGCGTTCAGTGATGGGGTTGCTAGAGAACCCATTGACTATGTTTTATATCGATAGTTCCGGGAATCCAAATCCATCCGCGATTGTCAATATAACGATCTGTACTCCGTAGCATCTTGGATATCGAGATTGGCACTTTTATCGAGATAAGAGAACCGAGACACGATAACGTGGATTAATAATGCTCGCGGTCTGGTCCCCGCTTAAATTAGCACGTAATTGGCATGTTTAGCACGCAAATCGCTAACTAATCAATAACGATAGCGGGGACCGCAGGAATCTCAGCCACCCGCCTCTTTTTTCTCTTATCATCATTCATTTGAAGACATACAACATCCTCATGCCTTACAATGACAACTCAAGTCGACCCCGAGGCTCTTGCTCGAAGTACTGAGCAAACGCCGCTTCTAGCGGACCAGCCAACGCCGGAGATAAATGAAGCCGGTAATGAGCCGGACGCCGAGCCGGCTCCGGAGAAAAGGCCGAGGAGCTGGTATGCCTGGAGGATATTCTGGGCCGTGCTTGCGATAGTGGTGCTGGCGGTTTTTATCAAGGGCTGGATTGATGCAGATGAGACTGAGGTGAGTTTCGTGTCTTGATGAGAAATGTGGACGGTGTTGACTTGTTTAGTTTGATCTTAAGAAGGCCCTCAAACGGGCTCTTGGAGGAGGACTCAGCGGTGCAGCTGCCATGGTGCTGCAAGTTCTGCTACTAATGGTAGGTTATTGTCTAGACAGTATGGATATGGTTCAACTGACAGCGATAAGCCTCTACGGACAATTATGAACTACCAGTATCGCCATGGCACGTCCTTCGCTGTTGCCACGCGTACTCTTTACACTGAGGGCGGAATCCGCAGATACTACCAAGGAATTGCACCTGCGTTGTTTCAAGGCTTGTGTTATTATCCGCGTCGCTGGAATGCTGATATCTAACTGCTGCAGGCCCAATCGCGCGATTCGGAGATACAGCTGCGAACGCTGGTATTCTCGCGTTACTCCAGTCAAACCCCTACCTCAAGAATCTGCCATCGCCAATCAAGACCATTTTTGCGTCTCTATGGTAATTTGGAGTCCGCTCGTATTCCAAGGTGGAGGCTCATTACTTCCCAGTGCCGCTGCGTTCCGCATGATCCTCACTCCCATTGACACCTTGAAGACAACCCTTCAAGCTCAGGGTGCCCGTGGAACAGCCCTTCTGAGACGCCGTATAAAGTCCAACGGAATTGGTAGCTTGTGGTGGGGAGCTTTTGCTACCGCTGCTGCTACCTTTGTCGGTCATTATCCTTGGTTCGCAACAGTACGTCCAGACTCAAAATCGACAGATAAGAAACTGACTTGTTGCAGTACAACTACTTGTCCGAGGTCATTACTGAGCCCTCCAGACATCCCCTTTTCTGGTGGTTGCTCCGCCTTGCGTTCATCGGCTTCTGCGCTTCCATCGTCTCCGATTCCATCTCCAACTCATTGAGAGTTGTCAAGACTTATCGACAGGTCAACGACACCAAGGTCTCATATGGTAGGGTCATCTATCCCACAAATGAAAGCCAAAGCCTAGAACTAACATGATCATGTTTTAGCCGAAGCTGCACGCGCTGTGGTCATCCAGGATGGGGTCATCGGCCTCCTTGGACGTGGACTCAAGACTCGCATCTTGGCCAATGGCCTTCAAGGCATTCTCTTTTCTATTCTCTGGAAACTGTTCCTAGATCTGTAAGTAGTTTACCATTCACTTCCTTTGTCGCTTATTAATTTTCTGGTAGGTGGGAGAAGAAAACCTAAGGCCCGTGATCGGATCACCGTCAGCAACACATGTTTTACCCAATTATGTGAGCACTTAAAGTAGTATCCGAAGAACAGAGCTTAGGATAATACGGAGATGCTTACGGCATCAAGTCTCTGTACGCATTTCGTTTTAGTTACAAACAGCCCAAAACTAAATTATAGAAATTTCCTTCAAGATCTCAAGTCCTTCGTGCATCCTGCGTTGTTTCTCTTCAAAGAACAATTGGCGGGTTGCATGATAACCTGGGGCCATAACCTCACTGATAAGTCTAAACCCCTTCTTAGTAGGATGGAGGATGTAGGGACAGGACGCGCCTATGAGAAGCCAGACTTCATCACCCAACTCTGCATCAACCCGGCATTGAACAATATACCCATTCTCCAAGACGACATGTTTGCCTTTACTGCTCGTGATGGTCTCATCTAACCCGTTCAATATATACAAACGAAGTCCTCGTACTCGTAGAACAGAGTTCTCACCACGCTCAGGGCTCCCTCGAAATCGGAATGGATTAATGGTGTCGTTTCTGGTCCGATCGTTGACTGCAAGAGACGATAAAACTTCCGAGTATCCCAAAGTGAAAAAGCTCGAAGTCTTCGAGAAAGTCCAGTCAGGTACCCAAGATGGCAATCGACAGGATGGTGCTTTAACAAGATGAAGCGCATATAAAAGTATGTCGAGATTTCCCTCGAACTGGATTATCTTGGCTGCGGTGTTGATTAGTACGCGAGAAAGAGTATTAGACTTGGAATAATTTGGCATGATGTTGTATCCTCGATGTGCAAGTCCCAGTTGACAAAAGATCTTGTCCCGTGGATCAGTCGCTTTAGAGTCAAGGGCGAGCATCGCCAATTTCTTGATATCCATGTTATACTCTAAGGAGTCATTTTCAAAGACGCTCCTCTGAAAGAGTAGATCCATGGCAGTACGGCAACTCTCCCAAGCACGACTCCACCATGGGCATTCAATCAAGTTGTAGAACGCATTCCAGCCATTGACATAGTCTGCCAGGGTTATATCGGATGAGTGCCTCAAGGTCAGCTCATGTACATCTCTCTGGGAAAACCAAGATAGGGCATTCGGTCCAGGCTTGTCTGCTTCGGCTGTAGAAAGACAGATAAACGTTCCACCGGAATTCAAATAGATTTCCTTCATAAATTTGACTTGGTGAGATCTTTCAGCATCATTATATTGATTGATGCATATCTGGTCGACCCAGAGAACACAGGCGAATTCAGCATTAATGGTGCTCCAATATGCAAGTGTTTCCCGAAGAGCGCAGTCGAGATTGGCAAATACGTTGAACTCTGTCCCCTGAAGAAGAATGGGCTTAGTGTCTTTGGCGCTGCCCGCGCAGTAGGATATCGTGCAGTATTTCTTGCTGATCTCTGTGAGTTTCTGTGGGGGGAGAAAGTCGCAGCAGATCAAATGGTTTCCAGGTTTCTTGAAGACATGGACCAATCTTATTTCATGCACAAGAGGATTGAGATCAATATAAGAATGCTGCTTCAAGAAATGCTCATTTGCGGGAGTTGCGAATATTTCTTCTGAAGGAGACTGGCTTTTTGCACCTATGTCTTTCGGGACTTCACTCTATGGAAGCTCCCTATATGTTTCCGGGTCCGACATTTCTGGCTTTGAGGCTATGACAGGGGAAAGCAAAGTTGAATGAGCTGTTATGGCAGTGAGATGATGTTATGAAGCAATATATGAGGCAGTGAGGGGGCTGTGCCGCCACCAAAGGACTTAGCCTCAATCAAGAGCTACAGAAACCTCTGCCACCACTGGTGTGGTCATTGCAGTGTCACGATGGTGGGAAAGTGCAACTTCAAACTGGAAAAAAGCAACGGCTTTGATTGCGGCAGGTATACGGGGGTTATGAATGCATTGTCCTGTTTTCTAAGCCATGGCTCTCTTTTGAAATCGCTATGATTGAGCCACATCATTTGCCTGAATTTCGTGGTACAACACAAGAGCCTGGGTCCCGGAGACATTTCAAGCACTTTTCGTACTCTAATCGATTATTGCAAGGCTAGAAAATGGAAGATGGGCATGGTCAGGAAGCAACGCTGGTCTCATCAGCCACAGCCCCGATGGCGAAAGAGCCTAGCCAAAACATGCTTCGTGTCATTGGTTCTAACCCCGGTACATCATACAAGCTACGGTTACGCTGGAATCAATAGTTCAATGCCAAAGTGTCATTCAAACCAATCTTGTCTGCATAGAGTGGTACGTGGCTTGCCAAGGCAGACTGCGGTCGCTCTCAGTTACGCTTGAGACCTGACAGGAGGAATTTCCTCAAGTACTCTACGTTCCGGGCTACAGCAGTTGTCTTGCTACTCACTGTTATCAGCATCGTGCTTGGAGTGGCCGGCTTGGTCCTCGCTCAGAAAGCTTTGAATGTTAGCGTCAAGTCACTTGATGTGTCATTCAAGTCATATGGGTTATCTTTGGGGATAGCATGTGCTGAAGTCAACGTGACGGAGACCTTGTCAGACTTTTGTAAATAGCACTTTGGACAGATCTTGGTTATGATAATTAATTCACTGGGGATTGAGAGGAAGCGACTCTCGCTGTAGGCTGAGCCTGTAGTTTATCATCAGCATTGTATACTTTTTTCATTCGATGGTCGTTGCTACAGACGTTTGCTGTATCTGGAAACTGGTGTAATATATTTCTACTCAAAATGTCTCTTGAACCAAGACACCGCCTGGTTAAATGCTTGTTCCTTGGCAAACAATTGCTTCTTGTCCTTCATATCTCCCTTGACAGCAAAGCCATGGTGAACTCCCGAGAACAGATTGATCTGGAAGTCCTGCTTTGACTTGGATAGGATCGCTTCACTCTCATGGCGCTTCTCTACTGTGAAAAGGTCATCGAGCTCTGCGGCTGCGATGGACAGAGGGCCAGTGATGGCCGCCAACTCTTCTGACTCAACGAAGGATGGGTGGGCAATGAAGCCAACGTTGATGCCATCCTTGTAGTGACGGATGAGGTGCTATAAGTTTGTTAGCGTCTGGAAGTCTTCGCGCTTGCGTATGCAACGGACCTTGGCTCCTAAGCAGTATCCAACGGCAGCAATCTGAGTGATGCCAATGCTCTTGAGGTACTCAATTCCCGACACGACGATGGGATCCACGGCCTCCGCCGTATGGGGGTTCTTTCCATCGGAGCCCTCACCAAGCCATTTCATAATGTCGAAGCCCTCAGGCATCTCCAATGGCACTGGATCACCATTAAAGGTGTCAACAACAAGACATGTGTAACCCTCAGCAGCGAAGGCATCGGCCATTAGCTTGCTGTTTTGCCAGATACCGAAGATGTCTGGGAGGTACAGAACAGCCTGCTTGGACTCCTTAGATGGCTTTGCTAGATATCCGGTGACATTGCCGACTTTGACAACATCTCCCCTGGGAGTACCCCTAAGATCTTTCAGTTTACAAGATCAATTAGTAGAGTTTGAGAGTTGCTTACTCATGGAGGTTGGCGATAGTGCAGCACGCAGCAGGAGGATGAGAAGCCATTTTCGATATCGTTTTCAGCTGATGGAGTCACGTCGTTGAGGATCACAATTACCACGATAAGATATGGAACAATAGAGCATGCATAAATATGATATTCCCCGAAATCCTAATCAGTTATTTGATAGCAATCAGTCCCATGATCAACTTGGTTCAGCTTAGACCTTTGCTATAAACGGAATGGTCCGTGACCGTTCCGAAAGCCGGAAGGTGGGTCACTATCCACATTCCGGGGTTGGCAATCGTTCAGCAGATGATAAGTAAAGAGCCGATAAGATGATGTAGCCACGGCATTTATAAGGAATACTGTCATCAAATACGCTCAATCTATACATAATAACAGACTATCACACTATTACTGCCCCCAAATTATACCCACTCGATCAACCAATATGGCTACAGACGCTCTCCAAGATGTTCGTCCCATGTTTGAGCTCCGCGGGCGAAACTACATCGTCACCGGTGGAGCTCAAGGCATTGGTTTCGCTTGCACGCGAGCTATCTGCGAGATGGGCGGCAATGTCGCTGTGTTAGATATCCAGAAAGAACCTACTGCCGAGTTCAACACTTTGAGTGAGAAGTTCTCCGCCAAGACTGTTTACATCCAAACGGATGTTACGTCACAGGAGAGCATCAATACCGCTTTCGATAAGGTGTTGAAGGAGTTTGAGACTATTGACGGTGTTGTACCCGCTGCGGGTATCGCTATTGATAAGCCGTTCCTGGATCAGACTTGGGAGGAGTTTACCCGCATTCAAGACATCAATGTAAGTTATCTGGTCTGCCAAGATGGATTAAACTAATGGGGATAGGTCCGGGGAACGTTCTTCGTGGTTCAACTTGCGGCCCGTCAAATGGTCAAGCAAGGCACAGGCGGAAGCATGGTGCTCCTCGCCTCTCAATCCGCACACATCGGCCTTCCCGGCTACCGTATGGCGGCATACAACGCCTCCAAGGGCGGTATCCTCATGCTCTCCAAAGCCTTGGCCGTTGAGCTAGCACCAAAGGGTATCAGAGTCAACACAATCTCCCCAGGATTCGTGGACTCTGAGATGACGAGGACTGTCCGTGAGCTTAAGAGTAAGAGGGAGGGAGAGCAGATGTGGTTGGCGCCTCCTAACCAGAGATTGAGTACACAGAATGATCTTACGGGAGCGGTTATTTACCTGTTGAGTGATGCGGCGAGACATACTACTGCGGCGGATATTCCCATTACTGGTGGATTACATGCTGGTACTATTGATGGTCTGATTAGTTATGAGAACAACTAGGTTGAGTTTAGCGTTGAGAATTATGTCAAATTGAGTTCATTTATGTCCCCCATCGTTTTTCCTCCAACTTGAAACCTCGTCTTCAACTGCGTTTTCCATCACATACAGCTGCATCGACGATGGAGAGACAAAATGGAGTCTCGATCTTCATGATGTATCCGTAGGACTCAACACATGACTATCGTAATCTATTGCCAACTGCAACTGGCACTATTGATAGCTAAGCCATTTGTTATCAGATGTTCGAGATACCTTTCCCGCCTTGAGCCTCAAGTGATAAGCCTTCAGCTCTCCAGCGGCCCGCGAAGCGGATACCGCACCCGGAATCGGCAAAGCGCCCAGATCCGTCACTGAACCCCATACCCGCTATCTTCACCGTCATACGGAACAGCAAATCATCGGCTAAGGGATCATAATCATCATAATTCATTACTAACGCTAATCAATATCAAAATATGCTCTCCGAAAACATGTGATTAACATCCCCAATAGGCCACTGCAACCTTAGCGAATCCTCCCAGCCCATCTGCATATCCGTATCCGAAATTACAGTCCCACCCACAAACCCCCCAGGAATGACCCCGTTATTAAAAGGCGGCGAGTACTCGGTATAAGGCTGGAAATCTCCAACTGGCTGTGCAAGACTCGCTCTCCTGATTGACTCTGTGACGTTATCTAGACCTTCGTGGCTTCCAGGGCTCGCTGGGTTGAGAATTCCCAAACTCAGAAGGTTTCGTCGCATTTCGATAAGACGCTTGGCGAGACGACGTGCTGAACGCGAGCGGTGCGTGTATTTTGTTGTGAGCGTTACACACATGCTGAAACTGCCGCCGAGAGACTCGATGAGATCGGGGGTCAGACTTGGAAGCATTGTTGCTCTGTTTTGCTTTATGAAAGCGATGAGCAGAAATGCTAGACCGGCGGTGCATGCGAGAATATGCTGATAATATGGATGTTGTTTGCGGTAGATATCCGTAGTCGCGTCAAGCGTGTGCAGAACGTGGATGATATCGTAAACTCGATCAGTAGCTGATCGAACGTGGTTCTTGGTGATCTCAATATCCAACTCTGAAAAGAAGAAGGGTTTGAGAATTTGACTCCGAACGGATTCCGCTCTGAGATTTAATAAGATCGTCCATGTTGGCGGACGGGTCGACGGGTCTGTATGCCATGTTTGACAATTCGCAACGGTGTAATCACCGACAGCTTTCTTTCTCCACTGCTCGATCTGAAAGCTCATAAGCTCAAATGAGTTTTCGTCATTGTAGCCTTCACCTTTTGCGGCGTTGGATATAGGTTCGCTGAAACGATCGCTTATGAGGATGAAGGAGAGCATGGCTTTGAGATATGGGTTCTTGACGGACGATGTAGACATGGAGCTGAAGCTCTTGTCTTGGAAGTGTGTTGGTAGACCAGTTGCATAGCTCCATTGCCGATCGAGGATGACGATACTGCTGATCAGCGTACAGGCCTCTGTGCGTTGAGCCTCGGTCTTGACGGTATGTCTGAAGACCTCGGCGTTGTGGAGACCGAGTTCCATCAGCATGCGACCTGCGATGCCGCACATGCGCCAAGCTGAGCGAGGCATCTCTTGGAAGAAGTCGTACCAGCCCTGTTTCAATTAGTAAATTTCTCATTTCAGACCACGGTAATGTCATACCTTGAGGAATATGATGGTCGCATGCTGGATGCTATTAGCAGGCGCAGCCAGTTTCGCATTGACAGCGTCCTGAAAGCTATCCCTCAGCAAAGTCTCCGTATTCGAACTCGACGGGTTCCCATCAGCCCTCAACGCGATAGCCAAGCACAAGTTCAATATCAGTAGCAACTCGTAAGTAGCGGCTCCAGTGCTCGACGCCAAAACATCCCATATTCCAGCACCAGCTTCAGCATACCACGAGCGTGTCTGCATAATGAGCGCATCGATATCAACAACAGGATGAAGCTCACCAACGACCTCTTGATAAATGTACAAAAGCTGAGTGGTCTCTTGCAGACCCATAATTGAGCGAAATGTCAAAAGCATAGCTGGGTCGCCTTTGTCGATTGTGCGCGGTGATACAGAGAATTGTGTATTTTGCCCATCGTTCTGATCCGCCTCATCGGAAGCGTCGTCTTCGTGAATACTGGCAAGTTGTAATTGCTTTTGTTGAAGTGGTGGACCAGGGCAGCTATTCCGTCGGAGTTTCAATTGTCCCACGTTCAATGCGTAGTCTGGACATGTTGGGCCGTAGAAATGTTGAGAGGCGGTTGTTCGAGAGGATTTTGGTGTTGAGCTCTGATCATCGGTGGTGGATTCAGTGTAGCTGTGACTGATGATGGGTATTGTATTGGGATTCGTATTAGGATTCGTGTTGGGAATATGGTCGCGGGGTCGTGTCGCAGCAATCATAGTCATTGGCGACGGAAGATTTGTTTGTTCCTGGTTACTCGAGTATTGCACTTGCGACGCCAAACTATTCAATTGCTCCTGAAGACTAGAGAGCATGTCGACAATCGCAGCTTGGTTCGTCTGGCATGAAGTCCCCGAAGTCGCGCAGTCATGGTTCGTAGTCGCAGGTATCGGGTCAGTGATGGCGGGCGCTGGAGGCGCTGCTGTCGTTGTAGCGGGGTGCCAATCGTCACTGTCAAGGCTGGAGCTATTGTTCTCGAGACTGCTGCTGTAACTGCAATTCTGGTTTCGGCTGGAGCAGTGTCTGCACGGCTGTCGCCCATCGCATTTTCCCTTTCGTCGTCTACATGTGTCGCATGCGCGCAGAGCATATGGCGTCCTCCGTTTTCCGGTTTCTCCGGTTGAAGTGCTGGACTTTTTGACTCCTTTGCTTTCACGTGCCTGGGCCATGGCTAAAACAGGGGTTCTGTCAGCCTCCTTTGTCGCGTCGCGTGGATGAGTATCCCAGTATAACCAGTCAATTGAGTCTGTCGTTTCATTCAATATTCTTTCGTTTAAGTATGTCGGAAGTCGGGTCAGAGGTGAGAAAGGCGAAAACTCGGGGGCAAAAGGTGAAGAAACACCGCGTTGATTATTTATCTTGGGTCAATCTTGACTAGCGTCGGTCTTCACCTTGGACCCATGCGGGGTAAACCTGGCTAGACTGAGATCGGCGAGACTAGGCTTCTACTTCTTATCTCCTATAATTTTAGCTGCGGAGATAAGTAGCGGACTTCCATCGATGCGGTTTAGGCGGTGGCCAACGGCTTACATGAGCGGTTTGAGGCCAATTAGACATTATCGGTTTGAAAGACCGTTATCATTCCATCCCGGTTTCGGAAGACCATACGCTGCATTGGTTGCGAGGGTTCAGGGTAGGTGAATCAGTTTATCACATTTGACGGCATGGCCGAGTCAAGAGATGCAGGAAAAAGGGCGCAGCTGTAAACATAAACCCCCCATAGTCATCCGTGGTGGCAATGTCTTAAAATCACTGGTAAGGACTTGGTAATTGTTGCTGTAGGACAAGATCATGCCGCCATCATATTTTGACGCTTTGATGCTCGATTACCAAGCTACTAAACAAAATGGTGCATTATATGTCACCACCCCGAAGTATTTGTGATCTGACATGTCAGAAACTGCAAAATTCAGAAGCCAATGGTTTTATACAGTTTTTTTTCTCGTTCTACATACAGCAACACTGATTCAATTGGCTATAGTTCCTCCACTGCTGTTGAGGCTCAACAGCACGCGACTCTTGGCCGTCAAAACTCCGAGTGGGGCAAAATTGTCGTCATATCTCAGAAGTCGGGACTGAATACTACCCGCGGGCGGGAAAAAAGCTACTTTGTTCTGTAGTGTTGTAACGAAATCGATTGACGCCGAACTAATGCTAATGGAAGATCAAAATGCTACGCTAATTAAACCTCCCGAACCTTGTAGCTAAACATCTCATTCGAAGCTACCGAATTCCTATCCCTCATCTTCGCCGCTGTATCAACACCCGTCACTGGCACACGATACTCATACTTGGCACCTTCCTTTTGACCTGCAACAGGATACGGGAAGGGGAGATACTGTGGTATCAAGCCCAATTGAGCGAGAACAGTGCCCTGATCCCATGCGATATGCTCGTGGTAGAGACGATCGCCGCGGATGTTTACGACTGCAGTAAAGGGGACTTCCATCTTCTTGTCGGTTGGTGGAACGCCGGGAAGTCTGATACGTTAGTAGAAGTAGTAGAAAGCGAGGGTGAGGTAACATACAGCCAGTCAATTGTCTTGTTATGGGTGAACTTGTAGAGGAATTCATCGACTACACGGTCAATACCGATTGTGCGGCTGATGAGTTCAAGTTCTGTGTCGTCTGAGTTTTGAAAGATGAAGTTGTCACGGTAAAAGGTTGTGAGTGATTTGCGGCCAATGCCACCGGTAAGCTGGATCATTGTTAGTATTCCAACTGGTCTCAATGCTCAACAGCTGCAGGGAACTTACAGTAGGCACGTGGTTAACATACGGCTGGTCAACCATAGTGCTCATCGTATGCTCAACCGAGCGGTCCGCAAACTCATAATAAGTATGCTCATCCCAGATAGCCTCAAGATCAAAGTAGGGGCCATTGGTAAGCGGCTTCAGGAAAGTCAAGTTTCTTGTGTGCGATAAAGACTCAGTCCAGTAGTCAAAGTCGTCTTGGAATGGAGTTGCCATGAGATGAGACTTTGCGCTAGAGTATGAGTATGTTGTGAGGCCATCACTTCTTTCGATGATGGCTGTGCGGCCTGCAATGTGGCGCAGGATGGGGATGCTGGACTTCTGAAGAGTTGCGAGATCTGCATCGTTGGCGTAGATCACTGCACCTACTAGACCAGAGTTGTTGACTGACCCAGCTACCTGGTTCCAAAGATTGGGGTCATATGCTGTCGGAGAATTAGTATTACGCCACCAGCCAACGCGTGAGATCACTCACCAATCAGTCCAATCTTGCCATCCTTCTCCAATTGCTCACAACCCCTCAAAGCATTCAAGGCATCACCTAACACCTCACCAGCATCTCTCTTAAACGCCTTCGCTTGTATCTCAACAACTGCATATCCTTCCTCAGCCCACTTCAAGAGAGCAGAAGGAACACCCTCAATGATCTCCAAATGCTTCTCTGAGTCAGGACTCAGAATAACAAGACCAGGCCCATGACCACGTCTTGAAAGTGGAGGCAGAAGAGTAATCCCCTCACCAACAGTCTCAGGCTTGGCCTGGGGAAGAGGAGCAGGAGGCTTTGAAATGTCGGCGTACATTATGAAAATTGATTGGTTGGTTTTTGAGTCTGGGGGTGAAAGGTGGTCTAGGCGCTGCTCGAAGAAACAATATATAGATAGTAAATTAGAATGTGAAGTACGTAGAGCGGAACTCTGCCGAAGCTTGGTAAACCCCAGATTATGATACGAGGGGTTATCGCGGACCCCGCTTTTGACAAAGTCTTATCGCAGATCTGAGATAAACGCTTCAATTACGGAACTTCCGGTCGGAAAGTCCGTGGGCGCACGATGCGCTGTTAGTCGGTAAAGTTAGACATGATAAGCGAGTCAACTCCAGCGAGTCATATCTGTTCCTGCGTCACTAATCTGGATTAGATATATAATTTACAGGGTTCGGAACACTTATTGAAGCTGTCATGTCGTTCCGTAGCCATGATTTACCCCAGATAAGGCAATTGATGCGTGGAGACGGAATGGGGGTGACGGAACGTCGAATCTGGGGTAGAACCCAAGCTAGCGTTATCGGCATTCCTTGTTTACGACAGTTCTACAGCAGTTGAGATATCGTTCCGACACGTTGTTGGACTGTTTCAGGGGTTCAGCTGAGGTGTCAGTTGGAGATTAGACGAGGTTTTGGAGTGAAACTGACGTTTGGGGATACCCGACGCCTGTGGTTGGATAGATATAGAAAGCCCATCATTCGCCCCCTTGGCTGTCTGTATCATCATACTTGCTTCTTTCAACTAATAGAGGATACACGATCTTGCCTTTTACCTCTCAACATTCATTCTTCCATCTTAATCAAGACAATATGACTAAATCATATGATGTCGTGGTTGTAGGCGCCGGTAAGCATCTCACTACCCCTCACCGAGACATCGCCAACTAACAAGTCAGGATGGTTCGGTCTGGCCGCCGCAAAAGCCATCAGACAAATCAGCCCCCACGCCAATCTCGCCGTCCTCGAGTCCGCCGAGTCATGCGGTGGCACCTGGTCCAAGAACCGTCTCTATCCCGGCCTCAAGTCCAACAACATGAAGGGCACATACGAATTCCCCGACTTTCCCATGGCCGAGAAGACATACGGCGTCAAGCCCAACAGCCACATCCCCGGAACAGTCCTCCACCGATATCTCACCGACTTCGCTAAGCACTACGATTTTCACGATCGAATCCAGTTCAACACTTCTGTGAACTTGGTGGAGCGAAATGGCGATGCTGGCTGGAGAGTTAGTGTTACTTCCCCCGAGGGAACTGAAAGTATCACTACCGAGAGATTGGTGCTGGCTACTGGTCTTACATCGACACCGAATATGCCCCAGTACAAGAACGCCGAGAAGTTCGGTGCTCCTCTCTTCCACGCCAAGGACTTCTGCAAAGAGGCTCCTAACCTGAACGTCAAGAAGGCCATTGTCGTTGGTGGTGCTAAGTCTGCCTTTGATGTTGCTTACGCACTGGTTCAAGATGGCGCAACAGTCGACTTGGTTGTTCGTCCTACAGGAAACGGTCCAGTTTGGATCGCTCCTCCTTTCGTCACACCTCTCAAGAAGCGACTTGATCAGTTGTTGAACATTCGATGGATGACCTGGTTCAGTCCCTGCCCTTGGGGTCAAGAAGACGGCTTCCCTGCTGTGCGAAACTTCCTCCATGGAACTTCTGTCGGTCGATTCCTCGTTAGCAACTTCTGGAAGGCTCTTAGCAACGATGTAACTGGTGCTATTGGCTACGATTCTCATCCTGAGCTAGCGAAGCTTAAGCCTTGGCACTCTGCCTTCTGGATCGGTAGTGGACTTAGCATTCTGAACTACGATAGCCCTCTGTTTGATCTTGTTAAGCAGGGCAAGATCAGAGTTCACATCGATGACATTGAGTCATTGGAGCCTAACCGAGCTGTCATGGCTTCTGGCAACGTTATCGACACCGATGCTATTATCTGCTCAACTGGCTGGAAGAAGGAGTCTACTATCAAGTTCGCAGAGGATGAGCTTGGCCTTCCCTACTCCACCGAGAAGAAGCGCTCTTTGGCTCAAGCCGCCGACGAGAAGGTCCTCTCGCTCTACCCCGGCCTCAAGAACCAACCAGAACTCAACGTCAAGCCCAAGGAAGCCAACCCTCTTCGCTACTACCGCTTCATGATTCCCTCCGGCATGGTCAAGACCCGTGACTTGGCTTTCGCCGGCATGATCTCCAGTGTCAGCACAGCCACATGCGCAACCATCCAAGGCCACTGGATCGCTGCTTTCCTTGCCGGCAAGATCGATCGCATTCCTACATCCGACAAGGAGATTACTGATGAGATTATGCTTCACACCCAATGGGGCAAGTGGCGATACCCTTGTGGTTACGGCGCTGATCTTCCTGATCTCGTATTCGAGGGTCTGCCTTATTGCAACATGCTTATGAAGGATATGGGACTTGAGACACATCGCAAGGGAAGCCGCTTCCAGGAACTTACTTCGCCTTATCTCCCTGCTGATTTCAAGGGATTGGTTGAGGAGTGGAAGGAGAAACACGAGGCCACTGAAGAGATTAACGGTGTCGAGGTTGGGCAACTTGCTGGTTCGCTGAAGAAGGCGTAAGGTGTATTGATTTGTCGTTAAATATATCCATGGTCAAGATTTTTCGCGCTACTGTCCATTATCAGTTGTCGTATGATAGAAGAAGAATGAAAATACTCTAAAAATCTCTTGTGTCTCTTTGTCCTACAATAGAAGTGCGTGTCGCGATATTGATTGAAGGCCTTTGACTGGCTTTAATGGACCCTAGCAGGCCACCCATTTCTAGAGGGGTCACTCACTGAAGCTTCAGCACTGATGCCGACGTCAACAGCCTCTGCCACCAAATTATTTCGCTGACTATTGGCGCGGGCATGATTTGCTATCGAGCTCTCATATACGACGTTACTATAGTAGATTCAAAGAATGCTTGGCGATTTTCTTACATCTGCGACAGATCTAATTGAGTTATTTGAACCTTGTAAACTGATGTCATTTGTCAGCGTGAAGCGCGCCCTTCGACTGAACTATGACGCTGCTTACCACCAATTGATGCGACCTTAGATCCTACTTAAAAGAGCTTATCTCGACTTCTAACTCGCATGTACATCATCTAAGCGCAGTGCGACAGCGCAAAATGGATCACAGCTTCGATATCACGACGGACACAGGCGCTGCCTCAATCCACGGCGGCATCATTCCCCTGGAACCCCTCAATCCCAAGGCCAAGCTAAGAACAGCCAATCAAACCAGCACCAACAACGGCAGCGACGCGCAGTTGAACCCTCCAGCCCCCGAAGAAGAAGATGCCCCAAGAGCGCAGGGCTCGAGTGGCCTGGGGATATCCAAGACCAGAGGTGTAATTGTCATCGTCACTCTTGCGGGCATCAGCTTTCTCAATACTATGGGCTCAGGCATTCTCATCGCTGCGCTTCCCAAGATCGCTGACGACGTTGGCCTCTCTGAGAACCTCATCCTCTGGCCCGCAGCGGTGTACGCGCTCGCAGCAGGATGCCTATTACTCATCTTTGGTGCCATCGCAGATGTTGTCGGAGCCAAATTGATGTGGGTTACTGGGAGTTTTCTCTTTGTCGCTTTCACACTGGCTGTCGGCCTTGCTCAGACGGGCATTCAGGTCATTCTCTTTAGAACATTGCTCGGAGCATCTATTTCCATGTGCTTACCCACCGCTGTCAGTTTGATAGCAAACACATTCCCCAAGGGACCTTGGAGAAATGTCGCATTCGCGATCAATGGCATGGGCAGTCCTCTTGGCTACGCTCTCGGCCTTGTTCTTGGAGGCATCTTCACCGATACAATCGGCTGGAGATGGGCATACTACATGAGCGCAATCATCAACTTTTGTCTATCCACCGGCGCAATCTGGTCTCTGCCATCTGTGTACACACCCTCCGAGCGAAAGTGGACGACTCGCTTAATGCATGAGATTGACTGGGTTGGAGCTACTACCATGAGTGTTGCACTTGGCATGCTGCTATATGTCCTTGCAATGATCTCATCATCCTATAAAAGGCTGGATGACCCGCAAAATATTGCGTTGTTGACCGTTGCCATTATTCTCTTGGCTGCATTTCCATTCTGGATGGACTATCAGGTCAAGCGTGAGAAGCCAGCCTTGATACCCAACAGCCTCTGGAAGAACCGGTCTTTCACATCTGTTTGCATCGCTGTCTTCTTGTGTTGGGCTTCGCTGAATGGTATCGAGTATTTCACAACGCTATAGTGAGTCCCTCAAGATACGAATTTGATCACTTGCTAAGCCTTGCCCTGTAGCTTCCAAAAGGTCGAGGGTCTGTCAGCTCTAGAAAGCTCCCTCAGGTTTCTGCCTCATGTCATCATGGGTGTAGCGGTCAACATCATCACTGGCCTACTCATTGCCAAAGTCAAGGTTCGCACATTGGCTGTTGTCTCAGCACTTGTGACGATGGTGGCTGCACCTCTGATGGCGACTGTTGATGTTGGTGAGAATTACTGGCTTGCTCCGTTTTGGGCCATGTTCCTTTCGCCTGTCAACCCAGATGGTAAGCTCAATCGCCTTGATAGGGTCAAGCTAACATAAAATAGTGCTGTTTACTGTGTCGAACCTCGTGATTTCCGACGCTTATCCCCCAGAGATGCAATCCCTCGCTGGTGGCGTCTTCAACGAGGTAGCTCAATTCGGTAATTCAGTCGGTTTAGCCATCACTGCTGCGATCGCTGCTTCAGTTACAGAGCACTCAAATATCACGGAGCGCCAAGAGGCTTTAATGAAAGGCTATAGGGCTGCGTTTTGGACCATCTTTGCCAGTTGTAGCACTGTCACCATTGTAGTATGGCTTGGCTTGAAGAAGGGCGGTATCGTGGGAAGGAAGCAGGATTAATTATGAGTGTTCAAGATTTTAACAAATTCAAATGGTATATTCGCAGCAAATAATCAATCAGCTTGGGTCATTGGCTCATCAAAATGCCAAGCTTCAACCGCAAACTCACGATAAACCGAGAAGTCGAGAAAGGTTATTCTCATGGTTCTCACAGGATCAAAAGTCGCTGAGATCAACGCATATTTAAATTTCGCCGGATCCATCGAGAGTTTAGCGCAGAGTGATAAGATGTTATGTTGGTAGAATTGATCATTTGTAGTACGACCATTCATTTAAGAATGCGCAGGTAGCATTGAGATAACTCATAGGTGATACTCATCATTTCCTGAAACGAGGCTCACACGGATGTTTTTAAAAATATCATTCTCTTTTCTCGCCACGATAAAACCTTGTCAAAAATAACTCTTGTATTTTGAGTGCAGTAGTCTTTGCAGAGTCAGAGCCCGATATTATTGCTGTTCTTGTAGACGCCAACTAATTAGGTCAATGGCATACTGTATTGCAGTCTAAGCTATACCAAGTTTTCTGTCGACAAAGACTTCATTATCCTGGAGACTTAGCTACCAAACTTCAGGCAATTAACACTGAACAAATATTGTACCTTGTATGTTCTTGAATCTCTGGTGTTTGGCCTGAAGTTACCTGCGTTGGCGTGCTTATGTCGCTGTCCCGGGTAGATGGAGAAACATGTGACGACAATGGCATGATCAGAGCGCCTCGTCGAACTAAGCATGTGCACACGAGTAATGGCTCAAAACAGCGTGCACGGAGTTAATCCGTTGTCGCTAATGAATAAACTCTTGTGCTGTAGTGCTTGCATAAGTCTGATCGGTCTAACGGTGAACGTCAGCCACCCGGAGGAAATGCACCGGGCATACAAGTGTCATGGTGGATGGCGATCGCCAGAATCTGGTTTAACGATAGGGCTGTGTGAGCGGCTACTTCAGGGGCAGCTCGATCTGGCCAATCACAAGCTCCAATTTAAATAGTCTATGCCATCATAAGTTTGCTTGTGAGATCTAACGACAGTGCTTTGGGACTAGTAGATCCATGCAAACATCTCACTTACTGTCGTGGGTGAGACTGTCTAACTTGATTCTCTCATCAATGACAAGTTCATAATTCGTGTTGACCATTGGAAACGATAATTGTTTTGCCAAGTGACCTATGCCTCGGGTTTGGCTGCTATCGTTGTTAGTTACACCGCATCATCATCTAGTCTGAATGCGGGGTGAGCATTGGGCGATCACCAATATTTGACCGTGAATTTCTTGTGCGACATTGCGTTGGGAATTGAACAAAGCAAAGTCAATGACATCTACGAACATACTTACGGTGAAGAACAGAGAACAAATAGCTCGATCAATTCGATCCATGACGTCGATGAGCTCGCATGTCTCAGCGTTTGCTGGATGAAGAGGAGATGATTGATGTTTATAAAAGAAGGACAAATCTCCCTCTGTGCTTCCAATCCATCACTATCAAATACTCAATCTCATCATCGACCACAAGCACCTTGACAAACCTTTACCACCATCACCAACAACAACTACTTCATCATGTCTGACTACAAGCCCACTGGTACATCTTCCCTTCCACTCTCCTCCACATCGCAATATCTAACAAGCTACAGAGCACGACGGCCTCCGCAAGGACGGTCAGCCTGACGGTCGTGTCGGCACCGGCGAGTTCGCTCACGGCAAGGTCGACCCCCACAAGGCCGGCGAGCAGGGCGGAAAGACTTCCGGCTCCGGCGAGGGTCTTGGAAGCTCCGACAGCAGCGGTGGTGACTACAAGCCCACTGAGCATGGTGGCCTGAAGAAGGATGGCAGCCCTGACCAGCGTGTCAAGGGTAACTAAGGCGTTACGGATTATGCAGCGATATCTAGTACCTGAATGATGAGGATTTAACACCGACTTCTCGTATCGAGTGTGCTTTAGTTAACGTAAACGTGATTGTGTGTGACATGAAAGAATTTCAATTATTTGAAACGTGCACAATAAAGAGCCGAGATATGCCGGGACGATGTTCTGGTTACTGGGTTACAACGCCAGCAAGCATTGCGTCATATTGATGAGGTACACCGCCTCCAATACCTACTTTAATGAACGTAAGCACTATCATTGTGACAACTATCATGATTGGATCGGTCGTACCAATTTTGGAGTGTTAATTGACATGGCATCCGGGCTTTGTCCAAATGTTCCGATTGGCTTCATTCACGATGTTGGCTGAGCCGCAAAAACCCAACCCAAAACACTCTATCTGAGCCGCAGACTAGGGGAAAACATTGGGATCTACATCTCGTATCGCAAATATTCCCTTTTTTCCCCAGGCGACATCTCCAACAAACTGAACTATGTTAAGAAATAAGCTTCGATAGATTGACTCGCGTCTCACTCTCAGGGCTGAAGCCAGTATCCACCGCGGAGCCGAACCCTCAGCATCGACCAGGATCAGCACATGGCATTTTGACAACACCACGCGATGAGGCTTGAGCCAAGAACTGTCTATTACCTTCTGTCCGGGGTCAATTCGTCCTGTCTCTAATCATCTCAACACCACGTTTTTCGAATTGGTGCTAGATAAGCCCCTTTTACCTAGTGCAAGTTAATCAAGACTAATTTCTTGGGATTCTGTTCCAGGCTCTTGGGTGCTGATGGACGCCAAGATGCGGAGCCGCAAAAGCAAATACTCGTCCAGGGTCTTGTATGGCAGAATGCCAATGGCAATAATTAGGAATGACTTTTAGATACTGATTAGTGATTCAACTAAATGATCAGATCCGCCATTCCCAGAAGATGGGAAAGACGGAACGAGAGCGAGATGTCGATACATCAGTTGATTAGGACGTAGAACTATAGACAATGATAGAATCTTCAGGTGAGCCGATTCAGCTCCATTGACCCGGGGACATGCATGTCTGTAACCAACATCACATACATCGCGGGGTACCTTGCAGTCATAACACTCCCAAGAGAGATTGGGCTCAGGAGATCCGGACAACTGGGCTGTAACCTCCCACACACAGGATCTTCAGCGGTCCGTATCCCGGTGCATAAGCGCAACATCCAGGCCCCCAGGACCAGGCTCAGACGCAAGAGTGCGCTCTAAAGGATGCAACGCCTCCTCGTGGCCCTTGAGTCAAGCTAGCGTCTGCACCTTTTTCTTCAAATATATGCACCAAGGATTCTCGTCTAAAAGTCCCTGCATTCCCGTTCTTCTTTACATCGACATTCCTTGTTCGCCAATCCGCTAAGATGGGCAGTCTTTTGTTGTCAGATCACTATGAGTTTCATAAACCTAGTACCAATGATATGAACATTGCAAGTATCGCTTGGGGGTTCTCCCTAGGCGTGTCGATATTTGCGGGCACGAAAGCTGCGAAGCAGACAATCAAATCGTGGAAGAGAGGGACGAGGACGAATATTTATCTTATGCTGGTTTGGATGGAGTGGACTAGCAGTGTGATCATGAGTGCCATTACATGGTTATATCTGCGCCAATACATTCCGCCTGGCTTCCCAGTCTTCTTCGTCATTGGTATGTACCCATAGTCGGATCCGATCTCACCTTGTCTAACATGCCTCGAGTCCTTCTTTGGGCCATTCAGATCCAGTCGCTACTACAGATTATCATCAACCGAATCTCGATCCTCATGGTCAACCGACACAATGCATGGAAGCTCAAACTCATTGTATTCCTTGTTCTTCTGGCCATCAATATCAGTGTTTTCTGTGTCTGGATCCCAGCCAGATTACAGATAAGTCCCAAATGGATTGCTGTCAACGCTGTCTGGGATAGAGTTGAGAAATGCATCTTCTTGATTGTGGATGCTGGTTTGAACTTTTACTTCATCTACCTCGTTCGATCTCGCCTTATCGCCAACGGTCTCACCAAGTACACTCGATTATATCGTGTCAATCTGTTCATGATTGCTGTATCGATGACAATGGATGTAAGTGAACTTTTTGCGTGTTGCACTTGGCTATACTGACAGACTAAGGTCCTGCTCATCGCAATGATGTCTCTTCCCAACGATATCGTCTACCTTCAGTTCCATCCTCTGACATACCTTGTCAAGCTCCACATCGAGATGAACATGGCCGAACTAATTACCAAGGTGGTCAAAGCCAGCAACCCCAATGGATACGACTACTCCGATTCACGATCTCGCTCTGGTCAAAAGAGCGGAAAGACAACTACTGGAAAGAAGATGGGCTCTGTCTTTCCAGGCAACAACCAGACCTTCATTGAAGCAGGCGGTGACAATATTGAGTTGCCTCAGAGGAAGGAAGACGGTATTCAGGTTTCCAGAACTTTCAAGACTACGCAGATCGAGGTCGTCAAGGAGAATCGGGATCGCACCGATTACGATGATCTTGAGAGCGAGTCGAGTTCCACGCGACACTTGAAGCGAGAACCACTGCCATTTCCCGCCGAATAGCTCAAAACTTCATGATGAGCCTTCTCTGAACTATCATTTTAGATTTGAATTGTCTTCACGGAGACCCCTCCCGGTTAGACCACAGCGACGCACTATATACCCGACGCTCAATTTCTCTTTTGGCTTCTAGAATAATTAGACGTACACGATATTCATGTATTCAATAACATAGATAACTCACAGTAAGAAAGATTGCTCCGTAATACATCCCTGTCTCTGGACTAAAGGATGTGATGGCCCCTGTTGTAAATCATGCGCTAAGATGCGGCTCCGCTCGACCGGTAAATTGTGGCTGTTTGATGCTGATGCATGGGTATCAGTACGAAAAGCCTCATTGTCCTCTTATCGGGATGCTTATTGGTGAGATGAGATGAAAAGTGAATGTGGCGTTCGGGGAAGCGAGAAATTACATGCGTTATCACATCGTGGAGAAAGTTTGTGATTGCTTGGAAAAAGCAAAGCTACCCCAGAAGGAAATCTGGAGCAATATGTTAAAAGATAGGGTAGCCCTGATCAGTCTAGCTTACCTAACAAGGATTAGCGCTCCTCTTATATATATATAGTATAGCTTCCCCTATTATATAAAAGAAATTAAGGCTCTTTTAACCCTTATATATACCCCTTTACTATATATACTATAGTTATAAGCCTAAATAGGTATAAGACCTAGTAACTTTACTATATTACTTAATATATATTTATTTATCTTATTTTATAAAATTAATATCTTTAAAAGGATTACTAAGTTTATAAAGTATAATTATTAATAAGTAAGGCGCTTTATATACCTTTACTTATATAATTCTTTATAGTCTAGATAACTAGATTTTATAGATTTAAGAGATTAAATTATAAGCTAAAGTATATAAAGTATAGCTATAAATTAACCCTAAATATACTAATAAGGCTTCTAATAAGCTATAAGAACCTCTAATTAAAGACTTTAATACCTTTATTAAAAGGAAGCTTATAGAGTATAAGATTAAGGTAGCTGCTATTAAGATTAAAGAAAAACTGCTTTCTAAATTTTTTATAAATAATCTAAAGATTTCCTATAAAGTATCCCTTTTAAGATTATAATATATTTAAAGATAATATAAGTAATATATTAATAAATACTTATAAATCCTAGCTTATATTATAAAAAGTATTAACTCTAGTATTTTATTTTCTATACTTACTTAAATTAAAGAAGATTACCTAAAGGGCTATATAATTTACTAGCTACTTTAAGGCTTAAAAAAGGATTTAGTATTAAATATAATAACTATAATTAAGGAAATTACTTAAAAATATCTTAAAGTCTTTAATAATACTTTTAAAGCTTAATAAAGCCTTAAATAGTAATTACTATAATAGTAAAAAGCTTATATATAAGCTAGACTTTACTATATCTTTAAGATCTTAAGAAACCTAGGAGTTAATTACTTTTTAAAAGTAATTAAAAAAAAGATAGCCTTTTTATAAATAGAAACTAAGTAAAATGCACTTTTTAAAAAAGAAAAAACTAATAAGAAAACCTCTTTTATAAAGCTAGCTAGTAAGCTATATATAGTTATTAAAAGAAACCTATTTAATAAAAGCTATTTAGTTTATATAACCTTTAGTAATTATATAAATAAGTTAAAAAAGTATAATAACTACCCTTATAAGTAAAATAATTATTAATAAAAAGCTAAGGAATATACCTTTCTTATTTATATAGTTACTAGTATAGCTTTTTATTATATTAAAAAACCTTTTAATAGTAAGCTTAAGTAAATCTATAAGGAACTTAATAAGCCTTTTTAAAAATAGCTTAAGCTAAAAGTTATAAGAAATAGTAATAAAAGAAGCTTATAAGATTAAGGAAACTAGGGTTTATTTACTTATTTTAATAACTTAATAAACTTTATCTTATTACCTAATATTTTAGCTAAGGCTAAGTATAATATATAGCTTTATATTACTTATAAGAAACCCCTTTACTTACTTATATAAAGCACTTTATTAAATACTTATAGTATTACTTACTTAATAAATATAATAGCCTTACTTAAAAAAGGTTTTTTTATTTTAATAAATAGTAATTATATAAAAATAAAGGATATAAGCTTCTTAATCTTAAGAAAGGGGATTAAGGTAATTTAAAAAATCCTAAATAGCTTAGTAGGGATAAGAACTTAGTTACTTATTTTTAATAATATTATTATTATTAAAAGATTTTATATAAATATTATATTAAAAGCCTTTTTATAATTATTAAGAATATAGTATTTAAAGTTTAATTACTCCTTAAGATAAGAAAACTTTTTAAAAAGTATAATCTTTCTATAACTATAATATAAGTATAATATTTTAATACTTTAATTTAAGCTTATTTTAGCCTATTTATCTATTAACTATTTAATATTTAAAAGTATAATTTTAATTAGTAATAAGGTAGTTTTTTAATATAATAGAATAAGTATAATATATTTCTTTACTTTTAAAGTAAGGAAACTATTAAGAAATAAAAAGAAAGCTTATAATAGTAATAATACCTTATAGTATATAAAATTAAAGTACCTAAGAAAAGAAGTACTTAAAAAGCTTATAAATAAAAAAAGAAATATATAAATTACTAAAATAGTATATATTAATTATAAGACTTATACTTAAATATATATAATATAAATTATTAGTTATTACCTACTAGAAAATTGCTTCCTAAGACCTTTTTAAAGGATTTATTAAGACCTTTAAGAATATAAAATAGGATATAATAGCTTAAATTACTTATTAATAATAAAAGATAAATTTAGTAACTAGCTATATACTATTTTATTAAAAAGTAAAAAAGGATTAGTAGTTTTTAATATATTATTTTAATTTAAATACTAGGTAAAATACTAGTTTAGACTAGTTATTTATAAAATATATAGTAATAATAAGCCTGCTATAATCTATATATTAAGTAATACTAACTTCTTATAATAAGTATAATTTAAAGGTATAGATATAGAGCTTATACTGCCTTATATAAAAAAACCTAATAGTAAGGTAAAATAAGTAAAGAAAGAAGTATTAGAAAAGTTAAATATAATATTTAATAAAGTATAGCTACCTTATTCCTTATAGCTAGAAAGTATATAAACTACTACTTTCCTACTTAATATAAGCCTAAAAGTAACTAAAGGATAGTAAATTCTTATAAAGGTATTATAAAATTAGTTTAAGTATAAAGTGCTATTATAAATAAAAAAGTATATAGTAGATCTTAGACCTAATTAGAGTAATATATAAGCCTATAGCTATTAAGCTTATTTATTAAATTAGGATAAAGAAGCTAGGATATATAGAAAAGCATTTAAAATAAGCCCTAGAGGTTATATTAAGTATTTAGTAAGCTATATAGTATATAATATATACTAAATATAAATACCTTAGCTTAAAAAGGTAATAGTTACTTAAAATATTAGGTTTAATAAGTATATCTTTTACTAACTAAAGAAAGAGTATATAAAAAAGCTCTTAAAAAAGGTATTTAAAGTATAAATCTTTAACCTAGAAGAAAATAATAATAAGGTTAACTTACTAAATAGACCTATTTAAGTTATATATTCTAAGGGTCTAAACTTAAAGATAGAGGTAATTAAAGAAAGTATAATTACTTTTATAAGAAGTATTAATAAATACTAAAACTAGTATATATTAATTTAGATTACTAATAGACTTTAGACCCTAGAAGTAATACTAAAGCTAAGTAGGCCTAAAGCTAAAGGAAATAATAGAAGTATTATAAATATTAATATAATAGCTAAAAGCTTTATAATAATTAAAGTAAGTAAGTTACTAAGTATATAACTATAGATTAAGCTAAAAGCCTTTAAAGGTATATAAAAAGTACTATAAAGCCTAAAGTTACTGCTATAATTACTAAAAATACTAATAGGTAATATAATTATTATAGCTAGCTATAAAAAAAAGGATATACCTATATTACTTCTTTAATAGTCTAAAAATAATAAAATAAATAATTAAAGTAATAATTAGGAATAATAAATATAAAACCTAATAATAAAGCTTAATAGAGTACTATAACTAGTAATATATAATAATTAAAGTAGCTAAAATATAATATTACTACTACTACTCCTATAAAGAGCTTTTATACTTTAAATTAAAATAATAATATACTTAAAATTAAAAATAATAGCTTAAGTATAGTAACTTATAATATAAAATAATTAAAATATAATAACTATAGGTCTAACTACCTATTTACACTTATAATAAGCATTCTATAGTTTCTTTATAACTAATTACTATAAAAATACCTAGAAGCCTAATAATAGTACTAAAATAGCCTTCTTCTTCTTTATAAGCATAATATATACCTATTAGTATATATACTAAGTATTTAAATTAGCTATTTATATTATATTAAAGCTAAAAACCTTAAAAAGGAATCTCTATAAAGATAACCTTTTACTTCTACTAGTAATATATAAAGAGTAATAAAATTATATATTAAGTAATTAATTTTAACTAGTAAAGTAAGTAAAAGTTAATAAGCTATACTTAAAGTATATATAAAGGCAGATTTAATAATTAATAGCTTAGTTAAAAATACTGCCTTTAAAGTAGGTTTATACTTATAAATTTAATAAAAATAGTTACTTTAAAAAGTATAAAGTATATATTTATATAAAGGGTAACTTATAACCTATAATTATAATAGAAAATATATATATAGCTACTCTTATAGTATACTTTTTTTACTTAGTTATAGCCCTAGCTACTTAATTTAACCTAGAAATTATATAACTAGATATAATAAATACCTTTATTAATACTAAATATAGTAAATATAATATACTAGTTATATATAAGCTTTTTCTAGGATTTAAAGTTACTAGAATATATATAAAGCTTAATTATATACTATATAGCTTTAGGGACTTACCTTAATTATAGTTTAAGACTTTTATAGTAATACTTAAAAAACTAGGTCTTAAAGCTAGTAAAAAGGAGCCTTACCTTTACTACTTTATAAAGTAAGATATTTTTTTAGTCTTTTTTATAAATAATATTCTTATCTTATATTATAGAAATACCTTATTATAAGCTTTACTTATAATAAATAGCCTTAAAAAAAGATTTAAGCTTAGTAAAAAGGGTAATATAAAGTAGTTTCTTAATATAAAGATAGTTTATAACTACTAAGTGCAGAAGATCTATCTTAGCTATAATTCCTATATTAAGAAGATCTATATATAATTTAAAGTATATAATAAGGTCTTTTAACCTTTAATACTAATCCTAATTACCCCTTTTTATTAAAACCTAAGCTAAACTACTAAAAAAGAGGTACTCTTATATTAAGAAAAGATTAAATTAATTCTCTATATAGTAATTATAATATACCTTAATATAGCCTTTATAGTTTCCCTTCTATTAAGATACCTTATAAACCTTTTAAAAGAATACTATAAAGCTACTAATTAAATACTATACTATTTATATTTAATAAAGTAATTTACGCTTTAATATAAAGGCAGTAATAAGCTTTAAGTACTATAAATAGCTAGTAATATATCTTTTATAGATAATAAAAGTATAAAAAGGTCTTTATAAGGCTATCTAATTACTCTTTTTAAAAGACTAATTATTTAAAAGGCTTTTTATTAAGCTATAGTTATTACCTTTATAATAAAAGTAGAGTTACTCTCTTTAGTTTAAATAGCTAAGGAATTAATAGCTTTTAAATACCTTTTTAAGGAAATATACTTTAATCTAAAAGCCCCTTAGAATATATATTATAATAATTAATAGACTATATATTTAATTATATTAAAAAATATATAAATAAATACTTATTTATATTATATTAATATTTATAACCTTTAGTTAAAATAAGAATACTAAAAGGGATTATTTAAGATTACTTATCTCCCTATAAGAGATATATCTATAAATAGACTTATAAAAGCCTTATTAAAATAATACTTTAAGTATTTTAAAGCCTTTCTAAATATAATAAGAATTAAAGTTATAAAGGATTAAGTATAATAATAAATAGGTAAATATAATTTCTTTTACTTATATAGTAAAACTTAAACTATATATTATATTATTACTTTATAATATTATTATACTTTATTACTTAAGAATTACTAATACTTACTAGGTCTTAAAAGCTTAAATAAAGTAATAAGTAAAACCTAAAAATAATAGCTATAACTTATATTACCTAAGCTTAAAGTAAAACACTAAGTATATAAATAAGCTTATAAGTAGCTTCTTTTTAATTAGCTAAAGACTTACCTTAAGGCTAGGTACTAGCATTAGCTTTAGCTAAACCTTACTTTAACTCCTAAGCTAATACTTTACTAATTATATAAAAGGGCTTTTTAGCCTAGTTATAAGTAAAAAAGAATCTTATAATATCCTTACTATATAAAAAATCTAAAGTAAGGTATAATATAATATAGATATTAGAGATTACTTATAATAAAAGTTAGTTAAATATAAAGGTAGTAAAAATATATAATATAAGATTTATAGTTTCTTTATTATTTTAAAGATTTTTTTTTAAAATATATATAAAAGGTTTAATTATATTAAGACTGTTTTAAAGTTAGCTAGCTACTAGAATTAATTATTATAAGGTATATATATAGGATTATAAATATAATTATTACTTTTATAAAAGGTATAATATTTTATATAATAATCTAGATTAACCTTATAATATTTAAGTTTACTTTTATTAATAATATAAAAGTAAATATAATTAAAATAAGGGAGCTTATAATAGTTATTAGTAAAGACTATAATAAGAGGTAGATTAAATTTAATAATCTTTAAATAGTTATTATAATTATAAAAAGGAAGATTATTTTCTTTTTAATTTAAATAATTAGCCTTATAAAGATTATCTTATATAAATTAGAATATATTAAAAGGTAAAAGGGAAAGATAAGCTTACCTAAACCTATTATTTAATATAATAATAAATAAGCTTCTTCCTTTTAAGTATAGCTAAAGTAAAAGATAGAGATAGTAAGGAGGGAGGGGATAGGGCAGAGTATTTACCTTTAGGCTAAGTAGGCTTACTCCCTTTATTAGCTAATATTATAGCTATAGTAAATAACTTACCTTTATAAAAGGCTTAAGAGCTATTACAGGTTCTTACTTAATATTAATTAAATTAGATATAAAGTATAAGAAAGGGTATTATATAATAAAAGGGAATATAAAAAAAAGAATTATAAGCTAAAAAAGGTATTAAGGAATAAAAGTTAAGATACTTAAAAACTATATTAAGAAATAACTTATTATTTTAATAAAAAGATAAAAAAAAAAAGTCTTATTTTATAAAATAAAAAAGAGGTATTTATACTTTTTTAAAAATAATTTAAAAGCTAAAAGGGTTTTTATAATTATTTTCTATTACTAAGTACTATAATAATACTTTTAATATTTACTTTATATTTTACTATATATAATATAATTACTTAAAGCCCTTTTTAAATATTATAGCTTTAATTAAAGGGTATATTAAAAGATAGGGTAGCCCTAATTAGTCTAGCTTACTTAATAAAAATTAGCGCTTCTCTTATATATATATAGTATAGCTTCCTTTATTATATAAGAGAAATTAAGGCTCTTTTAACCCTTATATATGCCCCTCTGCTATGCGTGCTACACAATACGCAGTTTATTCCTCGGCTGCATCTCCCCAGAAGAATGTAAGAAAGGCATGTTTTAGATTGCTAAAAGCTTTGTTAATCAATCCCCTTGGGCGAGCTAAATCTGCTCGTCCAGCCTCTGTTTTACCCTGTCTGAGCCTTGCTACTTCCAAGGCTACCAAACAGCGGCTGTTCGGGATTCACCAAAGCTGAGGCAACTGTGACATCGCATATCTTCAATTGGTATCCTATTTTGATACAGTGACGGAAAATTCCTGGTTATTGTAGCCGGTTCGGTGTGCATGAGAGGCGGTTGCGATCGGCGTAAATATGACCGGAGCCGCTCGGTTCCGATACCATTGGAAGAGAACCAGCACACTGGTAACGCCGTTATACGACGGAGCGGGTTCTTCTCGTAAGGCGCTTCTTTCGGTGGATTAAAAGATGCAATCTCGGATATCGTAAGGGTCGTGCATGAACCGTCGTAGAGGATCGCACTAAGAGATCTTTACTAACAGGACGAACTATAACGCGGACATTAAGACGAAAGATCTTTCGGAGCCGCAATGGCTCCGACTCTGACTTTTTTCACCGAGATCAGGTTATATATGGCGACACTTTACTATTTCCTCCTGCTTAGATCACCTCGAATACCCAGACTTGTGAACACGTATCGATTCGAGTCAAACTTCTTCCTATGTATGTGGCATCAGCCATCTTACAGACAGCAACCATAGAGGATAATCTGTCCCACAGATACTTCCATTCACTCTTTAGTGATTCCTTGATCTTGTTGTATATATTAGCCTGGAATTAGTCTATTTAACGATGTTCTACGTGTCTGGATGGCATGATCATTCAATCCCTCAGCTTTGACAAGTCAATGTTGAAGCTGCTAATCATTCCCTTCTTGACATCATCCAAGTTCTGCTTCTCTGTTTCACGCTGGAGAATCTCAGCACGAGACCTTCTCATCGCTTTGGCAACATCCGGCCACTCCAAGGACCGATTGCCCGTGACGTCCGCCATGCTTTCCTCTACTTTCACACCAACAAGTTTCCCTTGACGTTTTCGAACGATACCATCCACGATGACTGTATCGACGTTCCCGATACTGCTGTGCAGAACGACGGCTGCGATGGGGTCTTGCTCAGCAGCGCAGATTAGCTCGGGAGTATTGGCGTCAAAGATCACCAGGTCAGCCAGTTTGCCTTCAGCGATGCTACCAAGCTGGCTCTCCCTCCCAATCGCTCTGGCGCCCTGGATTGTCCCCAGATTGAATACATCCTGAACTGTCTTGGAGATCTTGCGAGGGGCCAGGTCTTGGTCGATCAGCTTCTGGTTATGCCTGGCCCTCGAGCCCTGCAGGCCCAGTCTCATCTCGTATACGATGCTAGAGGCCTGGTTACTGTGACAGTCGATACCCAGACTAGACTGAGCTTGAGCCTGGGGAAGATCGTCGTTCAGGCACACAGGATCTCCAAGAGCCATTTGCATTTCAGTGGAGGGAGTGCTGCTAATATGTGCTCCGGCGTCGGCGAGGTCCTTAACGCTCTCGGCGGCATATCCGTTAAGATGGCTGAAGAGCATGCGATTGTCCAACAAGCCGAGGCTCTTGATCTGCTGAACGAGATCATAAGATCCCATCTGCGGGTTGCTAACAGCATGAGTTGTCGCCAACTCGAAACCGGCTTCTCGTGCACGCTTGAACAGGTCCTGGATGACTGGTTCTGGTAGGAACCAGAGGTCAAAGGCCAGACCCATGGTAACGCGGCCGTCGCCGAAGGGACCCTTCTTGCCTAGCTCCTGTATTTCGTCGACGACCCATGGTGCAAGCATATCTGGGTTCATTGCAAAGGGTGACCATGATGCGACGCGAGCAGTTGGGCAGTAGCCATAGACGCAGCGCAGGCCAGAGGAAGCAGTGGCTGAGATGGCAGTTGAGGCTGAAAGTGGTGGCGGTTAGCTTATATTTGAAGATTGATAGTATTTGACTTACCAGCGCCAGCAAAGACGTTGACGTGTGAATGATCAACTACAGTGGTGGTGCCTGCATTGATTGCTTCGAGAGAACCTCCAAGCTGTCCCCAGTAGATATCGCTTTTCGTATAATTTGAAGACTGGAGATTACCGGAGGCCATGTAATCGAGAAGCAGTTCATTGGCATGTCGTCCCTTGAGCTGGGTCTGCCAAAGATGATGGTGCGTGTCGATGAAGCCAGGGGAGATGATCTTGTCAGTGCAATCGATCAACTCAGCGTCAGTGATCTCGTTAACGTTCTCGGCTATCTTAGAGATTCGGTTGTTCTCAATAAGTATGTCCCTTTCTAGAGCTTGGACGTTGTCATTGGCATCGTGAATAAGGACAGTACCGCCTTTGAGTAACAGCCGGCGCGAAGTGTTACCGTTGAGAGAAGAGTCAAATGCCATTATGAGTAATAGTACACGAGTTGTTTCTTAGATCTGATTGATTTGAAAGGTTGCTGTTCGGGTCGATAACCGGGACAGAGGAAGGCTCTTATAGTCGATGACGATGCGACGATGTCATACCCGTTTCGTACCTCGCAAAAAGGCTTCGAGGCTGCCTGCATGAACAATCTCGGCGTTCCGTGGCCTAACTCCACGGAACACAGCAAGTGAGGCCACGGCCGGCATTATCACGGACACAACGTTGTCTACCCGTCTCGATCTACACAAGTGCAACACTCGCTCCAGAAATGTCCATTGCTATCCGAATACCCGTTGCTAATTCTGGTGATCTTCATCAAGATCGGTTTAGTCCGCTTTGACCTTTCCAGCCACTAGCGGGAGTTGGTGATTTATAATAAGGTTTCGCGGCTGGTGATTAAGCGCGAGCGGAGATAGCGAGGGATACGGGAGAGAGAGTTACTCGATTAGGATACTCGCTTTGGGGCTTGTCGGATTTATGAATTAGTCTCGGATTGACAATATTAAGAATCAAATCACGAGGATCAAAGCGAATGATGGCAGGGAAGATTATGAAGGAACTAATGTCGAATGGGCATTTCTCGGACTTGCACGGGATCGGCGCGGGCGTTGCGAGAGACTCCGGGAATAGCTTCAACTTGTTCTGGCGTAATGACGTCGTTTGACATGTAAGCTGACTGATGCTGAGAAGGTAACTAACATGGAAAAGATATATTGTCTAGCAAATCCGGAACTAGGAGCCTTATACTCAAAAAGAACGACTGAGCCAACCCTTTGCAAGTCCTTGGTTGTTTATTTCTGAGGCGATATTCTACTTTCCATGATGTTTATATGGAGAGCTGAACCAGGTATGTGTTTTCATCTGGACGCAGTGTCTACTGCATATACCAAATATGCACTAATTACTACATCTGGAAACCCGAATGTGATCTATAAATATAAGCCCATTGAACGAAGCTTTTCTATATATTCTACGACGGCCGTTAACATGTACTTCACCTATGGCTTTTACTATCATTTTGAAGCAATGGTAGGTAACGATCCATAGCTAATGATTAGCCGATAGTAGGTTTGGTCCCCGTTTTGCTGTCTCTCAGCGGCCGGCTTTAACCTCTATATATTCAACTCCGTTTGGTAGACACGTAACGAGAAATCGGAGATGTACACAGGGCGGAGGATTGCTCGGAGTCGGATTTGGTTATTTAGTCATGTTACTCCCCAATGGAGTATTTTTCGGTCTTACCAGAACAGGAAATACTCCCAGCTCCTCCACGTTGGAGACTCCGCTTCGAAGAGTTCCACTCATTCTCGAACAATCATTTCTCAGGTCCAAGAACTTTTTCTCTTCCTTCACGTTGCCAGATCGCCCAATAGCTATTCTTAACGAGTATTTTAAGCATTGAGTTGCTTGCGTTACATTCTTGTCATCCACCATGTCCATTTTGGACAAGTATGGTCCTGAAGTGCAGAGAGTCCCTGCAGATGCCCCCATCCAGGACATCATTGCGCTCCTCAAGCGTGATGGGGGTGTTTTTGTGAAAGGTCTGGTATCTGAGGCAGATGTCGATAAAGCATATGATGAGTGTCGAGAGCGTCTAGACTCAGACATTGAATGGTCCGGCAGCTTCTTCCCCAGCAAGTTCACTTTATGATACTTACTACAATGACGAAACTAACATTTGAGCCTAAGAGGAGACGCAACGGGCGCCAAGCCTCCTTGCTCTCAGCCCTACATACGCCAGATCTCAGATCATGAACCTAGTCTACCAGCAAGTCGTCGATCATTTCCTCACTACCCGAAGTTGGTTCTGGTGGGGTACCGAACGGAAGGAGTCGGTCTCGAAGCCTTACTTGCATTCGTGTACCGCCATGAGAATCGGACCTGGAGGCAGGGCGCAGCCACTTCACCGTGACGACTATATCAGTCACAATATCCATCCTGATATTGATAAGTGGGATGATAAGCGTGATACCAATCGTGAGTCTGCTGTTGGGCTGTTTGTAGCTGGGTCAAAGGTCACGAAGGAGAATGGCGGTACGCAATTCATCCAAGGGAGTCATTTATGGTCAGTGCTGCTCACCACACGTTTTAAATCTTAATCGTAACTGACGAATTGTAGGGGCTCAGAGCGAGGTCCCCCGCGTGTAGAAGACTGCATTTATGCCGAGATGGACAAGGGCGATGCGTTCATCATGCTTGCTTCAGCGTATCATGGTGGAGGTACCAACTCCACCAGAGACCAGCACCGCTTAGTCTTTGCTACCTTTTCTATTCGTGGCTTCTTGAGACAAGAGGAGAACCAGTTCCTCGCTGTGCCTAGAGAAATAGCGATGAAGCTTGACCAGGACATACAGGCATTCATGGGCTATTCGATGAGCGATCCGGCGTGCGGTTATGTAGAACAGATAGATCCGATATACTTGCTCAGGCCAGAGCTGGAGAAAGGTCCTTCGGACTTTTAGAAAGTTAAATATCAGACAAATAATGGTTTGTATGTATGCCTTCGTGTGTGTTTCATGTGCTCTGACCTGATCATCCTTGCAGACAAGCAGCAGCCACTTCTTTATACAACTTTGGAGTCAGTCATCAGATCATCTAGCTTTTCAGCCAAAAGCAAGACCTTAGGCGATTGTGAGGGTGATGAGTATATTGCCTGTATGTGTTTATTGGTGTCCTTTACCTTTGTGGCCTGGGGGCTGAAGCCTCTTCTAAAACCCGAACCTTAACGCAGTATGTATGCCTTCAGTAATTAGTAGCTTGGTTAGATGGTGATGTCCCACTTCTCCGAGTGCGGGTTCTGTCGTGTCTTATAAATCGGCTCGGATGACAACGAGGCGTGCATGACCTAAAAGATTGAGAACAACCCCACTAAGAAATCAACAACTCCGATGCCGACTCTCATCCTCTTGATTATCTTTTCTTTCGCTCCACCATCGTCTTTCATTTCCAAATTTGGTAATACAAACAGCAATAATGACTGGTAGTGATAATTCATCTTCAAATCGCCCAACTGCCCGTCGCAAAGGTGAGCACTGATTTTCTCCCCCACCGTGCCTCGGATGATTCTGACGAGAATATCGTTTTAGACCCAGCTTGCGGAACATGTCGCAAGAAGTGTCGAAAATGCGATCGGAAACGTCCCATTTGCGATAGATGTCGCACCAAAGGTCTTCATTGTGAAGGATATCCCCCACGATTTCAATTCCAGGAGACATTGACAATAACTACCAATCCATCCAGCTCACAGCATGCGACATCCGATAGCATTGATGCCTCGCCTTCACAGCCCGTGGTCTTTAGCCAGTCACCCCCAGAACTGTCAATACCACCCGATCCCATCGCTACAAGACTTTCGGCTTCACTTTCGCCTGAACACCCTGTCCTTGAGACCTCTGCTTTGACCCTGACGTCACCCCAAACATCAGCGACTCTATCAATGTCACCAGACGTTGCGTCCTTCACTACCTTACCCTCCGTACACGATGACCTAGAGAACGACATTGCGACAAATCGTCATATCATTGACTACTGTAAGACACCTGAAACAACTAAAATTACGCCAGTAACAAATTTCACAGTTGATCAAACGCTAAGCGAGCATCTCATCATCCATGTGCCGGGACTGGATAACCCATTTAGAGAATATGTTCTGTCGCTTGCCTACCAGCATCAAGGAATTCTACATGCGCTACTCGGACTATCGGCATGTCATATGAATAACACTGGACACGCGAACAGTCAGAGACTCGTCACTGTATCTCTTGGGTATAGACTATCGGCCATACGATCTCTTGCTTCTCTGCTGCACAAAGAAGATATCTCATGGCTAACGCCCACCGAGGAGGAACACGTTCTGGCTATGGTGTTGCTTCTCGTTCTACATGATGTATGGTATATCTTCGTCGAATTCTACGTCAAGAAGCCGCTGACACAGCTATAGGTCTGTGAATCAGGCGTCTCAACCCATGGAGCCCACTTGACAGGTGTATCGTTCCTCTGCAAACGAATCGCTTGCCTCGACACATCGCCAATGCGTTCAAAAACGTCCATGTTCCTAATATCCGCGCTGTCTTGGTAAGTCTTAACATTGCGAAAGTCACTGGCGGCACTGATAGAAACAGGTTGGATATGATCCGAGGCTTCAGCGGCGCTGAAAAGCTCTCCTACTCGACCGAAGTCCGAGAATGCGTGAGAGATCACGGAAGTTTAAGCCTTCACACGTTGGTCGGCTGTCCGCCAGTCATGTTCTTCAAGATTGGTCAGGTACTCGAGGCTGGTAAAGTTTACCTGGCCGGAGACTTGCCAGTTGAACAGTTTGAGCAATTACTCGATGGAGCTGAGAAGTTCCTCCGTGGCTGGGATCCCGATCAAGCCGTATATCCCACCAGCCACCAGGAATGGAAACATCTTGCCGAGGCATATAGACACGCATGCTTACTTCGTGTGATGCGGTTTCCCGACGCTTTCGCAATCTCATGCGACGACCCTCGGATAAAAGCCTCTGTCTCTGCGGTTTTGGATGTCTGTGCTACGATACCAAGAGACAGCGTGTTCTACAAGCGTTTGCTATTTCCTCTGTTCCTAGCAGGAGCCGATACTTGCTCACCGCATCAAATACACTATGCAAGCTGGTGTATTAACGAAATCAAGCACTCTACAGGCTTCCAGCACCCCGCCATGACGGAGCTGTTGACGAAAGTCTGGGACGAGAGAAGGACGAATCCTCGAGGCTGGTCTAACGTTCCCTGGATGGAATTTGTAAGCTCATTGCTTGGTATCTTTGGTCCGTACTGACATAGCTTCTTTCCAGACTTGTTCTGAGCTTCTTCGTTCCCAACATGCATACCTCTTCTTTTGACGGGCCGACGTCCCACTAGTGCTCCACCGTGTTAGTCGGAGTCGGCATCGGGGATATAATCGGACTTGGCAGTTGGGAGTATTTCTCCTTACGGAATAGCTTTATCTTTGGGAAAGAGGATGGATTGGCAGGTGATGGATATGAATAAAAGACGGCATGAGCCTCTGAAGCTTTTTCAGGATGAATTACACGATATACTAAACCTCTGGTTTTATAACCTGCTATCTTTTTATTTGTCGGCGATACTATAAATAAAATGGCGGCGCAAGAGAAGAACCAGGCCGAGTTGGAGAAGGCATCCAAGCTGGCGAACGTTCCCCACTGCGAACAATATGAGAGGATGATCTCAGGCATGCTGTCAGTTGAGCTCATTCAATGCATTTGAGGGGCTCAAACTCACCGACACCAATTACAGATACGACTCACTTATTCCCAAGCTCACAAATGCTCGTCTCGCAGCACGAAAGGCCATGAACGAATACAACACCTGGTTCCCCGAAGGCGACGACTTCAACATTGAGAACATTACAAAACGACGAGCCGAAATGCTCAAATCATTTCTCGGGCACGTGGAAGATGACGAGGTCTTTATTGAGCCACCATTCAGAGTCGACTACGGCCCCAACATGTCGGTTGGAAAGAGATTCTACGCCAACTTCAACCTCACCGTCTTGGACTCGGCCATTGTTACGATTGGCGATAGGGTTATGATTGGTCCAAATGTTATGATATCGACGGCGACACATGAAACGGAGGTCTCAAGCCGCAGGGCCTGCATCGAGTATGCGTATCCTATCAATATTGGCGATGACTGTTGGATTGGGGGCGGTGTTACCATTTTGCCTGGTGTGACTATTGGGGAGGGATGTACAATAGGCGCCGGGTCAATCGTGACGCGCGATATTCCTGCTTGGAGCGTTGCTGTGGGATCTCCGGCAAGGGTTGTCAAAAAGGTGCAACCGCTTGAAGAGTTCAACGAATCGAACGGCGCTTGATAAATAGGAGTACACTAGGGTCCATAAATATGGATATCAAACAGGCAAAGATATTCTAGTCTGTTGATTGCACTTTCAAGCCCAGCTGTTCTCCATTTGCCGAAACGCCGAATCAAAGGTGCTTATTAAGCGCGCGGTTGTATGAACACGAATTGCTGTGTATGGCCATAATTACGAAGGAAATGGCTCAATGGGATTTTATCACAACGATGGAAATGAGTAAAAGTCGAACGGCTTTAAGAGAGAATGCAGGAGGTAATGCTTTCTCATTTTCAGCACTTGAAGGGACGATATGAGTCTTTTCGATAGTCAACGAACAAGCTCTAAGATTTGCGCCTTGACTAGCATTACATCACACTCTTTTCTACCAAAACGCCGTTAAAATAGGTTAGTGTATCCGTAATGTGACAGAAACTAACAGACAAGGATGTCGTGACCAACATGCATATTGACGCTAGTTAACAAGAGCCTTCCCAAACAGAGTCTTAATAGCGACAGTAATTGTCTTCGTCTTTTATTTACACTCTTCTCTGTTGCAATACCTTCCCATTCAACTAATATCTGTACAGCGGGGAACATCACAATCCGTCTTATCACGAACTCATCATGACCAGCCAGGAAGATGCAGAGAGAGTTATACGGGAGCTCACTGGCGAATACAAGTATGAACCCGGTCAGTGACTCAGCCCACCAACCACTAACTATCATCAGATTAGAGGAGAATGTGTTTGAGAACGGCAGAAAGTTCTTGCGCGACCTTCTTTTATACATCGACGCCAAAGGTTTTATGAGAGCTATAATGCGTAAAGAATATCCATATGTATCTTTTAAGATCCACTCTAGTCACATTGAAGTTGAGTTCAACGACGACGGTTTTACAAAAAGAGATCTAGAACACATATGCTTGCCTTCCACCATCGAGGAGAAAAGCACTGGTGAAGATGGTCTCAGCTCGGTCTTCAAATCTACAGCCAAGACTTATCTCCAGTCAGGTAACTTCTCCCTTGACTTGCGTCTCACTTCAAGCGAGGGGAAAATAAAACCAGTTTGGGTATCGCCAGCTGCCTCGATACCTGATACACTAACGCGCATGGTTGTCTATTTTCACGATTGCGGCACCGAAGAACATCTGGAACGCCTGAAGAGCGTTATTATGGCACAATTTGAAGGCTTACAAGCTGAGAGTTTGCTCTTTCTTAAAGCTCTTCGTCGTATAGACGTTAAGTTCTACGGAAAGGGCAGTGAGCTCCATCAATCCAAGCAATTCCACAAGTATGGAATGAAAGACAATCGTGAATTACTCAAAACCACCATTAATAGCCACGGTAAAGACGAAGAAAAAGGACAATTATTTTATGTGGTAGGCCGGGGAGCTAGGTTCTCTCTGCCGGAATACCGAAGAAATGTTACATTGGCGTTCCCACTGACCGAGGCCGGCAAACCCTTAATTGACACTGGAGGAAAGGGGCTATTCAACGTTTTGCTTGTTAGCAAATCAAAATACAACGTGAGAATACCTCGACTCTAACATGGGCTTGATTGCCGATTACTAAACATATGCTACAGTTTCTGATGGACGCCGACTTTGATTTCAACAATCAAGACAAGCTTAAGCCTAACTCAAAAAGGAATCAAGAAATTCGCGTTTGGATCGCAGCCGCGTTCTTGCAAGCCATTTCCACGTTTTGCGCTGACCCTATTCTTGTTTACGAATGGCCATTATTTCTGCCTCTGATCACTCACCAGACCCCCCTCAGTCGAGAGATCCGATACATGACTCAGAAGAATTTTTTGGTGAAGGTCGATAATCAGCCAATGTTACGATGCATGAATGAGATAACGATCCTACCAGACCATTTGAAAGATGAGAACGGACGACCGCTGCTAGACCCTTTTGCAGAAGACATGGTCTTGTCGTCAGACTATCCTCAACGCGTGGTGGAGATCTTCAAGGAGCACGGGGTAAAAGTCATGGAGGACGAGACTCTTTTGAGACGCCTGGAGGCCGATATGGGGTTTCGAATCATTAAGACGCATCATAAAGATACTACTGAGGAGTGGCATGCAAGAATGGCGCGATTCCTTCTCCGGTTCCTGGAAACTTCAGGCTTCAATGCTTCGAGGGTCAAGTCTATTGCAATTGTGCCTCTGAAAGGTGGAAGATGGACGGCCATGATATCTGGTCCTGTCTATTTTCCGCGTACGGGAGACATTTCCATCCCGGACTCCATTAATTTGAGGGTGGTGGAATCAACTGCTACACAAGATCCAGATCGGTATGCACTGTTCAAATGCCTTGGGGTCACTGAGCCCCCCATCGACATGGTCAGGAAATCGATTCTCAAGACTCTGGCCACATCGGATACTATTCCGCTGAAATTTGTCAATGACTATCTCCAATATCTCTATCTCACGCATGAAGCTTGCGACTGGAAACCGGAGCAGTACCAGGAAGTGCAAGTTCTGACGACAGACTCAAAGCTTGAGAGTCCATGGTCTAAGACAATCTACCTACCAGGCAAGGGTCACCCATTAAGTGCTGAAAGCCTTCTAGGGTCTTTGAAGCCAGAATCCTCGCTCCTTGGATCTTTCTTGCATCCTGAAACTTTGAGCTATGTTCCAACTCATTGCAACTCTTCAAGCATCAGTTGGAAGAGATGGCTTTGCGAGTACGTCGGTTTAAGGGAAGACATCTGCCTCGAATCGGATGGGACTGGAAAACTATCGTCTGATTTCCTTCATATTGTAAGTCAAAGTCCAGAGAAGCTTCTGGACCTCCTTGAACATCTCCTGCCTAAATGTGAGGTAGAGTTATCGGATGAGTCAGCCATCATATCCGAGGTTCGACAACTTTCTGCAAGCAACCTTTGCGATGTTGAATTCATTTGCAAGTTACAGGATACTTGGCTTCCTCTCAAAACTCTCACTGATATAGTTGAGTCATATATGGAACAGCCCGGCCAGTTCCCTTTTTTGAGATCCATCCAAGGCAATACTGGAGATATCGACACAAAGTGGAACTTCCTATCCGAATATCTTCTTGTTGGCAAGGAAGACAATCTCGACTTCCGTCTCGAGATCTTGCGTTCAATCCGTCGCTCAGATCCTAAGAAGGATCCGGATCGTCAACTCCAAAAAGTCCTGGACTTATACGCTTCCCTATATGCCCAGCTCACTGTTCCCGGAGAAATGACCACTGACAGAGAGAAGCTCAGGTAGGCTGTTATATTTTGTTAAACTTAGTTCGCGCTGACACTAAACCAGAAACTTCTTCGGTGAATCCGGCATCGCCTACTTCAACGGTAAAGAACTTGAGTGGACAAGTTCTTCGTTTTGTTTGTGGGATGCACCGCCAGACATGGTCACAATGCGCTCACTCAAGTCCTGCTACGATATGCAAGGCTCAAATGCTGAAGTTGGAAGCGCCCTACAGAACCTTTTCCTCAAAACACTTGGTATACCAAATGTTAGTCTTAAGCAAATTGTGGCAGAGTTGAATGAACTGCGCCTTAGAAATGACGAGGATCCTGCAAAGATTCTCCGGCTTTATGACTTCTTGAACAGGAATATTCCCTCGTCTCAGGACATTAGGTATGTATCATTTTGTCACAACGTAATTCGGCCTGTGGCTCTGATAAGAAAACAGGGCTTTATTTGAGACCTCGCCGCTTATCTTCATCCCCGACGGTCCATATATAGGTTGGCATAAGTCCACTGAGGTCTTGTGGTCTAGCAACACAGACCTATGTGGTATGGGAACCTTGGACGACACTTACGGAACACTTCGTGAGCTCTTCGTCGCTAAACTTGGAATTAAGCCATTGTCGCTGAGAATACTTTACGACCGCCTGATTAAGTCTCCCAAGAGCAACCCGCAACAGATGAAAGAAGCCATTTTCATCCTAAATGATTTCCTTCGGAGCGAACCAGCATTCCTGGATCCGCAGCCTGTTAGAAATGCTGAGATATTCCCTATCAGAGATCCTGGTGGAACAGTTTCTTTGAGGTCTGTAGAAACCGAGTTTGCCATTGGAGACAATGACAACTTGAGAATGCGGTTCGAAAAGCGAATCAGTTTTCTGGACTGCAGTCTCGTGGAATTCCATCGTCTAAAGCCTTTCTTTCAATGGCTCAAGGTTGAAGATCGCTACTTGTCTAGATGTGTCCAAGACAGTGTGACGAACGTCACAGAAGGTCTACATCAGCCATTAAGACCTTTGGTAGATTATACGAAACTGGATGTGACAGATAAGGCCCGATATATCGCTCGGTAAGATCCTCGGTATTGTTGACGAAAACATGGCCATTGACTTATTAGTGTTGCGTCGAACTTCGGTAGCCCTCGTTGTCTAGCGGGGATCGAAGCCCTATACAGGCAACTAAGCAGGGTGGAATGTTTCGAACTGCGGAATATGAAATCCGTCTTTACTATAGAACAGAAGGGTCAGACGTTTGTGTCAGAGAGTCAGACGCCCACGGCACATATTTTTGAGTCTGGCAGAAGACTTACGATCTATGTTCCCATGGATCCCGCAACACAGGATGTCTGTTTCCGCTCAGTATTGCCCAGAAAGCTCGCAACATGGATCATGCAGGATCCCGAAAGTAGCGACCGACCTTACGTTGACATCGAGATGGTCAATGCACTGACTGCTATCTTAGCCAGCGAGACGACATCTCTCGACGAGATTCTTGATGAACTAGGAATTGCCAGAATATCGTATGATGGCCTCAGCGACGACGGGGAAGAAGTCGCGAGACAGGGAGTATCATTCAAAAATGTCGTCGAACGGCCCCGAAAGGCAGACTCGGTGTTGTTTGGTATCCCCGTTAGCAACACGGGCAAAAGTTTGTTTGTTAAGACGGTTGATCAGACCGAAGCCAACGTTGGGGCTGAGTGATAGAGATAGGCTATCGCAAGAGTATTCATCCTAGCTAAGGAGTTGCTGCAGAGAACCATTATGCTGATTCTTTTCTCCATGGTGCAATGGGACTGGGACTGCGATAGAATTGAGAGTTTAAGAGAGGCTTCGGTCCCAAAAGAAAGGGAACAAAGACAAATCAACAAATATGGATCACCAATGCTCAGCGACAGTTTGCAAATAAGGACTGAATCGTAGAAAGGGATTTATGATGAATACAACCAGAAATTGAGGGCTTGAAAGAGGTTTATCTAGTTAAGTAACTATTAGGAACTTTAACATTAGGCCTTGTTGTCAAGAATTAGCTCAATAGGGACGCCTCCAGGCAAATCCTCCATGTTGTAGGGTAGAGGTGTCACCCAATATACCGCCCATTCGCCATTGCCTTCTGGGTCTTTCCATGCGATCCAGTGTCCATCATTTACGTCCTCATCGGCGATTCTCAAAGTCTGGCCCCCTGTTCCATCACCAAGAGGTTTCATCGAAAAGTCATGATAGATCATTGAACCAATGCCAAATGGTCTAGTTTCAGGGGAAGTCCGCAGCTCGTACGGCCCTCGGCCGCTTGGGCCGATGACAGACAGAATGTCTGACATGAAATCATCCTTGAGGACGAGTGTTGTTTCGTTTGTTTTGCATTGTAGGCCAAAAGTCAAGCCCCCGGCGCCGGTAGGAGCCAGAATTAGATTCTTGTCTAAGTTATGCGCGACATGCATGCCATTCACCTCAGTGAGGCCGCTATAGCGTGTCAGTATGTTTCAGACAACTCAAAGACAAAAACAAAGTTACAAGACACAACGAACCTTGAAGCTCGGATACCATATGCTTCGGAGATACTCATCGTGCTGTTGCAAATTATCGAGGGCAAGGAGGATCTTTCCCGTATGTGTTTATTCGTGTTCTTTACCCTTGTGCCCCTGGGCCAGAGGTCTCTTTTCACCTCAACCTTATCGCTGCCGTTTGCAAATTATCAAGTAAAGGACAACTTGTACGAAGTAACAAGACTCGGCGTCGGCCCGGGTTCGCGGTTTGGCCGAGAGCCGACGGCATCATTCGTTGGTGCTAGCTCCACGGCATATGACTCGTGGTTGAAGATTCACTGGCCAAGGAATGGCTTTGGCGTATTTGATTGGTGGCTCAAATGGGCCTATGACATATTTTTAGCACCATTATTACTCATAACGGAAGAACCCATACGAAGGGGCGGAGACGCCACCACGGACGCGTGTATCGCCTATTTACTAACCACAAGCAAGCGATGCCATGGACCAGGACAACAACCGTAGAATCTATCGACCATTAGTATCGCGTGATAAGGCACCCGTGTTTGCACCGCCACCGAGGGTGGATATCCCAAAGCGGAAAGTGACTAGTGTTGCATGCGAGTCTTGCCGTCGTCGGAAGATAAATATTGCATCTAGTATCTTTGCAGAATAGTCAGCCGCTAAGCAAAATCCAGTGCAATGGCCTCCGGCCCAAATGTTTGGCATGCACCAATCGTCGAGCGGAATGTGTGTACCTGGCCAAGCCTACAGAGACACGCGTTTCGGCCATCAAGAGAAAGCACGACGAGCTTCCAAAGCAGTTGGAGGACGGAGGTTCGTCCGAGTTTGATCTCCAACAGCTTTTTGAAGCTATGCGCGACCGCGACGAGAAAGACGCTATGACAATCATGAGGCGTATACGAGCCGGAGAAGATCCTAGTACCATACTGCGCCACCTTCGTGCTGGAGATTTACTCCTTCAACTGCACCTTGCTCCCGAGACAAGGTTCCGCCATAGCTTTCCCCCTGCATTCCGCATACCGAGGAGACTACAAGTGCCAGACAATATATACTTCCACTCGTTGGTATACGAAGCTACATTCATGGAGAGCTCGCCATGTACAAGTAGTACAATCGAACTGCACGATCGCTTCAGGCCATAATATCTGGAACCGTACAGCGCTGCTGAAGTCACAGACCCCCGATTCATCCTGATAAAGCCTTCGGGGTGGACCAATGTATTGACCGATGACGAGATGATGAGAAACATGATTCGGTCTTACCTCCGTCAAGAGCATCAATCCCTTCCCTTCTTTCATAAAGACTATTTCCTAGAAGATATGATGAACGGCTCTCAAGAGTTTTGTTCATCACTGCTGGTAAATTCTGTGTTAGCTGAGTCTTGTGTCAGTCCCGCGTTTTACCTTCGTCATCGAGGAACGTCCTCATGCTAAGTTCGAGTTTCTGTGCTGACACAGCAAGCCGTTTGGAATACTGGAATTCAGAAAGCCTACGATATCGTTTCTTGGCTGAATCTCGAAGACTTTGGGAACTCGAACTGGAGAAAGAGCCCAGCATCACTACACTCCAAGCTGCGATGGTATTGAATCCCGTATACAACATGTCTTCGATGGAAGCTCAAGGTTTGTCTGACTGAGTTCTCTCTACGAATTGAAACTCTCAACCACAATACCCGCCCCAAAATAGAGCATCTGACTAGCATCTTCTAGAGGGCTTTTGGGGCTTTTGGATCGATACCAAGAGTGGTTATCAAAACTGCCATCTTCCCTTCAGCCTACTCGTATAGTATACCCAGTTGAGCTTCAACTTCAGTTTGTTATATCACCTTCCTTCCCCTCATTGTAAATCACTGTCTTTGCAGCCCCGGTTGGCACCTCCTCATCACTCAATGCGCATACCGTCGTTCATCAGGAACACTAACAGAATAGTCTCCAATACCACACCTTTGTGATGAATCTGTGCGAGTTTCTCATCTCCCGCGATGGTAACACCTTGGCACCAGAGGCCAACAAGAAGGTTCATCGTGCATTATCCCAATCGCGCCATAGTTTCGTGAGGAGAACCGCGGCATATTATTATACCTAGCAGCTAAGGGCCTCAGTGTCCAGGGTGGGTACTACTACTTGACATACTTGGTTTCCTTAGCTTTACAGAAGGAGATGAGTCCCGATAATCTGACAGTATTGCAGCAATCTACTGTTGGAAGGAAGGAAGATAGTTCAGCTGAACATATACGAGCGAGGCACGAGGAGAGACAGTATCCGATTCATATTGTAACCATTAAGGATCGACGCTTAGGCAGTCTCATCAAGGAGTACTCGGCAATGAGAATCCAAATTTGAGGTGCAACGCATCCTGATTCCTACAAACATATCATCCCATCTTCGTATACAAAACAACAATTGGAAACTTCAAAGACGTTGCAAAGTTTAAAAGTACTTTCGATGACTTCGAGTCTCTCAGACAAGGGCGGGCAGATCATTGGCTTCGGCATCATCGGAAGCCCAGGATCCTAACCCGACCATGCCGCGAACCCAGCATGACGAAGCTTAGCCATGTGGGCAGTGTTCGTCATCATGTATCCCAAAGGCAGTTCCTAGGATATTTTCGTCGACAATAACAAGACATGGATCAATGATTGGACGAAGTTATCATGGGAGGTGACTCCTGGCAGTGCCGCGTATGCCCCTGAAGTACGCTTGACAGAACATAACTTCCGGCTTTCCTTTTATGGTTTTACTACGTGACAATCGCGAAAGGTTTCTGTCGATCGAGGATGATATGGACCTTAGGCGTTAGAGAGTGCAGCTGCATAGAATGGACGGTTGCTCCCGGGTTGAGGCAAAACAGCAGAATGACTGACCTCAAAAACCGCTGAGTCAGTCTGCTGTTTCCCTTCCCTGGGGCTATACACAGTTTAAATGACACATTCTTCGGAGGCCTATAGTGAGAAGCGAAATTTTGGTGCTTAGAGATATACCTAATAGTCTAGTCTAAAATATAGTTCAAATACGATTAACACGCCTGCGTCCTTCAAAAGAGAAAAAGAAGTAATTTCCAAATCAACAACATCCAAATCCCGTTTAGTCGGTAGAGTTGAGCTCGAAGTCCTTAGGGCCCTTGTAGGCTTGGATCTCAGCGTTGGGCTCCTTAGACTGCCAGAGCTGCTTGTTGGGAATGAAGTGCTTTCCAACAGTGTTGCTGATGGGGCTGACAGGCTGAGAGACAGAGAAGGTCAAGCCCTTCTTGCTGCGCTTGACGGAGAAGGTGCGAGAAGAGTCCTCACACTTGGCGTCCTTGACGTCAGGGAGGAGATAGTTGGCGGACTGGACGTGGGCGGAGCAGTGGACGGGGGTCTTCCAGGTCTCCATGCTTCCAGACTGGATCACCTTGAACTCATAGCTGGAAATACTATGTTAGCAACTGTTTTTCGTATGAGTAGAAGGGACAGTACTGACTTGCAGAAGGTGCTGTGAGGGACGCAGCTGGCGGTGAAGTCCTTGACCTCGTAGACGGAGTAGCCAGAGACCGCGGCAGCGGAGAGAAGAGCGGTAGTGAAGAACTTCATTTTGGTGGTTTTGAAGAAAAGGGTTGGTGTTTTGTTGATGTTGAGAGAGGAATTGTAGTGTTGAATGGTAGTCAGGTTGAGTTGTTACTGAGATGAAGAATGAGCTCCCATTGAGGAAACCCTCCCTTTTTGTATTGCGATTGTCCCCAGAAAATGCTGGAGCGCATGTCGATCGCCTCATTCGCCGATCCCTCACATTTCCGCCCAGAAGTCTTGCTGTTTGTGGGGAACTTGAGGGTCACGATCCCCAAATCTCGTATTCTACGTGCCGTCCGGAACTCGGCATTTTGAATGCATGGCCCTTCCGCCAGGTCATCACCTTATTTAGGCTATTTTTCATGGTCCTGTCTCAATTGAACACAGCGCCTCAATAGCCTCGATTTGCGTCCAGAAGGGCCCAGGCCTAAGAATTCGCAAGATTTCAGGGTCCTGTGATATAAATAGCTACCAATTTTAACCCGTTGGGCTTAGCCACTTTTGGTGAAGACTTCGTGACCGAGGTTCTAGAGAGTCCAGTGATGTCATGGAGAATACGCTTTGACAGGAACGCAATGACGTCGATAATATCTCTCGGCCGAGTTATAGATGATATTTGCTTTGTGTTGAAAGTAATTTCAGGCGAGCATTGGTACAACGGAACTCGGATGATCGTCATTTCAATACGAGGTTTGTCTTCAATGCGCGTCACGAAATGGCTCGGCAATGGAAATGTTTCATTGCGACGTTGCAATTGCTACGAAACGAACGGATCATAGCGCGTCACTGACCCGAAACTCTGCTATTTCCAGGTCAAGACATCGAGTGATCACTATGATATTGTAACCTCTAGATGTCGTTTGGGGTCTCGGGCGACAGTGACCGACAATCTTTTCATTCACCACTTCTTGATGGATCTCACAGTCTCGCTCTTAGAGTAAAAGGAATTATACTAACATTCTTAGTTTTTAGATCCAGCTTTACTCACCGACATTTCTAATCTGATGAGATAAAAGGATAACAACCTACGGATATTTGAAGAATAGCTACCCTAGAGCTCGTTTGGGCTCGTTCCAGAAGTGGGTACACTCGAGGGACACAATCCAATCCACTTTCTCAGAATTAATCTGCACTAGCCGTATTCAGGTTAGGTTCTCATAGCTAGCCTCAGGCATACTCTCATTAGATCCGTGGTTCGATTCCCATCTTTTCCAATAAATAATCAGGTTGTGCTCACATTCCAGAATGACCCGTCAATCCCAATTGCAGCCAAGACCTTAATCACAAGAAATCCAGCGAAAGAAAACATTCTCGATTTATATCAGCGCCACTATGAAAAGTTGTGTTGTCTTGCCGTTTCGTCTAGGCTTTTCGCAATAGCTTACAGTGACTCAGACGGCGAACAATTTGTCCAGATGAGTTAAGTTAGCGGGGGAACACAACGAGGCTAGCGCACACATTTTACATAACTTGGCCTCCAGCCATTTATTCAATGGATTTAGCTATTTGTCTCCCTTTTCCCTGTGTATATTCGATAATCTACAACTTCACTCAACTCTCTGTTCACTATGACGCCACCACCTCTGACCGGACCTTTATGCACCAGGCCATCTCTTACTCGGGACCTGCGAAACCTCGGCCTGAAACCACAAGATACGGTCCTGGTCCACTGCTCCCTTAAGAGCATAGGATGGATCAACGGCGGAGCTGAAGCTCTTGCCCAAGCTCTGCTCGATATCCTTACACCCGAAGGAACCCTCGTTGTTCCAACACACACCAGCAGCAACTCAGATCCATCGAATTGGGTCAACCCACCTGTGCCAAAAGAATGGTGGCAGTCTATTCGCGAAACCAGGCCTGCATTCAATCCCCAAACAACTCGAAGTGAACACATGGGTGTATTGGCCGAGACAGTGAGAACATGGCCAGGTGCAGTGAGAAGTACGCACCCTCATACTTCATTTGCTGCAATTGGTGCAAAGGCGGAGTTCATCACACACGGACATGAGGTGGATAGCATGCTGGGGGAAAAGAGTCCCCTAGCTCGTTTGGAAGAGCTGAACGCCAAAGTTTTACTCATCGGCGTTGGGTTCGATCGCTGCACTTGCTTTCATCTTGCAGAGTACAGAGTTAACTCACCAAAGGCTGATATCTCATTCGCAGTTGCAGTCAACGGAACTAGAGAATGGGCGACTGTATCAGACGTCAGTGTCAATGAGGAAGACTTTTTGGAACTGGGAAAGGATTTTGTTAAGCAAAATGGTGTGACGAAAGGTCAAATCGGTGCAGCAAACTGCCATTTGTTTTCTTTACCCCAGGCTGTCAAATTTGCTGAACAGTGGTTTCTGTCCAATCGAACACCAACTCCCTAGGAGACTTTCTGGCAGAGCGCCTACTTCAAAAGAGCCGTTATAGGTAATCTGAGGAATAGCTCTACCTAGAAATTGAAGCCCAATTTTGTCATTTGCTCTAGACTTCGGTAGGGCATCTCGGCCTTGAGCGGGCAAGGCCACTTTTCTCTCAATGAACATGTGGCACCCTAGCCAGTCGCCAGTCTAACTGAATTAGTTTTTCTATTTCGACATTGCCTTTTTATCAGTTCGCCTAACAGCACAGCCCCAAGCGCTTCATTTCGATAGTAAGCGGGCATGTCGTGTCAGCGATCATCACGTGGCTAGCGTGAGTAGGCTTTTTGGAGGGGTATTTCAAGCCAGTCAAGTTCGAATTTCAGCTTTGATTGCTGAACAAAAAGGCTCGACTTTATTACTATCAGATACGCAGAATGACCGACTCTCTGTGTGATACCTGCAAGCAATTCGCAAAAGAGTTTGCTGACATTGATGTTAAAGAGTCGATTCCCCGTCGCACAATTGCACCAAATGTCTACAAGCTCAAAGAATCAGCACAGAACGGCTGTCCTCTATGCCAAATCATATTCCAGTCCTTTTGTTATCAAGTTTCAAAATCCGATTGGACTGAGACTTTGGCTATTCATCTTTCGGTATACAAGGTTCTCCGTCATTACAAAACGGTTATAGCTGAAGGACAAGATCCAAAAGAGCCAGAGGTTTGGTGCGGTATTGGAACAGACATAGACCACAGTCAATGGCACCCCCTGCCACTTGTCACGGATGGGGATCAAGGAGCAGGAATTGTAGAACCGATCTTGCGCAATGCAAGATCAATAGCAGACTTATCATCAGCCGAGGGCATTGAGAAGGCTGTTGCATTGGCCAGCAGGTGGATACACAGCTGTTCAGCGAACCATGAGAAATGTAGGATACAGCCTGAGGGTTTCGACCCAATCAAGACGATACCGACAAGACTCATCGACGTTGGCTCCAGTGATGGGGCAGTTTCCCCAAAGATAGTGATCACAAACCACTCATTCGATATTGAGTATCTTGCTTTGAGCTATGCATGGGGATCAGGCCACAATTTCGCCAAAACGACGGCATCCAATCTGGTGGAGATGACAGAAATTCTACCATGGGATGACCTTGCAAAGACCGTACGAAATGCGATCATCTTCACAAGAAAGTTGGGATATAGGTATCTGTGGGTCGATGCTTTGTGCATTTTACAGAGTGAAGGACCAGATGACCAGCAGCACAAAATCGACTGGTCTTATGAGGCAGCGAGGTTCGGACAATACTACGAAAACGCCACCTTGACCATCGCAGCCAGCGGTGCCATGTCATCCCAGCAAGGACTATTCCTCGACAGGCCTGCCCTTGAATTCGATCCGCGACCCGTGACGCTCACAATCAACAAGATCTCCGGCAGCACGTCACACCTTGAAGTTCATCCAGCGTCCCCTTCCTGGGAGCTGAGTATTCAGAATTTTCCGCTTCTTACCAGAGGATGGGTTATCCAAGAACGAGTCCTATCAAAAAGAATACTCCATTTCGGCGGCAGCTGTTTGCTGTGGGAATGCTGTGAACTTAAAACTACAGAGGCGAACCCCAATAGCCAAGAGCCCAAAGTTTACGGTTACAGAAACGAAGAGTTCGTTTCGGTTTTTAGAAACCTGGATAATCAGCAGAATGATGATCTTGTAACGCTATGGTACCAATTTGTCGAGGTTTATTCTGGAACAAACTTCTCTTTTTATAGAGACAGGCTCCCTGCGCTGTCCGGTATCGCGAAGAGAATCCAAAGTCGTTTTCCACAAGATTACATAGCAGGCATTTGGGGGTCTTCTATCCCCCAGGGACTGCTTTGGATAGGCTGGGGAGGTCAAGAGCCTGAAGCTGACCCGTTGCGTGGAACAAACCGACCCTCGTGGTGTTGGGCCTCCCCTACTCATCCGATCATATTTCTGCCAATCATGACTTACTACAAAGAAAAGTATTTAACCCTTCAAGTGAAGTCGTGGTCGGTTAGAACAAACGGACCTCAGACATCTGGCCAGATTCTCGGAGGGAGTGTAACTATTCATGGTCCTGTCAAGTCATTCAACCTCTACGGTCTGAACTTGGATTTTGTTTTTGGGCCCCATGCTTATGACAGGCAAGGCAACACAATCAAGAGCGAAGCTGCGCATGGCATTAGGAAGCCAGAGGATCGTATTGCATACTTGGATTATACCAACTTCTTGGGAGCCATTAATCGGAGTTACATTTGCATCTTGGTAGCGAAGCTGCTCCCGTCAATGTGGACACCCGAAGAAAAGAGAGTGATCGGGGCCGCGCTGATCCTGGAGGCCACAGACCATGGTGGAGAAGTAGATCAGTATAAGCGAATTGGTGTGCTTTGTCTTCCGTATGAACAGTATTGGGCCAATGTTCGGGACAGCAAAACGGTTGAGCTTGTCTAGTAGTTGCCAGAGAGATATGATAGGAACGATAGACCAATGAATAAGGGAAGTCTGGTTATGCTTATGATACAACTTGTTTAACGAGAAGCGGAGAGAAGGCATATACCTAACGTGGGGATTTAGAATCTAAAATACTTTATCCAGATTTTTTGTAGGCTAATGAAGAGGGAGAGGAGACAACCGCCATTGGTAAGACCACCAGCGAGGAGCCAACAACTTGCATACCTGTCATGGAGAGCACCATATCAACTGAGCAGCAATCAACTGGAGCTTCGAGGACAGTAGATGAAGTGAAAGTATTAGGCGATCACTGTGCTGGGCTTGAGGGATGTATTGGTATCTGAAGGAATTATCGTCGCGTCACTTGTATTGACTGATTCGGTCTCACTGGCCGTTGTGGTGCTGAAAAATATTAGAGTTTGGGGGTGCTTAGTGTTGAGCATATACTGCCTTGAGGTAGGTGAAGATTCGGATGGAAGATTGAATTTGCTGCTGTTGACTGAGATAAACAAGCGGACTGAATGACTTAGGAATGGGAAGACGTTTATCATGCAAAGGAGCGAGCTTTTATGTGTGATTTGGACCACGAGAACTACACTAGTAGTCTAAAATGGACCCTTCAAGCATATCTCAACTCAGAATCATGATGCCTTGGAACGACCCGGAACTCGGCATCGCGGACGCTGATTTCAATTCAAAAGGTACCATTTGCACCTTCCTTTTGTGATTTATGTCACATAAAACCCTTACTGGGACGTCATAATGAACCTGCTGAGTTTGGGTCCTCCTCTTTGTCTTTGGTCGATGAGGCCCGACATGGTCTTCATGAAAAAGTCTGCCTAAAAAGACCAATCAAAGAAAACGCCGACGCTTATGGAATGATAAACTCAACCGAGTAGCTCTTCCAGTCATTGAATTTACTAGCTGAGCAACAAATTCCTATTCGGGCGTTTTACCAGGGGTATAGTAAGCGGCCTCACATACGTTGCATATAACGCCGGCTGTTGTGCCGAGATGATCCCATAGTCATGATTGGTAACGCTCATCGGCTCCAGGATTGATGCATAGTTCACTCATAAAACAAGGTAGAATCAATTCGATGAATGGAACTTTGGACAATGCACTTTCATGTCTGATGAAAACCCGCTGACGCATTGGAACCTTTCGAGTGTCACGTCACTGCTTCTTGACAGTCGCCTGAGTACATCGCTGCTCTTAAGGATGTAGGAACAGAGGTAAATCCATTAATTCCATCATCATGATTATAACATCTCAGACACTAAATGCCGGAGCTCGTTTGTGTCCAGCGCATGTTCATTACTCTGATCCACTTTGTCACCCGACGCCCAAACGACAGTCAAGCTCGTATACTGTTCTAAGTTCTGTAACTCAAGAGGCAATGCAGCCGTTGTGCCATCTCCCGCATGAATTTCTGATACCTCAAGAATATGAGTGCTCACTTCATCAAATCGCCCACATAGAAGTTTGCCCTGGTCCCATCGCTCACTTAACGCTCGAAGGATGAACATGACGTCTTTGACAATCATCCAAATATCCAGACGCCGCATGGAATTAGCATCGCCCGCGGTGCTGGTACGGAGTTGCCAGTAGCTGTAGAATGCCATAAGGCCAGTCCAGTAAATCTTCTCGCAGGCAATTTGCACGTAGAATATTGAGTTGGACTCCACCAGTCGGCGATATATCGCAATGAACCCAACAGCTGCTTGCCATAGTTCACCAAGCTCATCATGTGACCGTCGAGGTAACAATCTACAGGGTCTTAAAAGGAGCATACGGCCCATCAACCATTCACTCTCGATAAGTGTCTTGTTCGGTAGCTGGGAACTTGAGTCTTTCCAATCACCCAACTTCTTGCTCAGTTGTTCATAAACTGACTGCGCATCACCTGTTTCAGATTCTGGAGATTTGTTCAGGCGATTGTAAATCTCTGATTGGATCTGTAGTGCACGATAGCGCTGTAGGTAGCCGTGAACTTCGACAGCTGTTGCTGCCGTCTCAATTTTGAACGTAGGCAGGGATACGTTGATAGCGCAGTCAGATATCTCGGTTGGTCGTCCACACCCCAAACTCATGGACCGGTCGAAAGAATACATGCTCCACCAAAGACGGCGTCGTGTCTCCAAGAGACTCGTGGCGACTGAGTCGGGAGGCTGCGGATCCTGATGGAGTCCAAGGTCAACGCACATGCGCATGCCGACACCGATAAGATACCATGCGTCGAGCAATGATGGGTTGAGAGTAGCGAATTGTATCAAGAATAAGATCGACTGGACACCAATGATAGTGTTTGGTAAAATTGCCGATTCGCGGAACGTCAATGCTGTACGAAATAGTCTCTGGGCTTGCGTTGATATCACACTATCAGCACTTCGTGATAGACTCGACGCAGATATACCCAAAACCAACAGAACAGTGAAGTAGCTGTATCCATGGCTTATCGATGAGCGGTCAAGATCATCTTGACTCGGTGTTAGAACACTCGCTGGATCTTGTGGTGGGCCATCTTGTCCGCGTTCGCGGGGAGGATCTACGCCAGAGAAGACATGCTCGAACTGCACCCAGAAACCTTGGATAGAGAAGAAAGGTATTCGTGGGTAGACCTGATCAAAATAGTGTTTTGCCAGGCCCAAGGCAGTTGACTCTTTCGGTAAACATGGTGCAACCTCATTGGCTTGGGTTAATCGCAGGGCTGATGAGAGTTGGTTGGTGCTTGCAGTTGCTAACACAAGCGAAGATAGCGTCGGACCTTCTGCCGCTGATGGATATGAACATGCTATGATAGGAAGCGCCCCGATGTCTGCGATGAGTGAATCGATGATAGATCGTTGATGAGTCTCTGCCGATTCATTCCGGTTGGACCGCTCAGTATCTGACGGTGAAGTATCATTGTTCTGTCTAGCGTTGTGCTGACTGAGGCGTTGTTGGGCAGCTTCAATCTTTTGTCGAAGATAAGTTGGATAGTCTCGTCCGCGATTTGGCGATTCCGTTGAGAGAGAACATGTTGCTTGTCGGCCAAACTTGACGCATCCACCGCATGCTGGAGTTGCCCCGTTGCACTACAAAGAATGAGTTTTGGCCCGAGGTCATGAGGATCCACGTACCTTGATCTTCCGAGCTTTACAAAATGTACAGGCTGAAAAGATTTGCGATACTCGTAGGGTGACATTCCGTAGTGGTCGCCCTTGGGCATGTTCCCCAGTTTCGCTCATGGCTGTACAGAGTGGTAAGTGGGCTCTGCAGCTTATTGGGTGCCAAATCGTCGGCACTCGCCTAAGAGCATCCGGGGCTGGATAACCAATGCCACCAACAGATGTTCAATCGAGCTCAGGTAAATATCACGAGGGCCAATTTCTTCATTGAACGGCTTCAGCTGAGCATCGAATAACCGAACACAGGCGGCTCCTTCATGAGTCTCCGGGTTAGCTTGCGGGGAAAAAGTGGAATATCAGACGGAACCACCGCAAAAGTGTTAGTGGCAAGACAACGAGCTAAACGGCGGTTCCGTTGATGTTGCTCGTAAGATTGACTAGCGAATTATTGCAGGCGGCTGCATCGGAGTGATCATCAGGCTTTGCGGTTGCGAGTAATAAAAGAGACTATTTCATAGCATGTAATTTACCCATTCTCATCATCCTAGCTTGACTTCAACACATATTACAACACTCCACTAGCCAGTTAGTTAGCACTCAGACTTCGCTACCATGGCCCCTGCAAGGATATCCCACGACCCTGTCCTCCGTCGCGAGCCAGCAACTCAGAGCCGCGACTTTCAGCTCCGCACACTGAACTCAGACCTCTGTGTTTGCGGTGGAGGCTTCGCTGGTACAATCGCTGCCATTGCTGCCGCGAGAAATGGCGTGTCAGTCATTCTCATCCAGGATAGACCTGTTCTTGGAGGCAATGCTTCTAGTGAGGTCCGATTATGGATCCTTGGAGCTACATCGCATATGTTCAACAACAATCGCTATGCGAGAGAGGGCGGTCTTGTTGATGAGATCTTACTCGAGAATCTGTACCGAAATCCTGAGGGTAATCCTCTGATTCTTGATACGATTCTTCTAGAGAAAGTGAGATTGGAGTCAAATATCCAACTGTTTCTGAACACAGCACTTGTTGGCTGCGACAAGGACGGAGATCGCATTAGCTCTGTCAGCGCATTCAACTCACAATCTTCTCTCAAATACACCATCCAATCTCAACAATTCATCGACTGCACCGGCGACGGCACACTCTCGTTCCTCGCCGGCGCCCCCTTCAGAATCGGCGCCGAAAAGCGCGATGAGTTCAACGAGCTCTTCGCGCCATCTTCCGAGTACGGCCATCTTCTGGGCCACTCCATCTACTTCTACACCAAAGACACCGGCAAGCCTGTCAAGTACATCGCACCAGCCTACGCTCTCAAAGATGTCGAAGGAGAAATTCCTCGCTTCAAGAGCTTCAGCACCAAGGAGATGGGCTGCAATCTCTGGTGGATTGAGTATGGTGGTAGACTTGATACTATCCATGATACGGAGCAGATCAAGTGGGAACTTTGGAAGGTTGTTTATGGAGTTTGGGATTATTTCAAGAATTCGGGGAGGTTTCCCGAGGCGGAGAATCTGACGCTTGAGTGGGTTGGGACTATCCCAGGAAAGAGGGAGAGTAGACGCTTCAGTGAGTTCCTCTATACATTATCTGCGAACAAAGCTAATCTTGACAGTCGGTCCTACTATTATGGTGCAGCAGGACATTGTTGAGCAGCGCTATCACTCCGATGCTGTGTCATTTGGTGGCTGGTCTCTCGATCTGCATCCCGCTGATGGTGTCTTCTCCGAAGTCGACGGCTGCACTCAGTGGCACTCAAAGGGTAAGTTCATCCATTGTATGCTCAGGTCTTCGTTTTACTAACTGCAACAGGTGTCTACCAAATACCATTCTCCTCAATGGTCTGCTCCGAGATTCCCAATCTCATGTACGGAGGCCGCATCATATCAGCATCCCACGTCGCCTTCGCATCTACCCGTGTCATGGCAACGTGCGGAGCTAACGCCAACGCTTTGGGTATCGCTGCTTCTCTCTGTAAGAAGCAGAGCGTTGATCCCATGGAATTACTTGTCAAGAGTAACATGAAGAACTTCCAGCGAGAGCTCATGCGTTTTGGTCAATTCATCCCTGGTTATAAGCTCAACGACTCTGAAGATCTTGTTCGTTCAGCCTCCAAGATTGAGGGATCATCGTTTGAGTTATCGCAGCTCCCAGCTGATGGGCCACCAAAGGTCCTAGTCCAAAGTCTTGCGCAGATGCTCCCCCTCTCACAAGGACCTGTTCCTACCTTCTCCGTCACGGCCATGTCAGTCGAAGACACTGTGTTGACGGTTCAGCTTCGAGGGTCTCAGAAGCCTTACAACTACACGCCCGAGGTCATCCTGGCTGAGACCAAGTTTTCCCTGGTTCCAGGACAGAACGATCTCGTTATCGACTTCAAGGTTGAGAACCCTCAGACTCAATACGTCTTCCTCTCTTTCTTCCAGAACGATTCTGTAGCACTCTGCACCACCAAGACACGTGTATCAGCACTTATGACTGTCGAGCACGAATGCACTCAGAGCCCTCCTAGTGATGTTGGAGTTGATGAGTTCGAACGCTGGACACCAGTTCGAAGGCCCATGGGCCACAACCTAGCGTTGACACTGGATCCACCTCTGAAGGCTTGGGGGGTCGAGAACATCCGCAATGGCGTTCCTCGGCCGACCAAGAGAGCCAACTGCTGGGTTCCTCGTGCTGACTCCTCTGGTAGGAGGATTCTCAAGATCGGTTGGGATACACCAATCAAGGTCAACAAGGTTGTCGTTCACTTTGACACAGACTATGATCATGCTCTCGAGTCAGTGTTGAGAGGTCACCCAGAGAGGACTATACCCTTCTGTGTCAAAAAGTGGCGTGTGCTGGACCTCTCTAGCGGAGAGCTAGAGCTGTATGTTGAGGATGAGAATCACTTGTCGCGCCGAGAGGTTGTTCTCGAGGCGAGCAGGACGGTGAAGGAGCTTGGTATTGAGGTCCTGGAGCTGAATGGCGATGAGAATGCATTTGGTGGTATTTTCGAAGTCCGGGTGTACGAATAGATACATATAACCGGTAATTAGTGTTATGCGTGCATTTATTTCTTTTATGAAAACTCATTAGTCATTTGAATAGTACTCGATAATTCATAGAAGTAAAATAGCTAAGATTCTTATCTATCTCTCCGTACAATGGATGTCTTTCTTTCCAAGAAACCACATTTTGACTTGCCACTCCAATTGCTTGCTCCCACAAAAGAGCACTGGTCCATCTGTATCTTTATTAAAATCCTCCAAGCCTTCTTTCTCCATTCTCCCAAGACGGAAAATGTCACTGTCGCTATGGTCACGTAAGAGCTCCTTAAAGCGCTGATGCCACCAGCTCTGTGGCTTGCCGGAAGCCATCCCACCAGTTTCTTCTCCAGGCGTCACAAAAATGCGAATCACATGCCAGTCTCGCGGGTAGAGCATCTCGTGGTTCCAGAGATACTCTATGACTCCAAAGTCATCTCCACGGATACTGCAGATGAGACTAGGCTTTAGGTCATTGGTACTGCGGCTGCAGTTTTGCGCCGCCGCCATAGCAATGAATGGTGCGATACCAGTACCGCCAGCAATGCACAATGCTTGGGCGGCTTGCTCTATGATCTCAGAGGGAAATCCGCCACCGACCTCAACAATCTTAGCAACCAATGGTCCATGCGGTCTGGGGAGTCCCAACAGCCCGGTAACGCGGCCATTACGGGCCATGAGAGAGATGCTCTCAATGGTTCCATCCTCTGCATACTGTAAATGGAAAGGAGTGAAAGACAGACATCTTTCCTGGTCTGAGAAATTCTGGGGTCCCGATACAGGGTCTAGATCAGGCGGGAATTGCAGTGTCAGGTGTTGACTGGGACGGAAGCCCCGACTGAACTCATGGTTTGTAAGAATAGAGAATGAATGGATGCTGAGGCTGGGAGTTAAGCGAGTCGACGAGATATGCTTAAGTTCGCCGAGAGACGGGGAATCCCCGTAGGTGCCGTTGACAGTCATGGCAGGGAATCGGGTCAAGTGATAATCAGTATTTTTCGTAAATCGTTAGACTTGAACCTGCATCTAATAGTCAGTCCATTATAAACCAGACTTTCGAACTTATCATAAAACGGAATAGCTGCAACCAAGAGCCCCAGACGGAACCACCGTCGTGAGTGAGGAGAAACAAGCGGAGGCTCCGTCTCTAGCTTTAGCGCACCCCGCAACGCGGAATCATACCATGAAATCCCTGTTTCCATCCAGAACCCGACTTCGCTACCCCAGATTTAGAGCCATTTGACAAAAGATTAAAAAGTATGCCTTCCCCAGACTTTCTTGCGGGGAAACTCAACAGCACGAACACTTGAGTTCTCACAACTTGTTAAACAATTACTATCTCTGACTGTTTGTTATCAAGATGACTACCGAGTTGGGTGCCGTGCCTGCGCAGGGCAAGATGAGCGGCTGGCTCATCTTTAGTATCTTTGTCATTTCGATGGGTTCCATCTTCTGGGGGTAGGTTGAGACTTTCCGACACGCATTGACCGAAGGCTCACAGGTCGCAGATATGATATCGGTATTCTGAGCACCATCTATGTCTCCCCTGGCTTCAATAAAGCCCTCGACCACCCGTCGTCCAGTGAGAAGGGTCTCATTACTGCTATCTTCTCCGCTGGTCAATTCGCCTCTTTCACCCTCCTCGCGGGTCCCATCAACAACAAGTACGGTCGACGATGGGCTGGTTTCGGTGGTGTCTGCCTCCTCTGCGTTGGAGCTGCAATTCAGACTGGTGCTGTTCACCTGGCCATGATGGTTATCGGACGAATCATCGCTGGTGTTGGAACAGGTATTGTGTCCACTGCTGTCCCGCTATATCTCAGTGAGATCTCGCCAGCTAAGCATCGTGGTCTCTACGTTGCTGCCAACCAAGTTGGAATTGTCTCTGGGTAAGTAAACCGTCGAGTCAAACCAGTATGGTGCTAATTGATGCAGTATCTCTATGGCTTTCTGGGTTGGCTATGGCTACTCGTTCTGGGACTACGGTAATGGTATCGATCTTGAATGGCGCCTCTCCACCGCCATGCAGTTCATCCCTGCTCTTCTCTTCCTCGGAGGTGTCTTGTTCATTCCTGAGAGGTATGTCTATCATGATTGTCCTTCACGCTTCCCGCTAACTTTTATCAGCCCCCGATGGCTCGTTGAAACAGACCAAGTCGAAGCCGCAAGCGAGTCCCTCTGCAAACTCCGTGGCCTCACTGCCACCGAAATCCAGCCAGAACTCGACGAGATCCGCGCCAATATTCTCTGGCATCAAGAGAACTCCATCACCTCAGCCCGTGTGTTCATTCAGCAGAAGCCTCTCTGGTCTCGACTCTGGCGCGCTTGGTCCCTCGCTTTCCTCCAGCAGATGAGTGGTGCTGCCGGTATCCGATACTATCTCCCCACCAACTTTATCGCTGCTGGTACCTCTGAGGAATTGAGTCTGCTTGCTTCTGGTATCGACGGAACTGTTCAGGTTCTTTGCACAGTTGCCGCCATGTTCTTCATTGATAAGCTGGGTCGAAGACATTCTCTTGGAATTGGTGCTATCATCATGGCCTTCTGCTTGATGGTGAGTTGATACAAAACCAGTCTCGTCACAGCTGCTAACATGTTCCAGATTAATGGTGCTCTACAGACTGCCTATCCCGGACAGAACAACCAAAGTGCCAACTACGTCAACATCTTCTTCATCTTCTTCTTCACCGTCGGATGTAAGTTACCACATGACGCCCGAAGAACGAAAAATGCTGACAGTTGCACAGACAGTATGGGATTTGGGCCCTGCGCCTGGATCTACGCCTCCGAGATTTTCCCTGCCAACTGTCGCTCCAAGGGTCTCGCCATCTCCTCTTCCGGCTCATCCCTCGGTTCGATCATCGTTGGCCAAGTCTGGCCCGTTGCTGTCGCTCGCATTGGACCTCGCGTCTACTTCATCTTCATGGCCTTCAACGTCTTCGCCGCTGTTCTTGTCTACGCTTGCTACCCCGAGACTAAGAACAAGACTCTTGAGGAACTGGATTCGCACTTCGGATCCCTCAATATCCATTCCGAGGAGGATGCTACCCCTAAGCAGATGCTTGGTGCTGAGGAGGAGGGAGTTGAGGTTCGGGATAAGTCTGTATAAATTAGCTCCTGTTGAAGACGCAGCTTGCAAAGATAGCTTCGTTTCAATACTTTTGCAGAGCAGTTTCGACTGTATGGGAGCTATTCCTGGTGGGTAGGGAAGATTATGGCAACGTCTATATAGTCAAATAATTGATGCTTTCATTCTAGTGTTACGACTTGGTCATATACTTTAGCCTCTCCATTCTATTTGCCGCTATTCACTTCATCTTTTAACTTGGGATATTTGTGCATGCAGGGCACGTATCAACTTCGTAACGTCAATATCAATAGGCTTTAAGATGTCTATAGGCGCCCAAAGACAATTTCTGCCGCTACACAAGTAGCCAACATCGGTCGCGTGAAAGGCTTTATACACCAATGAACCTGGCAAAACCTTCATGTCAGTCTCTCAACTTTTAGTCTTCTTCACTCCGCCTTTGCTACGAGCGGCAGCCACTTCGTACCAGCATGAACTGTGTCTCGCTAGCAGCATATAAATGCTACTCAAGTGAAACGCACAGTAACCATGAGAAAAAAGAGTATTTTGAGGACGGGTCATATAGTATGCATTTTGTGTGATGATTGGAAGTCATAAACCTAGCAGGGCATCAAAAGTACCAAGCTTTTGTGCATCTCTGTATTTGGTTTGTACTCTACCCCTAGTCCATGTGTTATATCGAGTCTCAATCGATAATTTTATCTCAACAATAAATAGTGTATTATATAGTCAAGGGCGTAATTAGTAGTCTGCTGGAAACAGACATGAAATCACTCCAGGGTATGTATGAACCGGGTGAGGAGCTTTGTGGAGCAAAGGATCAGCTGCCTCGTTAGCGCAGCGGAATGAATTCCACGCCAACTTTACTCCGCACTTTTACTCAAAGCGATCGGCTCCGACTTTGATCACGATCCAGGCGAGACATTACGGGGAATCAGTCGCGTCAGGTACCAATTCTTTGCAGAATGATGGCGCGTTTAGCGGATGATGGATCCGCCGTACTTTGTAAGCTCCCTACTCATGGCAACTCTACATGTATGCGTTTCTGTGACTTACAACGATGTAGACCATAAACGCGTGTAACCGTTGTCGGAAACGCAAGGCGCGTTGCGATACACGTGAGATGCTCAGCGATTTTCCCTCCATCGATTCGTTTATACTGACCTTGAAATAGAGATTCCTGCATGCCAACCATGCCAAAACGCAGGCTCGACATGTGATTACACAGATGGCCGCTCGGGCGACGTCCATCCTCGAAGCTACATCCATGAGCTGGAAGCCCAACTCATGCGACTGGAGTCTCAGCTCCAGGAAGCTGACGATGCGGCAACTGAGGTGTCACCGCCTACTTCGACGTTGCGCTCAGACGAAGAGCCTGCCCAAGACCTGATTCGTGTTGGAGATGAGGGGCATGCCCATTTTATTGGAGCCTCAAGCGGTATGGATGTACGATTAATAGTAGTTACTCGAGCTGAAACAAGTCTAGGTATGTACTTGGTCCGATCAGTTCTTGAGTCCGCTCAGCAAAACTATCCAAACTTCGAATCGCCATCTGAAACAACGGAAGCTCGAACTGGACCAAAGGAACCAGCTACCAGTAGTACCAGAATCGCTTTGCCATCACGAGAAACGGCTAATAGCCTCATCGACACGTTCTTCAGCCAATATCAGGTTCAGTATCCCATTCTCGACCAGCAGGAATTTAGCAAGGCCGTTGCAGAATTCTACGCTCGACAGAATAACAGAGACGGTCAAAATCGACCAGGATCTAGCGAGGTGTGGACTCGATTCATGCTCAACATGGTACTTGCCATCTCTCTCATGTTCATGTCCAACGATCATAATGAGAGTACGACACTATCGAAAGGCTTCACTGCCAATGCCATTGAGGATATCAGTCTGATCATGCAGACCAAGAATGTCAAATCGGTTCAATGCCTTCTCCTATTGTTGCTTCTCTCGATTCTCGACTCATCATCCGCGCCAGTTTGGTATATATCCGGCCTTTGCATGCGGATGTGCATTGATCTCGGATATCACTCAGAAACCACAATAGCTATTTCTTCAACTGGTAACGACACAGAAGTTGAGAGGATAAGTGAAGCAGATACAAAGCGAAGGCTATTCTGGGTAACATACAGTTTTGATCGGACACTCAATATCCTTCTTGGTCGGCCCTTCACCTTTGACGACTTTACCGTCGACATTCATCTGCCGAGACAGTCGCTAGTACCGAATAAGCGACCACAGATATTACACTGGCTTTCACTGCAACGACTCGAGAGTGAGATCGTACACAAGCTACATGCAGTACGGCGAGACGATACAAGCGCTGGCGGAGAGGACACGGACCTTACCCAGTGGACTAATGAGATGGCTCAGCGGTTGAAAGGCTGGAACTCAGTAGCCCTGACTCTCACTGACTCTGATGGTCACAACGTGAACTGGTGGGGCTACTGGTATCGGACAGCGCTGCTCATCCTCTACAGGCCATCGCCCTCTCGCCCGAACTTGAGTACTTCTGACACGTTGCCATGCTACGAAGCTGCAAAGGACCTTATTCAGCTCTCATACCTTCGTATTAGTGAGGGTCTAATGGACTTCACCTGGATAGACTTACATTTTCAATTCATGAGCGGAGTTACCCTCGTGTTCATCGTGTGGAAGAATACTCAGGCGCGAATGAAGGCCAAAGATGACTGGATCTCGTTTAAGAGCTGCTTGTTTCAGTGGAAGAGTATACTTGAGAAGCTGGGGGCACGGTGGGAAAGAATTGCCAGAGCGCGTGAAGCACTATCCAAATTAGCTGATGCTACTATCGATCTTGTCGAGAAGGATATGATGCGATCAGCAGGAGGAGGGCACCGATTACCAATACACCACAACTCGGAGGAGTCTCGGCGGGATCGAAGGCGTTCTATCATACAGCAGCTCCGGAGGCAAGATTCCGATGGCGTGTCGCAACGGAACTTGGCCGTTGGAAGCGATACGAATATGCAAGATTCCAGCCCTCGAGATGTAAATCTAGGACATGGGAACAGAGGAACCAACCAGGTGTATGGTCTTCATATAGATGCCGAGACTCAACACCAACCAGCAGTTCATACAGCCGAATACGGGACACAACCCACGGGCGACAATTGGGCCGGTTTCGGGACATCAACAAACACTCAACAAGGGCCCTTTGGCGAAACTCAGAGTCAGAACACTATATCATCAATGATGCCAGACGATACGTGGCCACTCTTCGATCTTTCAGATGTAGCAGTCGCACCCGATGAGCTCAACTTCTGGACATACTTATCAGCCCCGATGCTCGGCGTGGAGGATATGTCGACGTCCCAGTTAAACGCTACGGGGAGGCCAGATGATTCTTTCACGAATAGCATTCTGAACTTTCATGGAGACTTTAGTAATATCACTCCTGAGATGCCAGTTGAGTATCCAGAGGATGGAGACTATGGGTATAGCGCTGGGCAGTAGTAGTTGGCATTTTTAACAGAACATGGACATGTAAGATAGAATGAAGATACCTTTGAAAATGTGAAGGGTCATATTGACTAATATGCGACGAGATAAAACCCCGGCGATGGCCACCCCACTAAATCACATCCAAGTGTCTCATATGAGGACATCGTGCTACTAAGTCCTGCCGCCAACTGTCAAAAGATACAGGCTTCCAGTCGTCGAGTTAACATTCGTCGGCGCCCCCAAGTACAAAACATCCGTTCCATCACTCCTCATCAAAGCCTGAAGACGCTGCACCTTCTTGCCGACTGCTGGCTCAATAGCAGTATTAGTCCAGCCAGCCCCGCCAACATTCTCCAGGACAAAAGCACTGGCCGAAGAGCGACTGTAGTAAATACGAGCAGTTGTTCCGTCATGAGTGATACCAATAGCAGCGCTGGTCTCACTATCACTATACAGAATCTCACGTGTCCAAGGGTTTGAAGTGCCATATGTGGCTGTAGCGCGACGAACTTGCCATGTTCCGCTAGTTGAGTTCTTGAAGCGGTAGGCACTCTGGATGTGAACGGTACCAGAGGGGCGTTCGTACAATGCCATCTTTGCGCTTTGGAAAGCCGGGCCTGGCGATGCGTTGATGTCGCCACTGTATGTCTCGCCTGAAGTCAAAGGCTGATACACGATATCCGCGGTGTTTTGGGTGATGGGTGTCGAAACGGTAGATCCAGAGGCAGAGGTGAATGAGTTGGTAGATGGGCGATAGCGGACATAGCTTCCCTGGTGGCGCACAGCAGACGCGGGATATTTGCTCCATTCCCACTGGACATGAACATCTCCGTCCGAAGAAAACGCAATGTCATCAGGATACACGGAGTAGCCCTTGTTGTACGCCCAGAGACTAATGCGGGCCCACTTCTTGGTGCTTGTCGTGTACTTATAGAAGTAACCTCCTCGTGCAGAGCCATCGCCTGATGCTTGCCCGCGGACGATCAGCCACAGGTTTCCGTCAGCATCACGCTTGATAACAGGGTATGTGATGAGGACACTCTGATCAGGCATATCAGAGCTGACGTTGACGAGAGTGCTGCTGTATGGCTGAGATGAGCGGAAGTACTTCCATGGCTCGTTGTGCATGCTCGTGAAAACATGGACATAACCATCGCCATCAACGCTGATACTAGGAGTGTTATGTCCAAGATCATCCGCAAAGATAGCGCACTCTCCGTCTGAATCTCTGACACAGTCGCGAGAGACAGTGCCATCTGAGATAGAGCGACGCGCAACCATGACATTATTATCAGCAATAGCACCACCAGGAGGGTTCCTCAGATAAGCAAGCCAGTCGTAGCCGCCATACTCATCCAGAGGATCCCACCAAGCAGCGCCACTGGTAGCATCGACAGCTGTAGAGATGGTGATGAGACTACCAGGGCTGATAGTAGCGCGTACCGTCGAAACAGCAGCCAGAAGGATGAGAGATTTGAGATTTGCCATTTCGAAGTGTAGAGGCAGAAGAATGAGGAGTTGAAGTTGATCTGCTGATGAGAAAGAGATTTTGACCATTATCCACTCTTGTTTAAATAGTCCATCGCGATATCCTGGTCTGGAGTCGGCAATAATTCCGCTCCATGCTTCCCCAGATTTTCTCCGCACTTGGGATCAGCATAGAAGCTGGGGTAGAACCGTGGACATGGGATGAGTTTCATGAAGGAACCGCCGTGTCATCTAGAATTTCATCGCGCATGATCATTTTTGTTGAAGGATCGAGTTTGGATCAGTTGTCACGCGCGGTGATGAGTCCTCAAGCGGAGGTGGGTGGCGGAACGGCCGGGGTCGGTTTGTGGGGGACGGTGGTTCCGTTGACTGGAAATGGCTTCACCGTGATCCGATATCTCCACTTGTAAGGGTAGACAAAGTAGGCTAGATACCGTTGGCACTAACCGCTACTACTTTGGCTGCTATCAGATATTCCGTAAGCGTAGCAATACAGAGCTAAATATGAATACAGGTTATATCATGAAGAATCGAATCAAGTTTCTACTGCCAATCGATGTATGACAAGTTGCTTTTTCAACCGGCCTTATTTACTACCATATATCAAGTCAGCGTCGCCAAAGGCAGATGCCTGTACCTAGTTCCATAACGTAGCTCAGAAGTTAAACCGTCATGAACGGAGAAGTTATCCGTGAACTCCCATATCAAGTCTCAAAAGCTAGTTTCCCGTAAGACGCCGGCCTTACTGTCCCGAATCATCTCCTGCATCCAAGCAGGAAATCCGCGAATCCCAGATAAAAGACCTCCATAGCCTGGCAAAAAGAGGCCTCCGCGGCGGCCATTCAAGACATGATCTACAATCGTTTCAGCTACGTCGTTCGGCTCCTGAAGTGGATCGTGGAAAGTCGAATGTGTAGCAAGATTCTGTATCAGTGGCGTGCGAACCCAGTAAGGGAAAACAATGCTACGAGAAAATATTAGATGACTTAATGCCCAGGAGAAGGAAATTACACTCACCTTGTCAGTACATCTTTTGCGTTATATCTATGCTTCAGATCTTGCGTCAGGCCTTCATGGAAGGCTACTAACGCAGCCTTCGTACAGCTATAGTCGATATTGCTTGCGATAGTAATGAAGCTAGCCACACTAGCAATTGTAACGACATGACCGTGCTTCTGCTTGACCATGGATGGGAGCAGTTCTTGCACAAGCCAAAAGTGCGCCAGCAGATTGACCTGGACCATCTGCTTGATCTGGTCTGCAGTGCAAGCAAGAATGTCTTTGCCTAAGGCGATGCCAGCATTATTGATCAGGACCGTTGGATCTCCAATGTCCCGACGGACTTGTTCCATGGCTTCATGTATGCTATGTGGCGAAGTGACGTCCACTTTGTAGAAATAGGCATTTGTACAGAGTGCACGTTTTGGTGGGTGTATGTCAAAGGATACAACTTTGACGCTTCTGCGGGAGAATTTATCGACCATTTCAGAGCCGATGCCGCCACTACCACCAGTGATGAGCACGATTTCCTTGCCCCAGTCCCATGATTGCGTGGTGGATGATTTGTAAAGCACGATTCGGTTCAGAATTTTGTTGATGACGAGGCAAATGCCAATAGTACCAAGAATTCCAATAAGGAATCTGAAGATGTTTATAATCATGGCTGGAATTGCTGCTGCTTAAACGGGCATGCAAATAAGATAGAGAATTTGAGGAGGGAATCTGGCTGCTCGAAAGTATGACATGGCATTAGATTGTTTATCAGTTCTGCAGTGCAACTTACTAATCCAAGTCAGCCACTTAAAACAAACATCCGCTGTGTACTGATTTCGTCGGTGGAGAGCTGAAATAGGCAAGAAAACAGGAAAATCTCACCTTTCCTGCATACAAGAATGACAAAAATGGTTTAGGCCCTGTTGACTGCGGGAGCTGAAAGTTCACAATCAGCTTGACGATTGGGTAGAAAAGAACCACGATTCTGTTTGCTTTGACATTTGTACTCTGTTCCGTGCAGCTAGCCGCTGAAATAGAGTTTAATGGGAGGCCTCAATAATATTTGAGGGACGGTGGAACATAAACCCTCCGTGGTTAGCCAAATTTGTATGCGTTGTATTTATCAGTAATATAATTATTGCTGTGCTACCTGACGGGTATGTCGCGTCGTCCGAGCATAGCCTATCCTTCCAAAGGAGCCATACTTATGGAGAGTCTATATACTTAGAGTTTGTAGTATAGATATTTGTCCCGCCTTTTCCCCTGCAGATATCCCCCTTCTCATCGGCAGATTCCCTCTCCTTCCTCAGCTTCTTAATGCTTGGGTTCAATTGATTACCACAAATGCAGTAGTTGTGTTGCTCGACTGGACTATAATGCTTAGTCTGGAGAGCAAAGTAGTCAGCTTCACGACAGAAGGATGCGCACTCTTCTAGAGTGCCGTCTCTCCAATATATATAGTCCTTCCCCAGTAGCACGTATTCCTTCTTACTCTCGAAACATCCGATATTGACGTACTCAACAGCCAAAAGCTCTTGAGAACTAAAGTCTTCGATAGGGTGTTGTTCCGGACTACAAGCTTCATTTCCGTAGCCACAGAGAGATCCGCACCCCCAAATCTTATTAGGCCTGCTATCCATTCGCAAACGATCATCGCAAATACAGGTGTCGCCATTCCGTAGACCGAAAACAGGCAAGGAGAGTGAGAGACAGTAGGCTTGACAAGAAGAAATAGACAAGGGCTTGATATGGCTCAACTTAGGACCTGTCAAAGCACGGGTGGGACCATAAAAATCTTCGTTCGCACTGAAATAACATCCTTGGCGCCAATATGCAGGAGGGGGATATGATTCTGGTAGAGAGTTTTTGGTTGGACCGACACAGTAGGCTTGTCCTAGGATGAGACTCGTGGTACAGTTAATTGGCGATATCGATGGGTTGGCAGCTGTAAATAGAGATAGACTCATGTCATGCCGGCCCAGGACCGAACGACAGTCATCTCCGTCCTCGACTGTATGCCAACGCCCGCATTCTGGATTAGCAGCCAGATCGGCGTTCTTGGGTCGTGAAACAATCTCATCAGCATAATTGGAGTCTGCTGGGTCAGACTTGCTGATAGTTCGGTTATAATGGCCGTCAGATGGCGTAGTGCAAAGGAATTTACCAAGAGTTATTGTCCCCGACGGAAAATAACCGCAATCGTTTCGAATCCATGGATTGAGAGAAATGAAATCTTTGATGGTGATTCCCAAGGATTTAGACACAGAGGTACAGGTGTCGTTCTCTTTAACTTGATAAGTATTGCATTGAAATGGTAGACAGATTGGCACGTCTTCAACCATATCATAGCAATCGAGGATATCAGGGTTATTGATGAAGATTTCTGCAGAAGAGACGCTGTACTCGAGAGCCAATGAGTCGCAAGTGTCGTTGGCTTTTGATATATGTACACGAGAAAGACAAGCGACGGGTGGCGGCGGGGGTTGGGTATCGCCTTTCTCGGTAAATATTCTGTGGAATTGAAAGTAGCTGGTGATGTTTAAACAATATGCGAGCCATATCAAAATTGGCGTGTAAATAATGAATGAGAAAAAGCATGTTAATAGTGCCTGAGATGGTGGTTGAAGGCTTCTCCTTATTCTAGCAAGTCGCATGTTGGCGGTGTTGGGCTAATTATTTTTACACTGTGTTTCAACATCGGTCTCGGGCTGTTTTAAGACAAAATTACAGAGTAAGTGGCAGATTGAAGCGATGATGCACAACCAACAGAAGTGGGTAAGCTAAACACTTTCGACCTTCTTCAGTAACCCATTTAGGCCATGATCGGCAAGCCCGGGATAGCATGTTGTATGTTGATTTCTAACCGTTATCTTACATAAAGTAGCATAATTCTGACCGTTTTACCTAATTAGGCTCCGTTTAGCTGAAAATCAGGATACTAACCTAATTAGGCTTAGCTGGCCATTTTCCTTAGTATATCGAGCTAGTAGGGGCCGCTTAAGCTACCCAAATAGGCAAGGTTGCCAAGAAACTCTTCCAATTTGTAGGTTTTAATAGGTTGGTATTCTGGCTGCAAAACGGCACAAATTTGGGTACCTCGAAGGATCAATGTACCCAAAAACCGGCCACAACATACCAACCCGGGCTTGCCGATCAGGGCCTAAGTTAGGATGCCAAGACTAGGCAGCTTTACAGAACCAACAACATGGTACGAGAGTCCCATTATTATAAGATTAAGACTCCATCGACGGCCCGAACGGATCTTGTCAGGCTCCTAAAATGCAGCATGCATCATATTGATTGGTAAATGACAAGAGTCTAAAGTTACCTTTTACCAGATCCTGCCAACACCCGCACCAAGCTTGGCCACGGTGGGAACAAGCTTGAGGGGAGTCAACTTGTACTTGTAATCAGCCTTGTAGAAGTTACCCTTCTGTGTAATGTTAACTCCAGCCTTGCCCCAATCGTTCTCTGTTTGATAGTCAGTCGTGAGATCCTTGAATGACAGAAAAGTTGTACATACTGGCTCCAAGGTTGGCATAGCCATCAAGCTCCTCGTCACCGCAAGTGCAAGTGTTTGGAGAGTCCATAGGGATGACGAGACCGTAGGTGCTCAGAGCCTCGCTGGTGTTGCCTCGGAAGACGTTGCCTTCGACGAGAACCTGTTTCCATTAGTCAAAGTTTCGAGATTACTTTGCGCCTGACATACCTGGTTATCGGATCGACTGTGGATAGCCTGGTAAAGGAAGTCCTCGTAGAGGTTGTTGTACACATGTTGGTGACCAAAGCGACCAGCAGGACCACGGGTTCCCATGTTGCGCCAGTAGTTGTGATGGTATGTGACGTGGAGGTGGCCGAAGTCGAGATCGCGGAAGGTAGCGTCGTTGCCAACGAGGGAAGACTTCCAGTGGTCGTGGAAGTAGTTCCACGAGACGGTGATCCAGTCTGAGGCGCGGATGATATCGACTTGCCCGTCCTAGAGAAAAGGTCAATTGGCCGATTTGCTGTTTTGTGGGCTGCACCAGACTTACGTAGTGATCAGGACCTTGGTTGATATCAGAAGCAAACTCGTTATGATCAACCCAGACGCGAGTGCTGTTTCGGATAGTGATGCAATCATTATCCAAAATATGGGTGATCTTCAAGTTCTGCAGAATGACATTGTCTCCATGGTAAACATCGACACCAGCACCAGTGATGTGAGCTGTCAATCCAACACCAATAAGAGAAGTGTTGGATCCGACCTTGAGACGAGAAGGAAGAGTAACCTTGCCCTTGAGCTTCACGATCTTGGGCTCGGTACCCTTGACAGCAGCGACAAGCTCCTCAGCAGTGGTGACAGTAACAGTCTTTCCACCCTTGCCACCAGTGGTAATTCCAATGGGATTATCCTTCGCGTAACCCTCGACACCCCAAGTCGCGAGACTGAGGTATTCCTTGGGAAAAGCAACAGTGAGAGTCGCAAAGACACCGCAGAGAACCGAGGACAGCTTCATCTTGGCAGTTGAACAAGAACGAGAAGGAACTGAGATATCAATGGCACAAACATGGCCTTTGGCACGGTATATGTATTCAGGATCATCTGCGCTTTTTTCTCTTTACATCCAAGAACCCCGAGCTCGGTTAGGATTAAGGTACTGGTTAATTCCGGGGTGTTTGCGGGGAACCCCTGTCGGGCTAGACAATTAGCACCAATTACCAGACGAGAAGGACTGTTCGACGAACAGCGCAAATCATCGGCAGTTTGTAAGTGGTGGAATAGGTTTTGCCGTCAAATTACGGTTAAAGATAAACAATGATCGGCTCGGACCTTATTGGGGTAGGTAGCAGTGCTAGCGAACGGCAAACCCTTATGGGAATGCTATGCTTAAATTGCGGGATCGATTTATCTTATGTATAAAGGAAATCTCCTGAGGTTGAGAAGAGGAATGTCACCAATTAACTCGATACGCTATACGTGATGTTGCAATGTTCACTTGGTCAGTCTTGTTCCATTCCTTATGCTTATTTCAGTGGATTGAGAGCCCAAGACCGAGGCAAATGACCGTTTACATTTCCGCATCTAAAGTTTTAACTAGTCTAATTCAAGGCAACGAATTGGGGGTTGGGGGTCACGGACGGTCAACCGGAGATGGTTCCATTGCATATGTCAACACTCGAGGTACCAACGCGTCCTAGTCCCTGATCACCTCGGCTAGCGACCTTCGGCCACAATAATGCCATCAATCACGTCTCACTGACGAAGATCAAAGCGGTTTAGTATAAAGATGTGGGAATGAAATTCCTTAAGGCTGAGTCTGATGCTAACGAATAGATGCCATCACTTTTGAGTAACAATTATCGTCGCCAAGAGAAATAGACCCCAACAATGGTTTGCGAGTCTGTATGAGTGATGAATAACATTCCTGGGCATTGGGGGTTCACGAGACCAGAAATCACAACTTGGTATCTTTGTGGCTTTTGGCTCCAACCCTTTGGTATCTGTAGTGTATCAAGGCTATCTAACTATGGATATCCTTGGTGCTCTGGACTTCGTGGATCAAAGCACTGCCATTATTGTCACCGTCCACCATCGCCACGAGGAGAATGCCCTCTACCTTTCACCGGCCTGGATATCGCCCATTCAGTTTTTCTTCAACTCACCAAGAGCAGCGACCCGATTCCGAGCCAGCATCATGAGCCGGTCTACCTGAATGGCACCACGATTCTTGAGCTCAAGAAGATGCGCGCTCTTGATCAAGTTCTTGATCTCACGGCCATTCAGCTTCATCTCAGCCAGCTTGTTCATATCCTCATCTGGGATCTCAACCTGAGTACCCCCAGCGCGATTAATGAAGTTCTGCCAGACCTTCTTGCGAGCTTCGAAAGTCAAGTCCTTGTATGGAAGGAAGAGATCCACGCGGGACTGGAAGGCGGTGTCGATACTGGCTGTTCTATTGGTCGTGAGGAAACAGACTCCTGTGTAGTACTCGAGCTTGGTGAGGAACACTGTGTTTGTTAGTATGCGCGTGCAGAGAGAGAAAGAAGGCCTGGTGCTTACCAGCTACAAGCTCATTCCTGGCTAGATCGCTATCGGTGCGAGCACCGAGGAATACATCGGCCTCATCGAGGAGGAGCATGGCGTTCCAGAGACCACAGAGAGTGAGTGCTCGGTCCAGCGCAAGCTCGACCTCCTTTGGTACCGTGCCCAGATCACCAGCGCTCATGGAGTACAGTGGCACACGTGCCTTCTCAGCAACTGCATAATGTGTCAGCCAATCTAACTCCCCCCGCTGGCAGATTCAACATACCTGCTTCTGCAGTATAGGTCTTTCCTACACCAGGTGGGCCAAACATCAGAATGATGATACCACGCCCTACAGATGTCAGATATACTCAAGCCTGCTGAGACAGGTTACTTACCTTTGTCTTGGATAAAGTCGTCGAAGCTATTCGCGAGGGTCTTGTTCTCCACAAACTCCCAAGCAAGCTGCTTCTCTGTGCCTGGAAGCACGAGGTGGTTGAATGCGGCATCATTCCATACCACCGTGGTTAGGTCATCGACATAGAACTGGGCTATTAGTAGCTGTTAGCTACTACGCATGAATTCAGAAGCAGCTGAACTTACCCCAATCCTTGGTCTTCAGGTCAAAGCCTTTTAGCCACGGTGTCGCAACAAGACACATGTCATCGGTGAGGGGCTCGAGATTCTCAGAGCGTCTTGTCGTATCATTTGGCGCTTTCACTGTCATTTCTGCATTACCCTCCACAGGCGTATCTTCCTGGGGGGTATCCGAGTCATCGCTATCATCATCCTCGTCACTGTCACATTCTCCTTCACATCCCCAATCACATTCGTGAGCTTTGGGTTTCTTTTTGTTCGACTTTTTAGTTTCGTCCGACCTCTTCTTCTGGCCGACCTGGTCTTCGTCAACGAGGGGTGCGAGATCGGGCTTCACGATATCATTGGTCATGTAGTAAGCGTGAGCGTCAACAATGACTCGACCAGACACCTGCGCTACTCGTCAGCTAAAGTCAAGGCGGTCTCCGTTGATAGCCTTACCGGTCGCTCCTCTGACTTTCCAGGAGGCAATAGGATCTTTGATCCAGAACAGGTTTGGAAGTGGTAACCACGTAACGCTTCAAACTTTCGGCCTCGTTCGATCATCTGCTCGTGAATCCTGGAGGGCGAGTTATGAAAGGACAAGGGGTACGCAGGTAGTGAAGTAACGCGTCGATAGGCAGCGAATTCCGGGATGATAATCACGGTGTTGGCGTAGCCGCAACGATTGCCATTCCAGTCAAGATACTCCATATGAATCTCCCAGTATGATGGCATTGGAGGAGGTTGCTTCACGAGTTTGTATTTGGTGACACGGCATACAGCTTCGACACCGTAGAACTTGGTGATGACAAACTCATGTGGAGGAAAGATCTGCCACAGGTCGTCGAACATGACATTTCCAGTCTTGCGAGTCTTCACGAGCGCATCGACTTTGGGGGCTAAGATCGGGGTGAGAAATTCCAGGAGTTGGGCTACAGCCTCTGTTTCGTGCTCCTCATCCGTGGCCTCGCACAAAGAGAGCAGACGATCCCAGCGGTGGACGAGAGGCATGAATGGGGGCTTGAAAGTCCATTTCTCAACGTCGAGGTCAAGATCCTGATATTTGTCGAGGACGGTCGAGATAGCTGCCCGCATGGGGGAGCTCTGGATGGTAAACGATTCGGTCTGCCATTTATGGTCGTCAAAGATGTGTCGATGAACAATCGGATCTTCCAAGGCGCTCTGCTCTATGTGATCGTGCTCTTCCTCGTTGGTCGGGAACCTTGACCACCTCTCGGGACACGAGGCATAGACGCAGCGATGCTTGTAGAGCTTGGTGTCAGGAGACATTTTGAGTGAAGGTTGATAGCTTCGGGTATTGTGGTGAGGATGGAAAGCTGGAGTGCTAGTCAAGAATCAGTCCAGAGGCCGACTTGAGACCCTTTCTTTTGTAGCCGAGAAGGAGTAAGGTTTGCTGCCGGTTGAGTCACCGGAAGTGTTTTTAGGTTGCCTGTAAGTTTTTTTTAAATTGAGGCAATCCTTCGCTTGCAAAGTAAAACAAGCCCCCCCGTGCTTGTTGTTTTTGTGGATCAGCCTATTGTATTCCGTTTGCGCGCTTTGTTGGTTCATGAATCTCGCCTTAAGTTGGGCTGGGCGGAGTCCGTAAGTTTATTCCCTTGGCACGATGACTTCAGATCGTCCTCTTCAACTTTTCACTGATCGAGCTTTGACCGGTTGGTCATATAATTGCCCAAAGGTTTCTGGACATGCGTCTATTTTGATGAGGGGCTACGCCTGCAGGAATCTCCCCTCTTAGATATGGTAAACTCTAGGTGTTATTCTACAAACTCTATTCACGGTTCGGCTTATCATATTTGCCCTGCTTTTGCTGCTTGTAGCATGAGAGATTTAACCTAGGAACAGTGTGGCGATATTAGCGGTTTAGACGAAGTTTGCGAAATGTGAGCCTTCTTTCAACTCTATATGACTTTATATCTCACATCTCAAATTTCGTTTATGTAAACCTTGTTAATACCTTAGCGAAACAGATCAGGTCAGTCAGTGTATCAGATACAAAACCTTGTCTTTCTTAAACTTTCAGGGAGTATGAGAATCACCTTGCAGATACAAGTACCTAAGATTTACGCTCTACATGACTACCTACGTATAAATAGCCCACGTGTCTGATCATTTCCTCTTGCATTTCTTCTCCCCATTCATAATAACCATTACCGTCCTAGACAGACGCCATCATTCACAATCAGCTCTTGCTCCTATAAAACTCGGCTTTCTGAAAGCTTACGGGACATAGACACATAGTCTGTTAAGGAAACAACCCTTACCCTACCTCTTCCCTACTATGGCTTTAGACGATTCGGTTCCTGCCAACGGGTATGGTGCGCCCAGCTGTCTTCTTGCTATAGGCGAAGGCGTCCTTGCAGCATGGAACTTGGCGTTAGGCGCGTTGTTATGAACGATGATAATATTTGCCGCCACTTTATTCATCAATATGGTCACCGTTATGGCCCTAGGCTTGGCAATGGGACTGTCCGACTTGTATGGAAATAAAATACCTTCTGTGGGCATTGCCATACTACTAGAAGCCTCAGAAAAGGTAGTATATTCCACCTCCACAAAGGAATGGTCCGTCATTCTTAAGCACAGCAAAGATTGGATTCGAGGAGAGATCAAACGGCTTCTTGAAGAGCATCAAAACCTTGAGATCGAATCAGACGATCTATACACTCTTCACTTGGATCAGTCTGCGGAAATTGCAGACTATGCTGTAATATCGGGTCCTATCATTCGCGAGAGAGTCAATCGCTTGAAAATGATCCGGGAGAAAGAGAAAAGTATCATCAAGATAAGACTGCGAAGGTTACTCTACTGTCGAGCTGCAGCATACTTTGAAATACTTGAAGAGAGAAAAAGGGGGCAGCGAGTTGGGTCATGGGATTTATGGCTCGCTATTTGGATTCATATCTATTGTATCAGCCTCTGGGTCTTTGATATGGCATTTTGTTCTATCTGGGCTACCGTTCACCACCTAGAATCAGTTCTTGCTTTTTTAACTGGGTCATTGGGCTTACGGCTCAAGCTGATCATAACACATTAGTCTCGCCGACTTGATGGTCTGAAGGCGCGATGAGATAACTTTTCTGATCAGCACGAAAGAGGCCAGAGCAAAAGGTTAATAATAGTCGGCGTCAGGAATTTGTTCACCGGGCGGGTATACCCACACAAACCTCTGGGGAAACGGTCCATTTATACGGAAGGCCGACAAGCGGAAACTTTTCGGCGGTTATGCCTGCGAATTACTGATCAATACCTACTTAAACCTTATGGCATCTTAATGAGACAGGCCAAGCCAACATAGTGCAGAATATACTTGCAGATCACATATAAGACTACACTTTAGGTAGTCAATTCTACAGAGGATGCTACAAAGTCTTGGACTATCTCTACTCTAGATATTTATATATTCATTCTCATTCTCATTCCCACATCTATTAACTAATCAATTATACATCTCCGCTATTCGGGTAATCATAAAGACGTACAAGGACATACCAATGGACCAAGTAAGGATCTCGTCGGGGGTCCATGCCATGATAGCTGGGTCAATGACCCTACTCATGATGGAATACATCCACATGCGGTTCCCAAGAGTTTCCTCTGGCTTCACCCTGTACAGGCATAGTTCACCTTCTTTCGGGTCCGGCCCCATATGCTCTTACTCAAATCCATCCGAGAACATCCGGATCGGTCGATGATGCGCCGAAGCTCTCACCTGCGTTCACTTTCATTACGTGTAGGGGTTTGGCACCCAAACACTCGCATACGAAGACGACTCCTTGGTCCGTGCTTGCAGTCCGGCAGTGACTCTTGGCCGACGCTCAGGCCACTCCCGCCCTGTTTCAGTGCATGGTTACCCTGGATTGACCATACCAAGTGTTGGGTAATAAGAAGCAACTAAATTAAATGCCGTGCATACACCACAAACACAAAGGGCCTGCGGGACAGAATGAAATGATCTGGTGGGCCAGTTTCGTTGTTTGATAATTCATAGCCATTAAGTAATGTGGTGTCTTTGACCAATTTTTGTTTTCCACCAATTACTGCCAGTTCAGCAACGAGCTGTGAGCAAAAACATGTCAGTAGCGGATCCCGTGGTTGATGGGCCACCGTAAAAATAACATTATTCGTGACTTCAGGCAAGACCTTTGAATATCTAGGCAGGCTAGACGTTGGTGAAAAATCAAATATTGTTAATGTATTTTAATGCACAATTGTACTCAAATGGTGACAGCCATGACAAAATTCTGACATCATAATATGATCTGATGGGTTAGCGCCAAAGAGCTGAAAATCCCTCCTCCACTGTCACGGGGGCTCTCCCTTCACAACTTGATGCTGGCTCAAGTCCGTGAAGCAAAGAGACGTCGTATTAGCGACCAGTCCATGCATTAACGTAGATCAGGCCCGCAAGAATGAGTACCATGGATCCGGCCAAGGAACTTGATATTACCGTCCCCACCATGAACATGAACATGAACATGGAAGACATCCTCGACTTGTTGCCCGTCCCCACTCTTGTTGTGTCCCCATCCTATCGCATCCAAAGAGCCTCACTCGGTCTGCTCGAGGCCTGGGGACGTAAGCGCGAGGTCCTTGTCGGCCAAGACCTCTTCACTGCCCTCTATCATGGATCGCCTACCGAAAGGTTTGATCGCATTCCCTTTGTTTACGCGATTGAAACTGCACTTGAAGCTCGTGCTCTCCGTCTATGTCATGCGGCCTATATCGCGAATGGCATTTCTTGGACTGCACGTATCATGCCCGTGCACAAAGGCGATGAACTACTGTGCCTGGCCATAGAATGGGAACAAGCCGAGCCTCACACTACAACGGTCAGCGGCGAGATAACACAGAGCTGGCTACCTATCGACGACGCTTTCCGCATCCTTGTGCAGGCTGTCAAAGATTATGCAATCTTCCTGCTCGACACCCGTGGGAATGTCATGACCTGGAACACTGGAGCAGAGCTAAACAAGGGCTATAAGAAGGAAGAAATCATTGGCAAGCACTTTACAAAATTCTATGGCCAAGAAGACATCCAGTCTCGAAAACCCGAGAGAGAACTCGAGATTTGCTTGCGTGAAGGCAGGGTCGAAGATGAGGGCTGGCGCTATCGTAAAGATGGCAGCAGGTTCTGGGCCAACGTGGTTATAACGGCCATTTATAAGAACGACATCCATGTTGGCTTCGGCAAAGTCACAAGGAATCTCACTGAACGAAAAGAGGCAGAACTGCGACTGACCGCTGCCTATGAGGAAAGCACCAAGCTGAAGAATGATTTCCTGGCAAATATGAGTCACGAGATCCGTACCCCTATGCATGGTGTACTATCTGCCTGCTCCTTACTGCTGGATAGTCGCCTCACTGAAGAGCAACGGGAGACAGCCAACATGATCCAAGAAAGTGGACATGTTCTGTTACGCATCATCAACGATATTCTTGACTACTCCAAGATTGCGGCTGGCACCTTTCCCATCAGGAACGAGAGGCTGGATATTGCGAATGTCATTACATCGGCCGTACGAAGAGCACAAACTACCGTGCAACCGGGAGTATCTCTAAAATTGGAGCTATCGTCAAATTTACCAAAATGGGCGGAAGGGGACGCTTTGAGATACCGTCAGATCTTTGAAAACATTCTGGGGAATGCTGTAAAGTTTACCGAGAAGGGTTACATTTCGGTGCATGCATCGCTGCTTGCTGAAGATGAGACCAGTCACACCATACAAACAGAAGTCTGGGATACTGGGCATGGAATTACAGAAGTCGACGCGAAAGAGCTGTTTAAACCGTTCACGCAGCTTGATACACCGGACCAGAAGCGGCGTCCAGGAACAGGTCTTGGGTTATCAATTGCAAAATCACTTGTTGAGCTGATGGGAGGGAACATTGGATATAAGCCTAACCCGCAACGACAGGGCAGTATCTTTTGGTTCTCGTTTAAGGTAAAGAAGCTCAGCAGCCTCCGTCAGGCCGAACCTATAACCGCTCCACCGGGACTCGGAGCGGAATTACCCCAGCATCAGGTCCAACAAGGCGAGGATCTTGCCACGCAACTAGAACAATTATTGAAGATCTCACCAACAAAGAGGATCCTTGCAGCCGAGGACAACATCATCAACCAAAAGGTCCTCGTCGGAATGCTGCATGGTTTTGGATTCAAGGATATTACAGTTGTCTCAGATGGCGCTCAAGCTGTGTCGTCACTGTCAGCGGCGGCTGGTACCTTTGACTTGATACTCATGGACATCAGTATGCCTGTTATGAATGGTTACGAGGCAACACTTCGGATACGTCGTAGCAGTATACGACTCCCTATAATTGCCATGACCGCCTATGCGCTGAAAGGCGACATGGAGCGTTGCCTGGAGAAAGGGATGGACGATTATATCCCCAAGCCAATGGATAGGCAAGTTCTGATGAGAAAGCTATTGAAATGGCTTCGAAAGCCAGACCTTAGCATGAGGCTGGATTAGCAGGCATTGGGCGATTTGACTTACCACCACCATACTCCAAGATTAGATGCATAAATTATACTTTTCAAGAACGCTCGCTTAATAGTCCTACTTCGATACACAGAAGTTAAGAGTGATAGCTACATGTCATCAAGTAGATTAAAAAGGTTCACTTGGGGACAAATCGCGTAGCCCGGCTAAATTACTGCCTTCATGACATATCATCCGATTAGTGGACTTTGCAATGCATCGTATCTGGATGAGTAATGAAGACTAACGAGCATGATTGGCTGGGCTATTCTTACAAAATGTGGATATATAAGACCATAAGCAGGCAGCAGCACTTTTACAGTCTAACATCTTCCCTAATCTCTCAGCGAACTCAAAGATGCGACGCAGACTTCATGGAGAAGAGCCTTGAGACGCTGGTAACTTCCCGGTCATAAGCCGTAAAGAATGCTGGATGTTCCTCGCACCTGAAAAGAAACAGCGGATGAGAATATCGGCGGTCATGGATTTGAAAGGTATATGGATCCTCCATCTTTTTGCACACATCATTTGAGTTTTGAAGCTTTAAAGTTCCTGTGCAACTCAATGGAAGGTGTCGAGATCAACTCGGACGAGGTGACAGTGCCACAATCGGCGAAGTCGACGTCGCAGCCATTACAGGGTGAAACCCGACTATAGATGCTCCTTGCCGAGCTTCTGGGAGTAATATGTGAACTTATCAAAGTAGAAGAGTTTATGGCTTTGGCCTTGTGTTCGCAAAGGCTCTGGTCTCACGCCATCATATGGATAAAGAGTAGTTATACTCGGTGGAAGAACAAATATTCTTGGGTCAACACTCCGATAATTTGCACTGCCGCGGGACTGCGTGTTCTTCCTAAAGCGCTGCAGCACATACTACCAGAACCGACCTCTAAAGATACGGAGAGGGAATCCGCGCGGACTGGTCGCCGATATGAGATAGAGACAACTCGTGCATCGATTTGGTTCAAGGAATCTGCGGACAGTTATGAGAAAGTACCATTCCCCTACGACTGTTTATACGAAGAGGTTTTCCTCAAGCAGTTTGAAGCGGCATATATTCCCGAAAGACTTCACTCAACCCTGAAAGCTTCTTTGCCACGCCTCAACCTTGAACCTGGAGGCAGTTGGCTTTTGCGCAATCTAACAGATCAAGAGTACATAAGAATGGAAGCTATAGTAACCTCCGATGGCGAGGCTAATATTTCTCTACCAGGACGTCAATGGCTCACTCTTGATATTCTCCTCCTATGGCTCATCAGTTGGAAAGCAGACTACAAAAGGAAGAGAAAGAAGGCCTGGTCTTGGGAGCAGCTCGAAACCTTCATAGGTCCCACTGATCAAGAGCTCTCAGATGTAAGCCAAGACCTATCATTCGGAACAATGTATTACGACTTCTGGCCAATCTGGAATGGCCCTTGGGCATGCCACAGACTAGGCGTTGTAATTGAGACGGGGTTGGATAGTGACTGGAAGGATCGGACTGAGAATATCACGAGATTAGCCCCCAAAATGCTGCGTATGTTCTACGGACGTTCTCTTGCGGCTCAGGGAGAAGAATGGGACTACTGGGAAGAGGCTTTTCGGCAAGGTGGTGACCATTGGGAGTCCAGGCCGTCATCTCCGTTTCTATCGGAGGACTTAGACCTTGACTGGAACAAGCCAAAAGAGAGATTGTCACGGATCAAATTATTTTCAGAAGTTCTCAGAGCGATGTACGTTGATATCAATTTCTTCGTGTGAATAGAGGAGATGTTCCTCAATTTTTGTCTCGTGCTTCATATTAGCATTACCTTCGACTTTGTGCTCCGTATCGACTACTGGATTCGGTAGCTCAACGGGCCTACTACCAATTGATAGGATAGCAAAGTCCAATTACTACTACAATTCCCACATCTCTCCTTAGATAAGTATTATGACTAGAAGGAAACCGGTAGAAGCACTAAAGGAACATGAGATGACCCCCCTCTCCATACACAATATGAGGAGTGTTTTATGAGGTCTGTTTCTTGTGGTGGATATTCGTCCACTTGCTAAACACGCTCGTAAGGACTGTGATGCCACAAGCCGCAATAGTTATTGCAAAAGCAACTTTGATGCCCCACACATAAGCATGCAGTACACCATTCAGCTCAGCGCCGGAGAAGTTTTGTCGGAGGGTCGTGGCACCCGTTTCTGTAACCAATGCTGGATCAACGGTAGGCACAGTGCTGGATAGCTTATGGATGATCTGGTTGATGAAGCCAGATTGCGCAGCGGTGATCAAGAATGTACCACCAATGGTACGAGAAACTGTAAGGGTGAATCGAATGTCAGCAGGTTGCATAAGAAACTGAAGGACAGGGTGACGAAGATATGTAGGGAAAGTATGTACTCACATATAATGATAGAAGTCACAGGAGCCATGTCACTGGGTGCAGCGAAAGCCTGCGAAATGACAACAGGAACCTGGAGACCAACGCCATATCCAAATCCCGCCAGGATCTGATATCCAGCCCATTTGCCCGTCGACGTCCCAATGTCGAGAGTATAGAATAGACCGGCCGCAATGGTGACGATTATCGAACTAACCACCAGATATGGGGCAGCAGTACCCGTCTTTGTAATGGCTTTGCCAGATGCAAATGTCGCAACGCTGAACAGCGCAATGAGCGGAATGTTTCGTACACCTGAGCCGATAGGACTCTGGTTGTCGATGCTCTGGAAGTAGATAGGCAAATAGTAAAGCGTTATGAAGTATGATCCAGCAAAGAAGAAGCTCCATACCGCGTTGACCCAAACGGTCCTTTGGCGAATCAGTCGTGGGGCCAACATTGCACGCTCTCCCAGCCAGAACTCTACTCCTATCAGCACGATAATCATGAGGACGAAACCGACAAGCAACCCGATGACGACGCTTGAGTTCCACGCATGGGTCACACCACCATATTGAAGTGCCAGGAGCAAAGACAAAGACGCGCCCATTACGAGCGCTGTGCCTATGAAGTCCATCTGTAACAGCTTCTCTTTGAGTGTAGCGTCGACGACCTTGACCCCGGCGGGGGTCTTGAAGGTGAAGAGAATAACGAGAATGGCCAGACCACCGATAGGCAAGTTGATGTAAAAGCACCTTTAGAAAGTTCGTTAGTTTGAGTTTGTCCGAGGGTAAAGTCTGTAGCTGCTTCGTAGCCACAATCTCAAGAGAATCTACTTGCCATCTCCAGCTTGCCCCATCTGTAAGTCCTCCACCAATGAGTGGTCCGGCAAAAGCAGCAATACCATACGATAGCCCAATGAAACCCGTATATGTAGCTCTCTTCTCCGGTGCGGCGATGAAAGCAGGGATCGTGTACACTCCAGGGGCAACACCGGAAGCTCCCAAGCCAGCGATAGCACGTCCGACAATCACAGTCGTCGAGTTACGAGCAACCGCACTGATCAGGCTTCCGAGCTCGAAGATAAAGATGGACAACAAGAAGCTTGTTTTGAGAGGAAAGAACTTGTAGATCTTGCCCCAGAGTGACTGGAAGGCTCCAAGGGTGAGGAAGTATGCTGAGCCGTACCACGAGATATCTTGCAGGCGGCCGAACTGATCGGTAATCTTGGGGACAGCAGTTGCGACGATGGTCTTGACCGGTTTCAGCGTTGAAGGTGGGGAGAAGGGGTGCTTGGAATAGTTGATCTTACCTGGTCGAGAGAGCAGAGAGTGATACTAAGCACGAGAGCAAGCATGATGAAGAACATTTCCAAGCCTTGCGGGTACTCGATAGGCTTTTCTGCCTCCATAACAGCCTTTTCCTCATCTCGTTTCGCATCTTCGTCGCGGATTTCTGGCGTTTCTATGCCGTTGGCAGTTGAAGATGTCACAATAGACGGTGGTCTTGACTCGGTAGTCTGCTTCTCCTCGTCGACGTCCATGGCTGTCGATTTGTCTGTGGACATATTTGTTTCCTTTCCGATCATGTACTCAGAAGTAGGTAACGTCTGATAGCTGTGTTTCTGTCGTTTGACTATTTGGAAGGACGATCTAAGAGGTAATAGAACTCAAATCGCAGTAAGTTCCAGCAACAAGCCTAACGCGCAAACTTTGACAGATATTATCGCCCGATATATAGAATTATCAATTAATAGAATACTGACTAGAGAATCTCATTACCATCGACTTCACAACGGAGGTAGTTGATACAAACGCCGTGAAGTCGTTAAGTCCGTTAAAGCCGGCCATCATAAAAAAGGGGAATCATTCTGGATAATTTTACCACGCCATTGAAGTGTCAGACTCCATCCATCGATGCTTATATTGATTCAATATTGAGAGCGCGGGCCTTTGTGGACTCATCTTGCATCTCAGTTCTTGTTTGACATGACTCTAGGCGAAGCGCAGAACAAGGATGCTAATAGCAACCAGTACTCAATTTAATATCTCTAGCTCTATAGGTGGCCCTTATTGCTCTCCATATGGTTGATTAAGACACGTACCTGGAAATCAACTGACTGAAAGTAGGGAGAATCCGACTCATGAGCTGTACCGAACAAAAGGAATGACACATAATTCCTTGTCCTCCTGTAAGATATGCAGGGGCTACGATTCAGTAGAACTCCATAACGTTTCCTTGTTGCACACCTGCACCAGACTGAATATTCGTCATAAATGAAGACCCTTCCTGCTCATAGGCTCGAGGTGGCTGGCTAGATGAGACACGCATGCGATTGCCCTGGTTCACATCATGAACAGATTCTATCGTCCCGCCATAGTTTGACCCCTGCTGCCTAGCTAAGAGAGAATGGCCTGCAGGAGGAGTAACCTTCCTGTCAGCATGAATGTACCTCTTCAAGATAGCTTTCGATGTCGCAGCGGCCATCGCAGCAGCATAGTCTTGCCACTCCTTGGTTTTCTCACAATCAGCAAAGTCGGATACCCCTTTGACAATGATGCATGGTAGCTCTTGCCATATTCCCGCGCCCTCCATCTCGAATGCGATGATGTTCTCAGCAGCGGCGATCCGATCACGGTGTTCGGCAGAGACCATGACAGTATCGCCTGAAGCCATGGGCCCGAAGTGGATAGCAGGTCCTTGTATGTCGATAGCATGATCAACTTCTGGTCTCCTCAGAGTCAGTGATTGTGACATTGATCTAGAAGCGCTAATGATCCTTTTTTCTGGCCTTTCGTATCTGCCATGCTGGCCTAGACGAGAGGCAGTCTCTTTGAGTTCCTCAAAATCTGTCACAGACCCTTTCATGAGCCGTCTTTTCCCTAAGACTGTTTGGAGGCTTTCTAGGAAATTGTTGATTTCTTTCGGTACCCCATCATCATGACAGGTTTTCTTTCGGACAAACTCATGGTCCTTCTGGTGCCCAAAGTCATATTGAACAATGGTGTCGCTGATAACTACGTCACCCAGCCCAATAACCCTCTCTGTAATTGAAGGGACGGCACCACAAACTCCAACTAGGATTGTGAGGCAAATATTCGGGTAGCTTGTGCGTAGGCTCGTCGCGGCGGTTGCTGAGTTTACCTTTCCCTTGCCTAACAATGCAATCACAACGTTATGCTTATCGATGCGCCCAGTAACGTACATGTTACGATCTCCTTCAGCTTTGCCGAATTGATCACCATCCTCATCCCAGAACTCATCGACTACCATACAGACAGCATCAAACTCAAGGGGAAGGGCGCAAACAAGGGCGACTGGAAAGTCCTCTCGGCTGACAGGTCGCTGGTAGCTGCTCATTTCAAGGAAGATATTCACTCTCTGCCCGTATGTATGGAAAGAGAGGACCGGTTTCGTTCTCGGAGGGCTCCTGATTTTTGTCAAGGTTAAGAGACTCAGTGGTTGGACCAGAAAACTTTTATGTTCTTGATTGAAGGAAGGGTGTATATCCCTAGCCACCTAGATATAGCAGACAACCATGGAGGGTTCTCAGCGTGTCGGGGTCCCCAATTCTCAGAAGTGGCTGTAGGGTCGAAGCAACTCTGAGTGCTCTTTATTATCACCTGCCCCCGCTTCTTCTTTCAGCTGTGCGGGGCCCTCAGCATCCAGATCTTATGCAGGCGGTGTCGTGATCGGCTCAAAATTCACAAGCCTGATTTGGACATCCATGAAACGTGTGGTCAAATCCTTATGTCTGCTGACTTCACTCCGTTTCCCGCAAAGCGAATAACACAAATCTGTTCATCGGCCTCGGGGGGCAAGAAAACAGCAAACCTTAATCTAGGGTGCCAAAATAAACTCATCAAAAGCTATCCTAACATTAGACTATATTACCTAAGTCTTTTTGTCACTTAGGATCGAGGTTCTGTGTTTTCTTTCCTCGCCTAGATCGGTCAAAAGCCAACCCTCGAAATTTAAAGAGGGTGTGAGTGCGTCATCAAAAACAAAGCCTTGGTCATTGTCTAGTTTATTGTGTTGGTGATAATTCTTTGTGGCTGCATATATTGTTTCGTGTCTGCAGGCGTTGACCCAATGACAGACCTGGAATCTGCTCTGTGGGCTTGAGGCCATCCTCGGCAACCAGGATTACGCAGGGCAAGCAGTAACCAGGGAGCTAGCACATTTCGCCCACCCATTTCCATGGCTCTCATAACTGTGAAGCGTTCGAATTGAAGAACAGGTTATAACAGGCTAATGGGAGAAATTTCGAGTAAAGTAGGGTTGTAAAGAGTCATCTATGTCTTGTCTGTGCATGGAATTATCCGTGAGGTCATTCCCCAGACTGTGTTCCCGGCGCAAGACGGCTTTGGTGTTGGCCAATCATTTCTCGTAGTTTCTGAGACAGTGCTGGGGGTTTGAAAATGAGGCTGGTTGCTTAGTTGGGCGCTGCGGTCAGTCGGTGTGAGCATCAGACTTTTTTTTCCCACGGCAAACGGCGATTCCAGTTCTTCATCTTTTGTCCCCCACCTTCGACGTAGCGCATGAACACAAGACGAATCATTCATGATTGGTGATGTCCGGACCATCAAGATTGCACCAGGGTGGTTCGGAGTTTGCGAGCACAGTCACCGGGCATAATGTCGACTTGGGGAACAAGTCATTGACCCGCAGAGACACAGCTCAAACGATCAATAACCACAATTACTATGGATATTCCACAGTTCAGTTTCGAGATCAGGCGCATGAAAATCGCGGAGAAAAGCGAAAGTGTCCCGATGACCAAGGTTGGTTCTCATTACTTCCGCTCGGGAGCCTTCGATATCATGAGTCTAGACTAACCTATGCAAGAACAAGGTAGCCACAGTCAGCCATCAATCGAAGCTCTCCTTCAATCATTAAGGTTCAATCAAATTGATGCTCGTCATGACAATATCAAGAAGGCTCATAGGAAAACATGCAAATGGATCATCAAGAGAGCCGAGTATCTTGACTGGCTGAATCCCAACAAGGTCGATGAACATCATGGCTTTTTATGGATCAAAGGAAAGCCAGGGGCAGGAAAGTCCACTTTGATGAAGTTCATTCTCAGCAATGCCCGACGAAGTATGAAAGACAAAATCATCATCTCTTTCTTCTTCAATGCACGGGGAGAACAGCTCGAGAAGTCCACCACTGGCATGTACAGGTCCCTGTTACTTCAAATTCTCCAACAGCTTCCGACGCTCCATAGTGCGCTGGATCCTGCACTGGTCTTGGGGATAGGTGAGAACCACGAATGGAACATTGAGGCACTGAGAGCATTATTTGAGCAGACTGTGGAGAGCCTTGGGAGTTTTTCTGTGGTTGTTTTTATTGACGCATTGGATGAATGCGACGAGTCAGAAATCCGAGCCATGGTATCGTCATTCAAGAGTTTGGGTGACTTGAGCGCCGCCGAAGGAATCAGTTTCCAGGTATGCTTGGCAAGCAGACATTATCCTCATATCACGATGCCAAAGAAGATTGAACTAGTTCTGGAAGGACAAGAAGGACATGAGCAGGACATCATTTCCTATCTTGACAGCGAGTTGGAAATCGGAGACAGCAAGCTCGCTCAAGAGGTTAGGTCTCAGATCAAAGAAAAGGCGTCCGGTGTCTTTATGTGGGTTGTGCTTGTCGCTGGCATTTTACAGCAAAAGTACGATCAAGGGCGTATACACACTCTGAAACAAACACTTCGAGAGATTCCAGGAGATCTTCACGAGCTATTTCGAGATATTCTTACGCGAGATGATGTCAACAAGGATGAATTGCTGCTATGCATCCAATGGGTTCTTTTCGCACGAAATCCGCTCAAGCCAGAACAACTTTATTTCGCGATTCGCTCACACGCCGAATGCAGCATTTGTAAGTGGGATCGAGACGAAATTGGAGAAGCTGCCATTGGTAACTTCATTTTGAGCTCCTCTAAAGGCCTTGCTGAAGTCACGCGGGTGAAAAAGGACCCTACAGTTCAATTCATTCATGAGTCAGTCAGAGATTTTCTGCTCAAAGAAAATGGCCTCAGAGTCATCCTGGAGACGGGAGGGGATATTGGTGCAGAGATTCATGATCAGTTGAAGAGGTGTTGCTACAAGTATACGCAATCTTACACGGAAGAGAATGGCTTACCAGAAAGTGATTCTAAGGATCATCTCTCCGAAGCCTGTGTTGTCGCAGACCTCGAGTTTCCTTTTCTGCGGTATGCCGTACAGAATGTTCTTTATCATGCAAATGCAGCAGAAGAGGGACATATTAGCCAGACCAAGTTCTTGGAAACCTTCCAACTTGCAAGATGGATTCAACACAATAATGTCTTCCAGGACAAAGATGTGCGTCGACATACCACCAGTGCAAGCCTTTTATACCTCCTAGCTGAATATGGCTTTGGGAGCCTCATAGAGAGCCACCAACAAAATCAGTCCTGCTTTGACATCGAAGGTGAGCGATATGGCGCTCCTATCCTTGCAGCAATGGCTGCGGGTATCCGACCCACAATCTGGAGGCTTCTCAAAAGGGAGATACGTGAAGAGCCTGCGACTTCACATTTACACTCCTTATGCAATGAATACGACATCGAAAAGAAAGTAAAGCACGGACTTGGGCGCAACTTCAAATTTAACCCAAAATCAGGTCTTCTTTACTATGTCTTACGAGATGGCGACCTCATTGCGGCTTCAGTAGCTATTGCTTCCTCCAAGCCATACACACAAATAAACTTCCGAACTTCCCGTGGCGAGACACCATTTTCAGTTGCCAATCAGCATAGTCATGATATTTCTGTTCCGTTTCGATTCCTGCTTGAGAATGGAGCCGACGTTGAAAACGGAGATGAGCTCCGGCGGACACCGCTTTGTCTTGCTGCTGCAAATGGAAACACCGCTGCTGTAGGTCTCCTACTTGAAAAAGGCGCTAATATTGAACATACTTGCAGTGGCGGCAAGACACCACTTATGTATGCTGCAGCTGAAGGCACCGAAGAATGCATGCGATTGCTGCTCTCGGGCGGAGCAAGTGTTGCTGTAACGGATAACAGGCTACAAACAGCACTTTTCGGGGCCGTATGTAGCCAAATCGAGTCCGAAGCCAAGGTGCATTTGCTAATTGGCCAGGGCGTCGATGTTTCCGCAACTGACAACGATGGTTACACAGCCCTGACGTGGTCGTTGAAGCAAGGGAAGGCCACGAAATCAATTGTACAGATGTTGCTCTCTCGGGGCGATACAGTCAAGAGAACCGATCTATTGGGAAGAACGCCATTGATGTTTGCTTTGAACAACGACCTTTCAATCATGAAGCAGCTTATAGATGAGGGTGGCGACATTAATGCAATTGACACTCGAGGGCAGAGCGCCCTGTTACTAGCAGTCAGGTTCAAGTTAGAGGGTCATGCACGCATTTTAATAGATAGCGGCGCCTGTACTGATATCTCGGACACATACAACCAACGCACAGCTCTCTCGTACGCTGTTAGCACGCAGTATTACGATACCCACACCGCCCCACCAGGCCAACCAGATATAGCGTTATCATTTCATGGTCACTATCTGCCTCCAAGCATAGCAGAAGCGCTTCTGGTTCAGGGTGCGAAAGTTGATAAAGACGATATAAATGGTAGAACGCCACTATCACATGCAGCAGATATTGGTGGCAGTGCAGACTTTGTCTCGCTATTGCTTTCCCATGGGGCTACTAAGTTCTTGCTTTCTCATGGGGCAGATGTTCATCACGCAGATAACAGTGGCAGGACGCCGCTCTCATATGCGGTTGATCATAACTATATGGCTACTAAGTTACTGCTTGACCATGGGGCAGATGTTCATCACGCAGATAACAGTGGCAGGACGCCGCTCTCATATGTTGCTTCGAGCGGTCACATCCATGCTGTGCATATTGCGCGTCTTCTTCTAGATCGAGGAGCAATTCCTGATAAGGTTGATAAAGCTGAAAAGACCGCTCTTTCATATGCTACGACTGACGAAATGCGGGACTTGCTATCGAAATACCCTTAGACTTTAATATAACTAGGAACTTTGTCAGGTTCATTATATTGTTATACTGAATGTTATGAGAAATAGGGGACTTTCAATGGACTGTTGATCACTATGGGTATCGCAATCATAAGAACTATCATTGAAACGCTGTCATGCTGGCAGGTGGTCACGCTACTACACGGGCTGCGCTATGCTCTGTGGCTAAAGTGCATTCAAAAGACCTTCCATATTTAAAGCAGACTGCATCTATCCCCACATAGACCACCACATGAACCACGCGGGCGAGGACCTGAGACAGGGTGTTATGCACTTGGTTGAAGATTTACAAGGATTAACCAGCAGTGTGACCAGATCGAGCAAATGAAATGGGAAAGACCTCTGTGTGCCGCCCGTTAGTCCTGCAACGGGAACGAGCCGGAATCCTCTCTAGGCAGTCCTCATTACCTTCGATAGCAGCCTGAAGTTGGATTTCTGAGCAGCGAGAAGTTAAGTAGCCTCTCCACACATGACCAAGTGTTGGTCCTATGGCACCGTGATGGGTAATTCACTGACCCCGTACATACTCCCAAGGTTCTGAGCTATTTTATTCCCCTCCTTCCCCTCTTTTCACCACATATATGCACGTCTGATTCAATATGTCTTGGAATCGTTACAGCCTTGGTCAAGCCAAAATCTTCTATGATGAGACACACCCGCTCCTATCGAGCATTGTGCTCCCATCTCATGTGGAAGAGGTCAAAGGTTGTTTGACGGACTTTTCATGCGTCCTCAATGGGAGAAATGAATCTTTTCCTGAAATCTCAAAAGAGGTAGTGGAGAATTTGGACCGCGGCCTCGGTCTCGAACCAATTGGTAAAGCAGCAGAGAAGACTCAACATGAAGTCCTTGGCAAAGTCGGTGGGGGCTATGGTGAAAAAGTCTGGCAGGGGATTTACGAAAAGTGCTTCTTCGATCGGCTTACCGACTCTCTGTCAACGTCTAGTGAGGGTTCAAGACGGTGAGTCATTTGTTACAATATATACATCATTGCAGCTTACACAATTACCTAGAGTATCACGAAACAAGTACTGCTATGACCGGGTTATACGGTATGCTTGACACCAAGCCTTATCCAGCATGCGTATTTAACATGATGAACAGAAGCAGTGACCAGATGTGGACCTTATTTGAACCCGATCAGACGGCAACAACAACACGATTAAGGCCAGTGAAGAGCCCGAAGCCTGGTCAAGTCCTTTTCTTGCCGATTTACCACCATCATAATAATACTAGACTCCCAAAAGTGGTAGATCCCAAAGCGCGACAATGGAGCCAAGCTGGGGACTCCCGCGCTATGGAGCCTTTCACTTGGTTGACACTTCAAGCACGAACAAAGTTGGCCTTGAGTCGTCTCCTTTTCGTATCTTTGATAAGAACCCATTGGAGGCTAACCTCCGGTATTATCCTTGGCTTATCATAGAGCATAAGGGAGAAAAGGATCAAAATGAAGGTCTCGAACGCGATTTTAACCGCCAAGCCGCCAACGCCACAGCTTGTGCAATCGACTTGGTCCAGCAGACAGCTCAATATGCTATTGAGTTTCCCAGACACGCGCACATCCCTCCGATTCCTACAATTACCATTGTTGGATCTTTTGTCACCGTATGGCTTATGTACTTTGCCGAGAACTTTGACGCGCCATGTATTCGAAGGGATACAGACGAGGTGTTAACAAGAAGGCGGAAAGAAGGCTACATTCGTATTGCCATCACTGGCCCGTAGACCATCAAAGCTTACACTGATGTGAATAGGTCATGCGAGGGATCTGGAAGGGCGACATCAAAAGCCTTGTCGACATTCTGGCCTTTCATATGATCATTGACAATGCACATACGTGGGCAACCCGAGTCCTCAAGCCTCTTGTCGCCACGTACATCGAGCAGTGGAGACATATACACAACGAGCAACAGACGGGAATGGTTGCAGACCTATTACTGACCTCTGAATCACGAGCACTTCGTGAGAAAGATATCGAACAGCGAAAACTCGTCGTGCCCATAGTTCGCGATCTACTAGATGCTCCTTCTGGAATGGAATTGGATGATATGGCACATAAAAAGGTCACGCCGCTGTTCCTGGGGATGCTGATGCATCATATATGCTCCATGGAGAGGCAATTAATTTCCAAACCAATCGAAAAAACGGTTACAGAGAGGCTGCATCTCCTTGTGGCGAGTGGTTCCACAGTTACGACTAAAGTTGAAGCCGTTCACCGAGCTCAGGCAACAGCACAATTGCCGATCCGAGGCCATCGCGAAGAGACAGCTAGCTCAATACAAGAATCCGAGCTTGCAGAGGTGGATGATGATAACCCAGATGATTCTGACTATAATCCTACAAACTATGAGTCAAGATCAAGATCACCCGCAGGCACCCACCAAGATGATGGCGATGCTCACTCTGAGGTTGCCGTTTCTGTATCCTCTACTTCAGCCTTTTCCCATACGTCCTTTTCCGACGACACAACGCTCTTATGGAAAACTCCTGAAACACTGAAGGCTGGATCAAGTAGCAGGAATGGATCTGAAAGGCCCGACGTTCTTGGTCGACTGTCCACGCAGCTATCTGAGGACTCTGACGACGAGACTCCGAAGCCAAGCTCGGTGGGGCATAAGCTTGATTTCAATTTTACATCCCCAAATTCAGGTTCCCCTCTTGAGCGGCTAGGAGGAAATGCACTGGATGGATCACCGGTGTTCGCAGGTCGACCATCACCCAGTCAATCAAAGTGGCCACCTGGACGAATATTTGCCCCTCCAGAAACCCAAAGGTCTCCCAGGTCTCTCATACAACGGAGTGACATAAGTGCATCCCCTCCTGTAGATGCCAAGCCGAAACAGTGTATTGATTTGACGAGCGACAGTCAGGAAGACCACCGAAATACCGAGGAGTGAATTGCAAGGTGATGTGGTTGACATAACTTGGACTTAGGGCTTTCCAGTTCATCACACACATTCCCCTGTCGCGGCAGGTCCTTTTATACCTATACATTCCTTCTACCGGTGGGCTTTCGGATATATATCCTATGACATCTTCTACTTCATAATCAGTTTGCAATTGCTTTTAAAGTCGACGATTGCGGATTGATAATCTCTCCACGTTACAGCGGAGTAATTGTTGTCCGACTATAGCTCGGTTCCAATTGGTTGCGCCTGGTATCCGACAGTGGTCGGATATACAGGACTCCCATCTGTCGATTAGTCAGTACCGTCCAGGCTTCCTAATCTCTAAAGCGAAGTCGGCTATGCTCCATCTCATCTAAGTTCTTTATTCCTGCGGGGTCGGGATTGGCGAGAATGCGCATGATGGACGTTAACGTTACTGACTCGGACGCCATTACATAACGTGAGACTCTTGATGTACTATGGAACACTGTATGTAGCGTATAAAATAAAATATTGATTAAATATTGAATTCATTCTTACCATCCCCGGAATTCCCATACCGATAGCAGTGTCTATCTACTGTTATCCGCTGAAGGTCAGGCTGAGAACCAGATAAGAATCATGTACACCACCGATTCTCTTCGTGACACAATCCGAGACGCGCCACTGGGACAAATTCTCAGATTCGTTACCAACAACCGCTTCTTCAAATATCCAGAAGAACGTCCACAGTTTGAGCTACCTGCTGCCTGGAATCATGTCCTCAACAGTACCGACCTCAGAACCGCATTCCATACTGGGACTGACACTCCCTCGACTATCGTCAATCCAACATCCGATGAGAATACCATCGAATGCCTAGATCTCGAGGCCAAAAGTCAAGAAACTGATAGACCTACTCGTGCCACGCCCAATGTTACCGAGAATGGAGTCATTCTAGTTGACTGGTACTCTGACCAAGATCCCGACAACCCGCAGAACTGGTCCAACCTACGTCGAGCCCTCATTGGCTTGATCATCTGCTTCTACACGTTCGTTGTGTATCTGAGCTCTGCGATATATTCACCCTCTGTTGAAGGTGTTATGGAGAAGTTTGGAGTCAGCAACCTTGAAGCGACGCTCGGTCTTGCTATGTACGTTCTAGGATACGGCATAGGTCCATTGCTATTCTCTCCCCTTGGAGAAATACCTCGCATTGGTCGCAATCCTGTCTACATCATCACCTTCGGCATATTCGTTATCATTTCGATCCCAACAGCCTTGGTTGATTCGTTTGCGGGGCTCGTCGTCCTACGTTTTCTGCAGGGGTTCTTCGGATCTCCTTGCTTAGCCTCTGGTGGTGCGTCATTGGGCGACATGTATGGGATGATACACATGCCTCTCGCCATGATCGCTTGGGTTGGCGCCATGTCTTGCGGTCGTAAGTGTTACAGCGATTTTGGCTTTATCGGAGATGTACTGATTGTTTCGCAGCATCTCTTGGTCCTTTGATCAGTGCATACGCTGTTATAGCAAAGGGGTGGCGTTGGTCCTTGTACGAGTCAATTTGGGTCTCGGCGCCAGTACTCATCGTTCTGTTTATCTTCATGCCAGAAACTAGCGCCTCTAACATCCTCCTTCGCCGAGCCGAAAGATTGCGCCGATTTGCCGGTAGTCAGAGGCTGCAGTCCCAAAGCGAGATTGATCAGGCACATCTTACAGTCTCAGGTATAGCCGTAGATGCCTTGATCAAGCCCCTCGAGATCACCATCAAGGATCCAGCAGTCCTATTTGTACAGATATACTCGGCCATTCTTTACGCTATATACTACTCCTGTAAGTACTGTGTTCCTCTTGGTTCTGCATTCGCATCTGATAACATAGATTTCGAGGTCTTCCCATTGGTCTTTCCGGTCTACTATGACATGACTCTTGGGGAGGTTGGCCTTGTGTTCATCTGTATCGCAGTTGGATGCATCTTGGCTATTATTTTATACGGCGCATATCTCTATTACGTGCTCATACCACGAATGAAGAAGTCTGGCATCGCCCAACAAGAAGAGGTACTATCGCCTGGACTTGCCGCCTGCTTCGGCCCGACTATTGGCCTATTCATATTTGCATGGACGGCTAGGTCTTCCATACACTGGATCGTGCCAGTCATTGGAGTAACAATCTATGCCGGCTCAATCTTCACAGTGCTGCAGGTAGTATTCCTCTATGTTCCCATGGCCTACCCTCAATATTCTGCTTCACTGTTCGCAGCGAACGACTTCTTGAGAAGTGCCTTAGCCAGCGGCAGTATTCTTTTTGCTCATCCACTCTACAAAAATCTCGGCTTTGCAAAAGGCACAAGCCTTCTGGGAGGCCTGAGCATCATTGGCATCTTTGGCATGTGGGTTCTGTTCTTCTACGGTGCGAAGCTACGTGCCCTCAGCAAATTCGCTACGTGATACTTTGAGGAAATTGCCTCGCTAAGTGTCAAGTGTTTAGAGGAGAGAAAAGTCCTTGGTAGTCCCGGATCAAGGCTTCTAGATGGTCTTTGGCTTCAGGCACTCTTTGGCTTCGTGGCATCACCCATTAATTGAGTGTCTCATAACCAGGTTGATTAGAACGATTTGTGGGGAGCGATCTTCTCTGGAAGAATTCCAAAATAACAATGTATTTTATTGAGATTTATAGAATCTTAGACAGCAACATCTCCTCTCATGAATTCCGAACACCATTATATCTGCTTTAGAACAACTGCTTTCCAGAAGACCTGGAGCACTCATACCACCTGCTCAGCTTTGTTCCAATAGGTCGCGCAGGTTCATATACGAAATGCCTCAAACCGAAGTAGGGTCTGTGGTATTTAGTTGGGCGACAATAAAACCTTGCCCGTTTCTTGGAATTTTGCATAGGATCTGGTACTTGGAGCGTTACAAATGGACATGACTTTTAAACCTTTCGATTGACCTCGAAGTTAGTGTGGGATGCACATCACGATACACTTTTATAACTAAATCTTTTACCAGTCCTAGAAATGTTCCAGAAGTTTTATTGCGATCTATGGTCTAGTCTACCTATAAGACTGAGGACTATTCAGGGTTTTATCGGCGCCTCATGAATCCGCTTAGTCGAATACCTTGGTCCCTGAAGCTTCCTTATCTCCGAACCAAGACCATATATCATGGAGAAGCAGATCAGGGACTTCATAAGCAGCAAAATGGCCGCCATGATCATGTACAGTTCTTTTTAGAACATTTCCTCCTCGCTTTGCCCAATCTATCGGCATACGATAAGTCAAGTCATAGGGGAATTGACTGATGGCGACAGGGATCTCTACCACGGGCAGGGTGCCAAAGTCGAGTGTTTCAAAGCCCCCGTCGTCTTGAACTTCCTTATAGAACCGCATACCACCGTATGGACCCTGGATCCAATACATCATGGACCAAGTAATGATCTCCTCGGGAGTCCAAGCCATGATAGCCGGGTCGATGACCCTCTTCATGATGGAGTACATCCACATGGCATTTCCAAGTGGCGAGTCTGTCATACCAAATGCCAGGGTGAGTGGTTCCGTAGACATAATCAGTCGGTAGCCAGATCCTTGATTCTCATAATTCTCTATGATCTTGATGTATGCAACCTCATCGGGCGTTGATTCCCCCTGTGCAAGTCGGCGAAGGTCGTTGTTCCCAGGCTGGATGATCCAGAAATTGCTGAGTGCTGAGATCACATTCTTTGGGAAATTGTGAGCTTGGTAGCGAAGAATGACGCCACCAAAATCTCCACCTTGGATAACGTATCGGGAGTAGCCAAGCTGAAGCATCAGTTCGTTGAATGCATAGGAAGCCGCCGCGGGGCCGAACCCTGGCTGTGTCGGTGCAGGAGAGAATCCAAAGCCCGGGATTGAAGGCGCAACAACATGAAACGCTGGTAGAGAAGTATTTGGTGGATTTGTCAGATGTTCGATAATATTACCGACTTCAAGGAAGGACCCTGGCCACCCATGAATAAACAGCAATGGTATGGCATCCGACCTGGGTGAGCGGTGATGTACGAAGTGCAGCGGTACAGAATGAGTGACGTTATCGATTTCTGGCTCAACAATAGTCGTAAACTGCTCGAATCTTTGCACAGTATTAGCAATCACTGTCAGGATATCTGTTGCTGTAATCCTACCTCTTGTTGATAGAAGCTTCCGTAGTGTTCCAATCATACTCATTGACCCAGAAGTCACGAACGCTTGTGAAATTCTCAGTACCGGGTCCATCGCTTGACTCATTTATGAACAACGGTGACCTTGTATGAGCAACCCGCTGCCGGGTGTCCTCAATGAAGCCTTGATCAACATGGATCTGGAATGGCTTAGGGGTCTTGGCAAAGGTGGCATTGACATTCGGCAGTGAGATGGTCTCTGAAGTAGCACAGAGAGAGCCGACGGAAAGTATGAGTAGATACAGGCACCGCATGATGACTTGTGATGAGAGATAGATTGAAAATTGGCTTTTGGTATGGAGATAAAGCACCCTTATACATTCATATCATGTTGATGTGACTCTATCAGACAGTCCCTGATCTCAATTTCTGATTTATAAGCACTTTTCGTTTACAACGATTACTCTACGGTTTCAACAATTCTCTTTTGTGTTGGTAGGGCACCAAGAGAGTCGATTGGGTAAGCCTATCAACGTCATGCGCATCGAGTAATCCATCTGAGTAATCAGCGCCCTTCTGCTGACGCGACTAACGAAAGCAGTTCTCTCCAGCTTTGGCAACTCAAAAGGCGATCATCTTGAATAATACTGTAAATCCTTTTGTAAAATTAAATGTGCTGATTCAAGGTGCCGAAATTCCCGATGCTGTATCCGGAGCCGTCCGGATATAAATCACGTTGCCGAACCCAGCAAATTACGGATACGGAGTACTCAATTCCCAGATCAAGTGAGCCAGTCATGTTGTGCCAGAAGCTATGTCCAGCGCAATTTTCTGGATATCCATGCAAAAGATCATAGGGTTGTCTGTTAAGTGTCATTATTTTCTTTGTCAGTATAAATGAACCGGATCGCAGTCTTTAACAGCTGGGAACGTGCATGAGAGTAAAGTAGGGAAGCGACAAAACCTCAAACTGATTCTTAGGACTATATCCGAATGATCACGGATATTAGACACTACAACCATTTGTAATCTTGGAGTCACTGTGGAGACTCTGTGGACCTTCCCGTTATCATCAACGCTTTTTAATATGGTACTTTACAAAGGTCTAGGGCATAAATAGGCCTGGCGGTCATTCTGTCGATATCATGTTATTTATCAATCTCTCCCAACATATACTGAGAAACATATATCTTGTCTACTTCCGTCATGGCCACCGTTCAGTTCGGCATTCTAGCCTTTGCGTATCAAGTAATTGATGCCAGTGGACCTATGGACCTCCTCGGCTCGGCCAACAAGTCGGCATTCCGCATCAATCGAGAGTATGGACCTGTTAGCGATGATCTCATCTCACAGGCGCCACAATTCACCTTCCACCATATTGGCGTTACCAGAGATCCTGTCAAGCTCGGCACTGGCCAGATGACTATCATCCCTACAACCACGGTAGATGAGTGCCCTGAACTTGACATCTTGCTTGTTCCAGGACCTTATCTCGGGAACTTCGATCTGCACCCAACGCATGCCGACTTCATCCGCAAACATGTCGCTGCAGGGAGGTTGCTCTTTACGAGCTGCACTGGAGCAAGTCTTGTCGCATCGACGGGTGTTCTGAACGGAAAGACAGCGACTGTCAACAACATCGAATTTGAGTGGGTTCGCAACCGCTGGCCTCAAGTCAATTGGACACGAGAGAATAAATGGATCATTGATGGGAATATTTGGACGGGATCTGGCGCTGTTGCCGCTATGGATATGATGGCCTATTGGCTCAAAGAGAATTATGGCCTGCCTGTACTTATTCAGGCTGCCTCGACACTGGACTATGAGCCTCGGAATGCGGATGGGCTATTCAATGTTTTGCCTCAGAGATGTAATTCGAAAGGAAAAAAGATCTCTACTCACATATTCAAGTATTATGATTCTTAGGTGGAACGAGACTCGCGGTAGAGAAAGGCTCAAGCTATGATAGAGTACACTATGCGGAGTTCATGCGGAAGAGTTAATAACAAGCCGTTTCGTTACCTCATAAATCTCTGATGTCAGCCTTATTTCGGCTTGATTGATCCGTCTCGGGCCGCTTCCCCTCCACTTATAGGTAGTCACCGCTTATGTTCCCCGCTTACACGTCGATCTGTGAAATCTAATGATTGGCATATCAAAATGAGGAGGTTTGCGGCAACTGACGGGAAGAGGTGGAATAGAGGACTTTCCCTTCAGCTTGTAGCTGCTTACCTTTTCTTACACAACAGCCAACCCCAGATTTTCCCTGACCTTCCGAGGATGGTATAAGCAAATAGAGAAGTCGTCCCCGTACCAGCCTCGACTTACGTCGCCGAAGATTGATGCAGCCTACAGACACAATGTTATTGGTCTACAGCTCTTGTGCTACACACGCAACGCTATGTAGTCAATACTGCATGAGAATGGGAGCGGAGCCAGTGCCGTTTTCCGTTCACAGCTCACCTTCTTCCTCTTAGGGAACCAATTAGAATCCTACCTCTGAACGGGAACCTCGATGAACCGCGCATTACTACCCACCATATAGTAACGAGTGGGCCAACAACGCGTATGATGGCAGACGACGACGGCTCCTGACACTTTATCCTTGCGGAGTCCGCAGACCCAAACCCGATGCATTCATGCATGACCATCACACAGCAACGCACATTCATGAGTTGTAAGTCCCAGAATAGGTCACCTCATTTTCGTTTTGACGGGCTTCTCTTGAGTATACTCTCCGGGGGTCCGAGCTGCGCTATGGGCTATGACTTCATGCGACGAACTTTTGTGACGAAATGGTGGCTCGGATGCAATTCTTTCCGCTTATGAGTACGCTCATTCATGGCTGTGTTAGTTTCGGTTTAGAATAGTCTCCGTTGAGCCTTCTGCGACGTACAGATGGGAATGTTGGCGGCATCTGATAGAGCTTGACAGGTAAATAAAGGCTCAGGGGTCCCAGGACTTATCATGACAATCATCGCTTCACAATCTTGTTCATCCAGACTAATACATTACAACCATAAATACTCATCACTCAATCGATTCATCTCAATATGCAGTTCACTAGCCTTCTTTCTGTCGCCACCTTGGCCACCATGGCCATGGCTGCCTCTGTCCAGGTCAACTTGTTGGTTTCCCTGCACTGAATATAACATGTCTTATGATCTGACCAAAATTCAGTTACTCTGATACTGGCTGCCAAAACTTTATTGGATCTCGCTTCATCGACTATGACCCGAACCAGGGCGGCACATTCCATAGCGGTGGTCCCTCAGGCTCTCGTGGTGGTCTGTTTGTCAACTCCAACGGAGACAACCTTGCTTGTGCGTTTCTCACCATCTATCTTTTCCTGCCGTATATTCTGACTCCCAAATCTGCAGTCCGTGGGTTCAGCAACAACCCTGATGGTAGCAACCCTTTCACTGGCAACGTCGTTGATGGTGAATGCATTGGTACCCTCAATGGTGTCGTTGCGGTTTTCATTGTCTAAGTGAAATGCGCTTCATCAGACTAACAGATTATGTCAACTGAGAAAGAAGGTTACATGATCTACGGACAGGGGATTGTGAGGGGCAGATATGGGGGCGAAATGGCATATTCAACATATGGGCGTTTCTTAAGTAGTCACAGTCATTACACTCAATTCACTCGTTTATCAAATTCCGTCTCCTGACTCCCAGGCCCGTCTCTCTACCGCCAATTCCTCGCTATAATTACCAAACTCACTGAAGACGTCTTGCATCATGTTGTTATGCCTTCTTGGCCACCGAAAGCTTTCAAACATGCTCTTAGTGTAGTCCCAATACTCAGGATAATATCCTGCCGTTTCCCAGTCTATAATTCCACTTAGCCGCCATCCACTAACTCCAGCAGAGCTACTAATCCTCTCCATCATGATGTTGCGAGGGTTGAGGTCTCCGTGTGTAAAAACAATCTTGTGTCCACGCCGGCTGGGCTCGTCTGAGAAGCGTAGATTCTGGCTAAAAGAAGCTTCATCTGGAAAGGGTCCGATGGGGGACCAATCTCGAATTCGCGGATCGCGGCAGGCTTCGCCCAAGGTATTACAGATGGCCATACCATTATTCGCGGGCTTGGAAATATCCCGCATTTGTGACACACAGTCCTTGAGCTGGGCGGAGAGGTTGGCGTAGTCTTGGTCAGAAAGCGCATCCCGACATATTGCCAATGATGTGCCTGGAACCCTACTTATGAGAAGATAACTCAAATCATCCTCGTCATTATTTTGACACACCATATCGAAGACTCGTGGCGCAGGAATGGTTGTCTTTGCTTCCAAGACCTTGAGGGCATTATACTCATTCCTCAGGGTATCCGGATTGGAATTGTACTTGAGGTATAGTCCAAAAGGTAACCTCTGAACCTGTGCATCTCCATCCTTTCCATAGAAGCATCTTCCCAGTCTCCGTAACAGATCGTATGCCGCAATACGAACTTTGGATGGAAAGAGCCGCCACAGAAGCATTATTGGACGTGCGAAAGTGTGTCCCAGGCCAAGATTACTCGAGCGCATGCGGACAGGGAGCTGCGGTTGAGGGATATATGTGGTGGTTTTCGGCTCAGAGAACAGGCCAGGAGCAATGGTCCTTGCAAGATTCACTAGCTGGATGCTTCTAGAGAAGCGGGCATGTGAACCAATTAGTCGTGCATCGGCCTTCTCAACTCCCTGCCGTGAATGGTCACCCAGCAAAGCAATAGTACCATTCATATCCACAGGTTGCTCATCATCAATAAGAACATGCTCGACTCTAAACTAGACGTTGTTGTTAGAACTGATGCTCCTTCATATGGACAATGCCTCTTACCTCTAGCATGGATGAAGGTAATCGTGTTAACTTGACGACTCCGCGCTGGAAGGCCTGGTGCACGCTCCGTCGGACGAGCCAGTGAGTTTGATAAGGTGAGTATATATCCGCTCTATCGATAAGAAAGCGCCACCAATCGAGGTATTGGGGGCTAAAGAATGCTTCAAGGAGCTCTATGATACGTGGCTGGTTTCTAAGTTAGACACGAGGATATATGCAAGCCACAGGAACAAGAACTGACCTCTCCTTTGAGCCATGCAGATGGCACAGGTAAGATCGGGGCGACTATCACGGGATCCCAAAGATTGCCTTTTTTGCCCGTTACGCAGCATATACCTCCGTCTCGCTTGGTAATGACACTTATCTCATCAGCTGACGGCGGTCGCGGTTGCTTGCCCGAGATGACTGCGTGCGCTTCAGTGAGAGGCGTTTTCTTGAGCGAAGGGGAGATACCGACCTGAATCAACAACATAAATCCAATCGGCAACAACGAGCCGAAAATGTCCGTCGGTTTTCAGCCGCCTTTGTAGATACTCCGCTGCTTTTTGAGGTTGAACGGCCTCAAGAATGTATGCTCGCAATAATGCGGAAGCAGGATGTTCAAGGTGGACCTGGTCAATTATGTCCAGTGTTTTGTGCATGTCTGACGATGAAGGGTTCATGATGTTTGTATCATTATTCCATAGACACAATTAATTCAAGTGAACTACGATTATGGAATCGTTTTGAAGATATTTCGATGCTGCTAATGGCGCAGGTGAAGTCGATGCAAGAAATGGTTGAGAGAAGACGTTGTCTAGGGTGGATGTTGCGCGGTAAGAAAGATGCCATCATTGGAGGGTTGGACGTGTGATTCAGGGTAGTAAAGCGGGGCATCCTGCTTCAGGCAGCATCACCTTATAAAGAACTCTCCTCCTCATAAACTTCACTTCATCATCGACTTCGTTATCAAGTCCTGTCTCATTATAAACGCAATGGGATCTCTTCCTCTCACAAGTATTACAGTGCCGCCAGCCCAAGGCCAAACGCACACTCACACCGTGGTGTTCCTGCACGGTCGCGGCGACAACGCTGCCAACTTCTCCAGCTCGCTCCAATACTCGCGCGACTCCCAAGGCCGTACGCTGGCCGACGCTTTCCCTTCTTTTCGATGGGTATTTCCTCAAGCACCTCAGAGAAAATGCGCCAGTTCACCCGATGTATGGAACCAATGGTTCGATGTCTGGAACGTGAGGAACTTGTCGGAAAATGAAGACCTCCAGGCAGAAGGGCTGAAAGAAGTCGTGCCTAAAATTCGGGATATTCTAGCCAAAGAAGCAAACGACTTGAACGGGAGGTGGGACAAGGTCATTTTGATGGGCATCAGCATGGGCTCTGCGACAAGCGTGCACACATTGTTCAACCTCGACATCCCGACCCCGGACAAAAAATTGGGCGCCTTTATTGGCTTCAGCGGTCGTTGCCCATTTGCCGGGCGATCACTTGATGAGATGCGCAAGACGCTTCAACTCGATTCTTCCCCAACGCACAGCGACGTTCTCAAGAATACGCCTATGCTCTTGGAACATTGCGTCGATGATCCGTTGGTGTTGGTGGATTGGGGCAGGAGGCAGTGCGAGATTCTGAAAGGTCTTGGAGCGAATGTGACATGGAGGGAGTATGGGAGCGGAGGACACTGGTTCAAGTCACCCGAGGGCATGGATGATGCGATAGAATTTCTGAAGGCTGTTCTTTAGAATTTAGATACTAGACTGGGAGTCTTGGCTGTATCTACCATGCGTAGTTGGGGGAGCCGTCCGTGCAGCTCGTTCATCATCGTCGTGGCGGGCGTCAATCTCATTCATTCGCTGATTTCAGACCCTTGCCTCTCTTTTTTTCGTCATCAAAGACACGATTGTTAAGTCGTCTTGAGCATAAATAACCTGCTGTTGTAGCCAAGTCTGGCACATTTGTGCAGTTGACTGCTGCCTACAGGGTTAAGCTTTAGGCTGCGAACGGAAGTGATGAATGAGAACACGGTAGTTTCCCCTCAATATACGCTTTTGTCTAGAAGCTTTCACGACGGTCTGGCATATTTGCGTTGCGGCGGATTGTGAATTGAATGGAGAAATAGGTACGTTCGTCCTCTGTGACGTCCATGTGATATGTTGAGGCTTGCGCAGCAGAATGGAGACGGGAGCTGCGCGTAGTAATTCCTGGAGTCCAGTGCCGAAAGATGCGCTACAGCCTTGGCAAATATGAGAAAGTGGGCGCTGGGCCGTTTACGGGGATTTCCTAGAGTGAAAGGTGACATTCTTTTGTTCCATTGCTAGCTTTTTATGACGTGGAAAAGGTCCAGACCCAGCCCTAATGGCCCATGAAGTCAGTGGTGCTACTGGGGCAAACAAAAGCGTTTGGCGAGCTTCAAGGCATGAGCCGTGATGGGGATGATTGGACTAACCTGATGAGTCTCGGAGAAAAGGGCTGTGCTTACCCGCTCTCTAGGCATAAGAATTAATTAAATGACTTCACATGCCGTGTTGGCGACGCAATTCAAGGACCCCGAAAACCCTTTTTCCCGAATTGAGTCCCATTGCGCGAGGATGTTACGTAGCCCGGGGGAAGTAAGAAAACAACTAACTTTTGCTGCTGAGAAGGACAAAATAATTATGCGTTCTCTCTACTATTTTAGTGTACGTCTTAGTCAAAGTCCTTTTGGCAGCTAGGTCCACTGTCAGAAGTTTTCTTGCTCCCTAGACTTAGCGCACCTTGTTAGCGCAGGGCACCCCGTAGCCCCCTGCAAGCTCATCAGATCAGTCTACCGGGGTCCGCGCGCGATAATGTCTCGACTAGGTTGGAGCCGTCGGATAATCGGCAAGCAAGACCACAGCATCCTGGAACCCTAATTGGCCAGGTCGTACATTTTCAACATTGTCTGAACCCTCGAGCTAATGAAGCCTCCAGAAACGTGACATGAGATTGCAGAATGGCTGAGCCTCACTCTTACGAGTTTTACGAAACAGCAGGGCTGAGTTTAGATTTTTATTAGACGTTACGGGATGGGGAATGAATGCCCAGCCATGAATTGCTACTCTGTGACGCAGCCCCGAGTGCCAGGGCTGACACGGGTGCCGTCGCTGTCCTGGCTCGACTTATAAGTACGATAGCCCTGGCAGTTACCTTGTTGCTTATCCAGAATTAAGGCATAAACTCGTACACGAGAGCTCTACTGCAAATAAGCATTTCTAATCCCTGATCATTCTCATCTCAACATCTCAACCATGGAGAAACACGACTTCCTGTACTCCGAGGTAGAGTCTGCATCATCGTCAACATACCAACACTCCCAGACAGACATCTCTATTACATCAGCATCTACAGCCCCATCAACCGTCCTCCCAGATGAGGGTATCATCTCAAGGACCTACGACGCTGCCAAAAGCCTGTCGCACATAAAATGTCCCCACCAATTACAGAAGGACCACCAAAGGAACTGCCCCAGCAACACGGCCTCAAAGGCCGCATTCAAGCACGACTACCAATCATACGCACAAACATCACACATGGGTATCCTCGACCCAGCATACAAAGTCTTTGTTAGCAAGAAAGGCTATGGTTCTTTGATCTACAAGCTCCACGCCAGGACCGTTGTCGTCGCCGGTGATCCACTATGCTCAGAGTTCCATCGCAAAGCACTATTCACTGAACTTCGACATTACCGCTGGGCTCGCGGCCTATCACTTGCATTCGTCGGCATCAGTGAGGAATTTGCCAAGTATGCCCACCAACAAGGCTGGGCGATGATGCATTTCGGCCACGAAGCCGTTCTCAACCCTTTAACCAACAAGGTCCTCCGCAAGCAAGCAGGCAAACGCATCATCTCCCAGAACAAGCAGCTTCTCGACCCCAAACGCGGGGGTGTTGCGATGAACTTCTACAGCCCCGCTGTCAATGAGGCAGACCCTGAGCTAGAGCGACAGCTACAGGATCTCTACGACGATTGGAGGGAGGACCGAAACAAGAAGTATAGAGATGGCTCACAAGCGTTCGTCACTGTCTACGATCTCTTCTCGCTACCTGAATCAACAATATTCTTATACACTTCCGATCGCGACGGCAAGATCAACGGACTTGCGACACTACGAGAACTTGGCGCAGAGAGGGGATATCACCTCGATCCTTGCATCGCATCCCAAGATGCACCAAAAGGAATTTCAGACCTTCTTGTCTTCACTGCTATGGAAATGTTGAAAGCTTCCGACGTGGGCTACATGAGCCTTGGTATTGAGCCCCTCGACGAGGTTCAAGAGGTAACAGGTTCTTCGAAGCTTGTGTCACGGCTCTGGAAGGATGGCTACAACCAAATGATTCGGTCAGTGCCTGTCACAGGCAAAGCAGCATACTTCAAGAAGTTCTGCCCAGATGAGTCGCTTACTTCGAAACTGTATATCTGCATACCCAGCAAAGGCATCCCAGTGCGAAGATCAATCGCGCTACTGCAATTCGCAAACATGAACCCCGGCCAGCTATTTACTCAAATACACTTGGGTGATCGACACAAGGAAAAGCAAACACCACAACCGCAATCATGAAATCATCATCTTTTCGTCTTTCCTTTTGCATAACACTGTCACTCATATATACCGGGAGCGGGGATACCAGTCGATCATTTAGTTTCTTTTGTCATAGATAGACCAGTTTTATACAGCGTTCCATGATTACAACGACTATCTTCCACCAATGGCTCCTCTTAAATATTGAATATGCTCAAGTATCTCATAAGAACTTTCCAGCCTTTCTCCGCTATTGACAAATTATGTATGCTCAACAGCGAAATCGTGTTAGTCCGGTTCGTCCATGTCTGGCAAGCTCTGCGTGCTGTTTGTTCTTCAACTTCCATACAGCATCATGACCGTGGACCCCATTCTCCGCTCTGTGCCATGTCGCGTCCCTTAACCCGTCATCTGATCCAATGGCAACGGCTATGTGTCGTGACATGGCTCAAAACAATGTGTGATGAAGGGGTTCCTTACTGACGAGCAAACTGCTACAATCTTGGACAAATGTAAAAATCAACAGACCTCGTGATCTCACAAGGGTAACACAACAGACCCGATTATTTCATGATACCTAAATTTCGCAAACAGTGGAACAGCTCAAAGTTTGACTTTTTGCAGATCTAGCGACAAATAGCTTCAATCGCGTCAGGTTGCTGATGATGGCACGGCCCTCTGTATCACGATGTGGCTTGCAGAAGCTGAATCGGGTATCGCCGATCGGTTATATCGGGATTGACGAAGGGCCTCATCCCAAATAAAAGGACCTGCCACGCCGTCTAAACAAAACCCATCACTTAGCGTTTCATACCTTATCACTTTGAAGCTTTTTCAAGAACTTCCTAGGTTCTCCTCAACGTGAACTTGGCCGCAATGAAGGCCGACAATGTATCTATGCAGGGGGGAGGATACTACAACGAGAACTCTACTCTTCAAGGTCATGCTATAGATAAGTCGTTGAAGTTGCTTGGCCCTTCGGGACATCGTGGTATGATATACTTGACGATAGTTTCATTGACTTGGACTTCATCTGGCTGATACAATCCCACAGGCCCAACAATAACATTGGCTGATTACGGCTCTTCTGAAGGCCAGAACTCGTATGTATCCTCCTGATATCGGGTTATCAAAGTCGCTAAGCCTTCGAAATCAGTGTTCGGCTGTTTTCGCAATACCTAAAAAGACTTCCTTCCGTCACATCCGCAACATTGATCTTCAATGACACACCATCAAACGACTTTTCCAGTTTGACGTCGACGGTTCATCAAAATTGGGATGCCCTGTCCCAAAACGGAAAGGTTTCCATAAACACTCTCTTGTCTCCGAGATCATACTTTGAGCAGGTGCTGCCAGACGGCTTTGTTGATGCTGGCTTCAACTTTACAGCTTTGCATTGGCTACGCATTATGCCTGATGCATCGTCAACTCCCTCGTCGCTATCTGCTGCGTCTCATGAGGACTTGGTGAACTTCCTCTTAGTCCGCCATAAAGAGATTCGCCAACACGGCACTATGACGATTTGTGTTCCCAGTGACGGTGACATCAGCGTTTTTCCAACCTTCCGATGTTTTGAGGCCAGTCTTCGCATCCTCTACGACAAGTATCAGGTCGACCCAACCATCGCAAGACGGCTTCCTATGTACTATAGGACCTCGGGCGAGATACTGGCATCTATCGCTGCCGTCGACACGAAATGGGGTCTGATGAGCCATCACACCTTACCATTAATACATACATCATGGTCGCCTGAGGTTGTCGAGGCAGGCTCTGAGGAAGTGACTAGGTTCTCTCTACTAGAATAAGCTTATAGCCATAAGCCTTAACTGCAAATAACACTTCTAGCCTATAATTTAGATATTAATACTATAATAATTAACTAATAGCTATAATATAAAGCTAATATAATAAGAACTTAAATAATAACTCCTTAATTAGCCTTAAAAGTATATAAAAAGCTTTAATTTTTTAATTAAAAAAGGTTAACTGAAAATTATATATACTTTAAATCTTTAAAATAGTAGCTTTAATAAGATTAATTTTTTATTAAAAATATTTTAATTAAACTTATATTAATAATTATATTTATAAAGCTATTATTATACCTTTTATTATAATAATATATAAGGTAATCTTATAATATAACTATAGTTATAATAGATTTAATTATTAAGCTATTATAAGGTATATCTTTATATAAGACTTTAATTAATTAAATAATAAATTTTTTATTTAATTTACTTTATTTAATTATAAAATTATTATTTATATAATAATTTAATTCTTTATAAATATTATTAATATTATTTAATAAAAGAAAGTATTATTATTTTTTTTATATAACTTAAAAAATTAAAAAAAAATTAAAATAATTAAAAAGTTATTTTAAAGAAATTATATTTAAATTATATTTATATTTAATATATAAATAGTAATTTATTAAAAAAGACTTTTAAATATAATATATAATAATTAAAATTATTAAAAAATACTAATATATAAAAAAAGCTTAACTTAAAGAAAGTTTTATAATAATATATATATTAATATTACTAGAGATAAAAGTTAAACTAAAGAAGGTTTAAGGTAATTAAAAGGTAGTAATAGTATTAAGTTTATAAGTTAGTTATAAGGTTAGAAAATATACTTTAGGTTTAATATAATAGCTGAGGAAGCGATAATATCTGCTTGGAAGAGATACGCAGATGCTGTGGCCGGTTTTGCACTTGCAGCATGTTCCCAATTCTTCATCGATGATCTCAAGCATCAAGGCCATCGTGGCCCAGGGACTCAAGAAGAGGCGATCCATCTGAAGGAAAAATTCATGACGGATCTGACTAGAACGTTTAAAACCGAATTTCTACGTATGTACTGTATGGATAAGGTTGGATTCACATATACGCTGCTAGAGTTGGAAAGATTGTGAATCGAACACACCGCATTCCAGCCTGTTGTCATATTATTCGTAAGAGAGAAGCTGGAGATGTCTCTGTTTTCTTTTGTTAATCTTGTTGTGCAGCCATGTCACATCATATTCAGGTCAAGTCACTTTGAGCTGCACTGATCTCAATCAGCTCATAGTCCACCACCTACAAAAAAGCATTTGGATTGTGACTAGTCTTGGGCATTATCGGGCATGGTATGATCTTGGGAAACTGCTTCCCCGTGCTTGCTGTCTGGACACTTGGGAGTCTCTGATACGTCCAGGTTGCATGCATTCGGCCTCCTGCAGGCATTAGCTAAGGTTGGCTGGGAGAAATTGAGGAGGCATGAAGCCCCAATTGGTTGAGGTTTTGAGGCCAGCTTTGGAACCAACAGGAAATATTTTACCACTATAACCCAGTTTGCCAAGACTCTAATCGCTGCTTTGTCTTCTCTTTGCAAGCTCCCACTACATATAGCGCCGTGAGTCTCGCTCTTCGCTGCAATTTGCTTTCGATCGTAACACCCTCACCTCACCCCAACTATTCCTACCATGGCCGAAGTTGCGACAAGCCTCTGCTGGCCAGAGCCAGTGGACGGCAACGGGCAGGATGGTGCTCTTGTCAAGACCTTGTCGCCAACAGATGACGTCGTCAACGGGTACCCTGCTGAGATGAGGTTTCTGGGAAAGAAGCTAAGTAAGAAGAAGAAGAAGAAGGGCGGTAAAGAAAAGACAATGGTTAGCGAACCTCAGCCCATCGAATCGCCTCCTCTCGAATGCCAAGAAACGACCTTTGCAGATGAATCCTTAGCTGCTGAGACAGTCACAATGGCAAAGGATGAGGAGCCGTTATTCGACATCCCTGAGGCCATCCAAGGTGACACTATACCCGCAGAAGACATAGTGCCGGAGGTCCAGAGCGCTCATGAGCCATTACCTGAGTCTCCTGTTCCAGAGCACGTTAATGGTGGTAAGCCTGCGCCTTTTGTTCATTGGTTAGACTCTGACAACATACATGATACAGACACGGAGACTGATGTGCCACCACCTGCCCGTGAGGCACAGGAGCTCATATATCTTCCATTCAGCGCCCAGCATAAGCTCATGATGCATCTACAGGAGCGCCTTGAGACCATGTGCTTTTCCTTCGCACAGCGCGTCCTCCCCAATGCTCTCGAAACCCGCGGTTGGGATTGTCCCGAAATGGTCCAGTTGCATCTTTGGATGAACTGCCTTAGTTTCCAACAGTATGTGGAGGAAAGGGTCCCTGGTACGAACGAGCGTGATCAACTACACAGTTCTATCATCGAGATTTGGCGTTGCGCTACTATACGCAAGCGAATTGATACGACTGTGTTAGAGGCTCTTCTCTCCTCCGCTTTGGAACTAGCCAAAGTTCTCGAGGAGGAACGTTCAGTCAATGAGCTTGAACAATTACGAGATATTGTCATCCAAACAACTCATCGCCTTGCGGAGGAAACTCATGTAATTCAGGACAGATATGAGACAAAGCTGCAGGACATCACTGCTGCTCGGGCAAGGTTAGATGTCATGGAGGAGAACACCAAAGCCTTGCTTTCCAGGAGGTTGGAGAAGAGTCGTTCTACGGCCAATGGCAGAATCATCATGCTTGTACGCGAGGCGGAATGCTCGACCCCAAAAGTAGCCCTCCCTGGTGGTTCAACAACGAGATCTTGTCTGGATTGGATGAACGATCTTGAGAGTAGCCTGGCTCTTGGCGAGGATAATGAGGACTTTGTCAGGTAGGCTAGTGGCAACTTTCATTTTAGGAACATCAACTACCGACTGCATCATGACTGATTTCACCTCGCTGTCAATATACTTTCTCATTGCTTAAACCAATGTCGTCAATGGTGCTTAGCTTATGGTATTTCCGATCACCTCGGCAATGGTGGGATAAACGGCGGCACCAGTCTCACGGGCCGCCCAAGACTCTGATTAATCAGCCGGGAACGAGCTGGATCGGGATGTTGATTCATGGGAAGCCGACTTTAGTGCGATATGTGGGTGAATGGTTGCACCGTGGTGGAGTTTAGTTCCATCTTCCGGCTTCTCGAGTTGTTCCGTAAGTGGAGATATCGGCCGATGCCTCGGCATCTTTCAACTCATTTCTCAGGGTTCAAGAAAACTTTGGAGCAGAAATCAAAGCACTAAAAATGATCAGTGCAAGCCCCACGAGTTTTATTATCAGTCTTACTTTTGTCTTTTTGTAGGTCAAGGTGGAGGCCCGGGGTTTATCTTACTCCCATGACTTCATCTAAATTGGGTACTGTATAGCCGGGCCCTCCATTATTCGTATAAATAAAAACTGTCCCGAAGAATCGGTAAAGCAGATCAGTCACTTATCACTTACCAATTCATCAATCAGTCCAATAAACTCTTTCAGTAACGACTCTCACATTATGGCTACCGTCGTTATTCAGTATCCTGTCGGTCACGACTTCGATGTCGACTATTATGTCAACACTCATATGCCTCTAGCCCACAAGTGAGTCTATCCATCCTTGCCACATATAGCAATGTCTAATGAACCATAGGCTCTGGGGCCCTCAAGGTCTTGTCAGTGGACAGGTCATCAAGCTCGGTGGAGACAGCCCTTACCAGATTTACACTATCATCACATGGGACAGCTTGGCTTCATTCCAGAAGGCCAGTGCTTCAGAGGAGTCGAAGCAGATTAAGGATGATGTCAAGAATTTCACCACCGCGACACCTACCTATGTTATTGGCGAGACTGTTGCCAAGGCGTAGCCTGCGTATCGTCACCGATATTATATCTGCCCTGGGAATTAAAGACGTTCCGATATCACACGATTTGATTGGCGAGTTTGGAAACAATATATGTTATTATATTATGGGAGACAGAGTGATAACAATCTCATCGATAGAAACCTAATAAAGATATACACGCCCTTGATAGTGCCAGAACAAAGAAAAAAGAAAGGAGGGGTTATAGTTCATCCCGACTTTGCATTGAGCTGCCATCTCATCTTTCCTACATCCAAATCCGCGTCTGGTCCCTTAGTTGCCTTAAGCAGCTCGTAATCTCCTTTCTGGATATGCACGACAGCGCTATGCTACCTTCACGTCAATATCAATCCCAGCTGTCGAAAGGTTCAGTGAACTTACCGTCCCCAATGTCAAGTTTAGCATGCCTTCAAAGAATTGTGGCTTGTATTCTTTGGTGGCACTGTTCCTCTTGATAAGGCTGAGTATGTTTTGGACTGCAACCTCGCCTTGCATCATACAAGCCCGAGCTTGCTTTGCGCCTCCAGTCTGGGCAACATCGCCGACTGCAAAGATGTGTTGTTGGGGCGAGGGCAGGTTCTCGACTTGGAGTGTTGGTTTGACTAAGATCTCGCCATTTGATGCAATGCTCTTGGGAGAATATGCGGCGAGGATGTCAGATCGTGAGCGAAGGCCGGTGCAGGGAATCTGAAATCGTGTTAACTTTATAGCTTCAATGTCCGTCTGTTGACGTACCACGAGGTCAAAGGTCTTGGTCTCTCCGTTGGAAAAGGTGAGACTGGTCTCCTGGACAGATTGGCCAGCATCACTTGGGAAGTCAGGTCTCTCGCCTAATCTGACCTCGATATCTTGATTCTTAAGTGCAGATATGACATGATCATGGAGCTTCCGACCAAACCTTGGTAGAAGTTGTTGTCTGGAATGAATGAGGGTAACCTTTTTGTTGGGGTACTCTTCTTTGATTTCGGCAGCCAGTTCAACACCAACCGCTCCAGCGCCGATGACCGCGATTCTGTCGGCCTTGGCGACGCGTTGCTGGAACCCTCGTAGCTCTTCAATCGCGTCTTCTTTGATCCGTGCATTCAATCGAGCTGGAGGAGGCTGGGCTGCGCCAGTGGCGATGACGAGGTAATCGTAAGGAAGGGAGACACCACCGACGGTGTGAACATGGGTCTCCGTGATATCAGTTGCTTCGTCGCAGACTCGCTGGAAGATGCCATCCGGAGCACCTGCAGCGATGTTGTCGTACGTAATGAAGGCATTATGCTCTCGTCCTGACAAGACGGAGTTTCGAGGGAAGCTGAACGCGTAGTTGAAGTGAGAGTGCTTTTCAATGAGAGTGACCCGATAACCGGAGGGCAGCGTGTGAGCCAGGCGCTGGGCAACAAGACTCCCCGCAAAAGAACCTCCGACGACGACGACGACACGTGAGTCAGGTAACAGTCGATACGTAGCCCTATGAATAATCGACTGCCCTTTCTGCACTGCCATCATGGCAAGATGCGACACGATGACTTTGACAAAGTCGAAATAGAAACTTAGCTGCTCTAGATTCATTGTACAGGTGTTTGCTTAGGTTGCGTGACGGAGTTGGAGACGTTTGCAGATCCACTAAATGTCAAATGCGAGATGATCAGATAAGATCTTTTTAAGAGAGAATTTTCGGGCACGAGAGAGGATAAGCGGAACCGGGTTCATCCGCAGGCTCCGATTTCCATGCAGACTCCGTGGGTAAATCACGGAGATAAACGAATAAACCGATCCTCAGAGGCGGTGATTTCGAGGCTTAGGCAGGGGTTCTCCGAAGTCGGCAGGAACCAAACTGACTTATATTGAGAGTTTGTTTATAATAGCTAAGTAAAAGAGCACAAAAGAGAAAACTGCGTTATCAGGAAAGTATATCCAAGTGATGAAATATTTAATGGTTGCTCCGGTGAAAAGAAAGAATTAAGCATTCAAAGTCCGTCTCTTGACCCAATATCCGTACACCGAAGCCGATTCGGTAAATTCGTATCAGAACACCCAAAGCCGTGACAAACCACCCACGCCAGCCGCTGGATCTGTCTGCCGGCTACCGCGTCTAGACCCTGACCCGGCCACGTCCTCGTCATCAGAAAAGCTTGGCGGGTGATCTTCTGGCGGTGGCTGGATCCATTCCGTATTGCGCTCGGCCTCAGGCCTGCTGAGAACCTTGATTGGCTCTTCACCAGAAAGCTCAAAGCTTTTGCCGGCAGCCTCTACTGTCATCTCCCATTGGACGCGGTGCGTGTGTCGAATGTTGAAGGTTTGGAAGGATGGATACAAGTCTTTGCTTCGCTGCAGACGAAGGTTGAGTTGCGCCCCGATGTCGAGACGCTCTGAGGGTCTCATTTCAGATCCTGAGCCCGTTCCCTGTAACTGGGAGTCTATGGCTGGTCTCTGCCATGGGATGTATAATTCGTCGTCATACTGATTAAAGGCATCTTCGGCATGTAGTGTTACCCGAGCCTCGCCGTCTGTCTCATGAACATTCTTCCCCTTTGGGCACTTTATCTCCGTCTTTGCGACAATTTTCATGAAGATCCGAGTTATATGAACTGAAGGAAGACCTGGCTTTTGCTTCTCAAGGTCGACGCCTTCGGGTGGAACTGCAAGGATCAGGAATGGCATGGGATCTGGAGCTTCAATCTGCAGCGTTGTCGGCGTCTGAACCTCAACGCTGGCCACCAAAGGATTCTCGCCTTGGAAAGCGAGTGTTTGGCGTGTTGTATGAAGATCTATGTGAGCTGGCAAAGGCTCCGGATTGATAAACAGCATCCTGAAGGGTAGTATTGCTTCAGCGGTACCAGAGCCTCTCGAAGCTGTCTTCAACTCTGCCTGCAAGTAATACTCGACAAACGCTGACATTCCAGACATGTAGTCGTACCGCTCGATCAAGAATGTCGGCGGAAGAGGCTGTTCCGATACATCCGTTGTCAGATAAGTCTGATCCGGCCCTGCCAACGACTGCGGTGCAGATCCGTCTACACAGTTAGGCAGACGGATTGAGAAAGGCCACCTTTGCTCCACATCGTGTTCAGCGATATGTACAGGGCCTTCGAAAACCGTTTTGGAGTACTCAGTTGATGGCACGAGATCAAAGCGTCCGCGATATGTCGATGTCAAATGCCCGCGCCGCGCCACCATTCGCGATTTACTTCTTGCATGCAACGAGATACTGATTGTTGCTGAGGAAGCGACGATGTGAGCTTTTCGAGATATATGGCCCGTAATCACTTCTCCAGGAATGTATGTTGAGTCCGGACGATCCAAGTGGATAGTGAGCTCAGGGCCCTTTTTGACGGGAGTTTGTGGCATGTTGGCAGATGTGTCATTCGTGTTGTTTTGGCATGAGATCCCTCTTTGAAAACAACCGTCTTAATCCTTAATATATAGATAATAGAATTGGCAAGGCATTGTCAGGTGCTCTCGTCAGACGCGGAGAAATGAAGTCGCATCACTTCCATTTCTAGCCAAATATACGTCATTTCAGCCTTACAAGCCACATTCAATCGGATACTCGTGCCGTCCTCTTTATGGTCGGGCGGAATGCCTAAGTAATAATGGGAGGGGTCTGCCTTAATAAAAAAAACATCCGATATTCTCAATACAGCTGTGGAAAACCTTATGTTACGAGAGCTTCTCTTCTTTACAAGCAAGGTTTACACTCTAGTCCCTGTCGCCATCCTCTTGTAACTCGCCTCAGTCTTCTCACGGATTCTTTTGCCCCAGATCATCATTGGTACATGAAGAAAAGCCATAGCCAGTGCCCATAGCCCCATGACAATTGTCATGTTCTGCAGGCCTTGAGCATCGAGCCATGGAACGAGCGCGAACGAAATTGCGATGCTGAAGGCATTACGCATAAAGGCGACGCCGATGAATGCTTCGCCAGTGATCTAGCTTCGGTTAGCATAAGTCTCTCGTTGAGAGATTAGAGGTCCACATACCGCTTGGTAGCTATCTATAGTCACGCAAAGCGCAACATCGCTCAGACCACCAAGACCAAAACCGAAGATTGCGCTACCAATGCTTGGGTATATCCAATGCATGCCCTGTTGCTGTTAGTGGCCTGACGTAGTAAATATAAATCTATGCATACCTTTGCTGTAGTGATACCGAACATGACAAAGCCACCACTCATACAAACTGCTGGGAAGTGGTTCAGCTGGAGACGCATTTCCGGTTCGTAATATCCATAGTTCTTTCTTGTGAACCAAAGAATAACTCGATCGGAAACTGCGCCGTAGGCCGATCCCAGAATACAGCCGATAAAGACTCCCAAACTCATGTTTCCAACCCCGACGGTGCCGAAGTTATACGGCGGCTGTGTGAAAACGATTGAGATGATCGATGCCTGAGCGGAAATCCAACAGAGGCAAAAGGCATATGTAAGGGCTGTGTACATGACAGCTGGGAAGCGAAACAAGATAACGACAGCTGTCCGGACAATGCCAAGTAGGCTTTCGTCGGTTCTTGTGACAAGGCGCATGCGTTGACGCCATGTAAGAAGCGGTATATCAGAGTTGATTCGATGTAACGGGGCATTCGATGTTTCCAAAGTGACGCACGTGCTCATTTCACCTGGCTGTATCTCCGAGATGTTGTCCTTTTTCGAAACCGGGAAAGAAGTTGGAACTTCGGAGGACAGTTGCTGAGCTTCGAGACGGGGTATATACTTGCTCTCTTCGAAGAAGAAACAGAAGTACAGTAGGAGGGCACCATCGACTGCTGTGGTGATCCAATAGCAGAGCCTCCAGTTTCCATTCGCGGCCATATATCCTGCAATCACGGGGCTCAGAAAGCTCTGCTGAGCATCAGTGACTATTCCGCGGTCTATGTGTCTGGGTATCGACTTACACCAATCATAACCATGACCATGTATAGGCCATTCGCACTACCGCGTTGATGAACGAAATACAAATCAGCAATCTGGCACCAGTCAGTGGGATCCTTCGCAATGTATGATTTCCGTACCGTCATCTCAACAATACTCTCGTTGGTCGCACTAGCCAGTCCAAATATCAACTGGGATATATATAGTTCTGTCAGTGTCTTCATACGCGCCGACCAGATAGCCATGGCAAAGATGATGGCCGTCGTAAGCAGGTACATCGATCGACGTCCGTACTTCACCGCCGGGGGGATAAAGAGGATACAGCCAACAGTGGTTCCGACATAGTTGAGGGCGTTAGCGTTGTTGAGCTGGCCGTACGACCATCCGAATTCTTGGTTCCAAAGGACCCAGAAGATCAGTGGTAAGGAAGTTCTGTCAAGATTGTGGCTCGTCACTCGGTAGAAGGGCATGGTAGCTCACTGGGTAAAGATGATTGCTGTGACTGCGAGAATGGGGACAAAGTTCATGGATTTGCGAGCACGCGACCAGTTCTAGACAAGTCAGTCAGCGCAATCGCATCGTATTTGACGCGTCCATACTAAAGGATCGTTGGGGTCGTCAGTCGGCATCGGCTGCTTCACTAATTGAGGCGTTTCGACAATGCCATCCTCTACCAAGAATATGAGCTTTTGAACGAAGACCAGTATTTGTTTACTCACCACCAATCAACCGCACAGTACCCGGCGGTGTCGTGAAGTCTGGTGGAGCTGGTGCTACTTTTCTGGGCATGCTGCAAACGAGGATCGTATTGCTAGAGAGATGTCTCTTGAGCAAGTTGAGCAATGGAATGGTGTAGCTTCATATCGGCAACTGGTCCAGGGGTTTTATATCAGTATTTTTCTCTATATTGGGATGGCTAGTTATGATAGGAACCTCCTGCGAGTCAAGATAGCATGGCCAGATGATCGACTGCCTTGGGGCTCCGCCTACCTTGTACGGTTAGTCTTATCGCCCAACTCTGCACCCAGCAGCCGGGATCTTGTCCGAAACGCGGGGGATGCGGGGACAGTCCAGGATAAGGTTGAGTATCTTGGTGAATTGCGGCAACAATCTTGACCAGTATCGACTTTTTGACCGATGCCTATGTGAGCACATACCATAGTTGTGCCAGAGGTTTCTAAATGAGATGTATCACTTGGTTAATGAGATATCATTTGATCAGCCTAGTCAGTTCTTTATCTGCCTACGTAAACATCCTCAACCTTCTGCCCAAGGAAGTTAGTCAACCGCCAGCAATCAATAACAGCAGCTCCTCCGTATGACTGCAAAGCTCCAATGGCCACGATACCATTCATCCAATTATATGGGCTGTTTCCTGCTGCTTCAAAAGTGATATGAGTAAAGTATTCCACCTCGTCCTGCGTGTAGTCTACGTCGATTGAATCTGGCTGCGAGAATTCGATATCCGGCCCAGGTCGGAATAGCCCACGTGCCTGTACAAAGATATGATGGCCATCATTTGTTTTGATCGTGTACCTCGCATCCAGCTTATAGTAAATCTATTTCTTTTGGTCAACACACAATGCAGCAACGGGTGTAGTGAGTTGGCGCCAACCTTTTTGGAATGAACTTGCTCTGCCCAATCGGCACCACTATTCTCGACAAGAGTGCCCTCTATACCTGGTCCCTTTACAGTGCCAGACTCGATACCAGCGATTGACCTCGTGATACCTGTGCCCTGTATGTTCTCGATATCGTAGCCATTGGTTGGGTGCATCTTTGCGACAAGGCGATACACAAACTCCAAACCCGGAGCTCGCATTGCCGGCATGTCAGGGTAAAGCTGGTTACCAGGACTTGGCTGCGTAGTTTGAGGTGGCTGCGACATTGCTTCAATGATAGAAGTCTATTGGATGCCTGGATGAATATTAGTACTATCTCTAAACTGTCGGATCTATTAACCTTGTTTATATAACTACGCATTTCTAACACGATGATTCTCGAGATCATAGAAACACGCTTTGCGACACGTAGGGCAATCAATCCCGCGCGGCACTGCTTGCTTTTCTAGGTGTAGCGCGATTCTATTGTTGATCTTTGCTACTTTTAGCAACCGGTGCCGCGCAGATTGAGGTTCCAGACCCTGTCTCCGGTTTCTGCACTAAAACGAGACAGGGACGGGTTTCACAGGCTCCGACAATACGATAGCCGGCTCGCCCATCGATCGTAGTCTTCGAGAGAGGAAGTACAGATAAGACAGTCGCGCAGTAGTCACCATCGCTCCTAGCATCAGTATTCCGGGTCATCATGTCAAACATGAAAAGTTCGTGTAAAGTCCAGATGAGGCCACTTGGCCTAGGTATGTTTACTGGTCTGTATCCCCCTCTTGTTGCTAAACATCCCCAGACCATGGCTCAATCAAGACTGCCGCTGAGATCATCAGCCTTTCTTTCGCCTCAGATCCCTTGATCCGTTGGCTCTCTCGTGATCACTCCGGCCCAGGCTGGGAGACTCTGACACCTACCCTGCAGCAATGGCAAGAGGCACGCCTACGCGAGTACGCGGTGCGTGGAATCGCAATGGAAGCCGTTACAATGGGTGGCACTCATGAGAGCCTTGGATCTTGTTTTTTGTTTCCTCCTGGGCCATTGTATCGCTGGCTGAATCCATTGTGGTTGACATCATATTTGAGAGTACTACGGGACGAGTGGTGGACTCAACCAACAGAACCGTTCTGTTCAGAGAAGGTGATATACCTTACGCAGCCCATAAAAGCGGATCTAACAAACCTTCACAGCGGATCGGAATCATGATGGAGTCTCATAACGATTTTGAAGAGAGAATTAAGAAGAAGTATCCCCCAAATTCTCTTTACTATCTCGAGATCGCTGCGGTCAGACCTGATACGCAAGGGATGGGAGTTGGGAGAACTATCATGCAATGGGTGGTGCAGGAGTTAGGAGACAATCCATGTTATATTGAGTGTACAGATAAGAAGAATGTCGCGTTCTACGTCAAGTATGGCTTTGAGCTTGTTGAAGAGGCGGAACTGGTGGATGAGGAGGACGCAATGCCACCAACAACTTTATTTTATATGATTAGAGATACATCAACCATCAAGAAGTAGCGATGAAGACAGTATAACAAATAGGTCTCAGGAGCTTTGTTTCTTTCTCATTTTAATGGCTGAACGTATCTTGAAGTGACTTATGGGAGGTGAAAGTTATGTAAAAGATGAACCGTTTATGCAGCCGTTATGCACACGCTAAGCGACCTTAAGTTAATCCATTCCTTATCGCTCGCGTGCTATCGTTATCGCTCTTCAACGATACGCGTATCTCAACGCTAGTCTATTTCAGGTCTCTACAATTCCCCTTCTGATCTTTGATCTTTGGCTCGTGGCCATGGGCTATCTCGGCCCGAGGCATCACCCCTCACGTCGATAAAGGCATTGCAGAAGATTTGATGACAATGGATGTCATTCTTTTATCGGAAGTTACTGTTACCACCGTATAACTGATCCACGTCGCGTTGTAACCCCCTCCCGTCACGCGATTGGCTCAAACTTCCATGGGCTCACGGTCGCGACGCGGGTAAGTAACTGGTCCATAGCAGCGGCAATATCTCATACTAAGACTTTCCAGTTGCTGGACCTGTAAGAGAAGACACAAGAAATGTGACGAGAAACGACCAGTCTGTGAAAGATGCGTCCAAGCGGGTATGACCTGCGAGGGCTACAAAACACGATTGACATGGGGTTCTTCAGACACCGCAAGCGCAGCAGGGGGTGGCATAGTCTTGAAACCGGTTCGTCCGCCACGCCAAAAGGGTAAATCTCTACGTAATACTAGAGAAATTCCTGTTATTGAGAGCATGGGTGACGAGGTGGTCAACCTGCCGGACTTTTCCTCCGTACAGTCACCGGATGACCTGGACCTGCTATGCCTGCAATTCGAAGCATTTTCTGATGGTTTGCCAGACGAGGAAGTCTCACAAAAGCTCATGGACAGTTGTAAGTAAATACGCTGATGAATTGTAATCATCTAACCAGTGTATAGTTACTACTATCGGATGGCAGACGATCACAGGCCGAGCTGGAAATGACACCATGTTCAAGTCCGACATTTTACCACTTTGTGAAGATAGTATCTGTCTCAAGCACGCTTGCTTAGCATATCAAGCAAGTCTCGATGTTGATACCAGTCACTTGACACCTCTATACATGCAATCGGCTCTTTCAAACTATCTCAATGACTTGGAAAACCCCAACATGTTGTGCCAAGATGTGACTTTGGCAACCGGGGTGCTGTTATGCAGCGTCAGCGTAAGTGGGAAAGCATATCCATACAAGAGCCACACTAATGCTTGCAGATAAACTCACTGTATATCTGGTCACCGCTGCTGAAAGGCCTCCACGGAGTCCTTCAAGCACGGGAGCTATTGAATGATCCACAGAGGCCCCCCGTGGCGAATCACCTCCTTGAAGCTGTTGGGTTATTGGATATACCGTTCTTCACTCTAAATAGAATTACACCATCGCTGGAAATATGGAAATCCCACGTCCAACCACACAAACACTCTGGCGTTGAGCAAATTTCGGGGATACCTTATAGTCTAATGAACCTGCTAGCGAACATGGACTCCACCACCATCGAACAAGATTTGTTGCGGTGGCCTGGAGAACTCGGCGATGAGTTCGCACAGATCCACCTCTGGGAAGCGTTCCGACTCGCCGGTATTCTTCACAGCCGTTGTCTGGCTGATCATAACCAAGATCAAACAACACCACCAAGAGCCAACATCAGCACCGAAATATTACGGATGAAGGTGTTTGCATCCATTCAAGCAATTATCGGGATCGGCACCTTCAACTTTCGACTGTCACTCGCCAGGGCCATACTATACCCTCTCTTCATAGCTGGCATTCTGGCAGAAAATGCTCAAGAACAGCAGCTGACACGTGTGGCCTTCCAGTACATAATGCAAAAAGGACAGGAGGGAACGGAGCAGATAATCATGGATATTGTGGCAAAGGTTTGGAAGAATGGGAAGGGCGGCAACGAAGCATCCAAGTTGATGATAGCTACTGAGGCTACGGCGGAGCTGAATGCTGAGATTCATCTTTACTAAAGTTAGATGAGGTCAGAATAAGAGCTTCTCAAAGCCTAAACCTAATGATTGAGTAATATGTGCGCGGGCCCAACACAAGGTGCCTTGATTAAGAAAAGCAAGGCCCATAAAGATCAGGACACCAGAGTGAAGAACGTGGTGATCATATAAAGCTCCCACTATCTAAGCTAAAACTGCTTCCTTGATTCCGAAAGCACCAGCGAATGCTGGTCCGACCGTGATATTCTCACTCAACTGACGAGGTCCATTCTCGAAAGTCCCCATCTTGTCCCTCTTAATAGCAATGTTATCAATAGCCGTCATAAACTCTTCCAGCACACCCATGCCAAGAATCTTCTGCATACGAGTGTATCTTCGTACATTCTCATCCTCAGCTTCCGTAACGACTCTGCTAGTCTCATTGGGACCAAACCTCATCCATCGACCACCATCAGCGAACCGAGGCCATGGATCTTTACCGTAGGAGAAGTCGATAAAGCTACCAGCCATAGTTCTTGCAAGTTTCTGCTGGCCTGGAGTCAATCTCTCATCGAAGTTAAGGAAGACATAGAGCAGGTCGAGTGCATGGTAAGCTTGACCTTTGAATATACTGTCATGAGTGCACACCTGGTCAAAGTGATAACCGAAAGTTTTTGGAATATTTGAGCGGTGAACAGCGATCCAGTTGTGGATCTTGAAAGCCGAATCGCCAGTCATGTCTTCCAAGGCTTTCAGAAGCTCCTCATTGGAGAGATCAGGCGTGACACCATACAGAGCCATGATCTCATCAGTAGCTTTTTCACTCAAGAACTTCTTCATTCCAGTTCTCCATGAGTCAAAAGTCTCCTCAGCAAGATCATCAGTGAAAATCATAGCTTCATCGGTAGTATCTCCAACCATGTAGCTCTTAAGCCATGCCGGAGGTGAAGTAATAGTGTTTGCAGTAGGCCTTTCCTTATGGAAAACGCCATCATCGCATGGGTTTCCTGTGGCATTGAGAAGGCCCTCGACTGGGATTGTTGCAGCAGCGACAACAGCCTCAGGGGCATTTCGAAGCTGATCGAGGGCAGAAGGAGAGTCCGCATTAATGCCAAGATATCTCAACAAAGCGCGGTAATGCTTTTCGTGGTGCTCCAATGGCCAAGTCTGGATAGTGTTCAAATGGCCGGACATGGCGATGGCGCGATGAAAGGGCGCCGGGTTCTTCGCAACGATATGGTGGGAAACACTTATGCCCCCAGCAGATTCGCCATAGATGGTAACGTTGTCTGGATCACCGCCAAAAGAGGCGATGTAGCGATTCACCCAATGCAGAGCAACCTGCTGATCGTAAAGACCAAAGTTACCTACGCCCTCAAGACCATCGCGCTCTATATCTTCTTTGATTGCGGCTGATGCGAGAAAACCGCCGAGGCCGACTCGATAGTTGAGGTTGACTGTGACAACAGGCGTGTTGCGGGCTGCTGCAAAGGCCGTCAAGTTGACGCAATCGAAGACGCCCTTATTGGCACCGCCAAAAAGAAAAGACCCGCCATGGATGTAGACCATAACGGGCAATTTCGCAGCAGAGCCAGAGCCCAGTGTGGGTGTTGTGATGTTCATGACAAGGCAGTTGAGTTCATCTTCGATTGGCTCTTCAAAATGGGGCGCAATATCAACTGGGATAAGGATATCTTCAGGTGTATTGTACTCTGGCGGGTTTGGCGCGCTGGGCCTATAAAACAGATTTAGTAATGATTTAAAAGTTGGGAAATCGATGTTAATTACCCCAGTTTTGTCCCATCGTGAAAATTGTTAGGCCATGAAGTCCTGAGTTGAGAACGTGTCCAACGCTTGGAGAGGGATGCGTAGGGAATGCCACTGAATTGGTGGATGTTGTTAGGGAAGCTCAGGCCCTTGACAACACCAAGGCCCTGAACGCTGAGCTCTGTAGTACCGATTGGAGTTTTGCTGGCAGGCATGTTGACCAAGTTGTCGAACAAAAGCTTGTGAATAGAAAATATCTACTAACAAATGAAGCTCTTGGGTAGGAACACGCCTACACCGTCCCCAGGCAGTTTTTATAAGCTTGATAAGGTAACAATGAGTTTTCTTCAAACACTTCAATTACAGAGGGTCGATTGTCGCGTTGGAGATGCCAGTGAAGGCTTGGTGGTCCACTAACTCGATTAAGCAGGCTGAGGAGCGTCCAAACCCGCGCAAACGCCCCGTTCGCTAGAGTCTAGCTGACACTAGCAGCGACATGATAATAATATTCTCCGCAAATACGGCTGATTGTCGGTGTGGGTGACTTGCGTCGGCGAAAGGAACCCCTCAAGGTGCTCCGAGGCGGGGTTTGTAGATTATGTTTTACGGATCCCGAGAATGCCGTCGCAGAGACCGAGGGTTCCGTATGTAAGAATCTGGCAACTGGCGACGATCTGGGGGATGGATACTTAGTATATTGGATCAAGTGCCTCACTCAGCCTGACCTGGCCATTCTAAAGATCTCTATACTAGAACATTGCCAACCAAGAATGAATGGCGCATAAAGTTAGAGAGGACTTTCGTTTCGTTACCAGAAAGTTTTACTGCAACCCACAGAATAACAATGACTGATAGCGATACCAACAATTATGATCAACAAAGAGTTTCGCCGCTGGCAGGAGTGAAGACTGTGAAGACATACTGAGTGAAGCTGTGACGATGCATGCCCCGCCAATCGGGTCGTTGCACGGGCGATATGGATGATCTAGACCCGATGAAGCATGTCTATGCGAGGTGATGACCCGATGATCTTCAGGGATCATGCCAAGCTATAGATAGGAGAAAGACCATATCGAGGCAATAGATTACACAGTTATCGTACTTGTTGACTATATCTCTAGAGCTGGATTCTTCCAGGTCCTGATTCACATTGACCAGGAACATCATCTTCTGACGCATCTTGTGACCCCAACGAGCAACCTTTACCCCGCGCCTAACATTCCAATTGATAACGGGACTTGCGAATACAACAAATATTCATCGGTGTGCGAAAAATGACTGATAGCAGTAAGCCTACAGCCCTCTGCCTGTCTCTCATCGCTTGCTCTGGCTCACCGTAGTAGAATTCATCCAAGATGTCGTGGAGCTCATCACGGTTCAGTCTGGGCTACCGAGTTCAAACCCGACGACCCCGACCTGGCAGACTCCAACCCATCCAACCGTAGCAAACGCACGGTCCCAAGACTTGCCCTCAGAGACCGATATCATCATCATTGGTTCAGGTATTACTGGTATCAGTACCGCGCACTCCCTCTTGAACCATCCGAAAGGAACTGGTCTCAAAGTGACTATGCTTGAGGCCCGCACGGCCGTAAGCGGAGCGACTGGTCGAAATGGAGGACATCTTGTCTCTGATAGCGATTCCTTGTTTCCGGTTCTTGCAGAAACTATTGGCGTTGAGCGTGCGGTAGAGACTGTGCGGTTTAGTGACGCGAACATTCGTCGCCTGAAGGAGCTTATCGCTCAGTTGAGCCCTGAGGATAGAGAAGCAGTGGAATTTCGCGAGGTGACATCAGCAATGTCCTTTACTGATCAAAGTTCATTTCGAGGAGCCATTGAGGAAGTCAAAAAACTGCTTGAAGCGGTGCCTGACAGTGATATCAAGTTCAAAGTATACAATAGGGAGGAAGCGGCCAAGGTAAGTTTAGCAATACTCGTTTATGCATCAACTGCTGACTGCTTGTACCAGGTTTTCAATTTCACAAATACTGTCGGCGCAGTTGCACAAGCCGGAGTCGCAGCCCTGTGGCCATATCGACTTCTGACCGCAGTCTTGGCCTCCTTGATAAAAGAGTTCTCAGACCGTTTCTCACTCGAGACGAACACGCCCGTTCTCTCAGTTCAAGTTCAAAACGATACTTTAGAATATCCGTACCTAGTGCGCACATCGAGAGGATTTATTCGAGCTAAACATGTCATTCATTGCACTAATGGGTATTCAAGCCATTTGATTCCCGGTCTCGTTGGCAATCTATATCCATTACGAGGAACCATGTCTACGCAGAAACTTGGCCCGAAATTTCCGCGAGCCGGCCACAACATGTCTTGGTCACAAGTATCTCTTGGTACATATGACGCAAAGACTGGACATATCCATCTGGGCCTCTACTACGCTCAACAGAATGCAAAGACCGGAGTAATGTTCCTCGGTGGTGAATCCCAGAGCCTTGGTGGTCTTCTCACGAGCGACGACTCAAACGTCGCAGAGGATGCTCGCCAGACTCTAACTTCTGCAGCCCCCATGATCTGGAAAGATGCAGCTCCCGCAGAGGCATTGAATGTCTGGTCCGGAATAATGGGGTTCACAGCAGATGGTATGCCTATTGTGGGAAAGCTTCCGCAGAAGCTCACGGGCCGACATGGAAGTGGGGAGTGGATTGCTGCTGGGTTCAACGGCCATGGGATGGATAAGTGCTGGCTTACTGGCGAGGCTATTGCAAGGATGGTGCTAGGGGAGGCTGATGTCCCTGGATTTCCCAAGGCATACCTGTTGAGTGACGATCGGATGGGGAGTTGGTCACCTCAGGGAGCTGCCGAAACTCTGATGGATCATATCATGGTTGGGAGCCAGGTTCCGACAAGCCATCTTTAGTCCTCATCATGTGCTTTTCAGCTTAGCAAAAATACCTTTTAAGGACTTATGAGTAAAAGAATGAACGTGTTCACAAGACTTTCCAGCATTGTGATAAGCTTGACTCTTGTAACGATTGGGATACCGTTCAATGCCTGAGTATAGCAACTTACATGGTCTGACGTCCTATATTTAAAATAGCATTATGGGGCTTGAAAATACCAATAACAACCGGCCCATTGCGAGACAGAGTTTTCAGACGAGAGTACAGTTAGTAACCACAAAAGACGGTTAGAGAAATTGGGCCCCATGTTCCATCAAGGAGTTTTAGACCAATCCAAAACTCGGGGAACCCCTTGCTCAGCAAGGTCTCCCTATAGCATATGACTGACGAACAAGGAGCTGCGATGAATGCACACTTCAGATTGAATCAAGTAAAACCAACCAGCAGGAATTGTGATACACGATCTTAGTCTGCTATTTAGAGTTATTGAATAAGCTTAATAAGCTTGTATCTCAGCCGTCTCACCTAACAGGCCGTTCGTAGCTTCATAACCTCATTCAAAACACCTGGTGGTGGGCTAACACATCCGATTTCGGTCTCAATCCTAAAGACAGCTTATCAGCGCTATTTGGCTTTGGAGACTGGCCTGCGACGACTTTTGTGATCCACCCCTCATACGCACTTGAGCAAGGTGATATGGTTAGCCGCTCCACGCTTCAGCCCACAAAGCTATCACATACCAGAACCTCTTTGACCAATGGTATACTACTTCATGAAGCTTGAGAAACGGCGGCTTCGAAATTCACTAAAATAGTAGGCCATCCATCGGAATCCGAGCCAGCCTCGTGGCCACCTGGCTCTGGAATGTAGTGGTCATTTCCACTCTAGAAACACGCGCTATCGAAAGTCTCAAGCCACAACCGACTTGGGACCTGCAGCTGAACATGAGATTGATAAAAAGTAAAAGGTTTATGGTTCTGGAAAATAGTGAAGATTGTGTTTTCGAGTGGACTTGTGTATGCGTGCCATTACCACCAGGCGTTATTCTACAGTTGAAGACATTATTGAGGTATACTGATACTGATCGAAGTGTTTGCCAACTGATTCCAGCGACCGAAAGACGCCATTTGAGACAATATACTGTTTCAGAACGTACGCAGGTTGTTCATGTTGGTCTAGGCCATGGTCTACGTAAGGAACAGGACTAATCCACATTGTACAACTCTGCCGACCAAAGATCATAGAACAAGCCACAATATCATACAACAGGGGCTCAGCAAGTCTAGCCACTCGAAGATGTGAACCGATAGATGAGCGCAGGGGGAGACCGGCGCAGCAGGCCCAGCCCATAAACATCGTGCAGTTGATCTTACCAGGCGATCTGTCATTAGATGGAATATCCATTGGATACACTATTGAAGATAGTAGCATAGCTGATGCCTCTCAAACGATCGAATCTGTACAATGAATGGAACAAAGTATGAGCTAAGGCTGTGTTTTGTATGAGAAACGCTGTCGGAGAAAGGCCCTGAAGAGGCTCAAAAACCTTTACCCGGAAAATGGGCTTTGATGACATTCAACCGGTTCCAAGGCACTTGATGCAGGTCTTTTTATTTTAAAGACATGCCACAGAAGAATGCCATTGTACTAGCCGGTGCAGCTGTATAAGAGGACACAATGCCATGTTCTCCCTTCCTTATCCCTCGCATTGTCACTCGGCCCCACGTGCGCCCCAATCCTTTCAAAAAGTGAAACAAATCGCGTTCATTTTTCTGTCTATTGATTTCAGACTTCTAGCCTAGATCAATTTCTTTCCGGAACGGGAATACAGCTGCGAACTAGCATACTCAAACGAAAAATAGTCACCCGCAGCTCTGGAATTCGAGGTCTCTCCAACACAAGTCCAGCCACATCTAGACCAGCCACTGTTCGCTTTGAGGGAGCATTTTTGGATCTAGGGTCAATAGCTAAAAATTAAGCATGCTCAGGAACGGCCAGGGGCGGGTGGGGATGCACTTGTAGATCGCAATCAGCTACGGCGGTGCGCCATCTCGTTTGCACTATTTGCAGGTGAGCTTGGGCTGAGGAGAAGTCCCAGTGACGGTTTCAATATTAAATATGTAGAGCAGAATCTAAGGGCGGGTATATATGATCCACCGCTGATCCTCCAAAAACCTTTCCAAGAAAACATCATCACTACTCTTCATCATGGTGAATTTCAAGAATATCGCTCTTGCAGTAAGCGTCCTTTTTGGATGTGGACTTGCCGTCCCTGCACCTGCTGCGCCTGCTGCTGAGGCTGGTGCTATCATCCCAGGTAGCTACATTATCACCTTGAAGCCCGAGGTTGATGCTGCCATGGCCAAGACCCATTTGAAATGGGTCAAAGGCGTTCACAAGAGAAGCCTCACCAAGCGCGAGACAGAAGTTGGTGTCGAAAAGACTTATGACAGCAAGTCTGGCTTCCAAGGATATGCTGGATCATTCGACACAGCGACAATCAAGGAGATTAAGAAAAGCCCAGATGTAAGCCAACACCTTTGATTATTAGTTTTACACGCTGACTGGCTTTTTGAGGTCCTGGCTGTTGAGCCCAACCGTGTATGGAAGCTTAATCGCATCAAGAGCAAGCGAAGCCTCGAGAAGAGAGATGAGATCACCCAGAAGAAGTCCACCTGGGGTCTCGGCACGATCTCTCATCGCAAAAAGGGCTACAAGGAGTATATCTATGATGAATACGCTGGCACTGACATGTATGCCTATGTTATTGATGGCGGTGTCAGAGTAACTCACAACGAGTTCGGTGGTCGCGCAAAGGCTGCGTGGACGAACTGGAAAGGCAATAATAAGGATGACGACGGTCACGGAACCCATGTTGCTGGTACAATTGCTGGCAAGACCTATGGTGTTGCCAAGAAGGCCAGCATTCTCTCTCTTAAGGTCTTCAACGGTGATGAGTCTGATACGTCTATCGTCCTTGACGCTTTCAACTGGGCCGTCAACGATATCATCAAGAAAGATCGCACATGGCGAGCCGTTATCAACATGTCTCTCGGCGGTGAAAAGTCCGCTGCCTTCAACAAAGCTGTTGACACTGCATCCAAGAAAGGTGTCGTTACAGTTGTCGCGTCCGGTAACGATGCCATAGATGCTGCCAAGGAGTCGCCTGGTTCTGCATCGAGCGCAATCACTGTCGGAGCGATCGATTCCAATTGGGCTGTTGCTGACTTCTCCAACTGGGGAAAGACAGTTGACATCTTGGCCCCGGGAGTAGGCATAACCTCAGCTGGCCACAAATCCAATACTTACACCTTCACCGAGGATGGAACTTCCATGGCTGCTCCTCACGTTGCGGGGTTGGTCTTGTATGCGATGAGCGTGGAGGAAGTCGAAGGAGTTGCTGATATTACCGCTTGGCTGAAGGAGCTGGCGACTCCGAAGAAGATTTCTGGAAATCTTCGTGGAGCGCCTAACCTGATCGCAAATAATGGCAATTGGGTTCAGTAGAATGCCCGCGCAATCAAATTTGTATATGTCATGAAGTATTAAAGACGATCTAATAGTCAATTGCTCTTCAATGACCTTGCCGTCCACGGCCCGCTCGGCGGTGTTCAATTTATCGGATCGCGGTGTCCTTAAACTTCGGCAGTTCGTATGCTTACATGTGAGGTAAATGCTTGGGTAGTTTTGGGGCTATTTTTAACCCGCACCCTGATGATACTTGATCTTCCGGCGACCAGAAGAGTAATTGAGTTGAGCATCAATTCCGTGTCATCCAGATAACGATCCGACGATACCGATTATATTAATGATTGCTATCTCCATAGTAATTTCTCCACCTCTCAACCAATCGTCCTCCATTTGTCGGAGAATGTCGGGCTCCGCGGGCCTCTACTTCTACTCCCTCGCGTCGGATTGATGGACATAATTTAGATCGACCGGATGTAACGGTAAAATGAAATCTACCAGCATGCACAGATTGCAAATTCCGTCTACGCGGATATAACGGACACGTCCGACGTCTTATGAGAGTCGTATTGTTCCCCTGTCACCCAACACAGCCTCTTTTCTGTCTCAGGCGGAAAAGATGGCAGCCTTTGCTTTCATATCATCAGCTCTCGATTGGCTCGGCTCTGTGGGATTTTCGCGTATTCACTCAATGAGACTGCCCGCGGAATGCTCCCGGTTATAAGCAAGTTGATAGCTCGCGTGGCACCAAGCCACTTAGGTGACGATCAAGTGTCCGAGCACCTGGAATGTTGCCTCCAATAGGTTTGATCGGCACCGCCACGCCGTAGCACTTTGCCTTTTGTGCCTAGCACATCAATATTGGCGTCGCAACCGAACGTGCCGCGCTACTGGGGGAACAAGCAGCCAGTGTCGTAATCAATGCTAAGTGAATTGACAAAACCCCCTCTTTGACCACGATTCCGTACCACTATCGTCGCTGAAGAAACCTCATACCACAAAGATTGCGATACTATGACTAGCGAACCTACAGAAACGCCTGGGTTGACTCTGCCACCGGCTCCAACGCCGGCTTGGGAGGTCTTACAGAATCTCCAGCAGGATCAAGAGGTCCGAGACTTGTGCGAAGAGTTTGGACATAATCGCTGACTTGAGTGACCAGAATCAAGATGCGGACCATGATGATGCCGAAACTGACGAGGGCTTTGATGGTCACAGTGACTCAGAACTAGATTCAGCCCTGGGATCCAATGTCGCGGACTCGACCTATTCTCTGACCTCAAGCATCTTTGAGTATCGAACCTTGCATGGCAGGACCTACCACTCGGATAGAGGCACAGCTCAATACTGGTATGCGCACTTCGGCTCATTATTTAGCTTTTCTGACGAGGCCAAGGGCATCGAATGATGATCAGGCTAGTCAATCGTTGGACCTCGCGTAGGTGAACCCTCCGGTGACATATGAGGAGGCGCTGACAGTAGCAAGACATCACTTTACTCTCCTTTTGCTGGAAGATAAACTTCATCTAGCACCTCTCAGGCCTGATATACATGTCAGTCCCACTAGTATTGGCGTATCGGATCTCATTTACTGACAATGGCTTTGGCAGAGAGTGCTTGATATTGGGACGGGAACAGGTAAGACGCCCCTGTATCAACTCTAACATCTGATTCTAATCAAGTTACAGCTATCTGGGCCATGTAAGTGACGTTGGAGAGGAAGTCGAGCGACGCTGATCATGATAAAGCGACTTTGCCGATGATCATCCCCAGGTCGAGGTCGTGGGCACTGAGATCAGCCCTATTCAGCCAACCTGGATGCCATCGAATCTACAGCTGTAAGCCCCCCTACTGGTAGTAATAGCATTGAAGCTCACCATCTGGTAGCGAAATCGAGGACTGTAATGATACCTGGACCTTCCGACCCGACTCTTTTGACTTCGTCCATATGAGATTTATGCTGGGAAGTATCACAGATTGGACTGCCACTTTCCGAGAAGCTTTCACAGCTTGTACCCCGGGCGGCTGGGTCGAGAGCTACGAAGCCTCATCCACTATGGAGAGTGACGATAATTCTATCCCAGATGGAAGCGCCATGAAACGCTGGGGCGAGGTATTCGAAGAAGGCGGCCAACGCGCAGGAAGAACTTTTGCCATCATCCGAGAAGATGTACAGAGGAATTCAATGGAAGAAGCAGGCTTTGTCAACATACACGTTGTGGATCTCAAGGCAGGTTAAGGTTACCTTTCTTTATACTCCGGACCAATTTTCTGGATCAGTCTAACAGTGTCGCAACAGGCACCAGTTGGAAGCTGGCATACGGAAGAACGACTCAAGCAGGTTGGACACTATATGCAGGCCGCTCTGGAGAGAGACTACGAAGGCTATCTTCTGTTCCTGGCGTGCGAGCTTTTGGGATGGACCGAAGAACAGGTCAGAGCTCTGTGCAACCAGCTCCGACGAGAGATCCGATCGGGTCAACATCATCCGTATTTCAGACAAAGAATTGTGTACGGTCAGAAGCCTGAGGCTTAGTACGAATCCTCCAGTGCTTTCTTGCTTTATAGGGCAGACCGCCCCAGATAGATTTATGTAAATTTAAGGCAGGTTCAGGATGCCTTTAGACGAGCTAGCTCGACTTTTAGGACAAGCGACTTGACTTTCTTATTCCAATTCTGGAGGATCTAACATGGGTCATGTGGCATTTCCATAGCTTCATAGGATAAGCAATAACATCAACTCTATAATTCTATACCTAGGTAGGGTAATCCCGAGCTCATAAATGAACACCAGATGTTTAAGAACCCTTTATACATTCCTGGAAATCTCATGGATGTGGTGGTTATAAGTGAAATACGCACAGCTCGGGTTGGTAGGCAGAAAGGTCGTAAACTGCTTCTCGGGAGGCTCGTGGCTTGGCAAATGGACCCTGAGGCTCGAGAGGAAAGGTCCAAAACCCAAATGCAGTTTCAAGTCCGTTATCAGCCTGCTTGGGGATCGTGTATCCTGATGTCCATGGGTTTATGGCGTGTAACCTTCTTTCCCAGTCAAACTTATCTTGCCACTTTTTACATTCGTCCTTTAGATAGTCCATAGCATCCGCTTTATCAGTGATGAATTGCTCCTGACATCCGTCAGCTGCATATGCGAATCTGAAGACACATGGCCTTCCTGCTCTTAGTTCCTGAAACCTGTTCCTCCAATCCAGAGCGATTCGCCCAAACCCTGGGAACGCAGCGAGGGAGACACTCTTGAGTACGTCATCCTCGATAGGACGTGGATCTTGCTGCCGCGAAAAGCTACCAGTCGCACCCGCAACAGGAAGTGAACGGAGATATGTAAATGGGAGCGAGCACTTCGTGTAACAGAAATGATCCCTGATGTAAGCCAGTGTCACCCTAGGCAACGAGTAATGAATAAAGGTTACATGCTCAAGTCGTCTTACAACTTGGCGAAGCTCGTCCGAGGAAGCGGTATCTTTGTAGAAGCGATTGAAGAAGAAATTGCTCTTGATGTTCAAAGATACATTGAGTAGTCCTTTCTTTTTGCGGTCGTGGCGCCAAAGATCATTTGCAAGGGTTGTAAAGTGCTCGAACCCACGAATCTCCAGAGTGTCCAGCTCAGGGTTGAACCAAAACGTTCCCGGTGCGTGTAACCGTGACCCCTTGACGGAGTAGCAGGGAAGATGCACCCTATAGAATCGACAAGCACTCGCACGAGATTCGGAATTGGTGCCAAAGATAGCGTTAGGCCTTGGGGGATTCTTGAGTACTATTCTGTACTCTTGATCGGCACGTGGGAGCAATTCTGGCCGACAGAAATCTCCGGATCGGCTGTCTTTATACCAAAGCTCAACCGGGATATATCGCTCGCAGGCCAGGCTCTCCTTCCAAATCATGTCTCTAATTTCTATCGGGAGATATGGAAACAAATGAAATGTTAAGCTCGACTTTGCCGGTAAAGGATTGAACAGGCCTGCATGATGGGCAGGTGACTCTCCAGACGACAACTTAGAGGACTCCATGATGAAGATGGAAAATCGGAATGAAGTTATTGAAGCTCTAGCAAACAAGGGGGAAGGCCTTTCTTTTATACACTGCAACTGAAATTTGTTTGGTAACTCAAAACCTTGTCCATTGCTATCAGAAACTCTATGTTGGTCAAAGTTTGTTGAGCTATACTTTCACAGGCTGATGAATTATTTGCAGTTGCACATTTGACTCAAGACATATACTTCTGCGCATGAACCATGATTCGTCAACAGCTCTCTATCGTTTATCTCATAAACGGCGATACTGTTAATTGATGGACTGAGTATTAGACTTTGCAAGATGGCGATGACTGCTACCTCTAAGTTTAAACTTTAGGTTACGAACGTGGGTGATAAATGATAACGTGATATTTATTTTCTCCGATATAAGGCTTTAACTAGAAGCTTTCACGATAACCACAAATCTTGTTGCAAGCCCTAGGGCAGGGCCAAGGGAAGAGACTAAGATTGCAATATGACACTTATCATTCACATCACGGCTGACAAACCACCGATGGCCCCAATCACATCATTTGTTTGAGATCTGGCCAATCATTGCAGTCAAAGTTGTATTTAACCACTAATCGGGGGCTGATCCGCATGGATTCCCCAACAGTGTTGTTACGCGTAGGCCGAATCATATCATGAAGCCGTCAGAAGCGAACCAACAGAATGACCGGGGGTAGAAACCCTCCCAAAACAGATCCCCTCTTGCGGGATTTATCTATACCTCATTGCCTCCGAATTCGAGTGCTTTTTTCTCCCCTTTCATGCGACTTTGATAATGGCACCGGACGAACCTCCGGCCGAGACTGGAGGTGATGCTTCAACGGCGGCTCAGCCTCTGCATCCAGTCACACACTGGGAGCAATTGAACGAGGTATGACAGGCTCTGCTGGACCAGCGTGGCATGAAAGTGATGTGTTATAGCAAGAGGACGCAGAGAATAATGATGCTGACTCTGTCATCTCCAACCCTGCCGAGTCCACAGCATCAATGGCCTCGAGCATTCTGTCGTATCGAACCATTCAAGGACGAACATTTCACTCAGAAAGAGGAAATGCTCAATACTGGTATTTCTGCGTAAAGATGAATCCACGGATACAGGCGCTGATTTAATATCCGCAGGGCTGCCAATGACGAACAGCAAAATGAGTCGATGGATATAGTGTGAGTTTTCCCTCACCCGAGGTGCTATTTTCGACCACTGAAATTGTCAGCCATCACTTTTTGAGCCGCCTACTTGATGATAAACTATTTCTGTCACCTTTGAAAGATACTATCCAGGTTTGTGAATAACACAGGATCTTCGTTTCCCGGGAACTCACAGCGTTTAGTCAGCTCTGGATATTGGAACCGGGACAGGTAGGACAACTGTATCCACATAAGAAGCAGGACGATACTGACAAGAGATTTCTAGGTATTTGGGCTATGTATGCATGAGACGAACGCCACTAGTAGAGGGCATGCTGATACTGAAACCTGGAAGTGACTTCGCCGACCAATTCCCAAGCGCAAAAGTGGTTGGTACCGATATCTCGCCTATCCAACCGTCATGGGTTCCGCCAAACCTCGAATTGTGAGCCCGATGTACCATTACCCGTATCTCACTGACGCTGATACCTTCTGAAAGCCACATCGACGATTGTACGCAGCCATGGACTTTCGCTCCAGATTCCATCGACTTTGTTCACATGCGTTATCTATTTGGCAGCATTAAAGACTGGTCAGCGTTGTTCAAGGAAGCCTTCCGGGTATGTAGACCCGGCGGCTGGGTTGAAAGTCACGAGGCCTCTGCGATGATGGAGAGTGACGATGGAACCGTTACAGACACTAGTGCTATGCATGAATGGGGAAGATTCTTTATCGAGGGGGGAAAGAAGATGGGACAGCCATGTACCATTATCGAAGATGACCTTCAGCAGAAGTGCATGCGCGAGGCTGGCTTCGAGGACATTCAAATCGCCGACTACAAAGTAAGAACCCAGTCTGACATTGGCGAACAGTGGCTTACAGCTGCATTGCAGATTGCTATCGGCGGGTGGCCTAAGGATAAGAAGATGAGAGAGATTGGCCAGTATGTTCTAGCTGCTCTGGAGCAGGACTTTGAAGGATATGTTCTATACATGGCGAGCCAGCTCTTGGGGTGGTCGATGCAAGAAGTGAAGGTCTACTGTGCACAGCTCCGACGGGAACTTCGATCAACCGCGAACCATCCCTTCTTTCGTTACCGCGCGGTTTATGGCCGAAAGCCACAAGTTTCTTGAAGAGGATTAGAATATCGACATGTGTTTAATTCGGTATTTTTCTATTTAGTTGTTGAATCTGTCGAGACGAAAATTCTCAAGCTCTGGATCCATCCCGCCCATAATGATCTGTTTGCTGAGCAGTTCTCCAACAATAGCAGCGTTGGTGACGCCAGAGTGCATGACCGCGACACTGACGCCCTTGAGGCCAGTCGGTCCAATGATTGGCAGACCGTCTTTAGGAGTCGGCTTATATCCTACGGTATAGTAGTCAAACTCAAGGCTCTCACCCCCAAGAAGCGTAGATTGGACCTTGGCGAAGACTTGGTGTGCGGTCGCTTCCGGATCATCACCTGGGTCATCGCCCGGATTCTCGCAGCCCGCCTTGACGATTCCATCTGATGTCTGCCGAATGTACAGATACTTCGAGTTGACTACATGCCTGACCAATCTTTCTTTGATGGGTTTCGAGTTCACAACCAGCGCCGGCACTGAGGTGATAGGGACTGTGATTCCTTCAGTTGCCAGGAGGGGTACACTGCCTAAACCTGCAGCCACAACAATATGGTCGCCCATGACCTTTTCGCCAGATGCTAGCTCGACTCCTGTAACTTTGCCATTCTCCTTGAAAAAGCCTTTTGCTGTCGCTTTGATTACCTTGACGTTGCCTCTGGTCTCTCCACTCGCCACGAGCATCTGTGCGACAACATGGGCCTCCATAGCGCCCTTTCTAGGGTAGTAAAGGGCCCAATCTGGCAAGGTAGATTGATCAAAGAATGGCTCATGCTCAGAAACCTCAGGCTTCTTGAGGTTGGCGATATGGTAGCCCCATGCAGTCAGGTTACTCTCGGTCTTGGCCATGACCTCGGTAGTCTTGTGCCAATTAATGGATCCGCTCCATGAGATTGGAAGATCCCAAAGCTCCATATGGATTTGTCTCCATCGCTGTAGGGATCGGCGACGAAATTCATAATAGAATCTTTGGCTGACGGAGCTCGCATTGAGCCAAGCGAAAGAAGCCTGGGAGGCGGGTCCACCGATGTCCTCTGCGACGATGGTCACGCTAGTGTGATGAGCCAGGTGCCAGGCGATTGAGGCACCAACAATTCCACCGCCAACGACAATGACGTGAGGTTGCGCTGATGTTTCCATGGCTTCTAGTGGTTTTTTCTGGAAGGAAGAGAACATTGGACAAGATGTTCACGTCGATACGAGCGGGGCCTTGAGAATATGTCAGATAGTGATGTTACACGAACCCCGCTTTCAATCGTCATAAATGCGTAATGAGAACAAGCCAAAAGTGATGAAAGGATAGCTAGCAAACAAAAAGGATTATAAGTATAGCGGACTAAAATATCGAACGACATAAAAAAAGGAATTGAGAGACGAATCTCCCCCGGGAAGGCTCGAACTTCCGATCTCCCGATTGTCTATGAATAACAGTCGGACGCTTTAGCCAACTAAGCCACAGGGGATCAGCTAATTGGATGCTAAAGGCAGCGCAGCCAAACGTACATGTTCGCTAGCTAATTCTCTAATGTTATAATCAGTACATTGGATGCCGCCAATACTGATGCCGTCCATCGCTCTCGTACTCCTACAGTTTGGGCTGACGGGATAGGTCAAACTGTCACGAGTTAGTATACTCTCAAGTACTGAAATAATGAAAGACATACCTGGATGTTTTTATCCTGGTCGAGAACTAGGCCCCGTTGACCAAAGGCGATCCAGGAATTCGGGAGACTGATCTTGGCCCCATAACCTGCCTCAAACTCCTTCTGGGCTTTCCTCACCTCCGAGACGTTATCCTTGCTTCGTAGATGGATTGTGAAGATTAAATTGAATTTCGGACGGTTTGGATTGCTCCCAAAATACGCATCTGGGTTGACGCTCAGCTCTACTGGAGTGTTCGCAACAAGCGTGCGGACATGGTTCCCTGCGAACTTCTGCAAGCTTTTCACGAAACCCGTAATGATGTCTTCGGTGTCGCCGCCGGTCACATTTAAGTAGTACATCGCGACAGGTGAGATCGATAAGGTATCAATGTCTTCAGATGCCGCGTTCACCGACTCGTGGAGCGGAACAACCCTTTCCTGAACACAGACGGGCAATGCTGACGCAAAGTCGGAGAAGTTGACGCCGTCCGGACCCACATGCTCTTTGGCATATTGCGAGGTGAAACACATCTTCATATGGTCTTCAGATTGGAAGTAAAGCTCAACGATGTCGTCAGAAAATGCCCACCAGGGGTTGGCGTTGACGCCTTGGCCTTCTTGATGATTGTACACGGCATCTTGAATATGGGTCTGGAAATACTTTCTGTAGAAATTGTTAGACTTGTATGATGGAAGGTGAGTCGACGTACGATGGAGTGACCTCTGGCGAAGGTCCATGACTGAGCCTGCCGTGAACCTGGAAGTGATAATCGAAGAACTCCTGTCGAGTTAGACCAGGCTTCCTCCTGATAGCTACTACTTGCTTAAGATATGACATGTTTGAGTTTTGAGACCTTGATAGAGTTCTTTTTTAGTTGCCGAGAACTTGGACGGATTGTGCGATGGAACTTAGCTATATACCTGAAGCCTGATACCAGATGACCTGGTGTTGTGGAGCCGATTCCGATACCTGCAAGCAAATGGCCGAGTGGGATTGAACTTTTCGCAAGACAACTACTTGGTATTAGCTTCGAGACGCGGCGACCCGGCAATGGGGGAGCTCCGTGTGCGACCAAAGGCGGCATTGGGGGATATGGTGGTGGGGCTGACACTGTGATGAACATGATCGGTATTGACTAAGCGGAAGATGGCGTTTATTCATTTACGTCCCCACGTACACAGGGAATTCCCAAAGGCTTCAAATGAGCAGAACGTATCATGATCTTATATGATACCTTTGGTGAACAAAATCGTCAATTTCTCTATAGAACAACAGAGACACACCATAGACAGATATTCGTTGCGCCTTCGTGTCTTCCAGTCACTAAGCCTTCCTTTCGCTAAGCAAGTATTGATCCAATTGTGTGGAACAAGAGACCCTCAACTCGCATTCCTTGATCGTGGCTTGAGCAGATTCTCCAGATGTTCCGTCAATCCACTTGACAAAAAACATCGAGGTGCCCGAGGTCTGATTCCTTGACATGATGGACCCACTGCCTTCGAGAATGGCTTCAATAGCCTTTGAATTACCTAAGTGGTGATAAGTTAGTGTATGACAACCTCGGACACTCAAGTTAAGCTGACCGTCTTGATTCGACATTTGGGTTTACTTCTTAAAATGATGGTAAGGAATGCTGCCAATGGCCATAAATCGAGCGTTTAAATAAATAGATAGAGATATAAGTGATGGTATATCACTGACACATTGTCCATTGATTCACATATTCAAAGCCGCCACAGTCTATTGTTAATCACAGTGGCTTTATGCCAGTGAATATCCCCTCCCTGATCGTTACTGAAATGCTCTGTTAATCACCAAGAATGATGAACTTGGGCAACTTCGTTGGGAAAGGCTGAAAGAAGCTCCCTTTGAGGCGATTCCGTGCTAACAGAATAACCAAATCTCGAAGATCTGCTGCGGGTTTAACGCTGCATAGCCACTTGGTCGGGGGTCAGTATCTGCTAATTTCGTCGTAGTCGCTTCAGCCTCGTCCACCTTTGTTATCGCCTTGCTGATCACCGCGAAACAAACTTTTCCACTTACACGGCAGACCCAACATTCAGTGAGTAACCAGGTTTCCTATCAAGCGTCCGCCATTATGCGTTATATCATGGGCCTGGAAACCGAGTGACTCTGGTGGCCTTGTTCTTGTTGAGTCTTTCCTTCCTTGAGCAACCATTGATTCAATTTCTCGGAACAGGCAATCATTGGTTCGCCTTCTAGGACCTCAGCTTGCCAGTTGTAACACACAAAGCTCAAATCCTGAGCGAAGCTTCTTGATTCAATATGATGTTAGTGCATCATTTCAGTCTACTATAACTTTCTGGTCAGTGACGGTAGACATGAATAAGTGAATTACTTCTTAGAGTCTTAGATATTCATTACTACCCGCCAATAACTGCTATTCTTGCCTCACATGAATTACTGGGTAGAACAGCTTACAACTACTTGACGGGAAGACGCCATATACAACGAAACAAAATAGTTCAATTATATGATGAATATGGCTATTGTGGACAGCTCCGACTAACCGCTCATACCATGGTCCACATTAGCCAACCATAACCGGAGTATATATATGCCCTCGTTTCCCTCGACCGTTTTCTCTTCCTTGCTTATTTCAAAACATTTATAGTCCATCATTTCAAAAAATCTCCAATCTTAGTGCGATAATAGCTAGCAAATCAAGCAGCCTATCTTTTGAGACTGAGTAACTTCTACAACAAAGATTCGCGATGCCTGAAATCAACCGTTCCGAGGACGAATCACGCAGCTTCTGGATTGAATGGTATTTTGTGTAGATGATCGATATTATAGCTTTCGTCGCCCTGGGAGAAATTGTGTTTTACGATAGTCATTAAGATGTTAAATATCTATGGCATAGTGACCGAAGCTTCTCCGCTTCTGCTCCATGCATGCCTACATGCGCATGACCTGTTTTGTTGACTTCCCTAGTGCCCATAACCCATCAAGCAGAGTACTGTCTACGAAACTCTCGAAAGGCTTGACAAGGGCTTCTGGAAGCTAAAAGCTTTCCGATTTATAAGTTCTCGAAATGTAACCGAGAAGAATTTCGGTTTCTATCAGCGAGTGGCGAAATGTTGACTGGCTCATTCCCAGTGTTCCGCTATCCCATGTATTGGCGCACTTCCTGAGCTAATGGCGGATGAAATAGGTTTGTCATCAAGGGCAAGTCTCGCTATCTCGATTGCTACGGGATGTCCCTCAGAAAAGCTAGCCTCTAAGAGCGTCGAATTCGAATCGAGAAGGATGAAAAGCTCAAGCTCATGACCTTGGCTAGTGAACAGCGCAGACTCAAAGCTAGGGTCGACAGAAAGGCCAGGCCCCCTTTTCACAGCAAGTTCATGATAAAGTAGGAAAGTTTAACTCTAACCAGCATATTTTGCGTATATTAGTATTTCAGCCCCAGATCATCATGTTTGTGTTAGCCAGAATTAGTCTAACTTCGCTGGCATGGCAGGTTGGGATCAAACATGCCTATGATCTTGAACAGAATGACAGAAATAGCTGGTCTAAGGGCACAATAATTTACACTGAACTTGCCTAAGAGCTTCCGTCATTTGGAATAGAAGGCCTGGGGTTTCTTACGTCTTGCGGCAAGGACCATAGTTTGGTGGGTATGATAAACCGGGGAGTTTCTGTTAGCAACGGACTAAGAAGGGGTTTTGAGAAGTTTCATAGCCATGGGCTGAAATTGAGCGACACTACAGAATTCCATCTGTTCTATAGTTTCTAGACAATACTCCTTACTAACTAAGAAATGCTGTACGACTCCATATGGCTACGTGTCAATATTTGCCCCATTAGTGTAACAGATAATGCCATCCCAAGATGATATGATTTAATTTCACCAAGTGTGTAACAATACCACAACACAAATTGGGCCATCCCCCCTCATCTGCCTCCTTACTCCCGCTTCTTTAACACTACTTTCAAAACATTCAGGTATCATGCTCAGAGTCGACCCGCCCTCTAACTTATCAAAATGACTGATAGTATCTCTTTGGTCGAACCTTCAAGACTTTGTACTGTCTGCGACATGGCCCTGAGAAGCAACACACGGTGCATTAGTCAACCCCACCACAAGAGCGGCTTTGACCTGGAGAAGGCTTCCGATCTTGGCTGTTATGTTTGCGGCACAATCCGGCATAGTAATACGTGGTCACGAAGATCGGAAGAGTGCCGCCAAAGTTCCTTTCAGTATGCCATAAACCTGCGTAATGCCGGCTTCATAGACACTCTTGAGGGCCTGATCATCGGGAAAGCTCCAAGTGGCTGTTGCTGGGCTTTCCAGCTTTGGAAAGAACCTGGTATCCTCCCAAGTCCTACATGTCAAATCTTTCTAATCAAGACTTTCAGATCCTGCTGCTGGCACTGTTGTTTACAAACCGCCTGAATCACATCATCATTTAGATTTCATCCAGCTTGCCAAGGACTGGCTTGACAATTGTTGTCAAACTCATGTCAAGTGCCAAAACAGCGGCCCAGATTACAGACCAACAAGATTAATCGAGATCGTTGACGAGTTAAGCGTTCGTCTCATTTTCCCCAGGAACCTCTCTGTTGATTCAATTCATTATATCGCATTCTCTCATTGTTGGGGCAAAGTTGAGGCGATCAAGCTTCTTGAGAAGAACGTTAATCGATTTCGGCTTGGCATCAACACTCACGAGCTACCCAATTCTTATCAAGAAGGCATTCAACTGTCTCTTAGAATGGGTTTCAAGTACTTATGGATTGATTCACTCTGTATTATCCAAGATTCATTGCTGGACTGGATGCAGGAGGCGAAGGATATGAAGCTGGTCTACGAGCATGCGACAATGAACCTGTGCTCTGCTACGGCGTCCGATAGTGCAGGTACCAGCTTTGTGGCCCGTCGTGCAAGTCTCCTCCGGCCGCTGCGTGTCAAGTTCCATGGCGAAATCTTCCAATTGCTGTGTGATGGCCTCCTAGAGGACGATATCACGTATTGCACTTTGCGCACCCGGGCATGGGTCTATCAAGAATGGTACCTTTCCAAGCGCTCACTAATCATGGGATCACATCAGCTTTGGTGGCATTGTAAAGAAAATCTGGCTTGCGAGTTATGGCCAATTGGAACACCGCAAGCCAATAGGGGAAGATGGTGGAGTCAAACCCAGCCCCTCAAGGCGTCAGAGCCATCTGGGGATTCAGATGACATGGATGCCTGGAGTCAGCGGGTCCTAGCGTATATGAGAACTAAACTGACGAGAGAAACCGATCGTTTGGTTGCATTCTCGGGTGTTGTTCAGTCTTTTAGGCAGACACGCCAACTAACTGACGACTATCTTGCTGGCCTCTGGCGATGTCATCTACCAGCAGCACTCTTGTGGAAGGTCCGCTCTTCAGCACGGAGATCCGCTACGTATACGGCAGCGTCTTGGAGCTGGGCGTCTCTTGCTGGAGACTGTCTGGTCAGTACAGACAACGGCTTAGTCCACGAGCCTTGCTTTATAACTGTCAAGCAGATAATGCCTCTTGGTGAACCAGGGCCAGACGGATTCCTGATGGGCGGAGCAATCACGCTCCGCGGCTATTTGTTTGAAGTTGTCTATCGATCTGTTGGGCTGTTCTTGGGCAGGGGGGACTTTATGGTTCCTGGAGACCAAACGACAGGTGGTGAACTCTACCTCGACGAAGGGTCAGAGAATGAACAAGTCATCTCATACTTAGAGGCACCAGATCTCAAGGATTTCAGTAGATGGCTGGAAAACAAAGCTGCGCGACTATCAATGTCACTCAAGGACGCACAGGGCCGTTTCTATTTCTTACTGTTCCTTGATAGGGGAGACGAATATCGTTTTCGCTTTCGAGGACTGACTTTGTACCAGCCTATTGATCAGTCAGATTCTTTCTATCGAATCGGATATATGAATTGGGGGAAGCTTCCAGGGGTCGTCAACACTCATGAACTTATGGCAAATTGTGTGAAGAGCACGGTAAGGATCTTGTAGACCAATCAAAAGTTCAAGTTCTTAATGGTGGTTGCTGCTAGGATCTGTCTGCTGGAAGAAGCTCTCAGCCACAAGTCTCAAATTCAAGTGAGCAATTTAGATTGATTTTGAAACTGGGTTCATGTATCGAAGAACTCTTTAATGTACATACGGGAGACTAGTACTCAGGGATAATGTTGCCAATTTGTTTTATCATGCTTTGAGTAGCCTTTTGATGACTTTGTATATTGGAGTCGTTTTCAATGTGCAATTATGGCACAACTTGTCATCGAAACTTGTTCAATCATTTTTTGCACTCGCTGGACACCGAGAACCAACTGATTCTGGCACGATACTGTTTGTTACCAAACCGGAGGCTTTCATTACGTCAAAACCAATCCCCTGTTCCCGATCTAGCCAATCAGCTTCTTTTTCTTGCGTGTAACCCTGTGTCGCCCAGAAATCTGCCTTGTTGGTCCACTTGCAGTCGATGGCATTGGATTAGCACCCTTTAGCATTCTTTGCGATTCGCACAACGATCGGAACCAGTGACAACAACGCGCCCAGGTGGGAAATCGTAATTCCATTCCATTGAAAGATTCCTTTTCCATGTATGTAAGATGTTGTCAATCTCGGCAAAACCGTATATGGCGGAGTTCGCTAGGGAGCTAAACTGCATTCGCGACCAACTTGGTGGAGAATGATCATGGGTGAAGTCTTGGGAGTAAGTACAACTGGGATGGCGAGCCTACTGCAACCTTGTGAGACAACTTTATTTTGTCTGGGCAGCAAGTGCGACTCGATGTTCGCGAAGAAAACATGGTGTGGATTCCTTCTCGCGGCGACACCGGAACACATCTTGGTAAATTCGGGTTACTTCTGACCCCCTTCTTCAAGAATCTCTCATCTAGCTATGTAAGCTTGAAAACGACTGTTACAACTTCAGCCACAGTTACGTATACGTATCAAACAAGGCTGTGTTACTACTCTCGCTAGCTATTCCAGGATCTTGGCAGCCTGAAAGACAAGCCACTGAGCCGGGGTTTCGTTAAAGCTGCGACTCTGATAGGACACCCAAAGCCTCGTTTCAGTTCGCCATGGGAACTACCTGCGCAGGGTTTCTAGTGTCCACCAATTTGGCTATCCGCCACCAGCTCTGCGGGGTCTCGATCAGACGATACCGAGCAAACCCGTCTCATCGGGACGGATGCCCGGCTCGTTGATCCCAGAAGGACGTTACTAAGAACGAGAGCAGGCCATTGCCCAGAAGACGGCTCGGCTAGGCTTCCTCAACTGGGAGGTGTCAACGCGGATAGCTCTGAGCACTGGGGGCCAAAAGCACTGGATATGCAGCTTACTCTTTAGCTGCAGTAGCTGACACCCTTTAATGAAAGCGGGCCAAGCGCAGATTTCGCCACTTTTTCGTCTCATGTAAGCACTTCTCGTCGAGTTCACCTTGGGTACGGCCCCCGACTGGACTTTCGTTCTGTTGGACAAACTTCGACCTAACCTGCGGCCACATCATCGAGCGGATATCAATCAGCACGCAATGGATGGTAAAATCGTCAATGATGGACAGGAGCGTAAGTCGTATGCTTATTCTCCAGTCCAACACCAACAAGCTTTCCCGGAGCCGGTTGTGTCTCCGCAGCCTTCTTTGGACCAGTTCACTCCCCAGGCTGTCTCCCCTGAGTCAATCGCACGAGAGACATTCCCGCACCAGTCACTATGGATAGATCCCCAGAGCCCAAATCTTCGAGACAGTCCCTACTACGATAGGGCTCACGACAGTCACAGAGGTCTGATGGGCCACGTGCCTGTTAACGACACTTACTCCAAGGTTCCTAATGTACATGTCGTAAACCGACCTACCACAAGGGTATTACCTGATTCTGGGCCTTTGATGTTGAGGATCATGAAGAATCGATGGTCTATCATTGCTTGCCTGGTCATTGGAGTCGCCGGCGCAGTCGGTCATCACTTTCTATACATGCATCTTGATGGACAGGAAGCCAATCATCAGCAATGGTGGATGCGACTAGGTCCAACAGATCTCATTCATCGCCAACGCAAACTTCATCCTCGCTGCTGTCATGGCCCATCAGCAAGTCGCATGGAGAGCAGTAGGGCAGAAAGGATTCTCGATCCACGCTGTTGATGCCCTTTTCGGAGCTACCTACAACATCATCGAGCTTTTCAACAGGGAAGCATGGATCAAATCGTAGCTTGTCATGTTTCTTGCTCTCTATATGTGGCTCAGCCCGCTTGTTGTCATTCTTTCATCAGAATCACTCTATGTCGTACCAGGCGAGAGGATAGAAGATACATTCTGCCCTTCAATCCGAACTCTGAACTTCAGCAATGAGGCAAAGGAGAGTTTTCAGACTCCGAAGAAAGCCGAGGGTGAAGTCATGAATGGTCGTTCACTTTCTGGCTGCAACTGGACTGCCCCAGATGGAAATCTTGCTGAGGGAGCCGCAGAGGACGACGATATCTTCGAATACTACAACGTTCCCTCTTCCGCCCTCGATCGCATTGCGGCTGGTGTGTTTTCGAGTGGGCAAACAACCCAGAAAGCGAATGTATCGCTAGAAATTTGCGGAGATAGATGGGATTGTTCCACGACAGTCCACTTCGTCGGACCTGGATACAAATGCGAAGAGCTTGCCAATGGAGTCGGATCCAAGATGAAGAGCTTTGGAGATTCCGAAGCGCCGTTCAACCTTAGCCAGCTTGTGCCGGCCTCCAACTTCACCTACTTCGCCAACACAGACCTCAGAGAGTATATGCATCCTCAGATGGACAACGTTGCAATCGGTGGAATTCCCTCAGAGGTCGATGGCCCGCCATTCCCCAAGCATCTCGGTGTATTTCGAACGGAACCCTCAATCTGGATTGGCTACGCCGCCCTGGACGATGATACCAAGGCCCATGCGATGGATAATGAGGCCGATGGCTGGAACGACGATTATACTCCCATTTTCTTTGCTTGCGATCATTGGGAGGTCAATTACACCGTCACCTTCAGCTTCACCTCGGGATTTCAGAAGTACAATGTTACAGATCGGGACTACAAGCGAAAGATTATCGATACTACCTGGAGCAGCTGGACCAACGAGTCTACGGACGGAACAGCCGATGGAAATGTTGCAGAGCCAGAGAAGAATTATGTCAGCCCTCGTAACGGTTACGCTAGATACCGTCGCATAGCTGCCTATCATAGCCTTGGGCTCAGACTTCGTGAGAAACTCTTCGGCAATGTCAAGGTCCAGGGATCCGTTGTGGCAGACGGAGAGATTACAACCACCAACCTCCTCGATAGACACGAGCGTCTTCCCGTCCACAACTTCCAGCAAAAAGTCCGGCGCGCATACGAAGACTTGATCATCTCACTGTTTTCTGATCCTCAGCTCCTTGTCGTGGCATGGGCTGCCGATCCATCCAAGCTGTCTGGTACCGGCATCGGAGGTGAAGATACCAAGTACCAATGTGAACGCCGACGAAAAGCCAACTTCTTTGACTACGGTTGGCCTGTACTTGTCGCTGTTTACACTGTGTCGCTCGTCATCGCATCAATTGGTGTGTACTACGCCATTGATGCTATATCAAGCGATGGGAACAACGCTCAGCGCGTGATGACTTTCTCTGCTATCGCGGGCGCTACGAAAAAGGTTCCTGTGGACGAGGTAGAGAAGAGAGACACTAAAATCTGGTGCTTCCCAACAGATGAACGGCCAGGGGAACGAACATATGAGTTTAGGGCCGAGTTGGAAGGATAATGAGAGATATAGGGAGGAAAATATCAACAGAGTTCACTAGCATGCCATCTTTTACTATAATTCTAATTTCTTAATGTCGATCAACGCATTTGCCCAAAAAGAGAAATAAAGGAGTTTGACCTGGTGGGTGATCAAAAAAGTGAAATCCTCATTGAGGCGTATGTGGAACATTGCGACCGAGGGGAATCGAACCCCTCTCTAACGCTTGGAAGGCGTTAATGCTAACCACTACACCACGGTCGCTTATTAACGATAGTGGTAGCTATTCCAAAACCTATATCGACGAGATTGGAGATCTCTGGCATTTCTTTTCCGCCCTGCAATGTCCCAATTCTTTAGATGACTACCACTGTATCATACCAGCTATAGGGAATTTTTGTCCGCAGTCTCTATAGAACTCAATGGCAAGCATATTTTACACAGTATTTATCACCTAATCTCAGTCGACTGCTCTAACTACGGGAAGCATATTCAGGTGAAGTTTAACACAAACGTTGAGTAAACGGAATCCCGCTCACCAAAGAAGCTCACTGATAGGCTCGACCGCATGAGCTTCATCTTATTTTAGACCTGGGCAAACAATATTCCGCCTCCAGTGAGGGGGGCAGCGCAGCGTCAGCAAGAACCTCCGTTGCAGTTTGCGCATTTTTTCATTCATTTTAAAATAAATTTCTCATGGCAATTCTTGTAGATATAAGCCATTGAACAGATCTGAATGATAAACAATGGCTGGAACCAGTCCTGTGCTGAAATGGGGCAGCATCTTCCTCCTCCCGTCCATTGGGTACCTTATCCTCAAACTTTACCAGCAGCGGGTCTTTTTTTGGCGGACGGTCAAAAAGTACAACCTCGTGAGTAATCAATTAATCATGTACTCATTTTTCATTTTATCGCTAATACATACAGCCAACGCTACCTGATCACTTATGGCTACTCGGTAACCTCATCGCCGTGGGCACAATCATGGCCAAGTATCCTCAAGATGCCCACGGCCAATTGATGCCAGATTTCCTTGCTCGAGACTACCCTGAAGTTGCGGAGCTAGGCCTATGCTACATCGGTCGTTCTGTCTTGGGTATAAGTCTGGGCATTCAAACAGGCGTTGACGATAAGATTTTCCCCGACACTCAAAAGTGCAATCTCACTACTTGTCACGGACTGGTCGCCACATCAATGGGATAAACTTCTGAATCCTTTCCGCCACTCTCGTCTCGCGTCTCTAAACCGCCAACTACGCAATCAACTGCAGCCACTGGTAGAAGCTCAACTTCAAAATCACGAGCGCAACGAAGGTCCAAAGACGGTGAATGGTCTCGCCATTAGAACGTATATGAAGGAACATGGCTCGAGAGGCACTTCAGGTGGCACCATTGACACAGAATTTCTGGATGTCAACATTGAGAACCTGAAGATCTTTCTCTTCGCTGGCCATAACACCACTGCATCCACACTCTGCTTTGCTTACAATTATCTTTACCAACATCCAGATGTTCTTGCCAAGTTGCGGCTGGAGCACGATGCGGTCTTGGGTACTGACCCGTGTGATGCAACTAGAAGGATATCTGAAACCCCGACATTGCTCAACCAGCTTTCTTATACCACTGCTATCATAAAAGAGACTCTGAGATTAGAACCGCCAATTGGGTCTTACCGAGAGGGCTCTCCGACATTTTTTCTAAGACACCCCGAGACATGACAGCAGCTTCCAACAGACGGCTTCATCCTCTTCTCAGCAAGCAAGGCCATCCACAGAAATCCCAAGTTCTGGTCTGAAACTGAAAAGTTTAATCCTGAAAGATGGCTTGATCACGCCGTTCATAAGAACACGTTTCGTCCATTTGAGCTACGTCCTCGGGGATGTATTGGCCAGGAATTGGCTTTGACAGAGTTGAGACTTCTTCTGGCTATGACCGTGAGGGAACTAGAGATTGTGCCTGCATACAAGTCAAAGGATGAAGTTCTACTGGGATATCAAGCTTATCAGGCCCAAATGCCTGGAGAGCTGACTGCACATCCTAGTAAGGGTATGCCTGTCACAGTAAAGCTTAGGAAGGTGGTAAATGCCAAGGACTAGAACGAAGGATCTTTGAAGCCAGTTCATGGGAGATCTATGACTACTGAGACTCAATGGTTGAGACATATTACAGTCGGTGCACACAGGAGAAGCCATCGAGGTAGTGTACGTAGGGTAAATGACGAAACGGCAACAGTTGACTATTTATGGATAGTCTGTCTCACCAACACCTAGGGCATTGAGAATAGATTGCGTTGAGTCTCCATCCAAACTTGCTCACAAGCCTCCACCCATCGATCAGCCTAGCGGACTCAAGGGCACTTCAGACCTGCACCACATCCTTCTTCAGCCCATACTCAGCAATACCCATTCTGGACTGCATGATTTCCAACTCCTCCTGACCTGCATGGTTACCGAAGATCTCGTCCATCTGCTCCAACGTCTTCCCCTTGGTCTCTGGGACCAGGAAGAACGCCCAAACAGCCGCGATGAAACACCAAGACCCGAAGAAGATATAGACACCGAACCCGATGCTCTCAATCATGGGTGGTGTTGCAACTCCCACGATAAAATTGAAGAGCCAAACCGCGGCTGTAGCAAGAGCTACTCCTTTAGACCTGGAGGCATTGGGGAAGACCTCAGCAGGAAGAGCCCAGCCCAATGGAGCGTAGGAGACTCCGTAGATGAGGATGAAGCAAAAGGCCATTGCCACAGCAGCCCAGCCTGCGGATGAGTTGGAACTCCACTTGTCGTTGTACACACCAACCAGAACTGCCATGATGCCCCATGCTGTGCCTCCTCCAATGCCGCCCCAAATTGCAAGTGGTCGTCATCCAACCTTGTCGATGATGAAAAAGCAAACCGTCACTGCAACAAGCTGCAACATATTGAAGACACCAGACATGATCACTGACATCTCAGATGATTGGCCCAACGACTGAAACAGTGTAGGAGCATAGTAGATGAATGCGTTGATGCCCGAAAGCTGCTGTAAGAAGGCCACGCCAACGGCGATGGAAGTTCGATGCCATGACTTCTTCTGGAAAAGATCCTTCCAGCCGAGAATCTCAAGCTTGAGGCCACTCACGCCTGGGTGTCGCTTCTCTTGCATGATCTTCTGCAGGGCCACTTCATTCATTATACCAATGTGTTCTTTCTCGACACGAGGATCAGTTCTGGGGAGTCGGCGGAGCCTTTCCAAGCTTTGCAGTGCATCGTCCGATCGATCGACAAGAGCGAGCCATCGTGGCGAATAGGGAAAGAAATGGATGCCGATACCGAGAATAGTGCTGCATACCATCTGAAGGCCAAATGGTAGTCGGAAAGAGAGCTCGCCGGGGAGATTGCGGGTACCATATGTGATCCAAAAGGATACTACCACGCCCAGGACACATGAGACCGACTCAAGGACAAGTAGGGTTCCTCTCAGGTTGGGAGGCGCGATTTCGGAGATATAGATTGGGGCACCCTATTCCGTTAGCCACTAATAGGACAAAGACGACATCTACATACCATTGCAAGTGTCCCGACACCAATACCACCTATGGTTCTTCCAGCAACCAGAAGGCCGTAGGAGTTGGCCGCAGTTTGCATGATAGCGCCAATGTTGAAGATGACTACAACGATTGAAAGAGCCTTTTTGCGCGAGATTTTATCGGCGAGGGTGGGCATGAAGAGGCATCCGATGAAAGCCCCAAGCTCTAGCATGCCTGTCATGAGACCTTTGCCAAACGCAGTCTCAGAGCGAGGGAAGGCCTCATGAAACTGACTCATCACGTTGACGAGTGAGATGACTCCTTGGTCATATCCAAAGGAAAAGCCTCCCATGGATGCTAAGAATGCAGCGCCGAAGATGTAGGGCGATTGGACGACGCCGCGAATGCCGCCTTTTCCGTATGAGATCTCCTCATCTAGAAAGACGATAGGAGCATCATTTGACGAAGCAGCGGGATCTTCAATGTTCTCGACCTGTGGATGATCCTTGGGAGGATATCCACTATGAGAAGGGCTCTCAGTAGGCATTGTGCGAGCTCTAAATCCAGTGATAATGAGTAATGAGGCCGGTTAAAGGCAAGGGCGATGATTGAAGCGATGAGGATAGGAAAGCCGAATTACGAGAACAGCGGAGGGCATGGTGACGTTATATAGCCACCTGATTCAGAAGACAGCGCCTTCGTAGCTTCGAGTCATGGAAAACAACAAATCAAGAAACACTTTCGTTCCCCGCGGGGAAATTATCTGGGGAAGTCCAGGGCATTGAAGCTAAAGTGTCGGGATCATGGTGCGTTGCCTGTTTTGGGAAAATCATTCCGCGGGTTTCCAACCTCGTGGCTTCTCCAATTCTAGACCAAGCCACTAGCCCTCAAGACTTTAGAGGTACGAAATCGATCTCAGCCAATGAGAAGCAATACATTGTAACTCTCCAGAGGAATTGGTACTAAGAGCGGACAACATTTCCCGATATCGTAGTTGGGGTACTGGCATTGACTTGCAACGCTGGTGATATCTGTGAGGAACCATGAGACCAGGCCCATTCATGTGTGAGCAAATAAGATATTATGCTGTTCCAGGACTATGTAAAATTCGGAGAGAACCCCGATGGCAAACGGCCTCACAGCCGAAAGGCTTCATCGAGCTCAGACGTGTGAATGACGTTCCTGTACTTGGGACTGTCGATACATCCACGGAATGTCGGCATAATCGCATGATAGACGAGCTTCTTTATCTCACCCCAACCGCATTAGAGCGTGCTTCTATGAAATTGGATTGAGTAGTTGACAATGCTAGTTGTGTGAATACAATAAATCTGTTTCCCTTTGCTTATTTAACCATGGCCTCAGATATGATAAGCAAGTGCAGCTAAGAAAACAATTCTAGTGGAAGAAACGACTCCCTGATTCTATCAAGACTATCCAGTCCATTTCAAGACTGGCTTAATGACTTTGCCACTCTTCATATCGGCCATGGCTTTCTCGAAGTCCTTGATATCATAGTACGCTATCATCTTCTCCAGTGGTAGAAGACCCTTGGCATGCATCTCGATGAGCTCAGGGATCAGCTAATTGGAGACGAGTCAGTAACGGCAGGTTCAGATAACGACAGGGCTTATACTCACAACCCCAGGATTACTGTCACCCTCAGAGCAACCCACGTACTCTTTGCCGTACGTGAGATGACTCATGATGTCTATCTTAGCATGCGCGTTGCCTCCAGGTGCGCCAACTGTAGCGGCTCTGCCCCTCATGCCCAACGAGGCGACCATAGTTTCGACGATGGAAGGGACGCCAGTGCAGTCAACTGCAAAGTCGACACCAAGAGGGGGACAGATGTCCTTTACCGCCTTGATGATGTACTCCTGATCAGGGCCAAGCACTCCATCCGTGGCACCTAGTTCTTTGGCTGATTTTAGTCGCTCTGGCTGCAGGTCGATGGCGATAATCCTGCTGGCCTTTCGGATCTTTGCCGCCATCACAGCGGCCAAGCCAACAGAGCCAACGCCGAAAATCGCGATGGAGCTACCAGGCTTGACGTCTAGGGTGTTGAACACAGCACCAACGCCTGTCTGTATACCGCATCCTAGCGGCGCAAAGAGGTCCAGTGGTGTTTGTTGAGGGACCTTGACAATACTCGATCGATGAACAATTGTTCGCGCCGCAAAGGAGCTTTGGCCGAAGAAGGTGCTGTAACATGGTAGCTTCTTCCCATCTTCCATGATCGACATGGCAGCTGACCCGTCTGGGCGTTTACCACTGAAGTTGTAATCGTTGAAGCTGTAGCAATACGCTGGGTGGTCTGATTTGCATCCAGGACACGAACCACATGATGAGAAGGATAGAAGGACTTTGTCGCCTGGTGAGACGGTGGTGACATTTGCGCCTATCTCGAGAACAACGCCTCCTCCTGTAATGGCCATGATTATCAGCATACTTGTTTGTAATAGAGTAGTTAACATGAGTTACCTTCATGACCAAGAACGGCGTTTGGTGCGCACGGCAATTTCCCACTTGCACAGGAAAGATCAGTATGGCAGACACCAGAGGCGTGAATCTCTATGAGGGCTTCATCTGGTTGCAGAGAGTCCAAATGAACTTCCTTAAGCTCAAAACTGCCATCCAAGGCTGGTGCGATGAGTGCAGTTGTCTGTGTCATTTTCTCTACAGATGAGAATGTAACACAAGATCCCAACATGCGAGAGGATCCCCCGCATTATTAGGCTTTTGATGCACTGTTTGAAAATTGCGGGGGTTACAGCGCTCTTCCGAGGATACTTGCCGCTGAAAGATGCCGGTCGGAGACGATGTGGGGGGCGGAATGGCGATCTGAAGCAATTCCGTCACTGCACTACGGACTACCTACATAAGGAAGTTGTGAGTTGTGTGGGCTAGGCCTATTGGATTATGTCTCCGCACGGTAGCTACATCAATGAGATAGTTCTGGAATGACGGAAAGCTTCCAATCAACAGCCTGCCTAGTGAATATGTACATTCTGAAACCCTGTGATCAAGTCATTCACTTGAAGCATACTCGTCTGATCATATCTTGTTAGAATCGGTTCGTGTGCTGAACCGCTCGCATCAGGCACCGGAGACTCGGGGGTTCCCAATGAATCATTTGATGTGGAAAGGCGATCAACTAGCAGTTTTCCCAGGAGCCAATATTCCGGAGAATGGCGCATAAAACCTACTCTCCTCCAGAGATTCTCCGTCGCCACGTTCTGTCTGTCCACCATAACATGGGGCGGTGAAAAGGAGAATTCATCAGAGTATGTTTCCCAAGCTGATTTCCAATTTTCGAGAGCGTTGCGAACTGCCTGTAGTTGGTCATGCCCACCAAAAGAATTTTGGTGCTGAAATATCAGTGCATGGAAGGCTATAATTTGTATCAGAACAGGAATGTTGTCGAGTTTGTCTGGTAGTCTTACCTGATACAACTGCGAAAAGGTTGAGGGGTCCAAGATCAGCAAAGAGTCGTCGCATGTCATTCGAGAAAGGCTTTCCACAGAATCTCTCAACAACCTCGCGAAAAGTAATGTTATGCAACAGCGAAGACCGCAAGTGCCAGTTCTGTAGCTCTCGAGCGCATTCTGTTGATGTGCTTGCTTGGAAGGCTGCTTCAGGAAATGCCATGTGCATGCTCATTTCTTTGATGACCATCCTCGGCGGTAGATTATTGAAGATTACGAATGCGTGATCCAGAAGATAGATCCAGAGAAACATACTTCAACAATTGTCAGTCATTTGTCAACATGTACAGGAAGCCTACCGACCGTATAAGTTGCTCTCGTGCAGCAAAGTCTCTCCAGTCAAACCTCTCATGTAGGCACATGGAGTAATCCGGGTGCCTGGCAGACATAATACCGAAATCTCTCGCCATCTGAACATTTATCAGTTGATGAGACCAAGAGAGACGGGGTATCTTACGGATATGACAGTACTGAACCGGTAACGACGGATCCGTCGTTTATTAGCTTCTGTCCCCTCCCAACCCTGGTAGAGGCAAACCATGTACGCTGCTTGCAGGGCTTGGATCTTTGATATGTTTTGGATTGGACTGAGCAACACAGTGTCCTGGTTGTTTAGAGGATCGTTGCAAAAGTCGTCATCAGTAAAGACGATTTCTTCAACACAGTTGAACCAGATCTTGGCTTGTTCATTATCATTCTTGCTAGGCGACACACTTGCCCCTTTTGACGTTAAGATATGTTTTTCAGACATGGCTCTATGGTTACATACCTATCAATGCCATGCAAGCCACAAGAATTGACTTTGAGGTCGCTGGATCAAAAGTAGGCCGGTGCACAAAGTTGACGTTAGGGTGCCATATATGCCAGAAGAGTGCAAGATGTTTCCGTAAATTATGCGGAGAAAAGAATTGGATACACGACTGTTCTAGAACAGTCGACCATTCTAGCTCAACGACACTGTTTCGAGGTTTGACTGTAACGACTTCTTTGATGTCTAGAAGTATTCGGTGAGTTTGGATGATGAGAGGGTCATGAATATCTAGTGGTTGCGCTCGTGGAGGATTCATCGATGAGCCATTGAGATGTACAATTTCGTCCAGCTCAGTAGTCCGTGTTACACGGCCTTCCACTGATGTGTGAGATGCTTCAACCCGCACTCGCTGTTCAAATGTCCCGCAGTCAAATGAGTCCACGAGCCCAGATTTTCTCGTGAAATTGTCGAGAAAATGAAAGGTGTAGTTGTCTAGGTGTGTTTGGGGACTGCTGGGTATTACCTGAAAATGACCGGCAGCAAGGCCGATGAAGTCCAACCAGTCTTGGCTATTATCTGATCATTGGAGCATATCAGAAACTGAAGTAGAGTTGCCGAGATAATCGAATAGAGTGTCATCTCCAAATACCACTGTCGGCAGGCTGGTTTCGTCCCCATAATGCTTGCCATCTTGGCCTATGGAATCTTGACCCATGTGCAAGTTTCTTTCTGTCGCTGCACCATTACCATAGGAGTAAATGCACTGAACTGACTTCCGGCGGCAATGTTGGCATGGTTGGCCAGTGCTACAGGCCTTCTTCTGCTGAACGCAGAGGTCGCATGCTCGTCGGCTGCTTGACGGTACTTCTCCGGTCCTGGCTTTGGTCTCACAGGATAGAGCATGTCGTTTGAGAACATCCGCTCGTTGGTATGATTGCCCACAGAAGCTACACCTGTGAGGTCGGAGGCTGCTGTGGGATGCAGCGTGGCGCTGGAGGTGTTCTCGTCGCTTGTACGTCTTGCTACAGCGGGAGCACGTAAACCCGGTCACTGAAGATGATGCGTCGTCAGACATTGTCGGAAGTTGATGTGGGTGGATTGTGACGAGGGAAGAATGCAACTTTGATGGCTTGTTTTGCCAGATCGCGGGGGAGTGGGGGAAGAAACGGGGCTAGTCGGAGTCTTTGTGGGAGGCGAATCAGAGCTCACAAGTTGGTCAATCACTACTTAGGGCATCTCAGCTGGAGGCTCAGATAAAATAAACACCGTCAGTGAGAAACGGTCAAGGTACGGATACATCTCCCCAGACCAGAAAGTGTGGCGTCTATAGCTATCCCACATGGCTCCGCTCCAAGACAAGAGGCATGGCAGATGTGAGCCGCAACATATATAAAGTCGTGAAAATGTAATGATTACAATCTACTTTCAGCTCACGAAACAACTAAATTCATTCTTCACTCATATTTCTCCATGATGCTAACCGTACAATTATTCTGGGTCGCTGTCGCCGCGATCTTCGTACGTCTTCTGTTCACTGGTAGAAGACCAAAGAATTATCCACCCGGACCTCCTACGCTCCCGATCCTCGGAAACATCCACTTGGTACAGTCTCTGTCACAGAACACCCAAAAGCCGTTGCTGATAGTATCAGATGCCCACGAAGGATGCTCATCTGCAATTCCGTAAGTGGGCAGACGAGTATGGCCCTATTTATAGTCTCATTCTGGGCACCAAGCCTTTCATTGTCTTGTCCAGCGCCCAAGCTGTCAAAGATCTGCTCGATAAGAAGAGTGCTCTCTACTCCGACCGACAAGAAATGTACGTTGGGCAGATCCTTGGTAGCGGTGGCCTCAGGCTTCTCATGATGGTTTGTTATACTTAATCTCAATCGTTGCCTGGGATGATACTAACGACTACCTTTTTGCTCAGGGATATGGACCAACTTGGAGATCAGTAAGTAACCATGAGCAGGGCCAGTCATGATACATTCGACTAACAAAATCTCGAGTTCCGCAAACTGGTACACTCGCTACTCAACGTTACCACGGCCAAGAGCTACGTGCCTTATTAAGACCTCGAGAACAAACAAATGCTATATGAGATGATCGTTCAACCCGATCAATTCCTCCATAGTATTCGACGATATTCCAACGCACTCACGACAACCATGGTATTCGGCTGGCGCTCGCCTATCTACCGAGACCCCAAGCTCATGCAGCTCTTCGACGGCTTTGCTGAGTTTGCCGAGATCAATCAGACAGGCATCGCTGCCCTCCTTGACTCTTTTCCCGTACTCAGGAAGCTGCCCGACTTTCTCTTGCCTGTGCAGAAGAAAGCCAAGGAGCTTCATAAGAAGGAAAAGGATCTCTACCTGAGTCATTGGCTCAAGGCCAAACAAGACATCGCTGATGGCTCTATCAAGCCGTGCTTCTGTGTTGGATTGGCGCAGGCGCAGGAGAAGGAGAAGTTTGACGATGCACAAGCTGCTTATATCTCTGGAACTCTTCTTGAAGCTGGATCAGACACGACATCCAGCACCTTGTACGCCTTCGTACAGGCAATGCTCCTCTATCCTGAGGTCCAACGAAAGGCTCAGGATGAAATTGACAAAGTAGTTGGTGAGCGCATGCCAACTATGGAAGACGAGCATAGCCTTCAGTATGTCCGCGCATGCATGAAAGAGACACTGCGGTGGATGCCGACGACCATCCTCGGTGCAGTTCCTCATGCTGTCACCCAAGACGATACATACAACGGGTATTTGATTCCCAAGGGGGCAGGCGTTCTAAATAATGTCTGGGGTATTCACATGGACCCTGAGCGTCATCCCAACCCTCGCCAGTTCAACCCTGATAGGTACAAGGACGACTTCCAGAGCTTGGCAGACGCCGCAGCCAATCCAGACGCGTCCAAACGAGATCAGTTCACCTTCGGTGCTGGTCGTCGCATTTGCCCCGGAATCCATGTGGCCGAACGGAGCTTGTTCCTGGGCATTTCACGGATCTTGTGGGCATTTAATATCAAACCTACTGTGAACAAGAACGGCAAGCCCGTTTTGCCAGATCCAGATAAGCTGACTCAAGGCTTCGTATGCATGCCGGAAGAATTTCCTGCTCGAATAATTCCAAGGTCTGAGGAAAAGAAGGCACTGGTTATCAAGAGTTGGAAGGCGGCCGAGAAGGATGTTCTTGATCCTGGGACAAAGCAGTGGCGTTAGAGAATGATCTCAATTAATGATTATCTATGTAACTATCAAGTTTTCGTAGTTGACTAAAGTCAATCTCAAGAATGGTACCGCAGCATTGCTTCATCATGTGTCCCAACACTATTCATATCTCGGAGGCAGATCGTAATCTATATGCATAAAACTTTAGGCGGAGCCCAACAGCTCCTCGACAAGACCAGCCACGGACTGGACGACAGGGTACTTGGGGAAGTTGGGCTTGTAGACCTGGAACATGTTAGCATCGTTTCTTGGAGGAATAATATGGTATAAGAACTTACAGCCTGGCAGACAGCGTTGAACTCGCTGCGGGGAGCCTTGCCACGGGCAAGCTCGTCACCGGGAACTCCAAGCTTGACAACCTCCTCAGCCTTGTCGACTGTGTCCCAGCCAGGTCCAGCAGCGGGGTTCTTGATCCACTTGACAAACCAGTTGTGGATGGAGTCGGCAAGAGCCTGCTGGGCCTTGGTGACACCCTGGAGAGCGGCGAAGCACTCGTTACCACCGTGGAAGAAAGGAACCTCAGTGCCATGGGTAGGAGCAGTGTTGGGGGGTCCAACAACGTTGTCGTACTTGCCGAAGAAGCGGTAGACCCAGGTCTTCTGCTGCTCACTTCGCATGTCGAGGAGGTAGTCAACGGGGCAGTTGAAGCGGGCGTCGCCGTACTGGATACCGCTGCGGAGAGACTCGGTGGCGTAGTCATTGGGGTTGTACGCCTGGATCAAAGACTCGTCGGGAATATGAGCACTATCAGCATCGAAGGTGTTGATCCAGGAGCTGAAGTTGCTGTTCTCAGCGCCGTAGACGAGACTAAAGATGGTGCCCTCTCCATTGGAGGTACCAGTCAACATAGGGACATGGGAAGGGTAGTTTCCGCCAGCGAAGCGGGCAGAGTAGTCAGAGAAGCGGGTGATATCATCAATGACGGGAGTGAACCAGGTGTTGAAGGTCGAGTTGAAGTTCTTTGTCTCGAAGTCAAGGATGTCCTTGCTGCGGAGGCAGTCAAGCTGACCGTTACCGCCCTTGGGGCAACCAACTTCCTCGGCGACGGCATTAAGAGCCTCATCGACGGGAGCGTAAGCGGGGCCGGACATGGCGTTGGCACTCATCTCAACGGCACCCTTGAGGAAGGTGTTAGGGTTGTTCCATAGGTAGTGATCGACCTGGACACCACCCGAAGAGTGACCACCGAAGACGATGTGATCAGGGTTACCACCAAAGGCTGCATAAACGTTAGTCAAGTGTTGCATGTGATCGATAAGCGTAAAACATACCCTTGATGTTCTTGTGGACCCAGTCAAGAGCCTTCTCGACATCCAAGATGCTAAAGTTTTGGGTCTCATCAGGGTTGGCGGCCTTCAACTCTGAAGAATGGGGCGAAGCAAAGATGCTCTCGCGGGTGTTGAAGTTGACGTAAACAACTCCGTTGCGAGCAAAGTTTGTGCCCTGGATCTGTGGGTTGCTGCTAGAGCCAGTGACCATAGCACCACCATACATGTAAACAAATACCTAGTGGGTGTCAGTTTATGTCTCGGAATATTATGCGGGAGGGTAGGGTAAGGCTGACAGGCATGTTCTTGCCCTTGGATGGGGCCCAGATGTTAAGGTTCAGACAATCCTCATCTTGGCGAGTAAAGGCATCGTTTGAGATGGCTTGAGGACATGTCGCACCATATGACGTAGCCTGGAACTTGGAACGAGACTTGGGGAGATCCTGAGGAGCCTTCCATCTACACCAGTGTCAGCTCATCAAAATGTGAAACAAGCAATTAGATGACCTACCTGTTCTGGCCGCCAGTGGAAGCTGCAAAGGGAACACCAAGATAAACGGCGTTACAGTGCTTGTCACGGAAACCATGAATGTCACCCTGAGGGAGAGCAGCGTGCGGAATTGGAGGGCAGGGAGGTTGAGGTGGCTTCGCAGTCACAGGGACAAGACACGTGGCGGCCAGGATCAAACCTGTCGTTGTGAACATGCTGCTGAGGCCCATGATGAGGAATGTGATGAGACGGGAGAAGATCGACTGAGACACGAGAAAAGCTTGAAGAATGAGTGGACAGAAGTTCCCGCAGCTTTTGGTTTTATTCACCAAAAGATGCTTGCTATAATTCGATTCGCCTATATCACAGACGAAGAATTTCCGAGAGGCGGACGCTTAGCTACAAAGAGACGTCTGAGCGGTCTCGGCAGTGGAACCAAGGCTCTCTAGTGCTGGGGCTCCTAACTGTATGTAGTAGGACACAACCGGAACATGCACTATAATTGAGTTTCGCGGAACGTGCACCGGTCGATTTTTGTCATGCATGATCCGAGTCATGGATCCTAAATGCCTGTAAAATCTTCGAGTTGGGAAAACAATACATCGGGGAATAAAAAAGGGGGTGAACGGGAAGAACGGGAGGCTGGTGAGACTATTGAAAAGAAACGCCGGATATACTGCGTAGGGCAGAGGTTGAGCGGGCTTCACGGCCAACTCTGTTAGTTGCAAGCCATTGCCGTTGATAGCATCACAGTGGACATTTCACGCTGATCTTTTTGATACCAGATGGACCTGAGGCTCAGTGTACGATCCCACATCGCTTGTCAATCAAGTGCAAAATGACAGAATTTGTGGATGGACAGTTCCTTGGTGGTTGAGATTATTCTCCAGGATAAGCAATTGATCGGCCAAGCTGCCCCTGGTCAATCGCTGCAGTGCCAGTTCGCCGACCGAGCTTGATAATCAGCAAGCGCAGATCTCTCACATCGTGGAGCCTTACGACGATCCTCCGAGGCACATCCCGAACCAGAAGGTTGCGGGAATTCCCTCTCGGCGCCGACAAATACGTCCCTTGCATATCGTATCAACCAATCCAAACACTCAGACGTCAGCCCAACGTCTTCTGCTAATTCCGCTCAATGTCACTCGAGTCATTAATATTGAAAAAAACAAGACACTAATGAGCAACACCTTACGAGATATAGCCACAGCCAATATTTGTGCGGAGTGTCCACCTTGTCGTTCCGATGTTTTTCTTTCCGCGCCACTAGCTCAGGTGCACCAAGCCCATCATGACTGGATATCGCCGCGTAAAATCCACACTTGGTGCCCTTTTGGCTTTGGAGCTAGAGACAAGTCTGTCGCCGACTCTCCACAAAAGTAACGGCTTCTGGAATCTCACTGTGACAATCTCTTACACAATGAGCTGATACCAAGGACCGAGTCCACGGGTCCTGTTGATCAGGGGGGGCCTTGGGCCTGGGTTCTTGGGTTTCCGGATCCTTCGGTAGGAAATAAGTCTTGCTGCATTCCCACCTTGCCCTGTCTTGCCTTGCATTTTTGTTGCTGGGTTGTTTTGCAGATCAGATCAGATCAGCGTCGCAATGGCTGAGGGTCTGGGACAAGTTGTAAGTTTATACTTCTGGACGAAGACATGGTGATGTTTATGCTGATGATGATAGATTTCGTGGTACATTTGTACCGTCATTGCGTGCATCTTCCTGATTTTGAGAATATGGGTTCGTGTGCGCAAGCTTGGACTGTTGGCGATTGACGATGGACTCATTATCTTGGCGGCGTGTTGTTTGATCGGTGATTTGATCATCCAGCAGCATATGTGGAATTTGGGAATGGCGGATATGGCGAATGCTTCTCGCGATGATTTTATCCAGATCATGAAGGTGAGTTGATATCTCTTATCGCAAAGGTGATATTTGCTAATAACCAACAAGATGATCGTTCCCGGCTCGATTCTTTACGTCACGTCGTTATGGGCCATCAAGATTGCTCTGGTTCTGTTCTACAAACGACTTGCTGCGCCCGGAACAAAGTTGCAGATTATTTACAACGTCACTCTCGGTCTCCTGGTGATTTTCTGGGCCACCATCTTCTTCCATATTATTTTCCAATGCTTCCCGCATGACAAAAGATGGTCGCAAGATCCAAACTGTTCGTCATGTCATCCTTGATTGGCGCTACATTTGCTGACAATTTCACAGATCAGTGCGACCCCAAGGAGGCAGAGAAGAACTATTGGTTGACCGTAATCCGTATGTTATCCAATCCACGGAGTCTCCATGCTCAACGCTAACCGTCCAACAGTCAACATCGGTACCGACGTCATCAGTATGTTCAGACAATACAAATTCGAGGTGCCCGACTAACAAATCACAGCCATCAGTCTTCCCATCACCATGGTCATGAAGCTTCAGATGAAGACCAAGCAGAAGATTGGTGTCGCAGCTATCTTCGCCCTCGGTTTCCTGGTCGTCATCGCAAGCAGTACGTACTCCAACCTCGCTACCACGAGTTTCGCTAACATCCCCAGTCATCCGAGCCTACTACTCCAAGAAGAACGAAACTATGTTGACATGCACCGTCTCCATGATCGAAACAGCCGTCGCCATCATCGCAACCTGTCTCCCACGTACGTCCCCTCATCTCCCCAACCTACATCCCACTAACAAACCGTCCAGCTCTGCGAACACTCTTCCTCGGCCAAATGTCCTCCGCCCGATCAGGTTCCAATTATGGACGCTACGAGCTCTCCTCCACCGGTCAACCACGATCCCGACGAACGAACCAAAGCCGAATCGTCACAAACGTCATGGGCGGTACACAGAAGCTCGACAACGATTCACAGGACGAGCTATTCAAGGAGTCTGCACACTCGGTCGCGGAGCGAAGTGCGACTAGTGATAAAACTCCTGGTATCACTGTCAATACCACGATCCACATGCATCATAGCAGCGAGGAGGAGGCGAGACGGTCGCAGGCTAGGCTTGATAGCTTTGCGTAAATTCTTTCATGTGTTGGATATATATAGTTTGTAATAATTTATGGAAACGAAATGTTTACTTGCAAGTAAAAGAGGATGCGACGTCTGGGTTACCGCCCTTGTATGTTAACCGCTTCGGATAAGCGCACAGCTCAGCAGCTCGTCGCTTTTCCGTGCCAACAGTCTCCGCATACAGAGTCTCGGGCGCTTTGCCATGCTCAACCCACTTCACGAGAGCGTCAAAGGCACTTCCGGGATACCACCCATCACCACCTTTACAGTGCCCAACACCCGGTGCTTCAAAGAATCTGTAGTAATCCGTCGCGCTGGGATCTTCCTCAAGAACACGTCTGTAGTAATCCACTGATCCTTTGTGTGGAATAAGTTGATCTGCTGTTCCGTGCCACGAGATCAACTTTCCTCCTGCTTTCTTGAAGTCTGTCAGATCCGGGTCTGATGTACCCATGACTGAGGCAAATCGGTTGACGGATTGCCGGAAGAGCTTGCTGTACTTTGCATGAGACAAGTCCTCCAGACTAGCGGATTGGTCTTGAATGAGGAAAGTAATGAGCCAGTCTTGAGCAATGGCGAAGGGGCTTGAAGTGCAGTCCTTTAGCGATGTGCATGTTGTGTTGGCAAGCCCACTCAAGTCGGCACCGCGATCAAGGCCATACCAAAGAAACTTGCCGTCTTCTGTCTCTGGTCCGCGCCATGTCAAGCGAGCCACCTCAGCACCCTTCTTGGAAATTTTGATCGTGCCAGAGGGGTTGGTACATTCTACCGATTTACCAACGACAGTTCTGGGATCAAACTTACAAAGATCGGGGTTCGAGATAACACCATCCTTGACCCCATCAAGTTGGTCACATGCATCAATGGCAGCCTTAGTTATAGCGTTGAGCTCGCAGATAGGTGGGTAGTAGCCTATACCACATTAGTGTTGTCCTGTGTTTTTGAGAAGATGTTCTTACCGAGTTTGTGCATAACAACTTGCGGCCAGTACTCCGATGTCACGAACTTGTCCCAGTTGAAAGCAGAAGCGGTAGCAAGAACGCCATTATACTGAGTCGGATATCTCTGCGCCATCATATGGCCCTGTCGTCCGCCAGTAGAACATCCCTAGGAGCTATCAGCAAAGTTCATCTTATAACGCTATGAGAAACTTACGTTCCAGTATGAATACTTTGGCTTCTTTCCATAATAAGCCGATGTCACAGCTTTTCCCAACGTCGCTGCATCGTCCAGAGAGACAGCTGCAAAGTTCTGCAAGGCAGGCCAATTGAGGTTTCCAGTGCTATCCAAAGCCCAATCCAACTCCTGTCTGTTAGCTAAGAGATGACCACCATCTGTAGTGACAGCGGCATATCCGTGGGAGGCAGGTTGTGCAAGGTCGGGTATGTCTCCCGTTGACCAACCGCCGCCGCCTACTCCCACAAATCGCCCGTTCCAACCTGACACTGGCAGTGTTACATAGGTGTTGATGGTGTCATTCCAGCCTGGGTGTGTGTACTGAACTGTGACTTGACACACGGGAAATGGATCAGTTGAGTTATTGGGCCATTCATTGGTCGGGGCTGACGGCAGCTCAGCCTTGGTGAGATTGGTGCTGATGGACAGAATCTTGGCATTGGCGAGCTCTACAGAGCGGAACGTATGGTCTGTGCATGTTGGCTTTGCGAACACGCTTTGGAGGCCCTGAAACACGAGAGCAAACGACATGGCGGAGATGTTTGAGGAAAGCATGGTCACAAAATGCCTCTCAGGCTTAGCGCAGTGGGGGTTGGTCAGAGAACGGGAAGCCAATTGGTAATACAAACAGACAGCGGACTGGTAAAGGAGCCCATTTTTTGCGAGTATCTCCGCAGATATATAACACTCCATCAGTAGCATAATACTCGAAGCGATCATCGTTAGCCAATCCATGTATTTACTTCTCCTCACCTCACTTGGCGACATACCCATTGGATACTCATTGGACAGGCTATCTACTCCGAGGAAAACGCAAGACTAGTCAGGATCAGCACAAAACATCCCCAGATTCAGCCAGACGGTAACTGCTCACGGGAACGAATATCCCGTCCCTGGATACGCAAAACAGACCTATTTTCGACGTATCCCCGGATAATGTCGTATGGACCGATCCCCGGTAGGATCGTGAAGTTCCATCGGTCAAGGGCTTAACCTTGTTGCGGTAAAGTTTACCCCATATCCAGAGTTCAATGCCGCGGAGACTAGTCGATATTTGGACTACCCCACGATTCGGGGTCTGAAGAAGACTCCGGCAAAAGAGCAAATCCGGGGTATCATACTGTCTCGAAGTGGTTGTTGTTGCTCTTGTGAATGGACGGAAAAGTAAGGTTGCTGACTTAAGCGTCAATGACTCGTGATAAATCCGGGGTTCTCATACCACGCCCTCGGTCCTGAGGTTCGTGGAGAAGCCTACCTGGCGCATCTAAACAAGGACGACGAGATGAATGATTTTCTGAATACAAAGCTTTCAGTTTTCAAATAGTATGAATATTCCGGTTCATCTTATTCCTTGGGCTTCTGGCCGGTGACTATTAAGCAATCAAACATCGGATGCACAGATCTATCGCGCGATGCCTCTCTGACACGCGCATTGAAAACCTCAACCTCTTCGCGCGACCATCCCAAAACATCAGTAAACAAAACCGCCGTAAATGCCGCTACACCCTCTCTCATGTTGACTCCCATCAAAGTTCCAATTTCTTTGAGCCGTTCATCCTTAGGCCATGGTCCGATTGGAAGCTTGAATCGCTCCTCTTTGACACTAGCGAAGCCAGCTTCCTTAGCCCACTCTTGAAAAGACGGCGCAGGATCCATGGTTCTTCCAATCTTATCGCAGGCTAACTTGAGATGATCCATCATTTGGACTAACGCGTTGTCAGGCTTGAGCGAGTCATCCTCGGAATAGAGCGTATTGGCTGTTTCCTGAAGCTCGATCCAGCCGCCTGGCTTCAAGTTGGCGTATGCTTGCCGCAATAGTCTAGGCCAGTCTTTGATGGATCCAGCCATGTATCTGCAGTGGATATAATCGTATGGAATTGGTTCGACCCATTCCGCCTCAACGTCGTCAACGATGAATTTGACATTTGGAGGAACCCAGTCTGGCTGGATAGGGCTAAGGTCATTTCCGACCACTGTCGCAGAAGGATGCTCGTCTCCAAACTGGATCGCCCAGATTCCTGTTCCTGTTCCTATATCCAGAACATTCAGTCCTTCCGGATCGATGGGAGCTAAGAACAATCGATCCTTCACAGTTCGGTAAAAAACGTGGTGAATCATGTCCAGACGATCTTGCTCCTGGTCATCATTGGGAAAACTGTACTGTCCAGCGCGATCACTGTGGTATCGCCGACCATGTTTCCATTTATACTTGAGCACGCTGCTAGCAATGGATGTCGTTGCTCCTACAGAGCCAGCGCTGAAGACGGACTCGGAGTCGGTGTGATTTTCGTCCACCTGGACTTCAGGCGTTGTTGGGTTATCCGACATCTTTGCAGTTGTCAATATGGGAACCAAGCTACGTGGATGCTCTTATCAGTATGATCAATGATGGGGAAATTATATCGCGTGTATAATATGGTGGTCGAATAGCACAAAGTGGAGGTGCCACGCAAGCAACTGCAGCCGAGGCATGAAAACCACTCATCCAGTAAGAGCATATGCGGTCCTAGAGGCGAATGTAACCCCAGACATATTGCAATAACGAGGTTGCTGATCATCATGAGATTCAGCGTTCAATATGCACGTTCCATGGGAGCCCCATCAAAACGCCATTTCTGGAAGGTGGATAGAATACCAGCCCATGTCATTGAGTCTTCTCATAGAGCCCTGTTGTGAGCCAAAAGCTCACCGACAAGATAAGACAACGTGGCCGAGTGGTTAAGGCGATGCCCTGCTATCTCTTCCGAGACATCATAGGCATTGTGTTCGCACGCGTAGGTTCGAATCCTGCCGTTGTCGATGTTCTTTTTGCATCTAGAAGATTCGATTTTTACTTATTTTTGTTTTGTTGATGATTCTGTGTCTGGTTGTATGTCTGAACATTTTATCGCATTGGTGGGGGCACTGGTGATATTCCCGCCTTGAAACACTCCGAAAGATTTGAGCATGATAACAGCAGGTAGCTAGTTCAATTTGCCTCTAATTTTTTATATACTACTAGCATAGCATGTGAGACATTGGTGAGAATTATCAACAACTACCAGACTGGTCGCTGTTCAGGTCCATGATGAATTTGTTGATGGGCAATGATGCTCACATCCTGTCCCAACTTCCAACCTTTCTGCCGCAGAATTTCCAGGTACCTAAGTTTATTAGAGCTGCATTTCCTGGGTAATATTGGTCTCTCAATACTGATACCATGAATCCCGGATTGCGATGCCGTTCAACGAGCCTGCTGCACTGGCTTTATTTACTGAGTCCTCGCGCCTCTCATCTCAGCGTCCACTTCGTCCCCTCCTATGGCCGAAGTGACCAGTCTTTCCAGCTCTGTAAGCTTCCCTCCACCAAGGCTCGCCAGTCCCAAAGGCCCCATGTCGACCATGACTTACAGACCGCCAGACGCGGTTTTCCTGCAAGTCGATTCATCCAGTTGCGCAAGCAATTTCCCGGCCTGTTGAGTACATTTCTCTATCTCTCGTTTCGCCAAACGAACCATCTCATCAACATTCTTGAGGTCTTGCTTCTTCTTATTCAAGACATCAGTGGTCTTCTTTGAGTCATCCTTAAATATCTTCAAAGACTTGTCGCAGCGTTCGAGGGCCATGTTCCAGCCATCAACATCTTCAGAGGTTCGGCGATAGATAATTCGGAGGACAGAGTCTCGGATAACAGTGCTGTCCTGGATATCCTGGCGGATTCTGGTCAGGTCTGTCTGTGCGGTGTTGAGCTCTCGTTGAAGTAGTTCTCGCGAGGAGTTCAACATTTTCAGTCGTGTTTTATTCTCGTTCTGCTGGGCATGGACGCAGTCGGCCTTGTTTTGAATGGCGGAGATTTGTGCGTTCTATAGCAAAATATTGGTCAATAATGTGCTTGAAGGTAATGAAAACACAAACTTACCTCATCATCTGTGATGTCCTTTCTTCTCACATCTTTGTGACTCGTTCCAAGCGTACCACTGGGCGTATGAATAGGCTTGAGTGTTTTCTTTTGCCGCTTTGGCGCAGGGACGCTACCAGCAGCGAATTCGCTCACATTTTTCCTCTTTTCAACCCGACTTGCCTCTCCTTTTGGTCGGGTTTCGGTTACCACATCACCGGGTGGCTCGGGAGAGTCAGACTTGGTCAGGTCAATGAAAGGTGGGGCTGTAACATCGCGATTATCGTCCTGGTAGACTCTGGGTCGAGGTGGCGGACTTGGTGAAGGCGCGACGACGATTTTATCGTGTACCAGAGTAGCATCACGACTCTTGGTGCCATCCCCGTCTCCGTTGTGCGGAAAACTGGCGCTCGATTTCTGGGCATTGTTTGCTGGGCATTCTGACTCTCTATACCGGGCAGAGGTTCGGCGTTTGGATAGGGCGTCTTTCTTCTCTCCAATCCACTAGATTGTCGATGTAATATCTCGGCCCTTGAGCTTGGAGTACTCGCCTCCCTTCTTGACAATGGATTCCAAATATTCCATGACAAGCGTGAGCGAGATCTTAGGTGAGGACTGCGCAAGCTTGATAGCCTGGTGCAACTTCTGAAGCAGGTATACAGTCCAGTGGGGAGAGAGACGTTTCTCGTCGAAGAGCTCCCATGGCCACTTGCCGCAGGCTTTTCGAATGCGTTGGAAGTAAGTCTGAACGGAAGCACTACCAATTTTGTTGAACGGAGCTGGAACGGCGGCCTCGCTCCCTTCGGAAACAGTCGAAGGCGCCATGATTCTGACTGCGTGAGGTACGATGAGGAGGTGAAGTGATGAAAGATTTTCGATGATAGAAAAGAGAAAGCAGGTGGTTTAAAGAAAATAAAAGGGATAGAACTCGAGATGTGTCAGAACTTAAGTGGCCGCGAAAGTTGAACAAGAGAGGCTATGCTTTCCGATGTCGCATATGTGTTGTTGTTTCAAGGCAGCGTGGAGTCAAGGTACTGATTTGTTTCTTAGGAGGTTGTGGGGCGGTGCACAAAATTGGCTATGGCTTTATCTTATCGCATCTTATCTTGAAGCATCTGTTCGTTGATAAGCCCGTTTCTTACCCTGCACTTTACAAGTTCTGTTTCCTGAAGTGAGGCTTCAACAGGTAGGGATTCAAGATATTAATGATTCATATAATGTTTGATAGCATATATTGTAAATTTTAGGGTTTACTTTTCTCTGGTATCGGGTGGTTAGTGTTATCAGTGACTTTGTGGCGTCTTGTTCACTGGTAAAACGATATTCTCATTCAACTACAGAGCAAACTCAGGTTCCAGGAGCAGCATTACAACACAAAAAAGAAAGACCAAGCATGTCTGGCTTCTCTGCAGATTTTAGCCAGTCTATGGGACCACACCCAAACAATAAAATGGCGGCCACCCTTCGAGTTCTTCGTCATTAGCAGCCAAAATTTGGTTCCGCCCGGGATCGAACCGGGGACCTTCTCGGTGTTAACGAGATGCCATAACCAACTAGACCACGGAACCAGGCCTTGTAATTGGATGGCAGACGACCCTGCAACGGGATCCTTGATTCTGAGCAAAACGAGGAAGACTTGCGACACTGGGAGAGGTTTTAAACAGTGTTACTCAGATCTCTTGATACATCAAGAAATGGTCTATATGACTCATTGGGTATCAGAAGGACATGCTAACATCATATCTGGCATATATTGCTGCGATTTCATTATTGCTTGGACATTGTTGGTACCCTGCAGATTGCCCAATGGCATATTCCCGATAAGATACATCAGCCCCACTATCGCTCTCTTATCCTGGCGTCCAAAAATGAAACTCCCGTGAGAACGAGATGGAATCTTCGGACCGCACCAGCTTCGCTCAACCACAAAAAGTATATCGAACAATATATCGTCAAAAAGATGAATCAGAGGGCAATGGGACTGCTCCCGCCTGGGCTTGAACCAGAGACCTTCGCATTACCGACACTCGGATTGAAGTATTAGTACGACGCTCTAACCAACTGAGCTACGGAAGCCGTCTGATTCGATGACTCCGCTGGCGAGGCAGTGACCTCATGTTGCGAGCGGCCTCGAAGTGGAGAGCCAGGGCCGGGGTTGGTTGTGTTGAGCACGGATCATCAGGCAAAATCGACTTGGAGCAGACATTCGTGGTACAGAGAGATCAAGATCACCGGGTGCTTGGCAGGTCTAAATTACGAGACGCCATGGAACAAAGAGAAGATGGACAAGGGCTACTACGAGGGCCAAACACTAGAGCCTGAATCTGATCTGCTGATCTGCCTCCAACGATTCAGCAGTTCCCGGACAAAGTCAACTTGATGGTCTCTTCGGACGAGATTTAACAGCATGCACGCCAGAGCCAATCTTAAATTGTTTTTTTCTCACAGACTTGCGATTATTGATATAGTTGATACACCGTGATGAGCCTCTTGTAGCAACAGAACTGGCATTATGATTTGAAACTGTCTCACAGCCAGCCTCAATCCTTTAAAGATCGATCTCTGGATTCTCATCCCCCCTATTGTCCAGTCCAACAATGGTGTAATTCTGACTCCAGTATTGAAGCACAAGACCATCCTGCTTCTCATCCGTGAATACAGCCTGGAAAGAGAACACTTTTTTGGCAGCGATTTTGTTGGCGAATGGTTCAAGCATCGATTTGGAGTTGTGAAATCTGAACTTGTACTTGTGATCGGACAGATAAATTTCGTCGACAAGGTGGCTGATATCAGAGCTGAACTTATTCAAATGATCAGGTTCACAGTACCAAGTGAAGTCGAATTTGCGTGAGAGGTTGTCAGGAATGTCGCCCTCCCATGTGATAGTAACCTCTTTGCTGACATCGATGGGCTCGGAGGGGTTGGGGCCAGTGAACTTGAAGGCCCGAGCTGCGGGGAAAGCGGCCAGAAGGGCGGCGAGGAAAGTCTTGGTCTGCATTGTAAACATGTGTCTAGAGAACTGACTTGCGAGATGCTGTCAAGGTGAAGAGGCTGAAGTCAATGCTTTATCTTTGGTAAATTAGGCTTAAACTGATGCCTGAAGCCTTGTCACAGATTACGCAAGTGATGGTAAAGTATTTACCTGTTATTGCCAAGTGGCATGCCATCAGTATCGGCGATTGCCATTTGCAGATGGTAGCTACAGGATTCGGATCCCGGTACCTAAATGCCAAAGTTCAATTCGGGATACGTTGGTGTTCGTAGAGTGCTTCCCATCGAGAAGACCTTGAAGAATGACATATTATATGGTGTGTAATAGACTTGGATATACTGTCATGCCCTGAGAATGAGAGTCTTGTACCACTTTCACTGGGTTGGCTTATTCCCAATGCCATGTCGCCTTGGCTGTGCACAGATACATAATATCATTGGCTACACTAACATATTATCTTCAGCTGCCCTCACTGGGCACAGGGTTTATTGTCTTTTAGTGGTATTGAGTGGGATTTTCAATCATGCTGGTCAAGACCTAGCTGTGTTCTTGATGCGGTGTGTCACAGATGCCACCTTTAAGCTTAATCTTATTTGTCCTTGCGTAGAGCAGACCAATCACGACGTGTCAGCGCCGAATGCTTTGTGGGTCCTACTAAGATTATGCCAACCAAGCGAGTACTGGGTTTCTACAATAAATAGGACGCTGACGGCCCATAGAAAGAGAGAAATCTTTATGATTCTTTGATTACACAGATTACGACGCAATATTTCATAATTATCATCTCAAGATCTACTTCAGTCAGAAACGCCAACATGAACAAGACCAAACACCCTGTTGACCCGGAAGAGACACCCAACATTGTGCCTGACCACCCTCTCACCGGTAAAGCAGCCGAGGAGGACTATCAGAAACAACTCGCCCTCCTCAAGGAGCAGAATGAAACAAGACTCGAGAAAGCTCGGGAGTCGCCATCCTCCAACTCATCAACACAAAACACCGATGGTCGCACCTAGGCATGGGGCACCTTTGCCCGCAACGGATGATGCGGTATCACCTTGCTGGGAGGGAGAAGACCCACGAACAGCCGCTCACTTGTTTTCCACGGATTGTAGACCATCATGCATCGATCGTGGTTCATGCAGCATTATGATCACTTGGAAGCGCCATGCTGGCAATGAAATATTGTAATATGCGCGATAGTTTTGGACAAGGAAATGACAAGTAAAAATGTAAATTGATGTATTTTCTCTGTCCCGTGAAGTAATTGTGAAGTTTATGGTCTCATTGTTGGCCATACTAGACAAAATTCTGCCTTGCCAATATTGGTGTATTGGTCGTGGCAATCATTGGCCAATTCTCATGCAGCTGGCTGCACTTCGCGTCCTCACAGCCACAAAGTTGGGTTAAAATTATTGTATCAGCCCTTTGGAACACCGTGACCAATTTTCAAACCCTTCTCTCCTCAGTCGTTTCTCCTAGTTCTACATTCCTAGAGGCCTTCTTTCTCCAAACCGCTAAACTTTGCGCGGGCATTTTTATGTATCCGCTGCACCTCGAACCTACTGCAGCCTCTTCAAGCTAACCATCAGCTCCTGTTTACCCCGCTCGATATCACACGACCGAGCCTCACTACAGATCTCTTGGTAAATGAGATCTCGGGCTTCGACGCTTGAAATCTACTTAAGATGCGGCTCATAAACGTTGAGAACCTAAAGCTTGAAACCTTCATTGGCGGCCATGTCCCACCGTATGCTATCCTGTCGCACCGATGGGGAAATGATGACGAGGAGGTATCCTTCAAGGATATGGATAGAGGCACTACGAACAAGGTTGGAATGAAAAAAGTAAAAGGCTGCTGTCGACAAGCCAAGAAAGACAACCTCAAATATGCCTGGATTGATACTTGTTGCATCGACAAGGAGAGTTCCAAAGAGCTAGATGAGGCTATCAATTCCATGTTCCAGTGGTATCGAAGAGCCGCCATATGTTATACCTACATGGCAGATGTTCCTTATGAGCAAGATATCTGGGAATCGACTTCCAGCTTCTCCGCGAGCTCGTGGTTCACAAGAGGGTGGACACTACAAGAACTCCTTGCTCCTGGAGAAATACACTTCTTTGATGAGACTTGGAGTCTTATTGGCACGAAGGAAGAATTGGCGAGTGAAATTGAAGATATCACAGGGATACCCCGCAGATTTCTGCTCGGCTGGGTTGACTTTCACCAGGCCAGTGTTGCGCAACGTATGTCCTGGGCGTCAAAGAGGACGACAAAGAGGGATGAAGATATCGCCTACTGTCTCCTAGGGATCTTCGGTGTTACTATGCCGATGATCTATGGGGAAGGACACAAAGCCTTTGAAAGGCTGCAGCTCAAGATCATGGAACAGACAACCGACGATTCAATTCTAGCATGGGGAGTAAAGGTCCAAGGTATGGAGATCGAATCTCAGACTGGTCCTAGCGATTACAATACGTCCGCCGGAATGTTTGCCAAGTCCCCAATGGATTTTGCCAAGTGTGGTCGTATCGTTCCGAAGACGCTCGACCCTAGTTGTATCACGAATTTCGCTGTTTCTGGGGGATATATCCGCACGTCGCTCAAGTTACAGAGTACAGAAAATGGAGTAGCATATGGTCTTCTCAACTGTGGCCTCGAAAACACGACAGGAGGCTACATAGCTATTCCGCTGCGTTGCATAACGCCTTCAATTTCGACTGTCAGGGAGTACATCCGACCGATTGGATATGGCCCTATTCTTCTGTCCGGGGTACGCAGCGATTGCTACGATGTCCATGAAGTTCGCATCCGTGTGGACCGCCAGGCTCGACCAGCAGAAACGATAGGGAAACCTGTCTGGCTTCATATGGATGGTCACCAAAAGCTAAAACTACACCTCAAGGAAGTTTGTCCACCACTCAACTGGGACCGGGGCCGTGCTTTGGTCATGAATCTGAACGATTCAAATCAAGCCGTTAGACGAAGATACCTCGCTCGGTTTACTAGCAAAGCAAAGAAGAGCCGCGACATTGTCGTTGTATTGGATTTCAACCTCCAGGCACAGTATTCTTGCGCGAGCTGCTTTGCAATAGCAGCGCCTGAAGAGTTAGGTCTGCCTTGGATTGCCCGAGGTCTGGATTATATGCAGTCCGAGCACTTGCACGATCAAGTTATACACATTGGAAATGATGTTGTCGAGGTCTCTGTGCAGAAAGAAGACATCTCGCAAGGATCAATTTTCCTACTGAAACTAGCTAGGACTAACTTGAGTCCGTTGCCTGATGCAGATACGTCCCACCGTATCTGCAAAGCGAGCCAGGTAGATACGCTGATTCTTACCCTTTGCGAAAGGGATAAGATAGAAGAATCTATCGGCGGAGAGATGGAAAAACAAGCTGCGGCTCTCAGTGAACTAGAGTCATTAAGAGCCGATTTGGACAAGGTAGCGGAAAAGGAGAGACAACTTGCAAATGAGAGACAACGGATTGAAAGCGAAATTCAAGCGAAGAAGAGACATATGCACAGACATGAGAGGACAATATCAAGAACGAAAGACGGCCTGGTAGGACTCGAAAGTCTAATAGAAAAGAATATTCGAAATATTGAGGAAGTCGACTGGCTCAAGGGTTCGACAAGTTGGGCCGAAACTATACTACAGAGCCAATTAGACAAGCAAAAAGCATCTCAAGACACAGATGCACCGGCTTGTGCGGGCCCAAGAACCCCTCAAACGGCAAGTCTGTTTAATAGCCAACAAAGCATGGGCGGTTTCATTCCACTGCTCTGGGCTGGCGCCAACGGAAAAAACGCAATCTTGCAACTTCTCATAGAGAAGGGTGCAGACCTCGAAGCAAGAAACCCGGAAAACTCATACACGGCTCTTATGTATGCGGCAGAATACGGACAAGTCTCAGCCGTAAGGTCCTTACTCGATTCCGGCGCAATGTTAGAAGCTCAGGACAAGAATGCATACACCCCCCTGTTGCTGGCAGCTTCGGCAGGGCACGTACCGATAACGTCGTTACTTCTCGGCAAGGGGGCTGATATAGAAGCAAGATCTTCCGATGGGAGTACTCCGCTCTCCATTGCAGCTAGAAAAGAAAATGACGGGGTTGTCAAGGTGCTGCTGGAGAAAGAGGCCGATATAGATGCGAAGGACGATAACGGAGACACGCCTTTGCTGCAAGCCTGTCTCAATGGTAACGTGGGTATTGCAAAGATGCTGATCGATGCAGGAGCCAACATTCAGACACAAACGCGCTATGGGAGTACGCCACTAGCTGTTGCTGCCAGAAAAGGCAGGGAGGGTATTGTCAAACTACTACTGGAGAAAGGGGTCGATGTAGATGCTAAGAACCATAACGGAGACACACCTTTATCACGGGCATGTCTTAATGGCCACATAGGTGTCGTGAGGATACTGATCGAAGAGGGAGCGACTGTTGATGTGAGGAACAAGAAGGGCAAGACGCCTCTGCAACTAGCAGAGAAGAACACCAAAAGTGGGATTGTCGATTTGCTACGGAATCACGTGGAGACGAAAGGGGGCTGAGGTACGAGAACCAGATCAGGTGTTACCATAGGGGCAGGACTTTAAGAACTGAGCAACAGACCTTTTGTAAACTTGAGGATTGCCAGCGTAGATCGCAGTTCACGTTGAGCAATTTTACAACTTCACAGACCTTCCTTCTATGCCTAATCTTTGACGGGCCAGCTGGTACCCTACACTATTCTATGCTCAAGGCAGCCGCCAGCAACAGTTAGCAGTAATATGAGTCAATGCCTTGATATGTCTCGCTGAGGCGTCATAAACTTCAAGTATCAATCAACATGAGTCACTACGTAGATTTATTGTCATATAGAAACAGAGCTGACAGGCTGGTCCACGTGACCATTCATCCTGGACTACATCCTTAATGGGAGGCCTAACACGTTCTGATGGCGAAATGGCAACATTGATTGCTAAGATCTGATTATGATGTGGCGTTTGCGAATCTGTCCGTAGTACAAAGTCTGTTTTGATACTCAATTCAGGATTAACTAGTAGAGAATGCTCCAGTCCCTGGTGATTATACGACCACACTGAACACGACGTTGTTTCATTTTCTCCATGTTCAAAGGACCAGTAGTAGTTCTTCATGAAATCAATCAAAAGCGATCAGTGAATGTGATAACGTTCTGCTTAACCTTTCATTTTGCTGAACCTAAATGTGGGTTCAACCACTAATTGTTCATCAAAAACCAGCGCAGAATTTATACTCCCTCGATATAAAATTTCTTTTAGGCAGATGTAAAAGTTTCTTGACTATCTGTATACCTCTCTACGAGATATTGGCTTTAGATCCTCTGATGATTTGAACGTAATTTTGAAATTTTATCGCTTAAGAAAAGTTTGCTTCGTCTATATAATCAGCTTCTCCCATGGTTCTATCCCAGAAATCTGAACCTTTCAAATACATCACAGATTCATTTCAGCTTATCCTGACATACGATCTTTTGTCCTACCATTGTGTATTATTTCACTGTACAACAGGTCCTTGTACGCTCCAACTCTGTACAACATACCTTGTGCATTCACCCCCATCACCTACTCGCGATGACTGCCACACCTTCCCAGAAGCGCAAGGCCGAGGAGTCTGAGCCCCAAACTCAGACTCCTGCCTCTACCGGTCGCCCCATCAAGATCGTCCTCCTCAGGGACGGCAAACGCCCCAAGGTAGCCCGCGGCGACGACGACCAAGTCACTGTGCCAAAACCACCAGCCACAGTGTACCGCCACAACAAGCTGAAGAAGCTTGTTATTCGCAACACGAGCTCCGCGAATCAGTCCATGTATCCCATGGTGATTCCTATCGTCTTTCGTGGTGCCCAGGCCCAAGAGCCTGAAGAAAAGCCCGTCGAGTTCACTTTCCGGTACGACTTTCGCCCTAAGTCTTCCGACACCACGCAGAGTGGTCTGCCCACTCAGCAGCTGGCCCCTGGCGCAGTCCAGAAGAAGAGAATAGCCCCAACTCTGGTGAAAGCCGGATAGCTACCAGCTTGACAAGAGCGATGAACGAGCCAACAAGGTGTGCCGCCCTTCACACTCTTGTCCGGAGAGGCTTGTGTGTAGTCGAAATCTATGGCGGCCTCCATCTATCAAAACCAGGTAGGGAGCTCAAAACCCCAATACTACCTGACAAAGATCTGGCAGTGGTTCCATTTAGGTTTAAGAGGATAACCAGGCTAACGGTAAAGCCTCTTTAGAGACAGAGTGCTCAAAGTGTATTACTTGGTCTCAAACCATGGCTATAGTACCTATATGCTTTGTCGGATCGAAGAATTGCACATTATTTGTGATTATGGGTATTTAAGGTTGCAAAACTCGAAGGAGTCATTTATGGCAAAGCCTCGCTTCCTTATTCCGCGATATTTAGTGATACCACTGGGTGGTTTTATTTACTTCAAATGATCTTTTGTTTCGTTCAATAAATTTCACTAAGAAACCATGAGTTTCGGCGTCATTATTGATCTTGGATGTTTAATTTGTATCTGGTAGACTTTCTACAACGCTTTAACGCGTGATACTTTGTGACTAACTTGCCCGGGTATCCCGTGAATAATGCGAAAAAAAAGTCTTTACGCGTAACTGATACTATGTAGACGTCTTTTCTCCCAGCTTACTTTATCTTGAAGCGCAAGATATGTTTCACTAAAGAGTAGCTTTGTAGCCTCCCCTTCGACAGGCTATACATCAGCTCAGCCTGATTTGGCGACCCATCCGACCAATCTTCAGCCGCACGAAAGTGCACAGTCCCGGAACGGACATTATTCCGACTGTCCTATATCAAATAGGATGGCCAAAGGCGCTCAGCCGCAACCCCGCATCCTGACCTCTGCTTACTGCCTGTTCACCAATCCTGCCATGCATTTAGTCTTGTGATGCTCTAGCCCGAGGATAACAGTATATGGGGTCTTATTTGATATGACCTTCAGTCAGCAGAGGCATAGATCGCGAAAAGACGAGGCTTCATAGCCCATCTCTCTATACTATTGGTTGGATTGCGGCCCTTGCCATCGCCCAGGCAGCAGCAAGGGCACTTCTAGATGAGGAGCACTCTGAACCAAATGACTTCCATCCCATCTCCTTCGGATATGAATAATTACATCTGGAGCCGCATAGGTATCTGGGATGCTCGGAATGGAGCTTTCATGCACCAAATCAAAACAGGGTCGTATGTTGGGAAACTTAAGTCGGTTGTGTTTTCAGAAGACGCGGCAAACCTTATTACCGTCCTCAGCACAGGAACCGTTTTGATACTTGATATCCAGAGTCGAAGTTGTGAACAGGCCTTGGACCTCTCATCTCCAAGTGGGGATTGGTCAATTGAGCTTTCCCATGACTTCGCAATGATTCTTACAGCTTCTTCGGATGACAATACCGTCCGAATGTGGGACCCTCAGACTCAAACCAAAAGCCTGAAAAAGGCGAGAAGCCGGGAAAAGTCAATTCTCGAAGTTGAAGTATCGCCAAATGGGAGAACAGTGGTATTGCATACGGTGGATGGCCATGAGCTTTGATCACTTCGCCGAAGTAAATTCAAATGCCTGTTGGAAGGCGACAGTGACTTCATCGTGTTCTCGCCTGATTGTTGTTGTTGCCAGTGAAACGTCTATTACGATGTGTAACGTGCAGCCGGGGTACTACACCCGTTCCTTCGATATTGAGACTATGGTCAAATGCTGCCTTTATTCGGAGAATTGCAAGACCTTGTCACATTCCATACGGATCACCCCTGGCATTGCTGGCATTTGGGACGTCATAACTACACACGTATTGCAAATGCCAGCTATATTCAAACTAATCGAGGTTTCTTCCTTGAACCGAGACGTGGAAACGTTATTTTGGATGACATTGTTATTCGAGTGGTCGAACCTCCTCATCGTTTTCGAATGGCGCGTGAATGGTCAGCCTGCCCGGCTCTAGCACCAGATCAAATATGGATCATGATCGGGAACGAGAAGTTCTTCAGGCTCTCTCCAGAGTGTCTAAACGCCGAGGTAAAAGCTTCAGGGAGGACAGTTATTATAGATTGCACTTCTGAAAGACTTATTATTTTGAGCTTTGACGTCAGTAAAGCTGGGCGATTGTTTTGTTAAACCAGAAGTATATTCCTCGAATCGGTAACAAGGGCGGTTATCGAAATGGCTAGTGATATGAACTGAAAATTGACAACGTGCAATTAACCCAAAAGTCCAGGTTGATGTTCAGTACCATAGTTTCTCGTTTGGCTCGACACCTTTCTCTTTGCAATGGTCATAATAGAGCTCCGCGAAACTAAAGATGTCCATTGTCTCCCTCAAGCTATCATCATCATTAAAGAACTCGAGGCTTCCGGTAATAGTAAACACCACCTCGGCGCCAGCACCCATAAACAGCGTATGAATAGTGCCTGGGTTTTCAACAACATAGTCCCCAGGTCCAGCGACCCAGTCGTACCTACAAAGTCAGTTAATACATCACAGTTTGAGGTCATGGACTCACTCCTTGTATCTCCAATTTCCAGAAAGTGTAACAGCTGTGACTGTGCCTCGATGCCTGTGTTTTCCGAGCCAGCAATCGACAGGCGTTCTCAGTCCAATGACGAAACTACCAGATCTCGTTTCAAACCGAAGAGGCTTGAGCTCTAGCGTTCCTGTCCATGGATGCCACAGAGTGTCTTTGCTGGCGTTAACGTAGACATCTGGAGAACTGTGCTTGTCTGTGAAGACGAGGGCCTTTCGGTCTTTATCTGTGAGTACTGATTCACCCTTGGAACGCTCCAAGAGATCAGAACTCTTTTGAGTATCCTCTGGTGTGTCTTGGGTCTGGGCTGGCGCCATAGTGAGGGAGGTATCAAGACAAATAAAACAGTTCTGGGCGAGAGTGTTGCAGTGACTAATTTGCCATGCTAGTCAGTCGAGTGAGGGCTAGGGGCCTGATTTATATGCTCAACAGCACGCTGACTAAATGGACGCATCTGATACGTGTCGTGTAATTTTGAGTTGGGCAGTTTTATGCAATATGTAGATCAATGCTACCACAGATTTCCGAATGACTCGGTGATAGCTGTCTGGCACTGAGCGGTGTCAGCAAAACTAGAAATTGTGTCGCCAAGTTACCGTTGTTGTTCTTCGGCCTTTGGCTCACCTGGGAAATCCGTAGGGGTCTCGACAGGGCTACCCGTCTGTGCCGCCCTCCTGTTGTTGCTCCCCCGCGGCAGGGGACCTTTTCTTGGGGAAGATCGGCAAAATGTTGGCTGCGGACGTTGGGCACCGCTGCAGCGCTTTGACCTAGGTTACTCATGAAGACACTGTCATGACTCGCTCAAAAGACGCTCTGCAGCGGGGTGCACGGGAATGAAAGGATACTGCAGATGCTGTGCCTCAATAATCGAGTCAATGGCGGATTTGTGTGATGCTGGTTTGGGATCGATGATTTTAGATGGAGTGGGCTGACCGAATCAATCATGCTTTACATCTGAGATTCGGAAGTGAAGAAATTGAAATTTCTTTGGTAGAAGATGCAAAACACACAAAAATGAGCTCACGCTTTTAGAAATGAGATTTTCTTATTGAATCCATGCTAACGGATGGCGGGAGACATTGATGCAGAAAGAGGCAAGAAAACATTAAATTTATTGACGGTACGGGGTGGGCAGCTTTGAGCGCTGCTATGCCACTAACAGAATGGCCGGGCTACACACGGCAAAGGAGATAATCAACTAAGACCCGAAGCTTGGAGAGCGTTATCAGATAGATACGCGATAAGACGCCAGCCGAAGACAAGGACAAATTACCGACGAACCTAGCGCAGCACAAGGACAAGCAGCCGAGGTTCCACTACCCGTAACGTAAATCTCCATAATCTTGCATCAGAACCATGGATCCAACACCCGCCGCTCGACGTCGTCGCCGAAGACGCGTTGCCGAAGAGAACCGGAAACGTGCGCCCCGAGCGTGAGTCCTTAAAGAGCAATGTAATTGACCTAGAGCTGATGATATTGCCGTTATCAGGTGCGATCGATGCAAGGCTCGGAAAAGCAAGTGCATTGAGTCAAGTCCAGGCATTTGTCAAAGATGTGAAGCTGGCCAGTTTAGTTGTCGCTTTGACCGGTATGTGACCATTGCATAATTGAGAACCAAGCAAACCTGATGAAATATAGAGATAGGCTGTCTTCACCACAAAGTCAAAGCCCAATACCCGCTGGGGATGGCACCATTACTGCCATAGCTGCCTCGTCTCAAACAGGAGCAACACCACAGGAGAACATCTCCATAGAAAGCCGTAAGAACGATCACATATTCATGTAGAAACTGAACTGAAAGATGCAGACCAGACTGAAAGCATATTATGGCCCCGATTCCTGACAAGACTACGCGAAGCCTTTTCTTTGGACCCGATATCAGGCCCAGAGGAGCAGGATATGGCCAATCTACAGGCTGTAAGTAATGTTTCCACGCCTGAGAGTCATATGGAACTGACTCCATCTAGAATATTACGCGACCAAACAACCCATCGCTTGCAGAACAAGCCCGCCTCAAGAAGATTGTCGACTCATTTCCCCCTCGGTCTATTGCTGAGTTCCTTGTTCACGTCTGTATCAGACGCGGCACTGATGTCTTCTTCTATTTCGACCAAGCACAACTGATTCACGAGATCGAGCAGTTTTACACCAACCAAACGTGCCCGTTGAGGTTCGATCCTAGCTTTATCTGTCTCGCATTGACCATCTTCGCACTTGGCAGCCACTGGACCCCTTTGGAGCGACCAGGCCATTCGCGAATTGATGAACATGATCCTGGGCGTTTGTTCTTCGAGCAGGCCAAAGTCCTTGTACCAGATGTAATAGAGCTTCCAGGCCTCAGATCTATCCAAGTGTGCCTGATACTCGGTGTCTATCTCATGCCGCAAAATGCAGTTGGATCGTCCTATGTCTACCTAGGAATGGCTTTGAGGAAGGCTCTGGCATTTGACCTACATCAGGACTCGGATGATCAAGCCATGGACGCGCGAGAAAGAGAAGTTCGTCGGCGGCTCTGGTGGTCAATATACTCACTTGAAAGGTAAGTTCATGCCACTCCTAGTGTTGGCTCCATACATACTGATGCCAAGCAGGTGCTTGACAATAAAGCTCAATAGGCCACGATCAGTGGCACATGAGATCATTACCGTCTCTTTACCGACCGTTCTGCCAGAGTTCGATGATTCACAGAAGTTCAAGAACGTTCTTCTTCAAATTACCTTTGCGCGTCTCATAACCATTTTGGACAAAGTGGCTGACTTGGAGTACGTCGCAGCTTACAATTCTACTACACGAGCTGACATTTGCAGATCAACAGTAACAAACGCTCCACGACAGGCAGACACGGCGAGCCTGGAGAACCAGTTGAGAGAGTGGAAAGACTCGTTGCCTGAAACCTTTGATCTGGAGACGATTCCACCTCAAGACTCACGCTATCGCGCCGTCTTTCACATCTGGCTTAACTATTACTATGCCTGGATTGTTATGGGTAAGATGTCTCTCATTACCGTTGTGAGAATGACTCTTCGGCAACATCTCGGAGATGACTCAGAGCCATGCATCATTGACGACAAGGCCGAAAAGCTATCAAAGTCATGCGCCAAGGCTTCTAAGAAACTGCTTCAGCTCTTTGAGGACTTGAACCAGACTGGTTATACCACCCGATTCTCATTCACCGACTTCCAAGGATGCAGTATTGCGACCATCGTCACTCTCATAGCAGGTATCCTTGATAGGGACCCCGGTTACGAAAGGCGTGTCAGATTTGGCCTAGAGTTCTTGCGTAGAATGGCGACAGGGAACCCAAATGCTCAAGTTGGAGTTCGGTTTGTTGAAGCCCTTCGGTCGATCTCGAACGAGGCCTGTAGCAAGCTTAGTCGGTCTAGGCAGCCTCCTACCAACACGACTGACGAGGGGCTACAATCGTCTGCATATAACGAATGGGCGGAGTGGCTGTCAAACCAAGAACAATCACAGAGTGCTATCAACAGTGAAGTAATTGGTCACAGCACACTAGGCGCCGACCAAAGTACACAGGTACCTCCAGGCGCTGATGCCGAGTTCTGGTCTGCGGGGGCTGAGGATATGGAATGGAGCTCACGGACTGATCCGGTTCTCGAGCCACTCATGCCACGTTTACAGGTACCGCAGCCTCAGGGCGGAGAGCAGCTTGATCTGTTTGAGACATACCGCCTGTCGGCGATGTATAGCGAAGACCAGCCGTTTTTGATGGGGCTCACAGGCTTCGATGTGCTGGACTTTGCAGGCTATCCTCCCGACATGGGCCCGTGAAACTTGTGCGGCCCGGCTGTGTGACTTGACGCTCAATTTTGAAAAGCGGAAAATTTAGTCGAAAGGAACTGCGGCTATGAACTGATTATGGCAAATGCAATGTTAAAATTTAGTTCTTAAGTGCAGAAAGAAAGACTTGTGCTTTTGCTCTCCCAGGCTTGATATTCAATGTGCTATTGTCCATGCTTTTGTTCCCAGCATTCATCAAATTCTACAGTACCGAATTAAACCGGATCGGGATCCCACCATCGACATCCAGAGACTCCAACTGGCTGCGATACACTAAACCGTCCTTCATAACCGCCAAGATGTATTTTTCCGGGTGGTCAAAGATCTCAATACTCTCCAATGGGTTCTTATCCATGATCAGAACATCCGCCTGGAAGCCCTCCTTCAGCTGACCCAGAGTAGTCTCACAACCCATCATCCTGGCAGGGTTTACTGTCGCACTTTGCAATATTTCAAGAGGCTTTAGTGCTTGAGAGCGCAGAGAGAACTCTTGGGTCTGAGCAGAGCCAAGCGGACCAAGGAGATCGCTACCGTAACACATCGTCACACCAGCTTCTGAAGCAATGCGGAGAGCCTCGAGACCAGATTTCAAGACTTGCGCGTTCTTGGCTTGTGACTCGGGGGGCAGGAAGTTCTTCCACTTGTCGGTGGCCATTTGCGCATACGTGATGAGTGTTGGGGTAAGATAGACGCCTTTCTCAGCCATGAGGCGAGCTGTCGGGGCATCGACAAAGTTGCCATGCTCAATACCCTTGACTCCGTTGTCGATACAATGTCTTATAGCCTTAGTGGTGTATGCATGCGCTGTAACGAAGGTGCCAGCATTATTGGCACACTCCACCATCGCTTGAATCTCCGACGTGGTAAATTGCAGCTGTTCCAGCTTGTCGGTCGGTGATGCAACGCCACCAGATCCCATAATCTTGATAAAGTCAGCTCCACAGCGAACCTCATCGCGAACAGCGGCCATGCACTCTGGCACACCATTGCAGATACGGCCCAAAGACCCAATAGCGTGGCCGCCGCAGCATTCATGCTTCTCGTAAGAGCTTCTAAGGTCACCGTGGCCACCTGTTTGCGAAAGCGCATGTCCCGAAATAAACAGACGAGGTCCGGGGAAAACGCCCTCTTCAATCGCCTCCTTCAATGGAAGCTGAGCGCCGCCGCAATCGCGAACAGATGTGAAGCCGCGGTAGAGCATTTGTGAGGCGACATATGGCTGTCGCAAGAGTGAAATGTCATTGGGGTTGCCAAAGACACGGGATAGGTCTGTGAAGCCTGGTGTCGCGCAAAGATGAACGTGAGCGTCGAATAGACCTGGGCATAGGTATCGCCCCTTGCAGTCTACGACGTTGTAGCCATCGGGATACTGGTCAGGTGTTGAGGGGTAGACGGTCTCGATTTTGCCGTTTTTTGTGGACAGTGATGCATCTTCGAGGATATTGCCTGTTGAGACATCGATGATGTTGGCGTGAATGAAGAGGTGCTTCTTGGGAGGGTGACGAAGCCATGGCTTGATGTCTGCGCCAGGTACAGTATCAATTTGAGTCATGTTGACGTTGATAAGTTAACGAACAACACAGTCTCCTTTCAAAGACCAGATAAGGGAAGTAAAATTGAGCTATCGACCAGGAAACCATCCAAGACAGTGGCTTTTTATCACAATCTCCTCTCAGTCGCCCCTCGCGCTGTGTAACACTCTTCGCCGATCATTGCCGATAGCGGGCGAGATTATCGCAGTCGGCAGCATGGCCATCGGCAAAATGTCACTATTCCCGACATTGAGCCATCGGATCGATGGTCTATCTCGTCGGCTCCATGTCCTTCCCCGCATTATGATAAGGTTTTGCCCATAGTGGCTCCTGTCACCGAATATCCGATGCCCGGAGCTTGTCATTTGATGACTTTTTTGATAACGGCCAACCAAGCTGTTAGGATCATGATATAATTGAGGAATTCCCCACGAAGGATCAGCGCTGTCCATCATGCACCTGCATTGACATTGTTTAGACTATTTCTTTGATTCGACTTCGATTCGCTATCATGGATAACGCCCTTGAGAAGAAAATGTCTGCGCCCAAGTCTGATGAGCCTGAGGCAAGGGGTGAGATCCTTGACATGGAAGATTCATACACTCCTGAAGAAGAGAAGGCAGTTCTTCGCAAGATCGACATGGTCATCCTGCCATTTGTAAGTCGCTCAGTTGCAATTGACCTTGTTTCATGACTCATAAAATGTACAGATGTGCTTCGTCTTCTTCCTTCAATACCTTGACAAGCAAAGTCTCAGCTACGCCGCTGTCTTTGGTCTCATCGACGACCTCAACTTGACTAGCTCCCAGTATTCCTGGTGCAGCTCCATCTTCTACGTCGGCCAATTGGTCGCGGAGTACCCCTGCATCTACCTCATGAGCAGACTGCACCTCACCAAGTTTGTGGGAGTCACAGTGTACGTGTATCATTCTCTCCACCAAGGTCTCACTAACGGGCTTCTAGTATCGTATGGGGCACTATCTGCATGTGTCTCGCAGCTCCTCACAACTTCGCCGGTTTCGCCGCCGTTCGTTTCCTCCTCGGCTTCAGCGAAGGTGCCGTATCACCAGCCTTCGTCACCATCACGTCGATCTGGTATCGCAAATCGGAACATACACTTCGTACTGCTCTTTGGGTCACCATGAATGGCGTTGCACAGGTTGTCGGATGCCTTCTCATGTACGGCATTGGAAAGAATACGTCACTCGGTCTTGCACCATGGCGTACCCTGTTCCTTGTCTGTGGTGCGATGACGGTCGTCGCAGGTATCGCGTTCTTCACGCTCATGCCCAATGGTCCAAGAGATGCTTGGTTCTTGAGCCCTAGAGAACGTGAGGTATTGTCGATGCGCATGGCTCGTGATCGTGAGGGAGGTGACAAGACGAGCTTCAGCACCAGTCAACTCCGAGAAACGCTCACGGACCCCAAGGCTTGGGCAGTCTTTTGGTTTGGTGTCCTAGTCACGATGCAGTCGCCTGTACTCACCTTTGCATCTCTTGTCATCAAGTCGGTGGGTTACACGCAGCTCGAGACAATGCTCTACACGGCTCCATCGGGAGCAGTTCAAATTGGACTCTTGTGGATTGGCGTTGGTCTCTGTACTTTGTTTCCCCGACAGCGCTCGTTGGTCGTTCTGGTTCTAATCATCCCACCTCTTATCGGCAACGTCTTCTTGATGAAGCTTGACGTCAGCGCTGGGTGGGGTCTGATCGCTGCATCATGGGTAGTAAGTTTAATGATTCCTTGTATCTGACATCTGCTGACCTTTTGGATAGTCATCTTGCATTACGGCTTCGATGTCGATTCTCCTCTCACTCTCCGCATCCAATGTCAAGGGCAACACCAAGAGAGCCTTGGTAAACTGCATGTTCTTCATCGGATATTGCGCAGGCTGTATTGGGTCCCCTCAGCTTTGGACTCATGGTCCCCGATACCGAGAGGGCGTCATCACCAGCATTGTCACTTGGTGCCTACTGTTCCTGACGATGATTGTTTATCGAACTCTTTGCACTCGAGATAACAAGAAGAGGGACCTAGCGGGAGAGTGTCACAGCACTGGGGAGGTCATTTTGGATAAGAATGGTTTGCCCAAGTCTGACTTGACAGACAAGGAGGACAGGGCATTCCGATATAGTTACTAGATGGTTACTCGGGTCGAACTCCGATGTATGTATCGAACAAGGCAGAGAGCAGGATTGGATCAGTGTAGACTACATGTCGAGGCTCAGTTGTCATTGAGGATACTTTATAGAGGTTCCAACTATTCGCAAGATTAAGCACTATTTGTGCCATTAAAAGAATTTTTCTGCACCCAGGTATCGACGATACCAGTAATCTGGATGTTGTTCTTCTCAACATACAAGAAATGACCGTTGCCCTTGAAACCCCAATCCCCCGACTTGATCCACTGAGGCTTGCCACCAGCCTGCTTGAGAAAGTCGATAACACAGTGATCGTAAGTGATGTGAACGGAAGCTTCACCAGTCAGGAGCAGATAAGGGACCTTGTTGATCTGAGGAAGCTTGCGTGCGGGCTTGACTTGGGGATAGCAGTTGCGGTGAGCGAGAGTCTCCTCACCAACGGACTCGCTTTCAAGCTCTAAAAGACAGTGTTAGCAAAGTCTATCGCGACAGAATTTGTGGTGAGCTTACCGGATGGGCCGCTGACAGGGGGTCGTAGGTCACAGGTGTGTTGGTCAAACCCCAAGGCGATCCAGCACATCCACCTAGTCCCTCAGCATAGAACCAGAAAAGTGAAGTCGCAGCCTCGAGATTGATGCTGCCAGCGATGTACTCGGGGCAATCGTTGGAAAGCAGAAGAGGGTTCCTGCTACCAAGCGAATGAGAGATGAGGAAAGCCTTCTCTCCAAGAAGCGAGAGCAGCTCGCGACCACCAGCGCGGGGAGCGTTCTCTTGGCAGACGAAGTTGGTAGTAAGAGAAATTAGCGACTTCTTGAACTGGTTGTACACAGGGTCGCCATTAGCTCCAGTGCCAGGCCACTGGGTATGCAGCTTAGCCTGGGTATACGTCTCGTAGTTCTCAGGAGAAGTGAAAAACTTCATGACAGTCTCAGTTGCTGAACCCGCGGCCATGGGGAAGCTAGAGAAAGCATTCTCAGCACTACGACCGATGGCATTGTTATTGACCAAGTACACAACGTAGCCTCTCTTGGTGAAGTAGCTAGCCCATTCCTCACGGTTGTCAGGTGTGTTGAGCCAAGTACTTCCTGAAAGACCACCTCCGTGGAAGAAGACAAGAGTATGCTTCTGAGTCTATTGCTTGGTAGGCGTCAATTTCTCCACGTAGATCTGATCAACAGTGATGGTCCCGGAAGCTCCCTTTGCAGAGCGACCGCCGATATAGAAGAAATCTCCCGCGTAGGGAACCTCGTTGGAACGGCAGTGCATGCTAATGGCGTTCGTGCCAGTGCAGTCCACCTTTCGCTCCTAGACAGGAGACGCTAGAGCGCCGCCACAGCGAGTTGAGGACGAAACAGGCCATTGTAATTAATGAGGTAATTGGCAGGATTAAAATGAGTGGCTGCCAGAGAAATAGTCTGGACATTTGTCTAGCTGAGAGTGCATGTCGCCAACACTCTGATCAACGTGATACTTACCTCGTCAATCGCGAGAAGACGGCTGCGGAACGTGCTTTTCGATTCCCGGAGAAGTCTCTCTAATCTTCGTGGCGATCCTCATTAGAAAAGTGGTGCGCAAGAATCCTGTTCGAAAGGCTTCCCTGGCGTCGGAGGAGTTTTAACACATATTACCAAGAAGTTTATTATGGAATCAGGCATTTGTACACATTGATGGTTTTATGGTGACTTTAAGAATCATGACTTTCTGTTCCTACTCCCCATTGCACTTGTTCCTAACAATCCCTGGACCCCTCCGTCACCCAAGTAAAAGTAGTGCTGGCCAGTAAACTCAGCACAGTCAACACTGATACTGTTGCTCTGCGACTCGACGTCCTAAGTCTGACAATCCGAAGAACAATCATCCGTAGGACAAGCTCCCATCTTGGCAGGCGTTCTGCTGTCGGTGCCGGTCACAAGGGCTTGGAATGCCATGAAGCATTTGCCATTAGGGCAGATGTCAGAAAGGTCTGCGCAGATGTTGTTGCCCTTGAGCCAACTGAGAGGTTCCGACTTTTTGCCAGCGGTGAATCGAGGGCAGCTGTCATCTTTGACCTTGATTTAGCCACCGTATTGAGCTGCAGTGAGGCCGAGGAAGAGGAGGGCGGGCGCGAAAACGGGCTTCCTGATTTGAGGTTGAAGTTTGCATGAAATAATGGGACTGGTCTAACTTGTTGGCTCTCGGCGAAATTTAGGAAGCCTTATGAGATGCAAGAAATCGTTTAGTGAAGGTAGATAAATGTAAGTGGCTGCTATCTCCTGCTTTATGTACCATCTGCATCTTTGGTTACGTGTTGGATTATGTCCTCGTGTCGTTGATCTTCATCATACTGTGCCCATATCTTGGAAGCAGCTCATCAGCGTCAGATTTTAGTTTATCTTGGGTGTTATATGACACCGCGAAAACACGGCAGTACTCAAAATAGCGGAGTTGAACGAAGAGCAGTGGATAACATCACCCATAAAAGGATGCAGAAGGAATGTTTGATCGGCGCACTCAGACTCTTGGCATGAGATATGTCGTCAAATTTTGAGTTTCTATATCAATCACACCACTTCGGAATCCCGCATTGAGGCTGAGCTGTTCAGGCCATGATCGGCTGCCAATCCTATAAGTTTGGTAGGTATGGAGGTCCCCTCATGTCTACGTCCCCTGAGATTTCGTTTTAAGTAGTAAATAAATTATTGCAAGCAAACAATGAGTCCATGCACCTTCAGTCACAAGCATTCTTTCACGAACCACGTTTGAAGACCATGACCTGGACTTGTTAGTCGTAGTCGTAATTGGCATTCGATTTTGGCGATTAGCGCAGTCCTAGGTTCTTATGCCTAACTAGCAAATGACCAGCCACCGAACTCCGCTACAGCAGGTTTCAACCTGTTCATCTTCCGTAGTATAGTGGTCAGTATGCAAGCTTGTCACGCTTGAGACCCGGGTTCAATTCCCGGCGGGAGAGTCGCCTCATGATATAATCATGCCTATATCTTTTCCTTTTTCCTTTTTTAGTACATTTTCTATTTATTCTTAAATACATTACTACTTCTTTGTTTAAATATAAAAACGAAACCCGATTACAATTACCCTTAACAAGTTCCCTTAATACCGCTAACCCAGCCCGGAATTGCGAACGAGCCTAAATTATCCGAGGAGTCGGTGGTTGAGTAACATTGACTTCCAGAGTGAGTAAAGATGACGCAGTTGGGATCATTGAAACACGCCTGAGAACACTGCTCTAAAGTGCTGCTGCCAGAGGTTAGAGGGATACCTTCAATGACGGTGTCGCACTGAATCTGGAATGTGCGAATGCACTGCGCAGGGCTGGTAGGGCATACGATATCCTCCGAAGCCGCAGTGGTGGTTGTTGTGGGTGCTTCAGTGGTGGTTTCAGTCGTTGAGTCGAGAGCAGATGTGAAAGTGGTGGTGGGGTTCTCGGTTGTTGACTCTTCAGTGGTAGTATCTGTTGTTGTCTCCTGTGAAGTAGTTTCTATTGTTGATTCCTCAATGGTGGTTTCTGAAGTTATCTCTTCTGTTGTTGTCTCCTGTAAAGTAGTTTCTATTGTTGATTCCTCAATGGTGGTTTCTATTGTTATCTCTTCTGAGGTTGTCTCCGTTGCTGACTCCTCTGAACTCGTGATCTCTGTTGTTGTCTCTTGTGAAGTGGTTTTTGATATCTGCTCAGTTGTGCTCTCGCTTGTTAAAACCTCCGTAGGTGTAGTAGTATCCGTCGTTCCCTGGGTAGTAGAGATAGTGGCTGACTCCTCCGTAGAGATGTTTATCGTAGTCTCAACCTCAGAAGTTTCTGTCGTTGCTTCTTCAGCAGCGCTTGTTGTGGCTTCTGCTGTGGTGCTGGCTTCCTCTGTTGTTGTACCAATCTCAGAGGCTGGGAGATCGGCAGTGCTCGAGATGAGCTCTTGGGCTGTGGAGGACTCTGGTTCAACAATTTTCGTGCTGGAAATTACATCTATGAAGGTGCTTGAATCAGACGTGAAAAGAAAAGTGCTGAAGGGAACGATGGAGGATTCTGAGGTCTCTGGTGGTGGTTCAAAAGAAGATGACATATTTGACCATCTGATTGTGCTCGATGGGATGGACTGTGTAATAGGATTTTTTGTCGTTACAGCCCCATTTGACTGTGTTGTTACAACCGGAGGATTGCTCTCTGTCTGGAGCGTTGAGACTCCAGGAGGAAGTTCGTCAGAGGACGAAGGGATCGAGATGATCGGTCCAAGGGATGATGCAGAAGTGAACTGTTGCCCCTCGCTTGTAGCAGCGGTGCTTGTAGTTACGTCTCCATTTACACACTGTTGGACTAGAATAGAATTAGCTTTGCGCACTCAATCATCCAAGCGTTAACTTACATCCGATAGCGGAGAGTTGGACCGCGATGCACCCAGCAGGTTGCGAAGAAAAGGTGATATAGACTACCCCGTCTGACGGGGTTTGACAGAAGCCGGCCTCACCATTCGGAATGATTCGTGAGCTTTGGAATCGAAGAATATCCCCGTCGCGGAAGAATGTTCTGGTGATTGCACCACTAGGAACTGGCCCCTGCTGGCCGCCAAACACCTTGTAGTCCTCTCCGTTGAAGTAGATGGGGACATTGCCTTCTAAGAGCTGCCCATCAACCAAGTTGAACACATTTGCATCGTCGCAAATCTCTGAAGGGGAGCCGATGAACCCTCCAAGAGCTCGCCTCCGCAGTCGATTGTTGTCTGGGGTATCAGGAACAACACGGAAAACGATCTCCTCGTTAGGGGCGCCAGGGCCTGTAGTGGATGAAGGAAGAGCTGTCTTGACTTCTGTGGTGACTATCGAAGAGGTAACACCTGGTGCGAGGGAAAGGGATGATGAGGGGTTCAGAGTGACGGAGATATCCAGGCTCGTAGAAGAGTCAATACCAGGCAATGAACTCTCTGCAGGCGAGCTTGTGGCAGCTGAAATGGGGACGAGGTAGGTCGATAGGTAGGTCACACACCAAGATTCAGGCATTTGCTCCAGATCACGAAAAGCGACAACTGGAAGGGACAAACTGCCCAGAAGGGAGATGATCCCTGACTTGACCATGATTCTTAGTGAGAAAACTTTGGTTTGCAAAATCACAAGCAGAGCAAATACGAATATTTAAGATGCCGACAGCGATTTGACCTGTAAGAGAAGCATTCTTGGCGTTTATCACCTAAACGAAAAGGCAATATCATCATTAGACCTGTGACCGCCCAAAGTGGACATCAAAGAGTTTCATGAAGGCTTTTGCGACTTCTAGACCTTCTGATGCCAAGACTTGGAATGTTCGTGATGGGGAAAATCGGGAGACTGAAATAAAACGGGTTCAGTGGTGAGATCTTTTGAGAATCTTAGTGGGTGATATTTGTGAGCTTGAGCATCAACGGCACGCTTGACCACCAAATTGATTCAGACTCCCTTGCAGTCATTTTAGAATAGCTATTTGGTGCAATTTACAGAGTAAATGTTTTTAATAAGACGGTAGCTAGTGCTGGACAGATGCAAGGGATGGAGATTATTGATTTCAGCCATTCTTGTAAGCTCATGGCTCACATCACACGCCTCAAACGAGAAAACTGTTGTTTGGTGTAATTACTCCAAAGAATAATGTGACAAGTTTATAAATTACGAACAACCGCTTAGACAGTAATCCGGCCCAGAGGCAGTAGCTGGAGCCGATTTTTAGACAAAACTAAAATGAAGCAAGGGGTGAGCGTGGTCTCAGACTTAAGCGCCACGGCAATCTCAGTTGAACTACAGGTCCTTTCATTGGCTCCATGCCCGAATGTTTCAAGCCAAGATGTCATCCAAAATACGTTCACCAATCTAAATGCCTCACGACATTCTCGGCAATCAATGGTTGAGTTTAATGCACGACGAGGTCGGGAAAATGCCGCACTCAAGGCAATGGATCAAAAGCATTGACAGCTTTAGCGAGGTATCTAGATCCATTAGAGCGCCCTCTACGATATTAACAAGCATTCCAGTAGGCACAAAGCTTCTACAGCAGCGAATGCAGAGTCGTGAAGCAGGCCTTGACTGTAAATCGGCACGGGGATTGGCAAGCTTGCTTTTGGACTTTCATAGCCAACCCGTTGTGATATATGGTGTCGGAAAAAAACTGGGTTCTCTGTAAGGCAAGATACTTCGGCAGCCCAGGTCATATAATGTAATGATGCACTTGATAGCCATAGAGGGAAGGATGAAGCGACAGGCGTCGTCGCAGATGTTATTAGCGTAACTTATGACCGTATCCCGATAAGGCTCCTCCAAGCTGCAATGTGAAACATTCCCTAATCGGGTATCAAGATAGGGCATTTCACGTATCAGTAGTTGTTTTCCAACTAACGTCAACTCGTTAGAAAGCGGGGTTCATAGTTCGCGTCTTCCCCTGTCAATCGTCGCGTGGAGATGAGCATGATAAGGTAATCCTCAACTAAACTAATGGCTTTCCAACGGCCACTGGTATCAATTATTGAAATTTGAAACTGTTGGATGAAATCGGGACCACAATGCGGAATATTCGCCTAGATTCTCTACCGTCGGATCGTGAGGTTGCTCCTCAGAGTGAGTGAGATCGATGTCCGTTCAGGCCTATTTACTTACTCATTCTTTAGATTGCAACACATGCGTGCGAAGGCGAATAAAATGCGACCGCAGCGTCCCTTCGTGCTTGAAATGTTGCAGCCGAGGACTAGATTGTCCAGGCTATGGTCTTCGCTTGAGATGGGATCAGGGAGTGGCTAGTAGAGGGATACTAACAGGGAAATCAGTCCCATTACGACCTCCAATCAAGCATAATGTACCGCGCATACACAAACAAAAAACACCTCACATGAGGCAGCCCACCGATAACGAAAGATCTCCCTGTTGCCAACCTCAAGTAGCCGCCGAAAAATCTCTGGTCGTGTTGTCGCATCTAAAGCAGAACGTCGACCTTGTCGATCGCCATGTCCGACAAGCAGCTCACGCAGTCCTCTTTCAACATTTCAGCCATCAAGTCGCTTCAAGGCTCGCGTGGCTGGATGGACCCAAGAACCCATGGCGAACACTCGTCCTTCCTCTTGCGCAACGCTCATCCTGCCTACGGCTATCAACCCTGGGCTTAGCTGCAGCACATATGTCCGTCGTGTCTCCCCAAGACAAGGCTGCACTTGTTCAGATTCACCGAAGTCTTCGAGATGCGACTCTATGTCACCTGAACCGGCAGATGGAGTCCGAGCTGAACCGCGAAGTATCAGGGCGCGATAACAATACCCAAGTCTCGGTTCTAGTAGAGATCATTCTCACCATGATTTCCTTATGCTATGCAGAAATGTTCATACCCAACTCGACGGGATGGAGACTTCACCTCAGCGGTATCCGCACAGGGCTCGAGAGATATGACCCCGCAGATCCACACGAAAAGGTAATTTCTCAGTTCTTCGTGGAAGAACTTGACTATCTGGAGGTTTTCGGAAGCATATCCTCATTCACCTCGAGTTTGAGACGCCATAAGCCCCTATCACAGCACGCGACGTCTGGCGACTACTTCAAAGAATTTACAGAAGCGCTTCATGAGATCACAGTTACCGAGAGAAGCCGGGATCACACTTCTAAGACAGGAAAGATACTTGTTGACACTGATATGACCGTGTGGCAAGACAAGCTCACGAGGTCTTATGACTCCGTTTGCGCCCGCATTGACTCTACCCCATCACCAGATGTCACTCTCCAGATAGGCCTCAGGTCTGTTCTCAAAGCCCAATACTACGCTTGCCTAGTGTACTCCTACCAAGCACTTGCTTCCGATCTCGAGAAGAGAGTTGCAATCCCCCCACTGGTTGACTGTCTCTACAACGAGATCATCTTCATGACATCCTGCCCAACAGAATCTGTTACACACAACATCTCATTCCCGCTGTTCATACTCGGAACAACCAGTCAGTTATACACCGAGAATCAAGTCATGATCGAGAAGCTTTTCACCGAAAACATAGCTGCGACAGGTTTCTCGTGCAACTCGGCGGTACTGCAGTTCTTGAGAGACTTTTGGAGAGCAACAGCAGCTGGGCCGGCTCAAAATTGGATACAGTATGCGAGAAACAACAAGGAGCGGATAAGCCCATTCATTGTATTCTGATTCATGGGAAGATGGCTTTACATGAGCACAGTCTCTTCATCCTCCACTCCAAACAGCACCTTCATTGGGTCTTGGTAATTCATGAATCCCAACGATGGCTTACAAACGCCATAGCCAAGCAATCTTTGCGCCTGTGGTGTGAGCTGCCTGGCTCGCTCCAATGGTACCATGAGGAACTGGTTCTCTGCTGGGCGAAGAGTCGGCTTGCAGAGGAAGATCCCTACCGTCTCGCGATACTCGTTTCTAAGCACTCAATCAGCATTAAGCTAGCTAGTAGTGTGATTAGGCTTGTACTTACTGGGTAATATTCTGGCCACCAGCATGGTACAGATTGCCCAGAAAGATGAAAGCATCCCCGGGCTCTAGTTCTGCGGGTACGGCTTCTTCGTCATATGGTCGGCGCTTACTATCCCAGAGATGAGATCCCGGGATGCCGATCGTGGCGCCGTTCTCCCGTGTGGTTTTGGTGAGAGCCGTCACACAGCCAATCATGACTGGGAGCTCTTTGTCATGGGGATGGTAGTCACTGCCTCCAGTCAGCAAATTGCTCCGGACCAATGCATCTCATACAAGATTATTATTCTATGGCTAATTCCAGACCGTGGCGAAAAGGTATACTCACTCATCATCTCGATGCAGAACCTGTTGTTTGCCACCTGGATTAACCCGAAACGCCACAGTCGACGAAACAATAGGCTTTCCGCTGACAGTAATCCTCTTCTCCCGCTCCCAATAAGTCAGCGACGAAGAGCACAGCTCATTCGCGACACTGATATAGAGAGGATTACAGGCAAGTTCAACACACGCATCAGAAACATTAAACAAACCAGTTGCTCTTTGGGTTGTGACGGGGAAGAACCCAGACAGGTCTGGAATATCAGAGTCAAAATGCGGTTTGAGATCTGCTCTGATCTGTTCTGCCAGCTGGCGAGATATAAGGTTCTCGACAATCACGCCGCCGTCGCGTTTGATGGCTGCGACAAGGTTCTGTGGCGTTGTGGATGGTTCCGCTGCGTCAAGACGCGCAAAGGATGGTTTAGTGGTAGCAGTGCTCAATGAAGCCATTTTGAAGTTGTGATGAGATTGATAGTTACCATTGTGACTCCTGTGAAGTCTTTATCATTATTTATAGACGTTATCATGACTTTCTTCCTCTTGATAAGACTCTATCGTTGCAATGAAGCTGCATTCAATGGTTCTCACTAGCTCTTCACTAATCCAAGATAGGTTGGTCGGCAGAGAAAACTCCAAGCCACTCTCACATCGATCCAAGGCCTGGGAACTCACATGAGCACGCTAACCCAGACCAGGCTGGTCGGGAGAGAAACGGTAGCGCGGTGTATTCCGGGGAAGGCTTAACTTGGCTGCCCGGGAGAGAAACGAGGCGCTTGCGCGGAATGATGGCAGCTATAAACGATAGCAGGCTAGTTCATCATTGGTGGTTGCTGTCCCGATGTTATCTTTCCCCGCATTCTTGACAAGGATCTAGATTGCAGTATCTGGTCATGTTGCTTTGTGTATTCGCTTTGGGAAATTGGTTATAGATCTTCCCGATCTCAGATCCTCCATCGCAAACTCTCCCTTTAAACCATTGTTCCCAAATTGGTTCCTATTCTGCATCTTGGCATTGTTCCTATACTCCCCAGTCCATGATCGCGCCACATTCTCAACGACGATACCATCTACCTCCGAACTCCACTGGATATGGATCCCCCTAAAGATGACATCAAGGCTGAGCCAATCTCTTACGATGGATCCGTTCACGAAGGTAGTCAGTTTGATACTGATGATGCGTATCTCAAGTCTCTCGGAAAGACTGCCGAGTTGCATCGCGTCTACAACTTCTGGACATGTGAGTCTTCTTCAGCAGTTCCTTAGGCCTCAGCGCTGACAGTAGTACAGTATGCGCCTACCAGGTCATGATCAGTGCGACATGGACGTGCGTCGTTGTTTTTTACGGTGTCATCTTTGACGTCGGTGGACCAGCCTCGCTTCTCTACGGATCCATCATCGTCGCAGTCGGCCAAACCCTACTCATGGCCTCACTGGCCGAGTATTGTGGTATCTGGCCTACTGCAGGTGGTCAACAATTCTATGTCCAGAAGCTCGCAACTGAAAAGTACCGGCCTTTCCTTTCATACTTTGTTGGTTGGTGTTTGCTGCTGGCGGAGACCGCCACTGGCTCTTCCTGCGCCCTGAATACTGCCAACATCATTGGTACCATGGTGTCCATCTTTCACCCAAACGTTGACTGGAAGGTATTTACAGTTAGGCCCTTACTGTGGTGCCATGCGCTGATCTCCTTAGCCTTACCAAACCTTTCTGATTTATCTCGGATTACTGGTCATTCCTTTTCTTATGAACTTGAAGCCCAGTGCACTCCCTCTCTACAGCACCGTCGGCGCCGTTTTCACAATCCTGGGTTTCTTTGGTTGGGCTATCACTCTACTCGCCACAGCGCCAAAGGCCAGCGCAGAATTCGTATTTACCAAGTTTATCAACAATTCAGGATACACCAATAATGGATGGGTGTTCATACTTAGCTTTTACACTCCTCTATATGGCCTTTATGGTACAGACAGCATGATGCATCTGGTTGAGGAGATGAAGAACGCATCTCAAGATGCACCAGTAAGTACTTTCCCTCAATAAAAGTTCAACGTACTGACACGACATAGAGAGCAATGGTTTGGTCTATGGTACTTTCTGGCGTTGCTACCATCGTCACCGATCTCATCCTACTGTTCTGCTGCGGTAACTATACCGAGTATGTCACAGCACTGTAAGTCCCCCTTGCCCGTGTCATCCTCTCTCAAGCTGATGGTCAGGTCACCGTATGTCACTTGGTTCTCGGACGTAGCAGGAAGTGAGTACGCCGGTATCTATGTTGCAATAGTCTTTGGCGTTGTGAACGTAAGTCAACAGCAGAAGACACTTGCCTGTACCGACAGCTAACTCTCTAATTCTCAGCTGCTTGTCTGCACCGGTATTCTCTCTTCGTGTTCTCGTCTAGGTTGGCGCATGGCAGAGGACAGGGCATTTCCATGGTCTCATCGTCTCCAGAAGATCGATCATAAGCTCCAGATCCCGCTGAACTTCATCTTCGCCATCATGGTGGTTGAGGTTATCATTGGTCTCATCTCTCTGGGAAGTGAATTGGCCTATAATGCTATCGTTAGTGGTGCTGGTGTTTGTTTCGCCCTCGCCTATGCGATCCCAGTCACGGTGGTAAGTACTGCTCATTGAAGCTATTATTTGGCTGCTGACGCTTGCAACAGGCTCTTGTCCGCGGCCGTTCAATTCTTCCGCCTCGACCTCACTTTGACCTTGGCAGATGGGGATACTTTGTGAACTATGTTGCTGTCGCATGGGCCATGTTGACAATTGTCATATACGTGTAAGTGATATATAATGAGACTTCAACTGGTATTCCCTGGCTAACTTCTTGGCAGCATGCCTCTGTATTTGCCAGTCACGGGCGAAAACATCGGGAACATGAACTGGGCTTCACTCATTGTTGGGGCAACGTTCCTGTTTTCCGGTGTTTGGTGGATATTCGGAGCAAGATTCAGATACCTAAAGGAAGCCCCTCTTGAGACTGGGCCAAATCCCGTAGCGGGCGAGCAGTCTAACAGTTCTTGACAACACCAAGTGCAAGAGCTGAGATGTTTAGGAGATGATTCTTACTATTTGTAGGAAATTAATGGAAATTCTTGCTTATTTAACTAAGGGTCGATGATTGAACGGGAACAAGGAGTAGACATTAAACATTAAACATTATATATCGTAAGCCTCTACCTTATAATCGCACATAACCATAACATTGAACCATTCCATGTTGATATCTCGCTGTCAGGATAGAAACACATAGCAACATCATCTAGCAATCTTTCCTGTCATATACACACCAATTCCAAATTCCCTGGATTCGAGATGGGTCATACTCGAAGTCCTTTAATACCCTCTCTCCATTCCACAACCCATCTTATGCTCTCACCTCATCACTCATCGCGATGAACTGCCTCGAAACGGAGACGTCGAAGGTCAAGTTCATCCTTGACTACCATCACTCGTTTGCACGATAGTCCATGCGAAATACATGCCTCCTGTGATGATCCAAGTTCAGTCAAATGGCGTACTGGATGCGATACCACATCACCCAAGCAATACCATACATCAAATGTCGCATGGTCGTAAAAGTAGAACAACCGATTCCGAGACTCATCGGCTCCGAGGCCTATGACGAGCCATGCCACGGTGTCAACATCAAAATTCTCGTCTTCCACACAATGCAAGCGAGCGCTCATTTTAGCGAAACGTTCGAGAGAAAGAGAGATGGCACTGAAGGGTTCTGGAGATGACGGTAAGCGAGGAGCTCCATGTCGGCGTGGTGTAACACGATTAGTCTGGTGCCCTTGATCATCATGACCATCTAGGTGTTCGGAAAAGCTTGGGTCTTGGTTGGCAGTTTGAGGATCGTGGCCACCATTAGATTGGCGGCTCTCTGCATTTTCTGGCATTTTCCAACTGTCGGTATCACGTTCATCAAGATCTCGCGGTGACACTTCTCTTGGGTGGTTGTCATCGTTTTGGTGTGACGGCGTCTCCGTGTTTGCAGTCGCCAGTTGCTCTTCAGGCACGCTAGTGGCTTCTGGAAGATCATCAATGCAGCTTCCATCCTCCAACTCAGGCTTCACGACCGACTGCGAGTTTCCGAGAATGTCTTGGATGTAGAAACGTGGTCGAAGTCGCCTGTTTTTTCTCCATGAATCAGGTGGACAGGGACCAAGTCGCCGCAGGATGCGTGTCTGAAGCTCTCTAGTATTATTCTCCCATGTGTCTAAATACCGACCACGTGGTGCTCCGCCAATGTATTGCCACGGGAAGATAGGGATAGGCCGAATGCCTTTGACTACACAAATAAAGTCAGTGAGAGAGGGGGGTATCATGTAGGCAAGGACTTGCGATAGATAAGCCAGATCCAAAGGTGGATCACGAAGTCATAGAAGCGCCCACGGGGTTGCAAGCTGAAGTCATTCACAAACCATGCTTTGACTTCATCCCTGCATTCCTTTTCAAGATTTTTCAGTTCGTTTGAGTCCCTTTCTTCGCGCATCCATCTCAAAAACTCAAGCATATACTCTCGCCTGCGGGATGCGGTCGCATTGCCACCAACCCAAGATCCCGAGAAGAAACCAGAGTTACTAGGCTGTTTTGATTTGCAGAGTATATGCGGCCGTTCATTACGAGACATGCCGGGCCGATGAAGCGCGAGAGCTCGCTTATAGTTGAAATGAAATTGCAGAAGAGTATGGACTGCAGGAAGAAGCGGATGTGTTTGTGTTGTGTTGTTTTAAGGTGAGAGAGAGTTGTGGTGTTTTGCTGCGGGGGTGACGTGACACAAAGAAAACAAAATAATTCTCGAGTTCAACGGCGGCCCTAAATCGGGTCGTGCGCGGTTCATAGTATAAGATCCTGCATGCGAGTTGGCAGCTGTTAATCACTGTCGGGGCAAACATCTGCACGACAGTGCTAGGCTCCGCAGTGCTAGACCGAAACACTACAGTGCATACCTCTGTAGGTAGGTTTATGGCGATTACGCTTGTGAATAATTACAATGTCGGAGAAGGAGCGCGAACTGGCTGTTACTAGAGGCACGGTGGATGTAAGTAAATAAAAATGGTTTGGGAGCTGACTTTGTTGACTGTATATGGGCGGTCAATTCTCCAGTACGTCACTCATACGGGTCAGGAGTGATGAAGGAGATAACTTTGGTCTGTCTCGATTTCTTTTGATACATGAGTAAAAAGTCTCTTCAATGTCTGATGCCCCTACTCGTCCCATATAGTAGCCACAACATCTCCGGTAAGCTTCACCTGGGCCAGCTTTCCGCCCTCCTGCTCCGTGATGATCTTCCCACTCTTGACATCGCGCTTCCAAATGACGACAGTCTGGTTGACCTGATGACCAACTGCAATCTTGTCACCTGCCTTATTGAATGAGAACTGGCGGGGAAGATATCCGCCAGATGGGACAGCTTGAATAGGCTTCAGTGTGCCATCCTCATTGATCTGGAAAACTGTGAGGGTGTCGGAAGGACCAGATCCTCGCTGGGGAGAGTTGGCGAAAGACTTCTCGCGGTTGGTGACGATCACGAAACGCTGGTCGGGCTAGATGAAAGTTAGTAGGGTCCTCAAGATAGAATATTCGTTTACTTACGCTCATGGCAATCTCGCTGATGGGAGCCGTGTTGGGAGGAAAGCTGGCATCCAGCGATGGAATCTCAAAGACCTTTGTGAAGGAGAGACCAGTGCGGGTATACTTGACGCTGTAAGAGTACACCTTCTGGTCAAGTTCGCCGTTGAAGAAGAAGAAAGTCTCGCCATTGGCCATGATTCTGAAGAATCCATGACGAGGTCCAGAACCACGAGGCGCGCTCAAGCTGCCCACCTGAGCAATAGGAGCAAGAGTGTTCTTGTCGTAAGTAAAAACGCGGACGACATCACCACCGAGATCAGGCGTAATGACATATTTTCCCGTAGGGTCAATGATGACATGGTGAAGATGGCTTGCTTCCTGGCGGTCTGCAATGGGGCCAGTCTGGCTAATCTTTGTAGTCAACTCTTGAAGCGGCGCAGTACCGGTAATGGCTCCATTGTCGCCGAGAGCGTACAGAGATGCTACACCTGGAGTGCTATGGAATGTGAGCAACTCGATTCCCAAGCAATTGCCGGTAACTTACTATGAAGCACTGAAATAACCGCGCTTTCCGTTTGCTCCAGTAATAATCTCGCCTGCAACAGCGCCTCCTACAATTGACTTGACACGAGAAACGCGCGTCAAAACACCCTTATCGCCAATGGTGAACGAGTTCAATGATCCAGGCGGCTGAAAGTTGGGACCGCGATCTAGACAATAAAGCACATTGTTAGGCTTGTCAAGAGTGAGCCAATTAGGTCCGGGAGAGCAATCGGTCGTTTTCGAGGTGACGGAGAGATCGTAGCCTTTAGCGGACTCGGTGAGGCTCAGAGTGCTCAGATTGCCGCCGTAGTCCGCTACGAAAAGGTTGACGGCTTGGCTAGGCACTGCCAAAGCGGCAGAGCCTAGAAGCACACTGAGTAATTTACCATGCATTTTGATGAACAGGACACACGAAGTGAAGAGATCGAGGAGCAAAGTTCATCCCCCATAAGCAAGGCAAGGTATAAAGTTATATTATCCTCGGAGGATAGACCTCCGAGTACTACAGAAGTCAAAGATCCACGTATATCCAGGGTATAATTGAGTTCGGTTGTCGGGCAGAATCCCCGCGATGGAGAGATGTATATCCTCCAATGGTGAGGTCACCGCTTGGCATCCTGACACGTTTGTCTTTAATTAACCTCGATTACCATGGCCCTTGTATTTAACCTTTACGAAACTTGAAACGATGCTAGCAGTCGAAGTGGTATCTTATCCGCGGTGATCCCTTTTCCGTTCCCCGCTTTTCCGTGAGGACTTTAGCCTAAGAAGACTTCTAGAAAGTCAATTCAGCGGAGAGAGTCTCTCCTTATGTGGGTGATGGAGAGTGCCGCGATAAAGCAGTCCGTGAAACAGTTACAATTAAGACGGTAAAATATGGCATAATAGAGCAAAAAGAATGATCACGCTGGGGATCGAACCCAGAATCTTCTGATTCGTAGTCAGACGCCTTGCCATTGGGCCACGCGACCTCGTCTTTGCTGACTAACACTTACCCAGCTCAGAAACGCATCCACAAACCAAATTTCAGATTCCGTCGTCAGGTCAAGTGCTGTAGTGACAGTATATCTTCAAAATAGAAAGTCCTTTTGTTGCGCTGATTCGGATATAAGTCTTTGGTATTGAAGCGAAGCAAACACTTTCCAAGTCAATGTACACTCGGTCTTGCGCACTTTGTATTCGCAGGTGTTATGGCAACTGTGGTTTACTTGTGCTGCCGGTTATTTGACCGTCGTCCTCGCGATGATGCTCTAGAATCACGCCCTTAGCACGATTTTTCATTTCATCCCAATACGTAATGAAAAACAAACACTTATCAAGTATAATAAGATATTTATCAAGAGCCTGGGATTTCCTCTATTTCCAGAATTGACAGCTTTGTTCTTCATGTCGCGGTGCTGTAACTACCCTACAACTCAAATGGGTACGATTTTGGTGGCCAACGACGCCGCAGCAAATTCGGCTGACTGATCTATCCAATGACGTAGCCGATCCGACCCTGAGAGACTAATTGCCGATGGTTTGGTCCGGCTGCCGGAAATCCTCAACTTCCGACGTCTCAAAGCCCGGGTCCCGACATTTGGATCACACCGTCCCCACAACGACGACGTATTGAAACGCGGGGTTTAGAAATGATAAATTGCTTGAAGCGGAACCGAATTGAAGCCTAGAACTCATTATACTATTATTTGTCATTAATTTATTCATCATGGCGGCTCCTGTTAATCTCAAAGATCTCACTATCGATAACATTACCGAGAATGTGCACGCCATCAACTCTCAGTGCAGTAATCTGCGCCTGAAGTATATCCTCGAACGAGTCGTCGTACATTTGCACGACTTGGCGAGAGAAACGAGACTCACTACAGATGAATGGATGACAGCTATCCAATTCTTGACACAAGTTGGTCAGATCTGTACGGATGTCCGACAAGAGTTCATCTTATTATCTGATGTCTTGGGCTTGTCTCTCCTGGTGGACTCCATTGATCACCCGAAACCAAAGGGCAGCACTGAAGGCACAGTTTTGGGCCCTTTCCATACACACGAGGCCGAGCATGTCAAAGAGGGAAGTCTGATTTCCCAAGATACAGATGGCGAACCTCTTCTTGTTCTGTGTACCCTCAAGGATGTCAATGGCTCACCAATTCCCGGAGCCATGATTGACGTTTGGGAGACTGATTCAAAGGGGTTCTACGATGTTCAGCACGCTGACCGGACTGGCCCGGATGGAAGAGCTGTGCTGACGAGCGACGATAATGGAGACTTCTGGTTCAAGGCTATTGTACCTGTGCCGTATCCTATTCCTCACGACGGACCTGTCGGAAAGTTGCTTAAGGTACTGGGCCGACATTGCTACCGACCCAGTCACATGCACTTCATGTTCAAGAAGGACGGATATGACCCTCTAATCACGTAAGCCTTCATCCCCCCCATGATGTAACAGGAACTGACACGCGAGGAACAACAGCGCTTTGTATCTCAAGGATGACCCTTATGAGACTACTGATGCGGTGTTTGGTGTCAAAGACTCGTTAATTGTCAGCATCAAGAAGGTTGAAGACGAAGAAATGGCGAAGAAGTATGGTGTCAAAATTGGTTCCGCCTTGATGACATATGACTTTGTTCTCGTCTCAGATGAAGCAGCTGCAAAGCTTAGAAGGGAGAAGGCTGAGGAGGCAATGGCGAAATTGGGACGGAAGTTCCGATTCATTGATGATCTACCTGTTCCGGATGTCGATTAGAGAATCGTGTAGGCAAAGTAGACAGTTCCCCTGATAATGGTTGCAAAACGGGCTATAGCTAGAATGATAATGCAATTAGATACTGGGCATTTCATTTTTTAATTTACAACAGTTATAAACATAACGTTCCAACGCCCGCTCGACCTTTCTTCGACTCAAGGCATCATCGACATAGTATCAACATCCAATGCTTCACCATACAACCCATCCAAAGATGGCATCTCAAACCCCAATCCGAGAGCATCCTGATCCGCCGCCATGAAATCTTGCAGCAAGTTCGGATCAATGATCGAAGCCAACAACGCATGATCCTGTCCCGAAACAGCACTAGAAAACTGATCTGCAATAATGTTCGAGTCACCCTGTGTACCATCAAAAATCGGCAGTTCCGCATAGCCATCAGGCCTGCTCTGTTGCCGCTGCACGCATGCTCGCGCTACCTCTAGTCCTTCTTGAATCAGACTCGCACTCCTTCGAGCAACAGTAGCCTCCTCCATTGATTGCAATATATCATGCGCTTTTACAGCATCGGCGAGGAGGTCCTCTGATGGAACAGCTGTAGGACCAAGCATGATGATATACAGCACGATCATCCCAGCGTACAAGGTGTACGTGGAGTTGTACCACCAAGTGCGGAAGTAGTGTCTATTTGCGTATGCATCATACATGACACAAATAGTCTTTCGTGCGGCATCCAAACATAACTCAGCGTGTGTAGACATGTTCGCTTCTGCCGTGAGCATAGGCTGTTCGAGAAAAGGGCGATGCAGAACAATTCTTGCGTTGAGGTATCTGAGATGGAGTACAAGCTTCTGCTTAGCTGCCCATTCCTGCTCCCGGAATGACACGGCTGTGAAGTCCAGATAAGTTGGCAGCTTAGCCTTCCAGTCGTCAAGCAGGCGATCGAGCTCTTTCGCAACGGCGGACTTTTGAAGCAAAGTAAGACCCTTCGAATCATAGTACAGTTCCTTCGAGAGGCGCCGTAGGACAGCAGCAAAATGAACCATCTCATTGATCATGGCTGCACTGCAATTTTCGAGGTCAGACTGGTTTGATATAGCAACATCTTGCCCTTTGATATGAGGCAAATCGATCTGGTAATTCCTAGGCTTGCCAAGACTATCGCGACGACCTGCACTGCAGCTCATGTCAATCTCGTGAGAGTAAATGCACCACCACGTTCTTCGTGCTGCCTTGCGATCCTCAACCGAGTTGGATGGAGTTTCTCTTGCGATACCGATGGCTAGTGCAGTGCGGACGGCATGGCCGCAATACATGTAGCAAGCGTGGGGTTTCAGAGAGTTCTGACAGTACAAAGACTTTACTGGGTCAGTTTCTGGTTTCACTGAGACTGAGAGATACATACCATAAGGAGAAGTGTCTGGGCGCTCTCCAGAGAGCAAACTTCAAACACATCTCCGAGCAACATCCTGGACTTCTGGAAGTACTTCTTCGAGAGTTCTTGGCTTAACCGAGAAGGATTGAAATCTTGCCCTTGAGCCGGGAGCTTCATGCAGATGTTGATATCGCGCTCAAAGTCCTGAGTGATGCAAGAGCCAGCGACAATCGCGCCGACCGCCACGACTATATGGTACAGGGCAAAGAAATGACGCCGAGTTTTGTTACTTTCCATTGAGTTTGGAGAGTTCCAGACGAGTTCCTCGCATTGTTTGGCGAAAGAAATGGGATCAAGCATAGGATGAAGATGGTGAAGGTTGTTGAAGAACTGTCTGATGTATTCGCGCTCAAGCCTGTGTTTCGACGATGTTAGAGAATTGTCCGAGGATACTCTGTTCTGGCTGGTAGTCCCTGGAGGATTACGATGGACCGAGTCCTCAAGTCCCGCAGTCCCCTGGCTCGTCTCAAGAGACGAACGCGCTTGGATCTCATCTTGGGCCCCTCCTCGCGTTGGGGGCGTCTTTGGTCTCGAAGGCGGCTCCAAGACCCCTCGGTCAGAGAGAAGATTGACAATGGAAATCGGCGATTGTGTGACGAGGCCGTGCCCTAAGACATTCCCATCATGAGAGTTGGCAGAAAGGAGGCCGGTATTGCCGCTTGAGTTTGGGTGACCGGGCGGTAGATTCTTCTGAGCATACACGAAGAATTGATTGAGCAGCACAAAGTTAGATGATGTACCATAGAACTCTGTGCCATGAGTATGCTGATTGATGTCACCTACAACATCACCATCGTCTACACAAGCCAGTCGTCAGTCCCAAGCATCTGAGGCCAGAATTATTACTATACCTATACGACCCGTGGAATGAGCCTGTTCGAGCGGTTCGCTCCGTCGCGCCGCCTCATCATAATAACTTCGCGAAGAAGACAACGGCGACGGCGGCGTATTGCGCTGCACATCATTCAACACCGAAACAGTACTCGCCCTCGCATTCTTCCTCCTCAACCCATAGACACAATCACACTCATGTCTCACACAGTTAGCACAAGGCTGCTGCTGGTCGCATTTGGCCTTCTTCGCGCGACATCTCTGGCACGCATGCGACGCCCGCGGTAGATTTCGTCGACTTGGTAAAGATCCGGAACTTGCCATTGTTTGCGAGAGTGAAAATTTCCGGACTTCCGCCCCAAATAAGAATGAATTGGGTTGGAAAAGTCCCCCCGCCCCGGCAGTTGCGCTAAAAACTGCCGAGAAGCAAGATTTCCGGGCTTGGGCGGAAGATCGGAGATACTACCGGAATTGGTATGTGCCGAGAAAGGCGGTGCATCGTGACCTGTGAGTTGATAAACATGACTTGAAAGACGTTGAACAGTTCAGAAGTTTCATTTTCATCGCTTATTGAACTTGACATCTGAATATTCGTGATGCCCGTCTTTCAAGAAACCTCCAACTCGGCGCGAGACCAGAGAATCCTCCCTTCACGAGCTCTACCGGTACCCCGACTCTCTCAGCAGCCAGACTTGTCCAATATTTCTGGAGAACACAAGGAAGTCGTCGTAATTGGTGTAAGTTACAGATGTCGTTGATGTAAATAGCTGTACTCACAAACTCATCTTAGGCTGGACCTGCAGGTCTGTTTCTAACCTTGCTGCTCGCAAGGTATGGCATCACAGAAGCCTCACTGCTCTGTCTCGACTCCAAGCCGGGCACACTGAAAGCTGGCCAGGCAGACGGACTTCAGCCAAGAACTCTGGAAGTATTTCAGAGTTTGGGGATAGCAAGTGAGATCATCAGCGAAGGCTGTCACATGGAGGAGGTGGCCTTTTGGAACCCTGTGCAATCAAACGGAAACGCAAGCACCAACGCCAATGGCTTCCATGCCACTGGAATTGAACGGACTAGTTTCGCTCCCGATGTCAATGTCCCTGCTCGTTTCCCGTTCGAGGTCACCATCCATCAAGGCCGCATTGAGCGAATCCTAGAAGAGAACCTTCATCTCTATGCAGGCAAAGGTGCCATCAGAAGATCCCATCGTTTCCTGGAGTACACAGTGGACAACAGCAATGCTGAATTCCCCATCGTGGTCAAATATGAACAAGATCTTCCAGACGGATCAACTCAACAAGGCACCGTTCGAACAAAGTATCTCATCGGCGCTGATGGTGCACGTTCCAAGGTTCGAAAATGCATGGGTCTAGAACTCGAAGGCGAAACAACAGATCACATCTGGGGTGTGTGCGATTTCGTTGCCGACACAAACTTCCCCGATATCCGCAAGCGTTGCGCAGTTCACTCGGATGCTGGTTCCGTCATGGTCATTCCCAGAGAACAAATTGCAACGGGCGAGTACCTCACTCGTCTTTACGTTCAAGTCGCTGAAGAGGTTGACACGAGCGGTGATACTGGAACTGATAAGAAATCGGCTGATAAGAAGCGCCGTGGTGCCGTTACGTTGGAGTATATCTTTGAGCAAGCGCGGCAGGTGTTTGCGCCGTATGAGATCAAGATCAAGGAGGGGACTGAGCCAGATTGGTGGGCGGCTTATCAGATTGGACAGCGCATGGCTCCCAGGTTCTCTGCTAAGACGTCTGATGGAGTGGAAAGGGTTTTTATTGTTGGTGATGGTAAGTCTAACTCAGATTCTCTTAGATGGCATCGTGCTAACTTGATGCAGCCTGCCATACTCACAGCCCCAAGGCCGGACAGGGCATGAACGTGTCAATGATGGATTCTTACAACCTAGCATGGAAACTCGTTCACAAGCTCCACGGCCTCACTCCTTCAAGCAGTTCCGGATCAGACCCTATCCTCGAAACATTTTCGCAAGAGCGCGTAGATGTAGCTCGCCAACTCATTGAGTTCGACGCCCAGTTCTCGCACATGTTCTCCGGTCGTATTGGATCAGCAGACGCCGAAACTTCAGGCCTCACCCATGAGGAGTTCCTTCGAGTCTTTAGTGACGGCAGTGGATTTACTAGCGGTTGTGGACTTCAGTATAAGGAGAGTCAACTGATAAGAGAACTGGGTGCAAAGAGCAATTTGTCGCGAGGAAATCCGCTTCTAGGCGCGTTGACGCCAGGACGACGATTACTTGATGTTGAGGTGAAGCGGTATGCTGACGCTACTGCTCGTCATCTACAAGACGGTATGTTCTCACGAGACCTTAGGTCTAAAGATCTGAGACTGGCTTACTGACTCACCTCATAGAAATGCCACCAACTGGCCGCTACTACGTCCTTGTCTTCACAAGCAACGACTTACTCGATAAATCCGGCACCTCACAGTCAAGTCTACAGTCATCTGTCGAGATCCTACAAAAGTTTCCGAAAGGCACTGTAAATCTCATCGTGGTGCATCCACTCATGTCAAGAATCGAGTGGACTGATCTGCCAGCGGGAGTAAAGACATTTGCGGAGATGCGAACTTATGGAGTGTCAAAGAAGGAGGACGTCTACGAAGTGTTGGGAGTGTCGAAGGATCATGGTGTCGTTGCAGTGGTGAGACCTGATGGATATGTTGGTATAATGGCGCCTCTGTCTAAAACGGGAGATGTAGAGGATTATCTGCGAGGTTGCTTAGTTACTGTTTGAGCTATATACTTTTTCTAAAAGAAATCAAGTGGGAATTGCAAATTCCATCTGCACGGCTAAGCATTGTGGAAAAGAGAGTCAGCATTGTTGACATTTTGCTGACCATGGACTGAGTATTGAAGGACGGAGGATCCGTCAGCTTATGCCCGGAGACATTTCAATCTGTACAATGCAAAAAAAACTGTCCGGAAGAGAATAAGTATCCGTGTTCATAAATCTGAGTTTGCTTACAGTTTAAATCAATTCGCGTTGTGCCATTAGCCCCAAACCCTTACTATACTGATCAGTATTCTGTAGCCCGTTTGCTGCCTCACTAGTCGTTGCATCACAATGGCCTCAGCTCAAAACATCATCAAGTGCGCCGTCCTTTCTACAGGTCGCAGGATATCTTACAGTATCGCAAGAAACTCACAAGATGGCCTGTGGATTGTCCTATCCAACAGTTTCGGCGCTGACACCACGCTGTATCAGCCTGTTGCCCAGCGACTCGCTTCATCAGGCTACCGCGTCCTAAGCTACGACCATCCCGGCCACGGCCAAAGCACTCCCGTGAAAGAATTCGATAATGTCGAGATGGAAGAACTGATCAACGACATCGACGAACTCCTTCGCGTGTTGCACATCGACAGCATCCGCGTTTGGGTCGGCGTCTCACTTGGTGCAGCCAGCGGTATCTACCTAGCCTGCCGTCACCCAAAGTTGATCCAAAATCTTGCATACTGCGCATGCCCTCCTTCGTCTTTCGGCGCTCTCGGCATAATGCCACTTGAAGTCTTTGACAAGATGCGCGCCCAGGCTGAAGCAGATGGGACTACTGCGAATGTCATTCGGCAAATGCACTATGGCTGGGCGAGCAAAGAGTGGCTTGATGAACACCCAGACCAAGATGAACGGCTCAAACTTGCTAGTTCAACTCTGAGTCTCGATGGCTTGCGTGCGATGATGACGTTGCAGAAGAATAAGCGGTTTGATATGCGGCCGCTCGTACCTCAGCTTTTGGAAAGCTGTGAGGAGGTAATGTTTGTGAAAGGAGACCACGATGCTCATCTCAACCCTTTAGTGGATATGATGAGAGATTTGGTAGTCAAGACTGCGCGAGAGAAGGGTATCAGGGGTGATGTCAAGATTGTTACCGTGCCGGACTCGGGCCACGTAATGTACTTGGAGAACGAGAGCTATTTTGTTGATGTTATCAAGGAGTTCATTTCTTAGTCAGCTCTGGGTTAGCTAGTTCTTAACATATACGATTTTATTGGGATGAATCCTTCGAGGTCCTTGGCGTTGGCGGCATCTCGATGGCGCTAGTTTGCACCCTTCGTGTCAAGCTGCACCCTAAATGTGAGAATGCGCCCTGCGAATGAACACCTCGATGTTAGATGATGTGCATGACTTGGCATTAATTTTCAGAGAATATTATAAATAGCTGATCCTAGGGCTACTTTATGCCCGGTCGGTAACAAGGTTCTTTAATTAGCCTCCGGTCTTTCATCGTTCCGTCATCATCACCAGTCATGGGAAGCATCCATCAACCTCACTCAGAAACTTACCCAGACCAGAATGGCTACTATGGCCAGTTCGGCGGCAACTTCTACCCACCCGAAGCTCATCAAGCACTCGAAGAATTAGCCACCAAGTACCAAGAACTCCGCCATTCATCCTCCTTCAACCAAACCCTCAACAAGGTCCGCATCGGTCTCCAAGGCCGCCCAACACCTATCCACCATCTTGAGAACATCTCGCGCGAAGTCGGCGGTGCTCAGATCTTCGTCAAGCGTGAGGACTTGAACCACACAGGCGCACACAAGATCAACCACTGTGTCGGTTTCGCACTCCTCGCTAAAGCAATGGGAAAGACGAAACTCATCGCTGAGACGGGGGCTGGTCAACACGGTGTTGCGCTCGCAACTGCAGCGGCCTATTTCGGTCTTGAGTGTGAGATTCATATGGGAGGTATCGATACCGAGAAGCAAAAGTCCAATGTTGGTCGGATGCAAATTCTTGGAGCAAGAGTTGTTGCTGCTACCGAGGGGCAGTCTGCGTTGAAAGAGGCCAGTGACTCGGCTTTCAATGCATATGTTGAACAACAAGAGCATGCGCTATATGCGATTGGGTCGGCGATTGGACCTCATCCATTTCCACTGATTGTGAGAGACTTTCAGTCTGTGATTGGCAAAGAGGCGCGAGAGCAATTCCTCACCATGACTGATGGTACATTGCCTGAGCATGTCGTTGCGTGCGTCGCTGGTGGATCCAATGCGATGGGGATGTACTCTGCGTTCATTGATGATACAGAAGTGAAGTTGCTTGCGGTAGAACCGCTGGGACGATCCGAAAAACTCGGTCAGCATGCAGCGACACTCTCATACGGCAGACCAGGTACGTTGCATGGCGCAAAAACGCTGGTTCTCCAACGAGACGAAGGCAAGCCTGCTCCCGTCTCATCTGTAGCCTCAGGGCTCGTCTATCCGGGCATTGGACCTGAGATGGCCATGCTTCACAATGTCGGGCGCATATCAGTCTCAACGGTCGGCAACGACGATGTTATCAGCACATTCTTCCGCATGGCCAAGAGTGAAGGCATCATCATTGCTCTGGAGAGCGCACATGCAATCGCATTCGCCATACGACTAGCAGCGCAACGGCCTTCATCAGAGCGGATCCTGGTCAATCTATCCGGGCGAGGAGATAAGGATGTAGATTATGTTCTCGAGCATCATGGAACTGGTTCAGAGATTCAGAGTTGCTAAGGTAGTAGACACTGTTGTTGAGCCGACGAAGCATCAGCACTAGCTTGGGTGAGATGGCCGAGTTGGTTATGGCGCCAGGTTAAGGTTAACCTTAACACCAATTTCCTGGTGGAGCAATCCTCCTGGGTTCGAGTCCCAGTCTCATCAAACATTTCCTTTGTTTTTTGCCTTTTGGACGAGTAATACTTGACTCAGTTACCAAGTGGCAATATTTTTGTATAGCTTGGGATAGTGCCGTAAGCAATTTGATCGAAGGAGCTGGTCCCAGTGTCTCCCTCAACAGTGTCGCAACAACTTCTGTGCCATAATAGGTGAAGATTTCCGGCGCATCCATTGGCGGCTGTATGCGGTGTGAGAAAACGATATGGCGATGCATCCTGCGTACCACGAAATGTTCATGGAAGAACTAAACATCCACCGTTCGGCGTCCGCGATCCACTTTGAGCTGATGAAACTTTGTACTGGGGTACATTAGGCAGACGAACGGGTCAACGTTGCAAGCGTCTCCGTGTACCAGGTAAACATGGTCTTCCACAGGTTCTATTCGGTCTTCTCGGCCTGAATCATCCAGCCATCGGGATGAACTTTCAGGAGCGTAGAACTCGATATGGGTTGTTGGGCAATGTGTATGATAGCAGTACTGTATGTGATCCGTGGAGAAGAGTCTAAAGAGCCTATCTTCCAAGCTTTTGAGGGGAGCCAAACCGTTTGCGATGACTGTTGTAATTTGGTGAGGACATCTCTGATGGGGCGGATCTCCTGCGCCTCCCACTTCAATTCTTCCTAAAGCCTAGCCTAATTTTTCCGTCGCTTATCTTGTTGTCTCTTTCGATATCTGGACCTTTTTTTCTGACTGTTTCGCTGTGGCTCCATTGGGTGGGTTCTTGTAGACATTCTTTTGTACGAAAGAAGATAGAGAGTGCTGCGGAGATATGAGTTTTTGAGGATTGAGGGCCAAATATGAAGCAAAGAACACGTCTTAGATATCTGGGGAGCCCCTGAAGTGAAGGGTAGCGTATTTCTGGCTTTGTTATCCAATCAACACGCTCTGTAGAGGTGATAACACACGAAACGCGCGTTATCACATCGCGCATCCCTCCTTGCATATAAATCAACAAAGTGAGATGATAACCTCAAGAATTTGCAAGCTTGACAAATGTGCCTGGCAAATGTGGCATTGCAATATGCGTTCCGCAGAAACTGCTCCAAACACTCGTTAGGCGTGGAAAGGATCTCATTTCGAAACATCACTTCCTTTTATGCCAATTTGGCGAAGCCCGAGGTTGGGTAGCTTTCCTACTATCCATTATTCATAACGCGGTATCGGTAGAACAGATCCAAATCCTGGATATATATAGAACTTGGGTGAAATCTTACAGGAGCATTTACATGTCAACCCATTCACAGGGAAAACCCTGAGCAGTTTTTTCTCTCCTCCGTACAACAATTCCAAATAAAGAGTATGTGCTAGGTAATGCCTGCACTTAACAGTTGACACCAACAGATTGGCGAATCCACCCCACAATCCTACTGCTCAAAACGGGAATAGCTATTCCACGATAGCACGGATGCACGTGATTTAGTTCCTATGGAGTCATGACTCTATGCTAAAGAATTTTGAATGGAGCCGTAAAAATTAGAGAAATTCGACAAATTGACCGCCATAATGACAATTGCAGAGGACCAACAACTCGGACTTTCCGAATACTGGGATAGTCGCTATGCGACCTCAAATAGCAATGATCCGACCCACGAATGGTTTCGGTCATTTTCGCAGGTCCTTCCATTTCTACAGAAGAACCTCTTAGAGCAACCAGGACGGACAGCTCAGGATGACCCAAGGGTTCTTCACCTTGGCTCGGGCGATAGTGTCAGTCGACTAATAATCGAGATTTTGCTACAGTACACTAACTTCAGCTTAGGTCGTCCCTGCTGAACTTGCCGAGCGTGGTTACCAAAAGCAATTATGTGTCGACTTTTCTCCCGTAGTGGTTGAAATGATGACAGAAAGACATAAAGAGATTCCAGGAATTCAGTGGAGCAGAGTCGATGTCCGAGATATGCCCTCAATTGAAAGTGGCTCGATAGATGTCGCTTTCGACAAGGGAACATTGGACGCAATGATTTACGGCAGTCCTTGGAGCCCCCCTGACGAAGTGAGGGAAAATACAAGCAGATACTTGAAAGAGGTACGTGGATGGCTATTCTTCCCTGGAAAGGATTACGTCTAACAACTTGTAGGTGCATCGTGTGCTAAAGGCAGATGGAGTGTTTCTATACATTACTTTCAGACAACCCCATTTTATGAAGCTTTTGCTGAATCCAGATAGCATCTTTGAGATGGAGATGGAGGTACTAGGGGACGGTGGAGGCTTCGACTACTATGGTTATGTCATAAGAAAATCTCAATAAACTCCAGAACTCTTATCAAGAACGGCTTCTGTATCTGTTGGGAGGCAAAGTCTTTTCCAGTGGGCATTTAAAGAATGATATTATAATAGACTCCGTGATCACAGCCCAATATCAAGACCAGTAAATTAGTAAACACCACTTCGGACAAGTGAAAATAAAGATCCTCTCCACTTTCCCCCATGAAAAGAAGGTCCACTCATTCTGTTACGCTTTCTTCATCAGTCTCCGATTCTTCCTCTCCCAGCTTTTCCTTATCAGCCGTGCATCTCTCACTGATACCGTAGTATGTAAAACGCGACGGTGCGTTGCAAGGGATATCATCGATATCAAAATTCGCAAATACCAACTCGCGCCTGATCTCAAGAGCCAAGTAATTGTCATTGAAGAGCTGGACATATACCGGCTCCCGGATTGCTCCCAGGTTGTGGATTTTGGTACTACAATAATCCGTTGGCGTGAGTTTGTCCAAGTCAAAGGCAATATGTGAGAGCAGATGTATATGGCCCGAGAGCTTTTTAGCTCGCAGCGTCCGAATCTGTTCCTCGTTGAGCTTCCCGCCATCGAATCTGCTGCTAAACTTGATGAACATCGCAGGAGCGAGCTCAGGGAGGTGCTTGATGTGCTATTCCCAGAGATCTCCGGCCTTTTCCGCACCCTCAGAGACTTTAATCTTCTGAGGTTCCTTCCTCCTCCCCTCTCTTGATTCCTCGTTCATTTGTTCTCTGTATTTCTCGCGCTTTTCCCTCATCTCTTCCTCCCATTGCCTCTGTGTTCGCAATTCTCTTGCGGCGGCGCCGATCCATCTTCATCTCGAGGTACTCGATGTCATCTGGATCGTTCTTGTCGAGCTCTTTGTCTGAATCTGGGCCTTCCGTGTCTAATTTCATGTGATACTCGCAAATATCGTCGGTGCCATAATCATAGCCATTTCTAGAGGCGCAGGAGAAAGTGGAAACACTAGAAAGATCCTCATCATAATCTTCAGGACGTGGCTCGTTGTCGTCGCACAAACTGTTTTCTCCACGATGATAGCGGTCTGTCAATAGGCCTTGGACACGATACTACCAGCTCGGTCTAGATTTTACACCCCGAAACATTCTAGGCATTGTAAGGTCGATTCTGGAGGGACTTGGGCAATGAAGAGACGGTTCACAAGATTGTGATAATTTTAATCAAAGAAATGAAGTGACAAGCGACGTAATTGTAAGTCATATACTCATACTTAGAAAGCCATCTAACGGCGGATGAACGATAGTCCTTGAGACATGCTGACATGGCTTCGTGGGATCTGACAATCTACAGTAACCTTCGCGTCACCTCCTCCTCTCGCCGCCATATACGTCCGTGGTATGTCCAATCAGACGTCCGACGTTCCACAATAAGTCCTGGGCGAATGGTTTAGTGGTATAATACTCCCTTAGCATGTTCCGTCCAAGTTACAGATCGTCGCATCTGGGAGTGGTCCAGGGTTCGATTCCCTGTTCGTCCAATCACGGTGGTTAAATCCCACTAACATCCTCATTTTTGCCCTACAAAAGCCACTGACATTTTTGCGTGTCATTACACGACTTGGCCATGCAGCATCACGTCTGGCTCTGAGCTGAGTGTGTAACCGTCCGTGGCATCTCAACAACCGTTGGCTTTTTGTTTTTGTCTATTGTTTGTGGAACAAGTGAGGTTGAGTTATGGAAACGAGGGCACAGTGGTGAATAGGACGCAAAGGCACTACTTATGACGGGGTTCATGTTCCTTGTGTATTTACATGAAGAATACAAATGATCATGTAACGCAATTACGCGATGTAATGATATCCTGACCGGCATCAAGACACCTACTCCTTCGATCCGGCACCACCTGTTGCCCTCTTCTTGTCACCGCCATCAAACCACCCAACATCTGTTTGAAGGAAGAAGCTTTCAGCGTCAGTGTCAGCGTCAGCTGGAGCACGCTTTTTGGCGGAGGAATCCTCAGAAATCGCACGTTTCCTGTCGCCTCCGTCGAACCAGCCGACATCGGTTTGGAGGAAGAAGCTCTCGGCCTCGGCCTTCTTGGAAAGTTGGCTGTTGGAAGGCGTAGGTGCTGCCAAAGCAAGTAGGGGAGCGGTGAGCACCAGAATATGAGAGGCCTTCATAGCGTTAAGGCTTCTGGCTCTTGTTTCCGAGATAAAATATGATTGTAGAATACAGTTGATGAAGTGGCTGTCGTTCGCTTGGATTGTCTTATGATCATGATGAGCTTATATCCTTATCTTATTCTAATCATCTCGGTGCAATGCTGTGCCAAACTGATCTTATGGTCCTTCGATACGTTCTTTGAACACAAAGTAATCTCGTCATCTGCGGGGTAATGTCACGTTGTGCTCACTAATAGCCATGTATTTCGAGGATCGAAGTAACAGCACGGATGAGGCAAGCCGAAGAGCTTCCGATGGCACCTGTGATGAGTGTGTATGGAGAGCTTTGCAGACAGGGTCAAACTGAATTATGTGACGACTCATTGGATTGGGTCTTGGCATAAGCCTACGAATGATTTCCTAGGCTTGAAAGTCTGTAGTCCATGTCGTGACTGGTGGATAAAGGCTCAATCTTACATGCGTCTTGGCACAGCCTAAATCCTACAAGAGGGGATAAGTCTATGAGAGGCAACTATCTACAGAAAAACAATAATATCACCGACATAGTGCATCGCGAGCGTAATTGAGGGCTCGGCATAGCAGTGGCCGAATGGCAGGATAAGATGAGTCGCACGTCAGCGCTAGAGCAAGATGGAATCCCGTTTATGTTTGCCATATTTCGGTGCCATTCGTTGGGTAATTTTCTCAGTGTCAAACTCAGGCTTGCTAACTCTTTGAGAGAAAATGTCCCGATCTTCCTTGGATGATCTGGAGAGTCATGAACCTCATGATCGGCTGTTGAAGAATGCTTACGACCATCTCAAGGACTCGCAAGATTGGGAAACACACATTGAGCGATTCTCGAGGCAGATAATTCCCAAATACATGTTTTCCATTATAATTGCGTCACTCTCACTCAACGTTCTTCTGATTGTCTCATCTCTTGGCCTATGGGCGACAACAAGATCACCCTTACCTCCATGGCCGGACACTCTCTATTATATGGTACCGTGGCGGAAGAGTCCTTAAGAAATATACTAACTTTAGAAGCTCCAGCGCAGAGCGCAGTCGAGTACGAAATAGTTACTTTCAATTCAGACTTCCCTGAAGACCAGTAAGTGATTGTACTCCACCTTGTGCCGAATTATACCTAACTGTACTCATAGCTCGGGAACTACAAACTTCTATGGCGCATCTCCAAAACTAGAAGAGGCTTGGAAGAATTTAATGAAGCCATATCTGGTTAGGATATCTGGCCATGAGGCATCACAATTGTCCCGTCCTACGTCGCAGATCTCCAGAGATCCAGACTACTACATTACCAGTCTTGATGTATACCACCAACTGCACTGCCTCAATGATGTTCTGAAGATGGTAAGGGACTTTAACTCGACAAAGGGAGGTCTGGGGAAATTACAAACCATGCACAAGTTTCACTGCATTGACTCTATTAGACAGAATCTTATATGCAATGCTGACTTGAGTTTGATACATTGGTATTGGGCACCTCAGGATCGGAAAAACTTTCCAAATGCCACCACGACTCATATTTGCAGGAAATGGTCATCAATTGAAGAATGGGCGATGGATCACAGGCTTGATCAAGATGACTATGATCCAGGGACGAACATTCAGTAATGTGGCCGTCCAAATTATAAAGTATTTTGCTTCGTCACTTCTTAATAGAATAAGCAATCAAGACCCGAATCTGTCGGTGATCCACGGTTAGAACCGCTCATCTAAACATTCGTATCAACTTCTGTAGGATAGGAACGCCAGTGTTACTGGACAAGAGTTCTTCAGGACAATCTTGTTGGAACCAATTTTCGCGACTTCAATCGAGCATACCCTGCAGCGACATGGGTTCAAACTCCGACGGCTCTGGCATAACAAATAATCCGGTCGCGTGGCCCAATGGCAAGGCGTCTGACTACGAATCAGAAGATTCTGGGTTCGATCCCCAGCGTGATCAGTTCTTTTTGCTACTTCATAAATACAGCATGCTCTTTTTGCATCTGTAATGATGTACACTAGTAGCGTTCAAATCCATTCAGTCCTTGCACTGCTCCAGCTATCTAAACCTTGCCCTCGACTTGCGACTTCTTGACATACTACAACTCGGAAACTACGCATGTCGTCCAATGTTGGGTATAGAACCCATAGATTGTGTTTTGCAACCCTAGGTACAGCGTAGTAATCCTAACTAGCGGTTTGTTCCCGGGCTCTCGTATTTGCAACTTTGAGACGTTTTAATTCATTGGGATCATTGCGGTAATATAATGTGTTCGGAATTGGACATCTGTTTGCTGTGGCCATATCGGAATCAGTACCGGGCAGCAAAGCCTCATATCCTTTATCGAAAAACGCGGGGTAGGGGGGGCCTCACCGAGGACTCTCCGTGACTAGGAGGCTAGTCAGCATCGCCACGCGCACTTTTTTCCCCAATGCAGCACGCTAGACGCCTAAAGCTTGCCGTGTCTACCGTCACCCCAGACCAGGGGTTCCGAAGCATGATAACCGAAACCAAGATAAAGTTCCGAGCCCGCTCTTGTTATTCTCCCTCTCGCAGAAATCGAATTGCAAATCAATATGTCTCTCGATATGGCATCTCCTGCAGTTGACAATGAGAAGCATCTTGGTTCGCAGAACCAGGATGAACAGAACTTGGAGCGCCATGGCTACGTTCAGCAGACAAAGGTATGAGATTCTGGTTCCGAGACGCGTGGGCGTTCTAACTTGTCATGATAGCGCAACTTCTCGCTTACTGCCATGGTTGCGACATGTGTCAACCTGATGGCAACATGGGAAGCACTATCTAGGTTTGATACCCGTCGCCGTTGCTGTTTGCCTCAAACTGATCTTTCTCCGAAGTACACTCGCTGCTGGGCTCGTAAGCGGAGGGGCAGTATCCCTTGTTTACGGCGTCATCGTGGCCTTTATCGGATCACTCTGTTCTGCCAGTTCCTTGGCTGAACTCGCATCAAGGTAAGCTAGCACATTCACGTTCTGTGTAAGTGCTGACGCGTCAATTCTCAGCTATCCTACCGCCGGCGGACAATATCACTTCGTCGCCAAGCTAAGTCCGAAAACGAGCCGACCCTTGACCAGCTGGTTCGCTGGATACATCTCGTGAGTCACGATCGAACTTCGATACAAACGAAAATGCAGACTGACAGGTTCAAGAACGCTAGGCTGGATAGCTTCTGCTGGTAGTGCCCCCTTCCTCGCCGGAACGCAAATCCAAGGCCTCCTCGTCCTCAACTATCCCGATTCCTACGTCTTCCAAAGATATCATGGCACACTGCTGTTCTGGGCTGTCCTTCTGGGCTCCGCTTGCATTTGCATCTTCTGCAGTAACAAGCTGCCGCTCATCGAGAAGTTGACTCTCGTGCTACACGTTACCTTCTTCATCGCAATCATAGTCACAATGGCCGTGACTTCACCGACCAAACACTCGGCCGAATGGGTCTTTTCCCACTTCGAGAACAATTCTGGATGGGGCAACGACGCCGTAGCTTGGAGTATAGGACTTCTCAGCTCTTGCTACGTCCTTATCGGCTATGATGGTGCCACCCATCTTAGTGAGGAGATGAACAATGCTGAGATGGGTGTACCTAGGGCTATGGTTGGATGTCTCCTGGTTAACGGTCCTTTGGGGTTTGCCTTCCTCCTTATAATTCTCTTTTTCATGGGAGATATTTCGACGGCTTTGGCTACACCTACGGGGTTCCCCATCATTGAGATCTTCCTCCATATGACCGGCAGTGTTGCGGCTGCTACTACCATGACTGCTATGATCACTGTTATGGCTTGCTTGTCGACAGTTCCTCTCCTCACGGCAGCGGCTCGCATCATGTGGGCGTTTGCTAGAGATGGAGGTAAGACAGTTTGATCGTTTTGAGTTACATGTGACTAACATAACATTTCCTAGGCCTTCCCTTTGCTGAGCGTATTGCAAGCGTTGACAAACGTCGACAAATCCCCACAGTATCCATTGCCGTTGTCAGCTTCCTGCTTATGCTGCTGAGTCTCATCAACATTGGTTCTACGACAGCCTTCAATGCTATCCTATCCCTTGCGGTTGTTAGTCTACAGGCCTCGTACCTCCTTCCAATCCTCCTGTTGATCTGGCGGCGCTTATTCCGCCCGGATACTCTGCGCTGGGGTCCTTGGAGGCTCGGCAAAGCAGGCCTACCCATCAACATCATTGCAGTTATTTATCTCATGTATACCTGCATCTTTCTTCTTTTCCCTCCCTATCAGCCAATCACTGCGGTGAACATGAATTATGCATCTGTTGTGTTGGGTGGCGCTCTGGTGTTCGGCTGCATCTATTGGCCTTTGAGGGCAAGCAAGCGATATGTTGGTCCACTGACCGATGCTGAAGTTTTAGAGGGAACACTACATTAGTTTGCGTTGTTAAATGGGATACTTTCCTTCAATAGATATGGGCCATGCCAGCTAATCACGGGCTGCGTAATAACATTTAAAGATTGCTTACTATCTCAAAGCACGATCCCTCACTAAGTAATTCTGGCAGGGATTGTGGTTCATTGTTGTGACAAGCCGTTGATCTCTTTATCGGGACTGCCCCTGCCACTGTTTTACTGCTATCTTGCCTAACAATATGGTAATATTGGCTGGGTAAGACTTGCTTAGGTGGCTGGTGTCCAGGACATCTAGCCCAATCTCAGCCAATCAATTGATATCCACATGACTTTATCAGCGGAACCCACTTCCGATTTCCGATTCTTCACCTATCTCATTTCTTGGACTAACTACCTTCTTATCTGTCTGACAAGCTACAAAGGTCTGTTAGTCACGTCGCTAAGTAGGGGAATCTCCTGCATGACTTTGATTCAAAAAGCGATGATCTTATTGCACCTTTAGGGTTGGCAGCTCTACATGGATCAGTTTACTACTTCTTCGGCATTGACCCGAAGGCGACAGAAATTGAGGAGTGAGTCGGACCCTGAGACTATACCACCCTATCTACCTAGACTAAGCTAATCATCTTGAGATGCGAAGGCGGCTGTGTTAGCTGCAAGAAACGCGTGGGTCCAACCTTCGATGGCTTCCTAAACAGCTTGCTAAACGCTGCCGCAGAAGCTGAAATGCGATGAAACAGAGCCTGCTTGTACTCGCTGCATCAAATCCAAACTGTTATGCCCTGGCTATAAACGTCCAGTAAAATGGTCGACTAAATACGAGATTGACTACGGCATCCATTCGTATGCTGGTCCCAGCTCAGGGCACTCGCGTGGCAGTGAGGAATCGCCATCTTCTCAATCTAACACCGACAAGGCCCTTGTGTTGTACTCCCCTCAGGAAGAATCCTCCAAGCTCTTAACGCACTACTTCAAATCAGCATGCGAGGTTCTATCTTCATTTGACTCACCTAGTAACCCTTATCGTTCGGATCTGCTAGAGTTTATACGGAACTCCCCAATTGTGTTCAATAGTGCCTTAAGTGCATCGGCAGCCCATCTAAGCCAGCAAGAACATGACACCTCTTTGATACCCTTGACTTTCCAGACGGAAGCAATTTCACATATGTCGAGGGAGCTCGCCGAAATACATGTTGCCCAACACACATTGGCTCCTCTTCGCCCCTCAACAACGCCAACCATAAGAGATGACCTGATGTTGGGCATCACACTCATTGGGATGACCTCTGTATGTGCCTTTACTCCGCAAAGATGTGACGATGCTTACATCTCAACTTACAGAGCTGGCACGATCCTTCTTCTCTCGGTCTGTGCCATTTTCATGGTGCTCGCCAAGTATTCAGTATTTGGATGAATCAATTCAACCTAACGAACCTTCAGTTACCACCTTACCGCATCCAGCGCTTAATGGCTTCATCCATGATCTATTGGGAAGTTATGGCCTCTTGCTTGATTGATCAAGAGGTTAGCGCACTTTCATACCTCGACGTGTTCTCAACGCTACCGCCAAAGACCTTTTGTTATCCGTGTCCATGGACCGGAGTCGGCACAAATATTCTCATCCGTGTTGCCAAATGCATCACATTAGTACGGCAGAAGCTGCGTCTGAGATCATACAACTGTTCAATGGGGGGTCATACAGATGTGTCACTCCGCAACCTCGATTTACTCACCCAAACTTTTACTCTGAGTCTGGACATAGATCACTGCCAAATACCAACTCCTGAAGCGATACCCAATACTGGCGATTACAGGACTCCGTCAGATCATCTCTGTAAAGTGGCTAAGTGCTATCAACTGGTTGCTCGTCTTGAGCTTGACCGAGCATTCCCTGAAGTCACACAAAGCATACAGGATGATCAAAATCGAGATGCAATACTCTCACAACATATCTTAGGGCTTGCAGTGAAGATACTAGAAATCATGAAGACCATTCCCGAGGATTCTCGAACTATTGCCATTCAGACCATCATATTCCTGGTAGCGGGAAGTGCACTTGGAATCAGTTCAGATGCAAACACCATTATCAGAGCCTTAGTCGCAGGCTGGAGGAGGTTTGTGCTTGAGAGACTGCATAAGTCATTCTTATCTCTCAAACTCCAGACGATTAATAGGGCAGCTACTGTGCTTCAGGGGGTTTGGGCACGGATGGACTCAACGGCCATGGAGGGTTATGATGCTAAGAGTCCAATTTTACGCATGCATTGGATTGATGTTATGGAAGAAGATGGACTGGAGACTATTCTAGGATAACCCGAGAAAATTCGCATCGTTCCTTTATCATCCCCTTGGGAGACTGGCGGTGCTCCAGTCCGTTTCGCGCTCATACTGATGCAGTGTTGTGAAAGTCCGAGAAAGCAACGTGGAGCTCGCAGAGTCGGATAATGAATGTAGATCATGAGTGCAGGACTTTCGGTCTGATCAAAGTCCGAAGGCAGCCACAACGTATCATTCTCCTTCATGGCTATCTCGGTTGCTGGCTTGATAAGAAGGGAGAATGTCATCTAGGCCCTTGGAATAGACTTTCTAGGATGCTTCTCCGCACACCAAAGAAAGATACAGGTGGGGGAGGTCGCACTTTTTTTCTGTAAGCGGAAAGGTCGTGGCCGATGGTACCCTGCATTTCGACCATGATGCGGGGAAGCTTCGTTTTTGATAGGACTGTTGTATCAAAAGCTTCACGGAATTTACGGAAATCAGTAGTCATGGTAGACGATATTCAGGTGTGAACTTCGGTAAAGGTACCAAGTAATCACTCATATGGTCCTCAAAGATTTGCTATAAAGATGGCATCGTCTCTCCTCAATGAACAGTTTGCTCAAGACAAGTTTCTCCCCCTTGACACCATTCTCTTAACAACACTATAAAAATTTCTTGAGTCGACACTTCATATTCTTCCGCTTCTAAACCATCTTCACCAGTCATCATGGTTCCATCAGCTGCTTCAGAGACCTCAGACTACATCCCTGTAGCTAAATGGCCAACCCTCCAGGAAATGGCCGATGGCTTCAGGGAGCACCTCATGCCAGCATCCAATAAGCTTCAGGGCAAATACTTTGAACATACTTACGACAATGGTTGGAAGATATCTCATGACTTTGGTGACGATAGCGTCACGTGGAAGATCCTCGAGGGAGAAGGGGCAGGTCTTACTGCGCCAGCCAAGTACGAGGCTTTCGAAGTACGCCCAGATATCTTCTTCGTCGACTTCCTCAAGCCTGACTACAATGAAGTCGTCAGCTTGATCACTAACACAGTCACTGGACAAGCCATTGCTGCTGTATCAGGCTTTAAGGACGACAATGGCGAACGCAGGACGTTTACCTCTTTCATCAACGCAGTCGCATTCGGAGGGAAGCCAGTTGAGCCATTCCAAGCCACTGATGAACTCATTGGGAAGCACGTTCTGTACCGATATACTCCCCGAGATGCTTATGAGCATGTTTATCTCAACAAGGGTACCATGACGTGGCATTGTCTCAGCGGCACAGAGAGGGGTATCGCAGATGCTGAGAAGTGCCAGATGCTCAAGCTGGGAGACAACCTGTACATGCTGTTCTGGACTGAGACAGTTATGCCTGTTGAGTCAATCGTTGTGATCGACTTGGAGAATATGAGGTCTACTGGGCGTTTTTACTGCTGGGATCCAAAGCCAAAGGAGGCTGTGCACGTGCGATTTGGGTCTTATGCTACTGTTCTAGCAGAGACGTCGCCGTTGGAAACGTTGAGAAAGGTTTCGCAGAGCAAGCTTTAGGACAGGTGTATGCTAGAGCATAAGACAATAAAATGACATCTGCGTTTGCCAGCCTTCAAAATGCTCATGATTGAATGTAAATGTACGAATTACAGGCGAGACTTGTTGTCATAATAATATGCATTGAACAACTCAAGTGGGAATGTCCCAAATAAGCCGTCGTCGTCCATAGTCTGCGTTACTGGGCTGTAATGATGTCGCTTTCGAAGCAATGGGTTCAGAGAATAAGAATCATTTCAGGAGACAGTCAAAAATGTCTTCAACAACGTAACAAAATGTGTTCTTTGAATGTAGGATAATACTTCCAAACCCTCTGTTCTAGGGTAGGAGTATAACGAAATGTCTTGGTGGAGTTGGTTTAGGTCATGGCCACTTTGACGAACAGCATCCCTCGTAGGGTTAGCGAACGTACCTAGTAAAAGTTAGACTGGCATTTATCAAGATCAATTGAGGATACAAAACTTTCTTGGCTAATACGCCAATTTCTAGAAGCTCACTCCGCACGAGTGCCAAGCAGCCACGAATCCTTCGCGCCTGATAACCCACTTGAGTTTTGACAATGATTCAAGCAGATAGTCAAGATGAATGACTCGCATTGGTCTTGTTCTCTTCAATTTTCGTATTACGCCAACGAACCATGTAGTAGGCAAGCCACAGTCAATGGTGACTTCAATAAAACATCGGATATAGAGTTCAGTCTCGGAGCGGTTTATCCGAAGCCGTCATGGGCGAAGCTCCAAAGCAGTTTTCATTAGTCAATTCATGACTCGCAAAACAATCTAGCAACCCAACTCGCTGATTAGGCAATTCACTGCAGATGCTGATCCGCAGCTTTCATATTGCGTTGAGACTATAATAACAGCTAAAACATCGGCCCTATGATCAATCACATTTACTAGCTGCCCAGCAAGCCTCATGACAGAGTCTTAGGCTTAAGCTCAAGAGACCTGAGTCGCTATGATCCACTCGTCATGCCATGGGTGTTGAACTATTGGAAGCATTCTCGAGGCATGCCAAGGGCGTTGAATTGTGCTCGACAGCCTTAAAATGCAAGCGTTCGGCCAAGTGAATGATCGCCAGACGCGCTTATGAGATTTCTGGGATGCTCGATCTCTTTTGTTAGGATCTACGATGCAACTCACAGACATTGATTACCACCACGATCTACATACCTAAAAACGTCTAGCATTGCTTCTGCTCGACGCGAAACAGCCACTCAAAGGGCTCCATTCAAGCCCACTATGTAGTTTCCAGACCTGGGGAAGCCTGAGTAATTGTTGGGAGCCATCAGGTAAATACATGATTTCCCCTTATTCTCGAGATTATACCCTTTTTGTGGGTTCCCCGAAGCCCACTACGCGCAGAGTTTTCCTTGTGTAACAAAGGTCCAAGCACAAATCGCCACTTGACCTCATTCGGCCCACAGCAGATCATCCGGCGGTTCTCCGACGCTAATTACCGGACAACTGCATCACTAACAGTCTAGCCAATCTCCTAGGCCCTGGGACGAGATCTCAGTGGAACCGCGCTCCGAGTAGCAGGAGAAGTAGAAACTTGTCGCGCCCTGTCAGAGCGTTTTTTCTCGTGGCAGATTGGCCCAAGTCCGAAGGCCCCTGACTCAAAGGTCCCGACCTTCTGGAAGCGCCAACACGAGCAGGGCTAGCCTCCCCGTCATGAAGATCGAGCCAAGATGGATCTAGATAAGACGCAAATCATTGCCGCGCTTTCCTGGTCACGCCGCTTGGATAGTCTGTTACAGGAATCCCCTTTTGTCTCTATCTCCTGCACTCCACAGACTAACCTATCCCGGTCTGGATTCTTGTCCGTCTACTCGTGGCGAGCGAGTGGTGTTTTGCCATGTCTGCATATATAGTCGATGGCGTGTTGCCCGCTCGCTCGGTTAGCAGAAGAGAGTCCACTCGCTGCACCCTGTTCTTCTTTCTTCTTCTCTGCCACAGGAGCTGAACGAATACCACCATGGCGATCGAGAGTCGGGCGACGCAGATTGCTGCCATCGGTTATACTTTTGTAGTCCTCTCGTCGATTGCGACATGTCTTCGCGTCTACTGCCGAGGATGGATTGTCAAGGCGTTTGGCGCAGATGATTGGCTTGCCCTCATTGCCCAGGTAGGACAGGACGCATTGCCCCTATTGGTAAGACCCTGCTAACCTAGAAAGTTTATGTTTATCGTCTTTTGCTCCTATGAGATCACTGGTGTCCGATACGGAACTGGACGTCACTTCAAGGACATCGAGCCGGAGAATATCCCCAGAGCGATGCAGATGTGGTGGACATGCGAACCAACCTACGTCTTGACCAACATGGCCATCAAGGCCAGTATCGCTATCTTCTTGTTGCGAATTTGCATTACACGTACGCACAAGATTATCATCTGGACCATCACTGGAATCACAGAAATCTACAGCTTGTTTTTCTTCCTGCTGTTCGTCTTGCAATGTCGACCTACATCACTCTTCTGGCTCCGATATACTAGCAATCCTCCCGGAGGTAGCTGCTTGGACGCCTCAGTGGTTGCCAAGGCCTTCTATGCTTACTCCGCTATCAGTTGTTTGTCGGATTGGACCTACAGTTTGCTACCCATTGCCCTGGTTTACAACCTTCAAATGAGCAAGAGAACAAAGATTTCTGTCGTCGGTATTCTGGCTGCAGGTGCTATGTATGTGTCAACACTCCTTTACCAGTAGCATAAGTTTACTGACCTTGAATACAGTGCCTCTAGTGCCACCATCATCCGCTTCCCTTACCTCTACTCCCTCACGGACATCGACGACTTCCTATACTCTACCTCAGATGTCGCTATCTGGTCCACTGTCGAGACTGGTCTTGGCATCACTGCCTCAGCCGTCGCAACACTCCGACCCCTCCTCCGTAACTTCCTTGGTCACGGATCATCTGCCGACGGACAGGGAAACTCAGCCAGGCCTTGGCAGCGTACAGGTAGCAATCACCCAACAGGAGGTTACCTTCGCAGCCACGGCCAGAACGGCGAGGAGGTCTTTGATCTTCACGACAACGCTGGCAAGCGTATTGGAGTCACCACCATCATCGACCACGACGACAAGTCAGATGGCAATGCCGAAACAGCTAAGCATGGAAGTCGATCAGAAGCTTCTGACTCTGTTGCAGAGCTGCATGGCTGGAATAGCAGCCAGTCAGATCTGGCCGATGCAAATGGCCAACCACGCGCCCAAAAAGGATGGAATGTGTTGGTCAAGAAGACTGTCGTCCAAACTCGAGGATCAGACCTCGCATAAGCCGCCGGACTTGGTCATGGCATGAAAGTGTAGAGTAGATATAATTACGAGGCAGGGAGAAGACTTGTTTCTCTGTCCCACGATACCCTTAGCGCTTCCCTTTTAGCGGGTCGCCAATGATAACACGTTTTAATATTCTTCTTCAAGTCCATTCTGTGGTGATCAAGACATGTGAAAGGTAAGACATGGTTTAAACTTCCATGTATGACGGCTTGACACACAACATTCCGATCTACCGCCGGTGTCGTGTCGATCCCGGAAAGTAAAAGAAGCTGTAAACATCCAATAAAACGGTTGGAAAATGATACAAGATTTGGCACTGTGGATTCGAGCTGAATGTAAAGTAAGATCAAGTTGCAGATTGAGTTTGATCAGCAATTTATAGTGACGGAAACCATTGGTAGGGTCTGCAACGGGACGATCCCGGAGCCGAAGTTAGTCTTTGTGGATGAAATGTCGAGACGCATCTGTTCATGATTGACAAAAGCTGAAAGCGATGCCAAAATTGCCTGGCAGAAGTTCCATGGTTTGAAATTGTCCAGTGCGTTGCTACTGATTGTTTTCAAGTATAAAAGGTCAGCAAGATTCCCAAGTTCTGTCTCATCCCAGCTTCCTCTCAATCACAACAGAACATCAACACTCTCATAACCCTATCTGCTCATCATGGGCGACAAGACTGTACTTGAAAGTTGCCCTTCTCCTCTTACGTCTTCTAACAAGAGATGCAGAAAATTCGCTACACCTATCGCGGCTACGAGTCTTGGCAGGCCTCTGAGCCCCAGCTCAAAAAGTAAGCAGACCTTTATAGGATACCCTTCATCACTCTAACAAGATCTCTCTAGGCTTATCCAGGATGACACTGGCGTTGAGTACTGGATTGAAACCAGATCCATCCCTCCCATGGGAATTCCCCCGTAAGTTACCATTAACTATGCTAGCGTCGGTAATGCCACTAACCATCAGAAGTCCCGTAAGCAAGGATTGTGTTGAGAAACTGAAGGGATTGGATGGTGTTGAAGTCAATGAGATAGAGGAAGATTAGTTGAGCCACGCCATGACAACAATATCTTGTTGATGGGAGGCTATTTAAATCGGGGGAATACCTAGCTAAGACTTATCAATCAATTACATGTTCCCAGTAAAATATATCCGAGCTGAGAGTACTTCTGAATAATGTTGTTTGAGTCCTTTTCTTGACAGTGGAACCAGTGAAATAGTGTGTGACAAATCAGAGTTAGCATATCTGATACATTGGCGCCCGCAATATCTTCCAAACTTGGCATGTAATTTAACCTTCGGTCTTTGTTAGCCAGAAACGTTCAAAACTTTCATGGTAACCTTTAGCGTGACGACGGCCACTTTCCGCGGCCAGCTCCCGAAAGCCTCCAGCAATTTACTCTACGGCGGAGCTCGATACTGGCCAGCTAGAATGGGACTAGAAATAGAAGCGCCATGGCGGATATGGTTGCGAAAAGTTGATTTAAGTCGTTCGCAAACACCTACTGATTCACAATTAGCCCTGGTCTTTGTAACCTCTGGAAAGGCTGCATTGGCACTATGGCATCGGCAATCCTGTGTATAGGTCCACGAACCGTGGTCCAACGTGGGACTCATGTAAGTTGCCTTCCTGGTATTCTTGCTTTCCCTTTATCAACATCTCGTTCAATGACTGACTCATGCGGCCGAAGGTGTTGCTTACAAGACACTTCTCTATCTCTGTGGGCCGCTGTGGCATCAACAAAGTTGTCTCATCGGCTGCAGAGGCTTTAAAGGACATGAAACCAAATACGACGGTTCTATGCGGCGGCTTTGGTCTTTGTGGTGTCCCAGACACTCTCATCAATGAAGTCCTCAATAAGCCTGATGTCACCGGGCTCACAGCTGTTTCCAACAATGCCGGGACTGACAACTTTGGGCTTGGGAAGCTCTTGAAAAGCAGACAAGTGCGCAAAATGGTTGCATCTTATATCGGAGAGAATAAGACGTTCGAGAAGATGTATCTTACGGGCGACATTGAACTGGAACTTACCCCTCAAGGCACTCTTGCAGAACGCTGCGCTGCTGGTGGTAAAGGTATCCCGGCTTTCTATACGCCTGCTGGCGTCGGAACCGTTGTTCAAAATGGCGACCTCCCATCTCGGAACAAAGCTATTGGATCTCCTGGCGATGCCCAATTTCCAGATCCCAAGGACGTCAAGGTATTCGATGGCAAGCCATATCTGCTTGAACGCAGTATCTCAGGAGACTATGCCTTCGTGAAGGCGTTCAAGGCAGATACACTAGGAAATTGTCAGTTTCGTCTTGCAGCTCAAAACTTGAACGGTCCAATGGGCCGCAATGCTAAGATGACAATCGTTGAAGCCGAGCATATTGTTGAGCCCGGAGAGATCTCCCCAGAGTCCGTTTATCTACCGGGCATTTATGTAAAGCGAGTTATCCAGAGCACTGCAGCGAAAGGGATCGAGAAATACACCTGGGACGAGCAAGACGTCAAGACCTTGGGTCAGGGTGAGGTTGCTGCAAAGCGAGAACGCATCGTCAGACGAGCAGCGAAGGAGTTCAAGAATGGGATGTATGCTAATCTTGGAATCGGCATGCCTATGCTGGCAGCCTCATTCGTTGGACCTGATGTTGATGTCTAGCTCTAATCGGAGAATGGTATCCTAGGTCTCGGACGTTATCTATCCAAAGAGCGTAACGAAGCTGACCCTGATTTTATTAACGCTGGTAAAGAAACAGTCACTTTGAAGCCTGGTGTATCTGTTTTTAGTAGCGACGAAAGTTTCGGTATGATCTGTAGTGGCTGTATTGATGTGACTATCCTTGGTGCTATGTAAGTTAGCGTAATAGGGGACTTGGCGAGTTGGATGCTCCTAGGAAAGGTTAAAGGCTTTGGCGGCGCTATGGACCTCGTTAGTAACCCGAGTAAGATAAAGGTCATTATTACGATAGAACATATAGATAAGAAGGGTAATCCTAAGATATTAAACCAGTGCTCTTTTCCTCTTACTGGCCGGGCGTGCGTATTATGTATTATTACGGACTTAGTATGTCGCTATCACGATACTGCTCTTAGATTATATTAACTCTTCTCAGGGAGTGTTTGACGTAGACTTTGCTACGGGGTTAACGCTGGTCGAAATTGCTCCTGGTGTTACTGTAGATAAGGTCAAGGCTAAGACTAAAGCTCCTTTTACTATTACTGAGTTATTAGAGTTAATAATAGGAGTGTAAAAAGCGTCTTTGTAGGAAGGCCAAGTTTATATCAAGACTATTTAAAACTATAAATAATAGCTGCTGTGAATTAGGTGCTTCTTAGGTGAAAGGAATGTGATAGACTCCCTGAGGCCTACCTTTATTAGAGCTACTTCCTATGTGACATAAACCGATAAGCTCCATAAAGGCTAGAGATAAGGCCTTAAATCGTATTGATAGTCTCCTTATGTAAGGGTTATGCTCATAATAGCAAGTGGGCAACTTATTATTAACATATAATGACTTTCTATATATAAAATCTATGTAATCTATTTAATGACAGAGAACTCCCCTGGAGGGGGTTATGTGTCCCTCTATAAGTGTCAGGTTAGCGGTTGCTGACCGGTCACTTTCCCCGGGCGCTCTCCGCGGCCCCTTGACCAGACCAGCTCAATAGCATCAAGATTATTACAGAAGTAAGGGCTTTAGGCTAGAATCTGATTCGAAAGTGTGGGGATTTAGTACATCTAGGGTACTTCTTGGGGTTAAGCACTAATTCAACTACGCTAGTTAGGGCTCATTCTTACAAGTAGAAATACATTAACGCAGGCACACTATTATACTGCGTTAAGGTCAATATACCCGTATAAGCCGGAATCTCGAGAACCAGAGTCTCCAAGCATTAATCTGCCTTAAATTCTAATCAGCTTTCTGAGTTAGCAGTAGTCCAGAGTCATTATGGCCTCCACAATATGGGCCTAAGAGGGTTACACCGCGCGCAGTATCACTAAACAAAAGTGCCGTTCTGTCCGCGGGGTAAGAACAAAGCAAATAAAATGCAGATCATTTAAGATACAGATGAACAGGGTTCTAATAAAGTATAAATGTTATCAGAATATGCCTTCTAAGTGTTAGACTATTACACCAGACACTCGAGACAAGCAACACTTGCAGACAAACTATGGCTACTAAGGCTCTAGTAACATGGGCTCTAGCCCTTCAGTTCAGCAATCTCACTGAACCAGTCATTGATATAGCGGTTAAAAGCGTCTATAACTGGGCCGGCTATGCTATCGGCAGCTACGCTTTACCCCCAGCAGGTATTGCGTACAAGGCTAGTGTTCCCTTCATCGGAGCCGATGGAAACTCATCCATCTTTGGGACCGGCAAGTACGTTGATGTTAAGACCGCAGCTCTTATCAACGGTATTGCCTCCCACGCTGATGACTATGATAACACCTACCGAGATAACCCTATTCACCCCTCTGGACCTGTGTTGTCTGCTCTGTTTGCTGTTGCGGAGTGGATGGCACCTGTGTCTGGCGAGGATTTCTTGGCGGCCTTCGTTGCTGGTGTTGAAGCGGAGTGCAAGATTGGTGTTGCTGTTTTCCCGGAGCATTACAATGTTGGATGGCGTAAGTGTGACCAATCATTCTTCTTGGGGGTGCCCATACTGAGTGTCATCAGACATTACCAGTACCGTTGGCTCGGTTGGTTCAGCTGTAGCTGTCGGAAAGCTTCTCGGACTTGACACTAAACAAATGCAGAAAGCTATTAGCATAGCCTCCGTTCAGGTCATTGGTATGCACGAGTCTTTTGGTACGGACACCAAGCCTTTCCATGTTGGGGCTGCAGCACAAGCAGGTCTCCAGTCAGCACTGCTAGCTAAGAGTGGTTTTGGAGGATCTCTCGAAGGCCTGGAAGCTAAGAGGGGTTGGTCTCATGTTGTCAGCACTCGTGAGAATCTGACTGCCGAGATCTCCACGCTCGGAGATGTTTGGGAGATATCCAGGAACACGTTCAAGCCATACCCATGCGACAGGATCATTCACGCTGCCATCGATGGCTGGATTCAGATTCACGACAAGGCAGTGAAGGATGGCCTCGACCTCACCAAGATCGCCAATGTCACGGCCCGTACTCACCCCCGCGTTCTGTTCCTGACCGATGATCCCAAGCCCGAGACAGGTCTTCAGGGCAAGTTCAGCGTCTATCACGCAGCCTCTGTAGCACTCCTTTTCGGCGAAGCAACCCCAACCCAGTTCACAGATGAAGCTGTGCATAACAAGACTGTCATTGAACTCCGCCAGAAGGTCAATGTTACAAGTGATGACAAGGTCAGCGAGCACGGGGCGTTTGTTGCTGTTGAGTTTGAGAATGGAAAAAAGCTCGAGATTCATGTTGAGCACACGATTGGTAGCTACGAGAATCCCCTGGATGAGAAGTTTCTCCATACCAAGTTCTTGGATCATGTTGGTAACCAGATCGGAGACGTTCGGGCGAAGAATGCTTTGAGTGCTTTTGCTGGTATCGCCAACATGGCAGATGTTGGTCAGATTTCTCAACAGTTCAAGAAGTAGGGGTCTTCAGCGTACAAAGCTGCACTCATCATCTATCATCTGTCCAAAATATCTTATAAATACGTAGACATGCATACAATACCACAGATACCTTGTTGCAATTTTACCTACATTTAGACTCCAATACATTGTTGATAACTCAATATGAGTTCACATGACGTAGTAGTAGATGAGTTAATAATTACTTTTTAATGACTTATTGAAGATTTGCAGTATTAGAGAACAACCCCGGTTTGTTCGCTTTGTTGTCGTGTGACAATGAAGACGCACAGCTATGCGATTCCGCAAGACAATTATGCTGATAAATAAGGGGTGTAGATCAAATAGCTTGGGAAAAGGTGATGGATTTGTACCTGTATGTATGGAAAATAAAATGAAGATTTGGGCTATCAGCCAGTGTCCATCTCTGGCGTGTTCGCCCAGATCTATGTCACGGATTGTGAGTTAATCTTAGACATGACAGCAAAATCACAACTTTAGAGTGAGACATGAGGCAAGTACCATTGATTGATCTATTCCCGCTGTGCTACAACTATCTGTCAAGGTCCGGGGCTTGATCTTGCTTCTACAAGGAGTTTCAATATTATAGAACGTATCGGAAGTCCTTGTTCTCGAACTCGGTCTGATCCCGCATACCAGCCTCGTTACTACGCTCCTTGTTGGGCGCACCGTAGGTCTTGTTACGGTGTCTGTTAACCAGGTACATATACACTAGAGACAGAGAGTCAGCTAAAATTTCTATGCTGGATATCAGGCCACTTACCAAGAAGACCAAGGTGGCAGCAAAACTTGATAGCATAGCCGACTAAAAGTCCGATAGTAGCACCGGTGAAGTGAGGAGCCTCAGACTTCTTGACGACGAAGGGGCCGGCAAAGTTGCCCCAGCAGTAAGCAGTACTGACGTAGTACGTTAGTCAGGTGTCAGAGGTTCATTGATGAAAGACTCACAAGACCAGCGCGCTAGCAAGGGATCTATGAGTGTAACCAGCCATGTTGGATGAAATGGTGGTCAGAGACACAGTGAAGCCAACAGACTGGGTGTTGACCAGCCAGAAGCATACAAGTCGGCCCCAAGTGTTATGACGGGGGAGGTATGCCATGCATGCAGCAGAGATTGTGCAAAGCATGTTGGCAACCGTAGCAGTGAGAAGTCGAGCTGGCTGTTGTTAGTTAACTGGTTGGGTGCTTCGTAACGAGGGTTTGACTGACAGTTTGGAACGTTGAGAATGAGGCTTCCACCAATGATCAAGCCGATGATCTGGACAGCATCTCCAACGGACTTCAGTTGAGTAGTTCTGGTGGTGCTGAATCCCATGTCGCGGATGATGATGGTTGAGAAGGAGTTGACGACACCATTAGGGATGGCGCTGTCAATCATTTATTAGCAAAAGGTCAGTCTTTTGTCGTGACGAGGATTTGACTTACGCAGCGAAGACCGAGGTAAAGAGCAGAAGAGTCTTGGGATCAGTGAAGCCGAGGACGACCTGATCCTTATCGAAGGCCTTGTTCTTGATACCTGTCTCGTTGGATGCTACTCTCTTGACTGCAATGAGACGCTCGCGATGGTTGAGGAATCGGGCGTTAGAAGGTGAATCGGGGAGTAGGAACCAGATGACGAAAGCCCATAAACAAGTAGCGCCACCGAGCTGTAGACATATTAGCCGTGTCCTAAGGATGCTAAGCGCAATGGTGACTTACGATGTAGAAGATCAGCTCCCAACGCTCAGGCTTGAGGTCGACAGGAAGCTTGGAGACTCCCATGGAGATGTATGAACCGACCTGTATAGGTCCAGTTATTAGCCAGACGACTTTGGTCGCTAAATTCTCTTTGTGACTTACAATGCCACCCCAACCAAGAGACGAGTACCAAATACACTGGCGAAGAGGAATCTCTCGTCGGGTGTACCAGAAACCAGTCATAAGTGTCAGTCCAGGTGTAACAGCAGCCTCAAAGACACCCATGATGAATCGCACAGCCAGAGCACTCGAGTAGTCGCGGCTCTGAGTCATGATGATGACCATGAGACCCCAGAGGAAGACACTGATAGCCATAACCTTTTGCGCAGGAAAGCGACCGATGAGCCATCCGCAAGGGTATTGGCCAAAGAAATAACCAGCATATACCACTGTATATCTGTATTAATAGTCGATCGCGCGAGGGGAGGTGAGGAATACTGACTTGCAGAGAGGTAGTTGAATTGGTTGCCCTTGAGGCCAAGAGCCTCTTGATATCCGAAAAGGTTGGCATAGTTTAGAGAGGTCTTGTCCATGAATTGAAGCGCTTGGGTAACGAGGAACGTAGGGAGGATAACGAGATCGAGCTTCCATCGCAGTTTCTTTGCCTATAATCCTGTCAGTAAATGCAGTGTTTAATCCCAGTCGTGTTCAGCGTACCTCTGCATCCGAAAACTCAATGTCTCGAGCTTCAAGGTACTCGCTGTAGCCAACAGCATTTTCTCGATCGTGAATATCCATCTCAGTTTGACCGCCCTTGAGCTCTGAGTCCTCAATAGCCTCAACGCTAGGGGGTGACTCGACGATAGGCTTAGGCGTGTCCGACATTGTTTCTCAAAGTCTTGTTGCTCAAGTCAAGTCGAGAGAGGATGGAGAGAACTGAGTTGAAGACTGAGACTGGACAAGGGGAAGCTGGGGTAGTATTTATCGAGCGCATGCTCGCCGAGTCAATCAGAAATTTAGACAACCTGGGGTAGCCTGCAACTTCTCCGCCTTTACCCCATGGGGCCTGGCTCGACTCCGCATGGCATTGGCCAATTGAACATTATCGGTGAACTGCTGGAGCATCCCCACGGCCAGTCTCCGCGGATACAGACCGACGAAGGCTGTCGAGAACGCCACTGGCATTCATTAAACCCAGAGAATTGTTTAGCTGCCAACCAAGAACTCGTATGAGACTGAAGAGGACTATCGACAAGAATAACTACGCTTTTCCCCCTCATAACACTGATTGCAGCCTTTCACACAATAGAATCATCACATTATGGGGCAATCATCTTCACAACAATCCACCAGTGAGCCATACCTTGCTAAACCAAGTGGCAGCTGCTGTCTCAAAGGCACGATCCACTGGGGCGAGTCAAGAGGCACTTGGGAAACCATCGCAAACGTCGAAACATACATCTCAAAACCAGCACCCGAAAAGGCAAATGGAAACATCCTACTATACTTTCCAGATGTATGGGGCATGTTCCCCAACGGGCTGCTAGTCATGGATGCTTTCGCAGACGCAGGCTATCTAGTCTTGGGGCTCGACTACTTCCGTGGAGTAGGTTAGGCTGACATGAAATGCTTAGAACAGAGACTAAAGACGATACAGGACCCTGTTTGGAAGCATCGCAAAGACCGGCATACCCAAAATCCTGACTTTGACTACGAAGCCTGGAAGCGCAAGCACACTGCCTTTGCGGATGTTGCTGTGCCCAAATGGGTAGCCGCTGTCAAGAAGAGCTATGGAACAAACACAGCAAAGTTTGCTTGTGTCGGCTACTGTTTCGGAGCGCCTTACGTGTGCAATGAGCTGAAAGGTGACACGGTGGCAGCAGGCGCTTTTGCTCACCCAGCGTTCCTCAAGGAGCATCATTTTACAGATCTCAAGAGTAAAGTCTTCTTCCTTCGGTAGCTCTCTGTCAGTGTTGCTAATTCTTTTTTATAGAGCCTCTATTTCTCTCATGCTCGGAAGTTGATCACACGTTTGATGTGCCTTCTCGACGTCGAGCGCTGGATATTCTACAGACCAACAAGAAGGTCTTTCACTACCAAGTATTTTCTGGTGTTGAACACGGATTTGCTTTGAGAGGTGACCCCAAAGATCCTTACCAGCGTAAGTTCCAATAGTGAAGCTTCCCTCGACACCTACTGACACGGCATAGGCTGGGTAAAGGAACAGAGTCTGGCAGGTATCGTGGCATGGTTCGATTATTGGTTGTCGCAATAGATAGGTATACCAAGATCAATATATGAAAAATAGACTCTTAGTTGTATTCTCGTCGACTACTACAGCAGTCTTCAAGCTCCGATTGGCGAGTTAGACTTGAGCCATCTCTTCTATGTTGAAGTTGCTCAAAGAACACAGAGCACAAGAACAGTCCCCCCATAAATTGAAAGGTCGCTACCTACAATGCGCCCGTAATGGAGGTTTGTGATCTGTCGCCTAGGGGATTCTTTGGCGCGTAGCAGGTATACAGGACGACCGAATGAATTGACGCGCTGAACACACGTGGTCACTAGTCTGAACTCTGAAGATCAAAATTCCTTAGTGCAGGCCACTAAGAGTCGATAGACATGTCCAAATCTGAATTGAGACTGATCTCAATTGACAGGCAAGATTCCGGGAGAAGCCCGAGTTTGGGTATCCCCATCATTTCCCCCGCAAGTGGCCCTCGTGACTCTGTAGTCAATAGTTCAGAGAACAAGGGAGTTCGGCGATTTCCCGCGCCGAATGCCCGGAGGCTGAGTGTGGCCATCGGCCGCGGTGAGCGACGATCTCTCAATATTTGACTGCAAGGTGAATAATATTTATTCTTCGATGCTGAATCTTGTGAGATATATGAATTCGTTTTGCTATAGATTTTGGACGTAAACCATCCATCGGCTGTAAAAGCCAACATTTTGTCAAAGCTACTTCATCAACTCACGTATTCCGCAATGGCACCACCTCGAGCCTTCGACTTTTCTGGAGATGTGGCAATCGTCACGGGTGCCGGATCCCGCATGGATGGTGAGTCCAAGACGTACAGTCCCCAGGGGTTACAAATGTTATTACAGGTACTTAGATTAGTCATTCTCAGTGGCCAATCTAGGTATGCTAATCGCTCCAGTATTATCTCCATCTATATATAAGAATAATTATCTCTTATTAGTCTTCTTTAATTCCGTTGTGGCAAAAATACCTAACTAAATCGCGGAATTGCACATTTGTAACCCCTGTGGACTGTACCCCAATTCCTGTCCCCATTATACTAACCCCCTGTAAAGGCGAGATTGGCAATGGTCGCGCGGCTGCCATCCTCCTCGCACGCCATGGCGCCAAGGTCGCTCTTGTGGACTTCAATGTGGACTGGGCGAAGGAAACCAAGCGGATGATTGATGAGGAGGGCGGCATTTCAGAGGTGATCCAGGCTGATGTCACAAGCGAAGAGTCTTGCAAGAATGCCATCGACAAGACTATCGAGCTATGGGGCGCTCTTCACATCCTTGTCAATATCGGTAAGTTGAATCGCATGCATAATCATAGCGAGAGACATGCACTGACGGGCGAAAATAGTTGGCGTTGGCGGTGCAATGGGTGATGCTACAACAATCAACCTCGATGCTTGGGACAGAGACTTCCGCATCAACGTCACAAGTATGGTCATGATGAGCCGATATGCGATTCCTGAAATGAGGAAGCAGGGCCGTGGATCCATCATCAACATGTCGTCAGTTAGTGGATGTAAGTATCCTCTGTTTACCCCCAAAATGTCCAAGCTAACAGGGTCCTGCAGTACTCGGCGGCAACCCCAGTCTGCTGTACCCTACCACCAAAGGTGCCATCATCCAGATGACACGGGCCATGGCAGCTCATCACGGCCGTGAGAACATCCGTGTCAACTGTGTCGCACCGGGAATGGTGTATACTCCCATGACAAGAGGTCGTGGAATGACAGACGAGATGAGACAAGCGAGAATTAATCAGAACTTGATGAAGAAGGAGGGAACTGGCTGGGATGTTGGCTATGGTAAGTAAGCCCAAACCCTTGTATCTCTGTGACTTTGGCTAAAACCCTGAAGCTATCTTGTTCTTGGCTAGCAAGGAAGCTGGCTGGATCACAGGTCTGATCATGCCTGTCGATGGAGGCGTAAGTAGCCTCAATCTCCATACCATAACGTGGGCCGCGGCTAATACTTTGCCACAGACTACTGCCGGAAAGGCCGATAGACCAGCTCTCAAGGCTGATACACTAGCTGAGGCCAACACTGGTATACAGAATTAGATTTGTCGTCAATGCGATAGTTTTAAAAAATATTACTGTGAACTGTACTGCTTTAGAACCCTCAGACGTTTGTTTAGTCTTACATAGACCTTGAGACCATAACAGTCAGTGTCTGTACCCGCCTGGACACGCTGATACCTTAGGCGACTCATATCCTTCCTCCAAAGCACCATACATTTCTCATCATCTTGGACATAATGTGTGAGCTTGTGAAAGGTATTCGAAACATGAAGAAATAAAAACTGCTCAATAATGCCTAAACCGGTTCATGTCTCATCATTTCATCAAGATCAATCTGTAGCTCTGGGTAACAGTCCAACGAGGCCATAGCATCCATGCTCATACTATTCAAGTACGCATCCATGTCAAAGTCATTCGGGCTTACGGGGTCAAGATACGGAAAGGCTGGGATGTAGCTGTTCATGTTAGCAGTGACCGTGTTGTCGGATAACGACTGATCAGGTGCTGGCCGTTGAACTGGCGTCCTCTTCAGGCCTTTTATGATTATGTGCAAGCTGCGCTCAAGGAGCGGACATCTTGCCATGCCACGGTTGAGGGCTCTAAGAAAGGTCTGCATAGTGGGATGCGTGGCACCATCATTGTTCTTCGCATCTTCGAGCACAGCTGAAGCACCTGTGTAGATGCAATACCCCATGAGATACGTGATATTCTCGAAGCCAAAGGTTGATTCAAGCATCAAGAGGAGTTTCTCCATGCTGAGCGCTGCGCTCATACAGACTTGGTAGTAGGCTGGTGCTGACCAGAATGGGCGATGGGCGAGGATGACCGTGCTGAAGTAAAGGAGGCTATTCACAGTCAGTAACACAACAGTCAGTCAGCAACATGGGGGTTAGGAGCTTACTTCTGAGAGATAATATGGGGAGGCGGACATATGTTGGGTAGATACTCTGGGTCATAACGCAGATGCACTGGTGATTCGGCACGCCATGTCTCTAGACGTGCCTTGATATCGTTCAGCGACGACTCGGTTATAGCTCTGCTTCGTTTTGAGTAGAGTTGTACTATTATGTCATTAATGATGACAGAGAGCTTACACGAGTTTGCGAAGCATGACATAGCGTGACTTTTCATCACGGGGTACTGGCTCGGTGCTAGTCTAGTAAGTGGTGAAGTGTCTTCGTAGTATGGCGACCATACATCAGACTCTGCAGAGTCATCCACTGTACGTAATATCAGATTAGAACTGTTTAGTCGCTTCGGGGCGCATACTGAAGTCAATGGGGCTTTGCGGCAGCTCGGTCACTGCTGGAAGTCTCCCTGTGTAAAGGCTGATAGCTCTGCAGGCCCATGTAAGCGAAGATTATGCACAGTTCTCGAAGATGGTCACTCACTTGTCCCAGAAATAGCAGCTCCAGAATAGCCTCTTTCGGATTTCCAAGTCTACTGGGTCTAGTCCCTTGAGGTCGGCTATGTCAGGCCCATTATGCTGCAATCCAAGGTCGGCGGACATTCTGAAGGCCATCCCACTATACAGCCATGCTTGGGAGATGGAGCCTTGAGCGAGTTCCCGGGCACTCAATTGCAAAAGAGCTTGGGTAGTAGGTATAGAACTGGGCTTCTGTATTTCGTCACCGAGGAGGAATCGAACACGGGAGAAGAGTAGTTGCGCGTGGTCACTGTCGTAGTATTTCGAGGCATGAGCGCATAACACGAGGAGGAGAAGCTCAGAGTAGTAACGGCCGCCGGTCGTCATGTCACCTGGAGGCGAGGGAAATTAGTCAAGTGTGAGACATGTTGTAGCACCCAAGATACGTACGCATGAATGCCGGCCGGTACGCCCACATAAACATGGGAGCAACCCAGGTCCAGTGCAGGTGAAGAAGCTTTGCCATAACCTGTCGAGGCAATCCAAGTCGGAGCGATGCATTCCCAAGCGCAAAGTCCTCCCAAATGGTCGATTCTCGAGCTCGCGATACCAGGTAAGCGCGGACGTCAGTCCTCTTAGATCCGTCCCCGCGACTCATCGAGTTTGTAGATGGCGATGCGAGACCAAGAGGCTCATGAACAGCAGATGTTGGGCCGTAATAGCATATCTTGCCGTGTTCATCCACGCTGAGATCTATCGCCAATCCGTCTTGCGACGCACCTTCGATACCTGTGGTTGGTCGAGGAGGATCTTGGAGGCGGCTTTGATGTGTGGCAGGCGACGTTTTCAGGGCTATGGGCTCTATGTTGAGCCCTGATGATAAGGGCAATCGTGTTGACAAGTCTTCAGCAGCGAAGGAGCTTGATGCGGGAGCTACACTCTCGGCAATGGAAGCTCTCATGTTGTGACTCGTGTAGCTGTCACCACCCTGAAGGCGCTCAATCGTCTCCTCGGCTTCTTGAAGCTTGCGCGCCATGGCAACAACTTGCGACAGCGGCGGGGGTTTGTCATAGTGACATTCGACATGGTAGACCTCGCATGTTTTACAGGTTGGTTGACTCCCTTCACATCGAACCTAAACCATCAAACAGGTCAGCAAGCGTATCAAAAGCTTATACGCAATGAACGATGAGGAACAATGGAGATTCTGACCTTCTTTGCACGGCAATTGGCACATGTCAGACCTCGATACTTGCGAGACGTCCGCTGTTTCTTGGAGCGAGCGGAGCTCTGTCGCTGCCCTTGCTCGTCATTGGTCTCCATGTTTCCAGGGGGAAAGGAGATAACACTCGATCTTCTGATAAGCTCGGATCACGTAGAGAGAAGTGAAGAATTGGCTTACGGTGAAAGCTGAGGGATTATCGTCAACACTGAACTTGACGACTACGGAGGTCCATACCAAAAGTCTTTGCTGAGGTGAAGGTGACTGTGGCTGATACACCCACTTTTGATACAATACCTGAGATACATCAAGCGAGATAAGACCTACTAATTATTATTAAACTATAGCAGTTATAGCCAGTAATTTAAATTAATAATACCCCTAAAGACCCTATAGCTATAAGGGTATTATAGGGCAGTCTCCTTATATCTTTCTTATCTCTTGTATATCTGTGTACCTGACAAGGATCTGTAATTGTGGCGTAAGTTATCTTCAGTAAAGACTTTTCGTACGGACATACATATTCGCGTGGATGATGAAGCGTAATTGGCCCGGGCAAGCTCCGCGGAGTGTGCGGGGAGAGCGGGCAGGGAACTAGAGCCCTGGAAGAATTAATTGATGGAGATGGAGATGGAGATGATTCAAGGCTTATAACATTTACAGTGATACTCTCATGAGCCTGCCTCTGAGTTTTCGGTAGTATCATAAATCCTCTGTTCAATATCCACAATGAGAGTCCCTTACATCCCTAATCCTCCTCCAACTTCTTCCCCAGAAGAAGAGGCAATCGTCGTTGCAATTGCGGCCCGCCGTCATCCCCGCCCCATACAACCCCTCGATTTTGCACTGCTGCATTCCCTTCACGTCGCCGCTGGCTGGAACACTTTCGCCGGCGCCGTCCGCACAAAGACGTCGTTGGCAGATGATCTGCGGAGAAATACGGTCGATACAGAGTACAGGGTTCAGCATTCTCAATGACTCAATCCTCACACCGAAGGAGATGAGACGAATAATTGAGAACAGAGGTCATATTTGCTAGTTTTACCATTATTCTGACAGTTTTTACCAGAGTGCATATGAAAAGCTTCCACTCTCCAGTCCCTAATGCTCATCATTCTCGTACAAACAATCCGGCCATACCCATGCCAGTTCCAATACACATACTCACAACCCCCAGCTCACCGCCATTGGCCCGCCCCAAGCCATGTAGTAGCGTACTGGTCAGTCTTGCACCTGTAGCACCAAGCGGATGCCCCAAAGCAATGGCGCCTCCGTTAGGGTTGACATTATTATTCTCGTATGCCCTTTCGAGACCTAGTTTTCTCAAGCAATAGATTGCCTGGCTTGCGAAAGCCTCGTTGATTTCCCATCTGTGAATATCATTCTTCGTGAGGCCAGTGCTGTCCAGTAGCTTTGGGATCGCAATCGCCGGCCCGACACCCATTTCATCTGGCGCACAGCCTACTGTGACTGCGGAAACAAATTTGCCCATGATGCTGCCGCCCAGACCGAGTTCATTTGCTGTGCTGCGTCTCATGAGAAGTGTTGCAGCAGCGCCGTCTGAGACTTGAGATGAGTTCCCAGCGGTCGAGGTTCCGTTCTCTCTGAAGGCCGGTTTCAACTTTGCTAGGCCTTCCAGACTTGCCTGAGGTCGAATACCATCGTCCGTATCGACGACAACGTCTCCTAGTCCGTCAGATTGCTTTTGCAAAACGGGGACAATCTCATCCAAGAAAAGTCCAGATGCTCGGGCTGCTGCCGCCTTGAGGTGACTGCTGACTGCAAAAGCATCTTGATCCTCCCGCGAGATACTGTAACGCTCGGCGACATTTTCCGAAGTAATTCCCATTGGAATAATGCAGTCCAAGGCATCTTTCACAGGAGAATCTCTGAGAGCGGGCCAGAGGTCAGTTGGGATAGCTCGGCTCCCGTAGTTGCGCGTCATGCTTTCCATTCCCGCTCCAATTCCCACAGAGATCATCCCTGTCCGGATCTGAGAAGCTATGGATGAGATGGCTTGGAGTGAAGAAGAACATGCGCGGTTGACAGTATAGAGGGACGCGGTGTTTGGGTATCCAACGTGGTTCATAGCCATGCGCGCAGCTTTAGAGCCTCCAAGCTCAGACAGTACTACACCGACAGCGACATCCTCTATAATTGACGGGTCCAGGTTGGGCACTCTGTTGATTGTTGCTTCGAGTACAGAGGCAAGAAGCTCTTCAGGAAACGCGTCTTTGAAGGATCCTCGATTCGCACGGCATATCGGCGTGCGCAATGAGGATATAACTACAACGTCGCTGGGAGCCTTAGCAAGTATAGAGATAACTCCTCTTGGTGGGAACATGACTGATGGACTGGTAACTTTTGGCACCTTGACACATATAGTGATTCATTTCAGGCCAGGTTTGCATTTTAGCAAGCAGGCGGCATTTTAACTACAGTTGGAACATATGCTCCGTCCATGAATTCGCTTTTGGACAATCATGTATTGTCGTCACCCGAGCCACTTCCTTTCGGGGATGTTCCACGGCCATATTCCGTGAGCATGATGAATGAGAGCAGTCTCGAATACAGTGCTAAAGCAATTCAACGTTTCGAGCATTTTAACAATTATTCTATACAGGGTATTCCGGACCACTGCAGGGTATCTTCATGTTTATTTCTTGGTAATTTGTGACCAGACTGGTCTGGATACTCAACACCTGGCGGAACACTTGAATACGAGCTGGTCATTATTATGCAATCAATCGACTTTATACTTGTGAACTCTTGCATGTTTTATTAAAAGAGAATGAGAGGCCTCATAGGCTATATTGTGATCATCGTGCATGTCATTTGTCTCCATTACAAGTACTCTGCGTCTTATTCACTCCCCAGAGCTCCAAAGCATTATCCCTAAAGAGTCTCTCCTGGAGCCATTGCTTCCCCTCGGTCAAATCTGGTAGGTGAGACACCCATGGCCTAACGTCTAAACCTTCAAATCGTGTGTGAGGCCAGTCTGAGCCAAACACAACTCGCTTCGGAGCTTGCTCGAAGAGCTCCAACGTGACGGGGTCAAGATCCCCCCAGACATCAGACTCGAGATGGCTGAGACGGTATGCGCCAGATATCTTGACCCACGTCGTGCCTGTCTTCCAAAGGCGGATCAAAGATTGGAAACCCTTGATGTCGTGGGGGTTCACAGGACCCGTTGTCTTTGGAAGACTTGGATCACCATGGTGATCAAAACAACGCGCACGTCGAGAGTGGGCAAGAAATCTTCCAGTTCTACGATGCGCTCCATCTTGGTGTACAGCTGGAGAACCCAGTCGAAAGGCTTGATAAGCTCGACGTATTTGCTGATCTGACTCTTGAGCTCATCGATAGGCGTATCATCACCATAAGTCACGAGATTGACGCGTACAGCGCGAACGCCCTCGCTATCCGATCGGCGAATATGCTCATGCGACATGGTATTTGGGTCAAACAGCGCAAGACCCAGTGCTCGTTCATTCCCAACCGCACGAGGGTCAAATCATAACCGTGCGTTGCGGTCTGAACGAAGAAGACATGGTCGCACCCGATGCTGTTCTCGAAGATCGCATTCTCCCAGAGCTTATGAACAGCAGGCTTGTAAGGAATGTCTTCGACTGGAGGGTAACGCACGGGATGCATGATGTGAAGATGTGAATCCCAGGCGCCGGCTGGTTGGTCGTTGTGATAATTGGAACTTACATCGGCTTGGGTCTGAAGGTCCCGGGGCATGTTAACTTTGAAATGTGATGAGCGTGAAGGAGTGTGTGTATGTGTGTGTGCTTGAAGATGAAATTCCGAGTCTGACGTGGCCGCTGGTTGCCGTCATGCCGATGTTCCGTCTTTGAGAATTGAGAAACGAGCTGGCCTGGGTGGTATTGTACTCGGAAGTCGGCAGTGGAAGTCGGCAGTCGGCAAAAGCCGCCATCGTAGATGCCCAAGTGCCTGTTAGGATGGTCCCCGATTGCCCGGGCTGTTTCTTGGGTGCATTGAAATGCTTTTATTCGAGCCATGATCGGTTTGTACGACCTTGCGTAGGCCCGTTCCAGCATCCTCAGTTGCACCGCAGAAGGTTCTCTTGACGTGGTCTCAAGGGGTCGGAAGACTGGCTGTCCGGTATCGTTGGGATTGACGCCATGTCGGATTTCGATATCACTCCGGCCAACGATACGCATCTTCGCGGCGGTACATCCAGTAATGATTTTGCCGCATCGTAGGAGTGGTGAGCATGAATGCAGCGATTGCATGGAGACACGTTTGTGCATCAACACGTCAAAGTGGGCCCCGACATACTGAAATATCGAGACGTGAATCACGTGGTCACGTGGCCAAGTCGAAGCGTTACACAGTCTGATAACTTTTGACAACGGAAAATAAACCTCAGCCTGAGGTACATTCCACGCCGTTACGGATGTTATACAACAGGTAGAGCTTCTTTCTTGAAGTGGTCTGTCACACAAATCCATGCGCTCCCTGCGAGACATGATGTTATCGCCGATCACCGACTTCCGTGGCGAAATCCAACACGAACGAAACAAGGCTCGATACATTTTCTTAATCTTAAGCGCTACGACATGATTAACGCGCGGGAATTCTCAACTAAAATCGAGCCAAGAAGAAGAAGCATCGCAGTTTGCCTTTGCTGCGCGGCAAAAGACGGGGGTTCTCTGAGGTACTCAAACTCCGGCGTTGTTCGATGTACCTTTTCATATCTCCAGATCTTCGAGACGCCTTAACTACTCGAGCGTGCTTATCTGAGGCTGAAGCGACAAGCCGGATCCATCCATGTTGGCTTGGACTTCACGAGCATTCGCCCCCAGTAAAATAAGGGGTTATGGACGATATTCCGATTGTCACCAGGAGGAGAGAGTCGGCTTTCCTCATTTGGTATTCAGACCCCAATACAATGGAAACTGCCTACTCTACCACAATGACAATTAGAAAAGGGCAAAAAGAGGTAAAAGAGAAGGGTCTGGCCGGGGATTGAACCCGGGACCTCTCGCAAGCTAAGCTATAGGGTTTTCCCTAAGCGAGAATCATACCACTAGACCACCAGACCGACTTAGAACAGCAAGCACACTGGTGCTGGCGTTGGTGCGGGAGCCGCAGTTGGGTGTTTTGTCCTGGCGCGGAACAGAAAGGAGAAATGACTTAGTGAGTTATTCGACGGGAATCTGTGGGGAGGTCAATGAGTGGATAAGAAACCAGCCGCGAAGATCAACCGGTTGACACCGCTTCTGAATAGAAGAATTAATGCTTGATTACGCAGTACTGAAACATGCAGATAATGCATCTGGCCCAATGGAAGATCCAGGCAAGGAAATGATGGGCATATGTGTGATCCAGACGACATGTTCAAGACCAATGCACGTTAGCCGTATCTTAGCCGACTATGGGAGCAGACACCGTGGGACGCAACAGATTAAAATCGTGATGAAATTGAGGTCAGAGGCAAGCACCCTATATTGAGTACCAAAAAGACCTTTCCATGTATTGAGCATAAATCGTAAAATATTTGATCGCACTTGGTCCTCTTGTGCGGAGTACTGTGAGCAACACATAGCTGTTTTGAACAGCTCGGGCGTAAAAGTGATTGGGCTGAAAACGGTTCTTGATCCATCGAACCGAGCTACGATAAAATCCATTTCGCTTGACTTTGGCTAATTTATCAACGTCTTGCCATATCATCTGATCACTTCGTATCTCCAAGTCGGACACTCAGATGATTATAACTTGCGTGAAGTAAAACGTATCGTTTGAAAGTCACGCAGGTCCAGGGTATGACACTTGACGCGACAGTCAGGGTGGGTCGCAATGGATGATGCACGCTCTCTATTGTTCTCAAATTGAAAGAGGCTCTGATTCCAAATTTATGCTGAATAAAGAGGCTGTTGAACTAAACCACTGTGCCAAAGGCCTGCACCAAATGTAAGGTCCCTACACTAGGGGCCTAAGGCAACAGGGCTTATATTTTGTACAACAGAGGCAAATTCTCAATATGACGCGTCTGACCATTCATTTGTGTTCTAGTCGCTTGGGCCGATGCTAGTGAGACTGGAATTTTTGATCGCGTCGTGGACCTAGCTCTTGATTGGTGGGGTTACGAGATCGACAAAGCTCAGTGACTTTTGCTGCAGCGGTCATGGAGCCATGCCAACTCAGGTAAGCGAAGCGTAGGTAGCCAAGGCGCGAAAACAAGACAGTGGACAAGTCACCAAAGGAGTCAAGCAAGTAAAAGATGAAACAGTCATGAGATTCAAGCTAATCTAAACTATATCACAGTCTCTAATAGTAAGTAGATTATCATGTGTATTAGATTGGTCTCTCTAAAGACCTGTCACCATCGCAATGCGCAATCGCGCCAAGACATCGCGTCCAGGACCCCATCGTCTAGATCTAGGCAGTTGTGGTGGTAGAAGCATCAGATGTAGAGGACTCCGACTCAGTGCGTGTGCTCGTGGTAAAGGTCGTGGGCTGGCTGGAAGTCTCGGAAGTAGAAGAGGTATCAGTAGCGGAGCTGGAGGTCTCAGAAGCTGATGAGGAAGAAGAGGTATCAGTAGCGGAGCTGGAGGTCTCAGAAGCTGATGAGGAAGAAGAGGTATCAGTAGCGGAGCTGGAGGTCTCAGAAGCTGATGAGGAAGAAGAGGTATCAGCTGCAGAGCTAGAGGTCTCAGAAGCTGAGGAGGATGTCTCAGAAGCTGAAGTAGATGTAGCTTCAGCTGTAGAGGTGCTGGAGGCAGCAGTAGAAGAGGAGGTCTCAGCTGCTGATGATGAAGAGGCGGCGGCAGAGGAAGAAGAGGTATCAGTAGCGGAGCTGGAGGTCTCAGAAGCTGAAGTAGATGTAGCTTCAGCTGTAGAGGTGCTGGAGGCAGCAGCAGAAGAGGAGGTCTCAGCAGCAGAGCTGGAGGTCTCAGCAGCTGACGAAGAAGAGACAGCAGCAGAGGATGATGAAGTCTCAGCAGCAGAGCTGGAGGTCTCAGCATCTGACGAAGAAGAGACAGCATCAGAGGTGCTGGAGACAGCTGCAGAAGAGGAAGTCTCAGCCGCTGATGAGGATGAAGCGGCTGCAGAGCTAGAGGTTGCAGCAGCGGAGGAAGAAGTCTCAGTAGCTGAAGAAGAGGTCTCATCAGCAGATGAGGAAGAGGCGGCAGCAGAGGAGGATGTCTCAGCAGCGGAAGTTGAAGCAGCAGCGGAAGTAGACTCAGCAGCAGATGAAGAAGTCTCAGCAGCAGAAGACGAGGTCTCGGCGGCGGCGGAAGAAGAGGTCAGATCAGCCGAAGTGGAGGCGGCAGCAGAGCTGCTAGACTCGACAACGGAAGAAGATGTCTCAGCGGCTGAAGTGGATGAAACTCCAGCAGCGGAGGAAGATGTCTCGGCATCGGATGAGGTAGAGGCGGCAGCAGAGCTAGTCGTCTCATCAGCAGCAGAGCTGGTGCTGGCGACCTGGCTGGAAGACTGGCCGATAGAGGATGAGGTAGTGACAGCAGCGGAACTAGACTCGACTTCAGAGCTGGTGGCAGCAGCAGAGCTGGACTCCTCAGCAGATGAAGAGGTGGAAATTCCAGCAGGGTTGCCAGTCAATTGCTCAGAAGTGGAAGAAGCGGCTTGGCTAGATGTCTCATCGGCAGCTGATGAGGTAGTGGACTCAGCAACAGATGTGCTAGAGGCAGCCTGGCTGGTAGACTCATCGACAGTAGAAGACAAGGTGGAAGCGGCAGCAGAGCTAGTCTCATCATCAGCGATAGATGTGGAGGAAGCAGCTTGGCTAGTGCTCTCGACAGCAGAGCTGGTGGAGGCAACCTGAGTAGAAGACTCCTCATCAGCAAATGTGCTACTAGCGGCCTGGCTAGTGGTCTCTTCAGCGACGGAAGTGGTAGAGGCAGCAGCGACAGAAGTGCTGGAAGCAGCCTGGCTGGTGGACTCGTCATCGGCAGCAGAGGTAGAAGCACCGGCAGCGGAAGTGGTAGTCTCCTCATCGACATCGGTAGTGGAAGCAGCAGCTGAGGTGGTGGTCTCGTCGTCAGCCTCGGAGGTAGTACCGGCAGCGGCAGAGGAGGTAGTAGCTCCAGCAGCAGCAGATGTTGAGGTGGTCACCTCGTCGGCCCCGGTAGTAGTGGTGCCAGCAGCGGCAGCGGAAGAAGACTGACCAGCAGAAGTAGAGGAGACGGCAGTGGTAGTCTCGTCGTCAGACTCATCTGAAGTCACAGCAGTGCTTGAAGAAGCGGCAACGCTGGAAGACTGACTGGCAGGAGTGCTGGTGGTGGACTCATCATCATCGGAAGTGGAGGTTGTGACACCGCCAGTGGCCTGGCTGGATGCACCACTGGATGAGGCAGCAGCAGAAGATGAGACAATAGCGGAAGAAGACGAGACACCAACGGAGGATGAGACAGCAGCAGAAGATGAGACAATAGCGGAAGAAGACGAGACACCAACGGAGGATGAGACAGCAGCAGAAGAGCTGGTGGAAGGTGCAGCTGAGCTTGTGCTGGTTGAAGCTTTGCTTGTAGAAGCGGGAGCACTGGTGGAGGTTGAAGCCTTGCTAGAGGAAGCAGGGGCACTAGACGTAGAGGCCTTGGAGCTGGTGCTGGAGGAAGATGAGCTAGATGAAGCCTTGGAGGTTGTTGTCGTAGCCTTAGAGGTTGTTGTCGCAGCCTTGGAAGTTGTAGTAGGCTTGGAGGTTGTGGTGGGAGGCTTTGAGGTTGTGGTGGCAGGCTTTGAGGTAGTAGCAGGCTTGGAGGTGGTAGCGGGCTTGCTAGTGGTAGCGGGCTTAGAAGTGGTAGCGGGCTTAGAAGTGGTAGCGGGCTTGGAGGTAGTAGCAGGCTTGGAGGTGGTAGCGGGCTTGGAGGTGGTAGCAGGCTTGGAAGTGGTAGCAGGCTTGGAAGTAGTAGCAGGCTTGGAAGTAGTAGCAGGCTTGGAGGTAGTAGCAGGCTTAGAAGTGGTAGCAGGCTTAGAGGTAGTAGCAGGCTTGCTAGTGGTAGCAGGCTTGGAAGTAGTAGCAGGCTTGCTGGTGGTCGTTGGCTTCTTGGAAGTGGTGACGGGCTTGGAGGTAGTAGCAGGCTTGCTAGTGGTCGTTGGCTTCTTGGAAGTGGTGACGGGCTTGGAGGTAGTAGCAGGCTTGCTAGTGGTCGTTGGCTTCTTAGAAGTCGTAACCGGCTTGGAGGTAGTGGCTGGCTTCGAGGTAGTAGTAGGCTTCTTGGAAGTCGTAACCGGCTTGGAGGTAGTAACGGGCTTGGAGGTAGTAACGGGCTTGGAGGTCGTAGTAGGCTTCTTAGAGGTTGTAGCAGGCTTGGATGTAGTGGTAGGCTTCTTGGATGTAGTGGCCTGGACCTTGACAGTGGTAGGCTTGGCAGAAGATGTAGTCTTCCTCTTGACAAGGCGTCTCAGAGGATTGCCCAAGCGGCCGGAGCATGTGCACTCACTATCGATTGTTAGCTACATCCCAACGCTGACTCAGCTGAATACTCACGGTGCACATGACACAAAGGTTTTACCCTTCTCGATGCACTGTTGAAATCGTTAGCCCATACTGATACCAGATCAGATACCCGATTGTACTCACATGAGCTTCGCAGGCTCGGTCGCCGCCGGAGTACTCGCAGGTAGTGACACCAGATCCATCGGCAGGCAAAGCAGCCGCGTTGACAGCAGCAAGGGATATACCCCAAACGATGGCCTTGATGAAATGCATTGCGAAAGAAACAATGTAAAGAAGATACTACTTTGGTGAATGTAGTAGACTGTGAGATTGTTGATGAGAATAAAATCCATTGCTGGTCAGATCTATGAGGGTTTTTTATAATGACTGTTGCTCTCCATCTTGGCCGATGGCCGGTATCTTCAAGTTCGCCTGTTTCCTAATCCGTCTGGGTCCAAAGTTTGTTTAGTCGAGATATTCAGTATAAACTCAATGTGCTATTCGAGCCTCATTCTAGCCACAAGAAGACCCTTCCAAGGACCAAGGCTAAAAAGGTATGCACTGTTGCGTGAACTCAATTTCTATTTCCAGCTTTCCGCATATGGAATTGTGAGTGATAAGGGTACCAGGAGACCGGGACTCTTTGGTAGAGGGACTGTAAGCGGTAATAGGTTGATACTGGCAGTGACATTATGGAGATGGAAAAACAAGGCAGAGAATGGCTATTCCCATTGCAATCAATTACTGTCTGAATGAATTGTCGAAATAATTCTCCCAGATCGAGATAACCAAGGAAATGGTGAATTGAGGTCCTCTCAGTGACTCAAGTCCTGTATCTCTCGAGGCAAGGTCTAGATCGTGGAGCTGAACCGAGACAGAGGACACCATTCCAATAACGGCATGCAAAACGGGCCTACCCGCGGCGCCACAGGCCGGGAAAAACGCAGGTCCCTGTACATTCCAGGCTGATCCCTTCCATTCTTAACAGAGAACGAGTCTTTGCCCCTTGCAGAGCTCGTGGCAGAGCCACTGTCGATAATCCCGACTACCCGGGCTCCCGCTACAGAGACACCTTGGCGATTGTGCGGCTCCTCCTTGTGGCGTTTGGTCTAGATGTGTTTTTGTACGTAGTATTGCAAAACCGTTCACTACTTTTTCATTCTTTCTGTTGACGGAGCAGAGGCTAAGCGATGTCTCTCAGCCGTGCGCTGTTTCGCCGAGAGGCTTGAATCTGGGCGTATCTCCACCAAGCCGACATATCTTGAAATCGCCATCATTCTATAACCGCAATCGCATGAAGTGACAAGTCACTGTCTGTAATTCCTAAAGCACTAGAATCATCTCCACTACCCTTTTGGCGGAGGTCGCGATTCACCTGGACCGTCATGGCCAGATCAATTTTACTTTCCAACGCCGGATGATCACCCAGACAAGCTTTTTAGTCACTGTTGATCTGCAAACATCCAGACGCAAATCATGGTCCACTCGAGCAGGGTTCCCCGTGTCCCAATGACATTCTGTAAAGCTCTCGACTGTCACTGTCCATTATAAAAACCAGGGTCGGCATGTCGTGCCTTGTCGCTCTGGTATGTAAAACTCGGGCTAGGCGGCATCGCGACCCTTTTTCCCCACCACCTATTGGCTCACCTCGGGCCTAGCTACGTATTCGTCCATAGCGCAAGCCATTTCACAGAATGGCTCGTATTAAACCAGAGCCTAGCCCATGGTAGTCCTGTCACTATCACAGTCACTTATCACCAAAACAGTCAATATTTGGAGCTTCGCTGTCTCGACTCTGTTTATTACCGATAAGACCATCACCAAACAGAGTTGCGCGACTCAACCAACACATTTAGCCCCGTAACCTACACATGAACGTGGCAGAGAGTCAATAACGTGCTCGTACGACCTTTCCGACTTTGGGCAGTCAAACAATGCACTTTTCACTCTCAGCTGCGCCATTTTGCTACACTATTCCCCAAAGCCCATGCTTGCGCGTCTCAGAGGTTGAGCCATGGCGTGAGGCAAAGATGTGATTGCTGGCCTGGAACTAGCTATCAAGCTGCATGCAGCTTTGGCAGCTATCGATTAAGCATAACAGTGCCTCGAGCCTCATCCTTGCATGATGAGGCTTTTACATGCGCCCCGTAAGATGGGCCCTTCATTGTTTGGCTCGGTAAAACGCTCGCGATGCGGCTTAGAACGAACCGGACGAGACAGTCCGATACATGTTCCCATTCCAACAATTGCATACGGTCCAACCTGATCGAACGCGTAGTTATACAGACAGAGTCGTATCATGCTGCAAGCACCAGTGAAGATATCCGCATTTTGAGTTCAGCAGTGATACGAGCCATCCAATAGGGCATCCCATCACAATATAGTCTTTGACCAGTCCCAACGCAGCGAAATTGGAACCCGCATACCAGAATACCATGTTCAACGGCAGCAAACCACAACGCTTGCCAAACGATCCTCGGTGAAGATGCACGCCGTCGGTTTGTGTCTCTATCCGAAGATTCGCATCTTGAGGGTCTAGACACTGAAGTTTTTACAGCTTGACTAGATCCGAATATAGCTTGGGAGGAAGATCACTTATGCCGTGATAGGATAAGCAATGCGACAAAGTTCAAAATTGAGTTTTCGGACTACCCTATTGCTTTGAATTTATCCGTGAAATACCGCAAATACGATGAAGTAGAAGTGAATGCTATTGAAATTCCCATTCTTGATGAATCTGTGATGTGATCTTCGCATAGCTAGACTAACTACTCTGTGAAATCTGTTGATCTCGCCGTTAGTAAAATCTTGCAGAATTAGTGAAAGCATGTGAATACCTGCACGAAGCGTCTATCCCATGCCGCAGGAACCGTGGTGCAATATTTGTTTGCTGTAGGGTAAAATCCAACTTGACAGCATCCGACCTCTCTGTTCTGCTTGTTCCAGAGTATCCACTCAGGTTTAGCGCATTTGAGATGATCTAGGACGATGTCTTTACTGCAATCGGTGTCTTGGACCATTAGCCTATCAGCATAACAGCATTTACAACACGAGACTGACCGGTTGGACAGCAGAGACTGACTTGCTGTGCTACATGCTCGTCTAATTGTGTCCCATCTGGACACCACCAGATCGCTATCCTGGAAGAATGCGTTCCCTTCGGACAGTATCCTCCGCTAGTCGTAGGATTAAAGAGAGGATACAGAACGAAGCCGCTTCTCGTGCCGCACCTTTTCGGCTTACCCGTCGCAACCGTGATTTTAACTTTATCACTCCTCACATCCTTCGTTGAGATGAATAAAACCATGTATGTCTGTTTAGTGTTTTTCCCATCGCATGCAAGATCAATAGTGCGTCCAGAAGAGGAATCGGTGGCCATGTCGGTCCACGATTTGGCGTCTGACTTTCGGTAAGCAAGCTTCTGGTTATCGTCCGCCGATGAGTAAAGCTTTGCTGTCCTCCCGGGGTCGATAGCTATTTTGAAGACCGAAATAGTGAACGGCGTGTTTGTGAGCGTTGCGGTGCCGGTAGTGCCCGCTTTGTCAAACTTGATTGAGGCAGAAACGGGGTTGATTTTATCGATCGGAATGAGATCTCCGTTGGTATTTTTGATCTGCTGTAGTGCGAAACCTTTTGCGAAAATGAAAAGCTCGTCCGTAAATCCTGATAGATGTGAAAGTCGAGTTCGTTCTTGGACCCCGCTTGATCCTCCAGGCGTTGCCAGAACAAATTTGTTCAACTCATCCTCATTCATTTCGTCTTGCGCTTGAAAAAGAATGCTGGTCGCGTAGGCTTCTAAACTAACATGTGCATAGATTAGCAGATTCGGCTTATACGCGACGCCGCTATGCTTCTTATCAGGCCATTCGGCATTGGAGTCAGGAAAGACGAGGTTACTGAAATAGTTTGCAGAGCCCTCACGAACCCATTGCGGATCAGGATGGTTCCCAATTTTCCCGAGACTCTGTATGCAATGATATATCTCGTGTGCAAGAGCCTGTAGTACCCGAGGTTTATTAGTTGTTGCTTCGGTGGTCCATCTCTTGAGCAACTTGATCTGACACGGCGGCTTCCTAAGATTAGGATAGTAAGTCTCTGCTGTGAAGTCTTCGGTGCTTTCTGTTGTCAAAATGACTACAATTCTCGATGGAAGCTTTGCAAATTTGCGGGAGGCTTCCATGCTTTTCTCGATAGATTCTTTGAGGATTGGGTTTACAGCTGTTTTGGTCTTGCTGGCTAGACGGCTCCATTGCTGTGTATACGTCACGGTGACTTCTATATCTTGAAATTTCTTTGGATAACCTGCTAAGTTGCGACATTTATCCTTGAGGGTATATTGTGTGCCGGGGGTTATGTTGGGCCAGGGATTGGAACAACCCTTCCACTGGGCTTGTGCAACAGTTGCAAAGAGGACGAAGAGTGGGATCTGCAGTTTCATCGCGGTAGAAACTTGAAGAAAGCTATTTCTAATTTCTATGAATTTGATCTGATCGGCTTGCCAGGTATAAATGTAAGGTCTGCGTATCCTCCATATGATATGTGAGCCGTTTCATTGCCGAGGTGTGACATTCTCATGCAACCTAGGAGCGCCTCGCATTAAACCCAGGTAGAAAAGACCAATGACTACCCGGGTATTATCAGCCGCATCAATAGTTTGTGGTCCAGGCTTCTGGGGCTGAGATCGCTTTCTCATGATGGCGTCGCTCTTTGCTCACGCCCTCCCCATCTCAAGCCAAACGGTCAAGATCGTAACACTAAAGCCCAAGAAGATTAGCCTCACAACTTTCAACTACTGGCTTTTATGCTACTTATTGCATCTAGCCGCTTATGTTATGGTATTATTGAGCTTCTCACCAACGGTTTCCCTTTGATTCACGCCATTAGACGCAGTGAATTTTTGCCGAGTGACATTCTGCTCTGGGCTTGGGATCCTTTCTGGCGGTGATACTTGACCTGGCTGCAACTTGATTGCTGGTGAGATGAGCTCTATTTGAGACCTTTGCTCTGCTTTCTGGTAACTTTGACCACCTTGATCGATATTCAAGGCCTAAGCTCAGTTATACAGAGGATGCAAATTATCGATAGCTTCATTTGTGGCACGGATTTCCAGAACCTTTCCTGTTCTGGTCTAGTATCATGCTTGGGAATGTGCCGCTGGCAGTTGCATGCCATTTCGTCAGCCAAGAAATAGATGAAGAGCCCTTCTAATGGCCTCCATTAATATTCCCCAGGTTGTCCTTTAATATGGAAATTAGCAGTCATACTCCAAAATATGATATCATCTTCGTGTTGATCAAAGCGTCGACTCCGAGAAATTGAGTTTAGAATCTGCCCATCTCCACCGCCCTCAAGACTCCTCTTTTCCCATCGCTCCATCTTTTTCCTCGCCAAAAACGCGTGCGTGTGTACCTTGTCGTCGCAATGCCAGTCGTAAGACGAATACCGGATAACAAAAGACGGTCCCGCACAGGCTGTATCCCATGTCGAAGACGTCGAAGAAAATGTTAGTCAGTCGTGTCTCTCCCGGTGACTTTGTCTAACATTTGGTTACAAGGTGATGAACAAAGACCTCAATGCGGCAGTTGTATCGGGAGGAATGTGACGTGCGAGTTCAAAGAGTGGACCTTTGTGCCAGGGGTACGCTCATCACTGCGGAAGGATGGCAGCGTGCAAGGGGATAATGGTGATGATGCTGATTCATCTCTGGTCAGTCTGAATATCTTCCACGAGTCAGTCGATCGCTAACAATGCTTTCAGCCCATTCAAGATAGTTTGTTATCCTTTGTCGACTCAAGTCCTGCTCCCGCCGAACCAGTCTTTGAGAGCCCCATAGCCAGTACTACTCGGACAGAGAGACTTGAATCTATTCACAACACGACTACAGAGGTTCCTCAACCAATCCCTTCAACCAACAATCATCACCAACATGACGGGAACCAAATCCCCACCCCGTCAAGATGGAACGAAACAGTTCTATCAGAGCAGAACTCCTCAGAGAGACAAACAGCAATGCTTCGATTTCGCTATCAGATAGTGCCGTGGCTGGACTCAAACGCCCCTAGATCAACCTTTGGACCAAAGATCATGACAATGGCAGCAGAAAAGTCTACCATAATGGATATCATCATATGGGTTGCTATGCGCCGCAGTAGGAGGAGTTCAAGTTCCACTACCCATGAAGGCGATACTCACCTCGTCCAACAGTTCCAGCATCGGTTATCCCTAGAGGATGCTTTCGTCGCTAACATCGGACGGTCGTTACTTGCTCTTGGCAACTTCTTTTATACTGGCCTATCTGAGTGGGCAAATCTGCACTCTGATTGCGTAGATGTGAGAGAACGTTGTCAGTTCTTTGAGAGTCAGGAGGAACCTCTCAAAACTCTTGATCGCTTTCACTTCAAGACAGGTACTAGATTTGATCCCATGTTTGTAAGAGACAAGCTAACCCTGACCAACAGAGCTTGCTGCTTCCATTATTACCACCAAATCACCATCACTACAGTCCCTACCATTAATTAACGACGCATTCTTAACCTCTGCCCTGACACCGCCGAGAATTTACGACGACTGTCTAACGCATCTCGCGGCATGCTGCCACTTGATCCACGATGAAATCATACCTCTCTTCAACGGCATCGCACCCGCGCAGTCACCAACTCACGACTCATACTCACTTGTTTGGTCAACATGGTCCAAATTATGGGCACGCTGTGTACAATGGTTTCGAGACCGTCCTCCCGATATGATCCCATTACTAGAGAGCCCGGAAGTTGACCACGCAGCCTCTACCAATACCCCATTCACAGCAGATGTCTATTCGAGCGGCATTGCGGTTCAAGCCAACTTAGCGATTCATTTCTCAGCCCTGATACTGCTTTCCTATAAACCACGCTTAGTCAAATTATCATCGATACCACATCGCTTAGCTTCAAGAAGCTGGCATGCTCAAAAACTCGCCAAACTTGCTCTGTGGAATAACTTTTCTGATCAATGGGATCCTGTCGTTGTTGCAACTGTAGTTCGTATAGCGAGAGATATGACGTATCCATCCCAGCAGGAAGCGTTACTCTCATGTTTCCAGCGAATTGGGGATGCGACAAAGATCCCCTTACAGATCGAGATTGCGGATCTGCAGCAGTTTTGGTCTTCTTCTAGACATACCAGCGCACCGACAAATGCTCACTCCTGACATTTTATGATAGCCAAGCGGATCAGATAGGGCCATGAGAGTCGTATTAAATTAATTATTTTCCGTTACTTCGCTGACTCCAATTCATCCTTCCATGGTATAGACACCTGCGCTCCCCTTCGCACGACTGTCTTGGATGACGCCCAGATTCCTGACCTGACAGCCTTCTCAATGTCGAACTTCTCGGACCGTTGCTCAGCGCCCGCAAGCTCAACTGCATAAGCACCGATGAACGTGTCACCAGCCGCAGTCGTATCCACAACTTCGACCTTCAGAGCGGGGATGAGGCCATTGACGCCTGTGTCGTTGGTGTAGTATGCACCTTTTCCACCCAGAGTAATCACCACGTTCCGCACGCCTCGAGCGAGGAAATCAGCAGCGGCCTTCTCAACAACCGAGATGTCTTCAAACTCGGACTCGTCCTTATTTGACAATAAAGCCGCTTCAGTCTCGTTGAGGATCAAGTGAGCTAGACCTTGGTAGATCTCTGCTGGGAGTACTTGAGCGGGAGCGGGGTTGAGCAGAACGGGAGTTCCTGTCGTCTTGGCGGCTTTGAATGCCTGAATGACTGTCTCCAGAGGGATCTCAAGCTGCATGATAAGCAATGACGGTGCTGGACCAGGAATCTCGGCGAAGTGGCTTGGTTGAAGAGAATTGTTGGCACCTGGTGATAAGATGATGCGGTTCTGGCCAGTTGGCTCATCCACAATAATCATTGCAATACCGCTCTGCGACTCGGCGCCTCCGTCCTTGTTTACAATGATAGAGTTGGTTCCAACATCATATGACTTGAGACTGTCAAGCAGTACGGAACCATAAGCATCAGCTCCAACGGCGCCAATCATGGTAACATCAACGGTTGGGTTCTTCAGATCAGAAGTCCTCGAAAGTTTCGCACAAGCAACAGCTTGGTTTGCGCCCTTTCCACCCGGGAAGACATTGAACCGGCTTGAAGTTATTGTCTCACCAGGGAGGGGATGATGAGGGACATATGATACGAGGTCGATGTTCAGTGACCCGAGGACACTGATGACTGGTCTTGGTGACGCCATGGTGTTTGTTTGGGGGATATGAATGTTTGCAGATATGAAAGACGGAGCAGGGATCTTCTAAAAGACGGAAACCTTTATACAGGCAGTGCATGGCTGCTGAGTGTTGGCGATGGGCTCCACCCGTTCTGGGCACGCTATCCTGAAAATGGGTGTCTTATGCGATGGCGGATAATCGATCAAGAAGCATGTGAACGGGGTCTAGTGGAATCATGCTTAATATTATGATATGTTACCAGTTCTCTGGGTCTACTGTTCGCTAAAATCCCTGTCGCAAGCCCTTACAGTGTCTTTAGCAGCGCGCCAACATCGTAGCCCCATTCAGCCTCAAGATCCGTCAACCTCCACAAAGCTCCCCATCCCGTCGTCCTATCAATGCTCTTCAACAGCCTAGCGATCTGCTTCCTCTCATTGACATGTGAGAAGAGTTTCCCTGCTATATATAGTGGCTGTATGGAATTCACAAGACTTCCAGGATGAAGGTTTGCGCAGGATATTCCGCAGACTTGTCGGGCGTGCCATAGCGCCAGGCACTGAGAGTCTAAGTCATGACGCATTTCCAGCATGAGGATACATGCAGTGTGATAGATCTGATTACTTGAGATAGCTGCCCAGTGGGGGAAAAGCATGGCTGGAAAGATCTGTTTATCGCCTGCTTCAACCATACTAATCTGCTTCATTGTTGCTGGGCGCTCGTCAAGCCAGTACTGAAGCTCGTTCCAGAGGTGTTGCCATTGTTCTTGAAACGGTCTGTCATCTTGGACATCTACTCTCCCGAGTTCTAGACTCTGTGTTCTTCGAAATTTCAGATCGCAGACTTTGGTGCAGAGATAGATAGCCCAGTTAGCCTGCATGTCTGGACAATCTCGGCTCCTTCGATGAAACATGTCCCGCACATATCGTTCGACTTGTTCAGACGATACCAATGACTCAGGTGGCGATGGAGCCCATTTCGATAGAGGAAGAACAGCTGTTTCTGTCCCATCTGATATGATTGCTCCGCATAACTCCATCCTGGCATAGCACCAGAAGACAGCTTGCGGTAGGCCACCGGAGAAACCATCAACTCCAAAGAACTCAAATAGCGACGCGCAGCCCTCGACGTGACGCTTCCAGTTCTTGGAGCCGCCAGACATGAGTTCAAAAACAGCAAGAATGCAAGCCGTAACAAGCATATTAGGGTCCTTGGCTTGTAAGCCAGGACTCAAAAGCCTAATACTCTCCTGATACAACTCAAGACTATCACATCCACCTTCCTGCGTTAAGCCTCTCCGTTCCATTTGGCGGGATGAAAACGCAAGCATAGCATATAACAGCGCTGGGCTCTTCTGCGCCATAAGCGGGACGTGAATCTGGAAATGCTTATCCTCATCAAACTTGTCCAGATACGGCGCACATTCTGTCACCCAGTTCTGAAGATAGCATATTAATCTATCATTGGGGACATTGACTGTTACGCTGGAGAGGTTGAGAGATGATGTTGGCGGTGATGATGAGTCTGCTTCAGGTGTGACTGATGCACTGGGTGATAGGCCGGACAGACCCGCGAAGAGGACTGTGCGGAGCTCTTCCTGCAGCTCGATGAAGCGGGGATCGAGGGAGAAGTCTTCCGATGGGAAGAAGGCCATTGTGAGATGATGAGTGGAGTATGGAGAGCTAGGATGATCGTCTATACAAGGCACGACATGAGCGACATCAAGGAAGAATGTGATGATGAGAGCAAATACGGTCCCAAAGCGGAATTGTAGCCTCCTCCTGCTCACTCTCAATTCATTTATCAAAGTGTGACAGAAAATAAGGTAATTTTCCAGACGCCGGTGATCCCCGAAGGATCCATTCCAAGGTGACCACTCACCAATTGGAATTGCAATTGGCCAATCATGAGGTTCTCCAAAGTTTCGATGCTGGGTGAACTAAGCCGCATTCGGGGGCTGTAGGCGACGTGATGCTAAGGCCATGACTCGGTAACGTAACAACCGGAGGGAGCAAGGGATCCATTTTCTAGGTAACTTGAGCTTCCATTTGGGAACCGAATTGCCCCAGAAAGCACAGACTGCGACGAGGTAAAGTTCCCCGCGCGAGTCTGTGACTTTAAATCAGACTGTTCGTATGCTAATAGTGGCGATCGGGCCCGCTCACGTAAACATGCGATTTCACCACGCACTTCGCCGGTCGTCCTGCCTGAGTTTTGTAGAGACAGAGTCTTTCGATACAGAACCTTTATTCTGAAACTGTGGTCGAGATGTTCTGACATGTGTTATTGGATCAATTCCACGGTCCTGTAGTATTGGTCAATCTTGGATGATGTCATTGCCATCTTCTCTCCCCAGCTGGCTAGTCAGCGTCTGTTGCTTCGTGATAGAATGGTGGAAATATTGCAAGAGCTTATCTCTTTGTATATACGATTACTGTATACGATATATACAGACTTGGCTAGCGCCAGCCCTATAGATTGTCTTCCGTGGTTGTCTTGGCGTTGAGATGAGTCTTGATTGGATGCACGTGTTTGTGCATATGCATTAGACTATGCTTCATCACTTAGTAGCTACCAAGGAACATGATATAGGCAGAGAGATTAATAAATGTCCAAAGTGATCATTATGCATAGCGTGGTATCTAACATTACAACCTCGTCGTCACCATAAACATCCCATCCCTGCTCCGGATATCCTATCATCACGAGCCACCTCCCATTTACAGAGCCTCAACATGCTTCTCACCCTCCTTCTCAAAGGAAGCCTTGCGTCCCGCCGCGGATCCCATAAGTCCGACCTCAGCCTGAGCCTCACGAAGCAGCTCAGCATCCTGTTCTCCTGCACGGCTCTTGAAGACGCGGTCCATCTCCTCAAGAGAAGCATTCTTGGTCTCAGGCAAGAAGAACCAGACCCAGAGAATGCCGACAAAGAGGAAGACGGCGAAGAAGATGTAGGTTCCCCACTCCCAAGACTCGAGCATGGGAGGAACGAAGAAGGCGATGGCGAAGTTGTTGACCCAGTTGCTTGAGGCACCGATGGACGCTCCCTTGGCGCGGATGGAGAGGGGGAAGATCTCGGAGACGAGGGTCCATGAGACGGGACCCCATGTAGCGCCGAAGCCAGCGATATAGACCCAGATGAGAGCTGATATTGTGTGAGTAAGAGTTGAAGGTTGGTGGACGAAACATTGACTTACCAACTGCAGTCCAACCAGCAGCGACGTGGTTAGGCCAATCGTGGCGGAACTTGGCAACGATGATACCGACAGTGATCATACTGGCACCCATGACAACGGAGCCGATCAACAGAAGAGGCTTGCGACCAACGCGATCGATAATCAACTGTACAAGGCAATGTTAGCATACATCCAAGCCATCGAGGACTTGAGTGACTCACCATAGAAGGAATGGTGCTAATGAGGAAGACAACGCCAGTCACACCAGTAGCGAGAAGAGCAATAGTTCCTCCAGTAAGACCCAGGCTGATGAAGACGTTGGAAGCGTAGTAGATGATGGCATCAATACCAGACCACTGTTGGAAGAACATGATGAGCCAAGCAGTGCACACACGCTTGAGGTTGTCCATTGAACGGAAGCAAGTCACGTATTGAGCAATCTGCTGCATGAAACGGCTCTTGTTCCTCTCAGCAAGGTGAGGAAAGTCCCTAGCAAAAACCTTCTGCTCAAAGACTGCCTCAGCCTTAATCTCGAGATACTCGACCTGAACAGCGTCGTCGTCGATGGGGAGCTTTCGCATCCAGGCAAGAGTGGACTTGGCTTCCTCGTCGCGGCCAACCTTGACGAGCCATCGAGGAGAGAAGGGCATGAACCAGATACCGACAGCGAGCATAGCAGCCGGAATACCCTGGATGATAGAGGGAAGACGCCAGGCGAGGTCGGACTGAGAGCCGCCTGTTCCGCCAATGTAGTTGCTTCCATAGCCGCACCAGAAGGAAAGCATAATGCCCAAAATAGTCGCAAGTTGATAAAACGACACAAGGAGACCTCTCATCTCAGGCGACGAAAGCTCAGCGTTGTAAAGAGGTCCAACACCGCTGAAAAGACCAACACCAACACCGGTCAGGAATCGACCAGCATAGAGAAGTTGGGGGTTTCCTGCAGTGGCACCAACGTAAAGATAACTGCCGACGACGACCCATAAGCACGCGATGAACATGGTGTACTTTCGCGAGATAAGTTCGCTGGAAACACCGGCTGATAGTGATCCAAGAATACCTCCCAGTTGGAGGATAGATGTGAGCCATCCTGTTGCAGAAGACGACTTAACAACAGAGGGGAAGTTTTCAGTGAAGCGGGTCATGACGAGGGATTGACCCAAAACACCCTGTTGATAACCATACTCAAAACCACCAAGTCTATAACACAGTCAATAAACCAACCATCCACACATGCAAAGTGAGGAGCACTCACGAAGCAAAAAATGCAATAAAGATGACCTTGGGATTCTCCCGAATAGACTTCCAGATAGTCTTCTTGGGAGCCGTAGGCTCCAAGGTATAAGGACCGTCCGAGGTAGACATGGTGAAGTGAGGACGAAGCTGTGGGGGGAGGGGAGGTTGATGTGATGAAATCTGGGTTATGGGGAGAAAGTCCGAGTCTTTTAAACACTTTTGTACCCCAGGCAAATTGACTGGGGGATCTAATTTTCTGGAGTTTACGGAGTACTACGTACGTTATGGGCAAGAAACGTGGTAGGCTAAGACCCCTTGTTTGGGAATAGTGTGGGTTTTGATCTGGCCACCACCGGCGAGCGAGTGCCGAAGGCTCGTGAGAATTGGAGTGATGACATCTTTAATTGGAGGCTAATCGGCAAAGGCTTCCTTTGAAACTCCCTTCAATTGACAAATTCATTGCAGTACGTACGTATACTTAATTCTTTGTTCCTTACCAGGTTCTCCTCCCTTGCGTTGCGGCGACTGCAATTCACTAGCCCTAACTATAACTTCAATTGCCAGCCCGCCATCACCAAGCAGCCCAAGGTACTTTCATCAGTCCCTCGATCAAACAGAGACATGTCCAACTGCACCACCTTCAAAACAGTCCAAGTGGACTTCCCAAGTTGGCATTAGTCATGTATTTACCCAAAAGGGGGGTCCTTTGCGCTGGCGACTGGGTTATGACCCTTAGGCTACGCCCACGGTTCGTCAGAGGAACCTGGGGCCCCGCGTAAAAATTCTAGCTGTCGCGTGTGCCCCATTCCAGTGGGTCACGAAAACTTGGAGGAGCAAGTATGGGTACTTCAGTAGCGCACTGAATTGGTGCGCAATTGGGGTATCGGTACGTACGTACACTACAGGTTCTAGATTTCTCCAATTCTGACAGAGGGAGTTTGTTTACCCTGCACCGCTGAATTTCGTACATTTCAGGACGCGAAATGAGGCTATCTCGAGATTGTGTGGGCCTATTGTTGGAGTACTAGTATCGTTATTATTGACTTTTCAAGTTTATAGAAAGAATTGTTCAAAGGGTATGTGGGAATAATGAGAAGACTTGACGCAACGTAAACCATGAAAAGAGTGACCAAATTCGGACGTGATCACTTGAGTTTGTAGGCTCGGACTGAACGTAGTCTGTGGTTCCAACACCGGTTCGCTGCCACCTCCATTTGTATTGTAGGCAAAGCCAACATCAAGTCCAGTCACGAGCAAAAGTATATTAGAATCATTTTGTTATAAACAGAAAGTGCTGGGTATTGCCGAGTCGTACGAATTTTACCCTCCTCACCAACGCGACGCGATGAGATACTACCATACACTAAACGGCAGTGAATCTACGCTAACATCACTGTAGATCTTGTAGAATTAGATTTTGATAGAACACAAGTGTGTGTTGAAAGAGACGGCCAAATGGATTGACATCCGAAGGCGTCATAGCAAAATCAGTTCAACGCGTAATAGACGCGGTATTCACTGATCGGCAACATCAAGGGATATGATCGCGTATAATAGAAGCTTACGGATATTTGGAGGATGGGAGACTGGGCCTTTTCAGCTATTTGCTTCAGCGCTGAGAGTCCTCTATGGCCTACCCAATGACTTGCCCAGACGTGGTGATGCACCAGGCAAAATGACGCGTCTTGTTATGTGGAGTGAGGGAACAGGTCGGGAAAACACATTGACTGACAATGCCTCCTCCTAGCACAACCAATTATTACTATTCATAAATCATCGCTAGAATAATTTGATAAGGCGTGTTATGATGGGGCCGATAATGCCTAAATGTCTCCGTGGTTGTCGGAAACGAGTGTCTATCTCTGGAAGCGGGAATGGGCTTTGACCATGGGTTCCAAACACATAACCGGGGGTGGAATCATACAGATCTTCAAAGCCGATAGCGAGGCAGAGAAAACACCAAATGATCTATCATTAAGAAGGCGACAAACCAGGGACTATTGGGCGACAAGGTCAATGACCGGATATACCCCTTCGAATGCAACGGCGGTGATGATCCCATAGCCGCCAGCGGGTCTCCCCCACAATCTGATTCCCCAGATTCTCCCCCCCCTCATTAAGCTTATCTTTTACGGAGTGCTAAACAAAACCATTCCTACTGGCCAATTCCATCCTTAGATTGTCACTGATTACCCCTTTCGTCCAGAATCATAGCTCGACCCGGTATCCGACACTGTTCTGTCCGTCATCCGATGCACTATCGACTCCCCCTCACTCTTGGCATGCTCGGCGCTCTCAGGGTTGGGACACCGCGCTTACCATGGCCAGTATTAAACAGCTCCCTTCTCCCTGATCAACAGCCGTTCTTTCTGTCACAGCCATCTTCAGGACAATTGTGAATCTGTACCTCACCATGACTGCAAGAGATTCTGACGCGGAGAGGGGCAATGGAAAGGAGCCTTGGAGCAAAGAGTTTGAGCATGCTGATGCTCATGATGCTGCTGCGAGGGGGCATCTTGCCACTGACGAGTAAGTTGACTGCTCCTTTGTTTCGAGCTGTGTTGACGTTGTTAGGCATGGCAACCCCATTGCCACTTTCGACGCAGAGGCTGAGAAGAAGCTTCGTCGTAAGCTAGACTGGTATATCTTGCCATCAGTCACTATCCTGTATCTGATGTGCTTCGTCGATCGTGCCAATATTGGTAATGCTCGATTGGCCGGTCTCGAGGAAGATCTTGGTCTTGCTGGCTATGACTACAACATTTTGCTTACCGTCTTCTACGTCGTAAGTACTACCCCTTATCTACCGAATGAACATGCTAACATGAATATCTCTTGGTAGTCTTACATCGCCTTCGAACTCCCCCTCAACATGGTCTGCAAATGGATCGGTCCCGGCTGGTTCATCCCCGCTACCTCTGTAGCATTCGGCGTTGCCTCCCTCGGGACCGCTTTCGTCCACACAATGGGCCAAGCTTGTGCCGTGCGCTTCATCCTCGGCATCTTCGAAGCAGGCATGTTGCCCGGTATCGCATACTACCTCAGCCGATGGTACAGACGCAGCGAACTTGCCTTCCGCTTAGCTATATATGTCGCCATGGGTTCCTTCGGCGGTGCTTTCGGTGGTCTTTTGGCTTCTGGTATTCTGAAGCTAGATCACTTTGGCTCATTGACGAGATGGCGAATGATCTTTGCTATTGAGGGTATCTGCACTATTGGCCTGGCGCTCATTGCGTTCTTTACCATGACGGATCGACCTAGCACTGCGCGGTGGTTGTCGGAAGAGGAGAAGGACTTGGCTATTGCGCGTATCAAGTCTGAGCGTGTTGGTGCTACCGAAGTCCTTGAGAAGTTCTCCTGGAAACTGGCGCGTCGGGGCATCAGCTCACCTGTTACCATCGGAACTTCCACCATCTTCTTGTTCACCAACATCACCGTACAGGGCCTCGCTTTCTTCGCACCCACGATCGTGAGGACCATCTACCCCAACCATTCAGTCGTTCAACAGCAATTGCGTACTGTGCCGCCTTACATCGTCGGTACCTTCTGCACCGTCACCATCAGCTTCATATCGACTCGCATTGATAAGCGAAACATCTTTATCAACTTGTCACAGCTTCCAGTCATCGCTGGGTACATCATGTTTCTCAGCACCACGAACCGTAAGTGCAAAGCTCACTACATCCTGACACCCTGACTAACTCGCTTCAGCTTATGTCCGCTACGCTGGAACGTTTCTCATCTGCGCAGGCACCTTTGCCAACGGTGCTCTATCCAATGCTCAAGTATCAGCCAACTTGGTGAGCGACACAGCACGCGCTTCAGGAATTGGCTTGAACGTCATGCTTGGTAACATTGGAGGATTGATCTCGACATGGTGCTTTTTGCCCTTCGATGGACCAAACTATCCAATCGGCAATGGCCTTAACCTCGGCGCCTGCTCATCTATCTTCCTTCTCACCATCGTCCTGCAAGTCTACATGACCTGGGATAACAGAAGGAGAGCTTCGATTGAGGTCGGTCAGGCCCTGGCTGGCAAGACTGATGCTGAGATTCGTGTGATGGATTGGAAGCATCCTGGATTTATGTGGAGGCCTTAGAATATTTGTGTGAGTATGGATTGGAATCTGGTAGATACCAATTGTTTCACCTCAATCTATAAGAAACAGGACATCTTGTCCATTCATCAGCAAATGAGCCGCTTGCTTTCTTCCATTGTGCTATTGTTGGTAAATAGACTTTGCACTGTTTTGCTCCACCACGGGCCCCTCGGAATATCCCGAACTCAAGCTTCATAACCTTTCCTGATGCCCATTCCCCATTTCGGTGTTTTGCATAAGTTATCAACTGATGGGAAAGACCGTCTTTGCAATAGCCTCTCTTCCTCCCATGCATTATCTGCACAACGTGCGATGGGAATACCAATGTGACGTAATCTTTCAACCTTGACGAGTAGCAGTTCATTCTGAAGGGCATCCACTCAGGACAAAGTACAGTAAGATAAAACCTTCCCAGTTGCCTGCTGAGGCTGGACCGTGTTTCAAGGTTCCCCGACTGTTTTTTCAGCTTGGGACTGAAGATCCTAATAGCCTTCGCCCTAATGTTGAAGGTGTCCACGACATGAAGCTTGGCACGCGAGAGTTCAGAATACAGTGCTTACGGTCTTTCTAGATTGCAAGTGAAGAGCATTATTCGCTGCTGCTCATGGCCGAAACTCAATTATCGCCGGACCTGAACTCAGTGTAACGGGTTACTCCGCCGCTCTGAGAGATCCCGTTCGAGACCAGCCGTCCCATGAGCAAGATGAGTTGAGAACAACAAGTTGAATTGGATAGCGACATTTCGTTCTTCTGTTATTTGCAACATCTCAATCAGCGATTGGTTGACCTGCGCTCCCACCTGTAATACAGAAGGTTGCAAATGAACACATCCATTCGAATGTCCAGAGCTATAAGAGGGTCAACTGGATAAAACCTCGTATCTCACCAGTGTTCTTGTTGAAACATGTCGCTGACGTGCCAAAACGGAAAATCTCAAAGCAATGCGGCTTGCGCACAGATGCAAGCTTAACATGAGCCTCAGCCGTTTCAACGGATGCTCACCTTGCCCTACATCAAAGTTCGGCATCTTGACTGGCCAGCACCATACATCCACTTGAGTAAGCTCTACCGAGATATGGGGAGGCCAACTGTGCTCTTGATTGGAAGACCGCAGGAGCTTGGGTTGAACCTATTCTTGTGCTACCTTAGCTCTCGGAGAAGATTACGCTGACTGGGCTGAGTGGTTTGGAGGCTACCAGTCCATCACTGTGCTTGTGTGGAAGCTGACTGGAGGGATGGCCTTGCATAAGAAGCCGCTCGATCCAGGAGACGAACAGAGCTGATCAATCGTCTCCTCTTCCATTCCTTGCAAACACAGCACATACATCTATATTGGTGCTCTATAATCGGCAATGAAGCAACTTACAAGCATCGCCATTACAGCGACCTTAGCAATTTGTAAGTAACAAGCAGCCCTTTAAGTGAGAACAACAGCTTAACAACCTTTACTTAGTCGCCGGCTGTTCCTCAGCATCCCCAACGTCATACTGCAACGGAAAACCCAACAAGATCTGCTACACCTGGGCCGTACCAGCTTCAACAGCCTCGTCTAGCTCTGGTATCTTGTTCATCCGCATCCAAGCCCCTGTAAAATATCAATGGGTCGGCCTCGGTACAGGTGATAAGATGAGCGGCTCCACCATGTTTGTCATCTACCAAGACGGTACTGGTAACGTCACGTTGAGCACGAGGATGGGCCATGGCCACGAGATGCCTGAGCACAGCCGCATGCGCTCTGTGAGGCTCATCGAGGGCAGTGGTGTCGTGAATAAGACCATGGTTGCTAATATACATTGCGGCGATCTCGGTAATATGCACTTCAAGGGGTCAAATAACTGGATCAGTGCTTGGAAGATTGGAAGCTCTTTGCACATGGTTGACATTGATGCTGATATCGAAGAACATGACGGACATAATAGCTTCTCAGTTGAATTCTCCGAGGCCGTTGTCAACTCCAACAGCAACCCTTTCATTCACATGACGACTTCTATACCAAGTGGTGCAACGTCTGGTGGAGGAGGAGAAGGCACTACCAGCACTATTCACGGCATCATAATGTCGGTGGTCTTTCTATTGGGTTACCCGCTGGGATCACTGTTGATGCCTATAATCGGAAAGTGGTTCATCCATGCTACCTGGCAGATGATCGTCTTCATTGCCATGTGGGCTGGGTTTGTTACCGGCAAGTTAACTGCTGACCGTACCGGTAATGTAAGTAAACAAGCCTGTCTTCTGGAAGTATTGAATAACTCTCAGTCAGTGGTTTAACGCTCCGCATGTCATTATCGGCACAGTAGTTTGCACTTTGATGTTTATCCAGCCAATCTTGGGTGGGCTACATCACAGGAGCTTCGCCAAGCATCAGCGCCGAACAGGCATTAGCCAAGCTCACATTTGGTACGGAAGAGTTCTCATGATCCTCGGAATTGTCAACGGCGGGCTCGGTCTACAGCTTGCTGGTGCATCCAAGAAGCTCATTATTGGCTATGACATGGTTGGTTCGGTAACATCCTTGATGTACACCGCTGGGGCTGTTCGCAAGATGCTGAGAGGAGCGAAGAAGCAACAACATGAGCCTTTGAAGTACAATGGCTCTTATAGTGCGGTTGCCTTGATTTGACTGGACGGCAGTTGTGGATTCTCTGTTCGTGTGTCATTATCGATAGCATTTCTAGCACAAGACAGTTGCTCTTCCATCCAGCCGCCTATGATACTGAAGATCTTGGATCGTCATAAGGTGGTTGAGTTGAGCTTACGATAGCAGGCTTGGAACCACGAGAAAGAATGGACCTGGCGTGTGCAGTTTACTAAGACCACTCCTATCTGCTTTCCTAAGCGCAGCTCACGTTCCTTGAAGTGGTATCCGAGGCTGTATGGGCACTCAAGCTTAAATGACTGACGCTCACTTGTCGTGGCAATTCGTTTACCCTAGTGGAAGTGTGTCAATGTTTGTCCGACCATGATTCAATCGGCCATCCCCTCGCCTGGGCATCATGAAGCCCTTATCAGATAAGTCAATCTTTGGAATGTCTGATGTCTAATTGGTTCAGCGAGCGTCGTCTCCAATTTACATGACCTGCATCAAGCCTAGCCCCCCGAACACGGCGTCAATTGCCGAGCCCCGTCGGTCCAAGGTCTCCGCGCACCGGAAATCATGACCTTTCTCCGCCCTTGAAAAACATCGAATTAAATAAGTGACAAGTTTCGTATCAGATCCACTGCGGCCTTTATCTGCTGGTTGATCAGATGATCCGTTTCTAGGTAGAAAAAGGCGCGCCCTTACTCTCAAGTCCACGCCCTGGCTGAACAAGTTCTATCGTGTGCGGGGCAGCACATTCACTACCGATTTTGACGGACCGACAAGGGTTTGATTGACCAGTTGCGTGATGCTTAAAGAACCTTGATATCTGACGTATATCATTGCTTGGTTTCGTATCGATATACCTTTCACTTCACTGTCGCTCTAGGTGGGAAAATGGCCATCCTCCCAATTGCGGCAGCTGTGCTCGCTGTCGTGCTCTTCATCAAGCACATCTTCCTCGACCCCCTCATCCTCAGCCCTCTCCGCCACGTCCCCGGCCCCAAATCATTCGCCGCGACAAAATGGCGTCTTGCCTATGAAGACTGGAAAGGAACGCGAACTCGCACCATCTTCAGACTGCACCAACAATACGGACCAGTCGTGCGCATCGGGCCTCATGAGGTCTCCTTCAACAGCCTCTCAGCGCTGCGAACCATCTACGGACCCGGAAGCCGATATGGCCGAACTACTTTCTATCGCATGTTTGATGTCTACGGGGAGCAGAATTTGTTCACGTTCCACTCACCCAAGGAGCATGGTGATAGGAAGAAGCTTTTGTCGCATGCTTATTCCAAGTCCGTTGTTCTCAAGCCGCCGACCGCCAAGATGGTTGAGAGGAGGGTTCGCCAGTACCTGGATCTGATTGAAGCCGAGCCTGAGAATATCAGTGAGATTTTCAGCACTCTGCACTATTATTCTCTGGACAACATCACAGCTTTTGTCTACGGAAAATATGGCCAGACTGCAGCGATTCGAGGCTCAAAAATTCATCGGGAACTCATCGCGGATATTCTGCATCCCTCGCGTCGAAAGCTCTCTTGGTCTATCGTGCATCTGAAGACTTTGACTCAATGGCTGTATCGCCAGTCAGGATTGATGGGACAACTCGTTAAGCCGGTTCTTCCGATGCAGCAGCCTACTACATACACCGGCATCCGAGGATACGCCCTGCGGGCTTTTGAGGCTTTCCGAGCCGATGTGGAGAAGATCACTCATTCAGAGGGTAAGTGGCATCTGTGATTTCTTTATTACTATAACTGACAAGAATGATAGATGAACATGTTTCGATTGTGGAAAATCTCTGGCAACATCATGAATCTCAGAAACCTGGTGGACTTCGCGATTTGCAAATGGCATCCGAGTGTGCTGATCACTTCCTCGCTGGCATTGACACCACTAGCGACACCCTCATGTTCCTCGTCTGGGCACTCTCACTTCCAGGCAACGAGAAGTATCAGGAGAAGCTGCGAGAAGAAGTCATGGCCATCTCAGGCGATGGACTGAACCAATGGGGCAACCCTAGAGCTGAAGCAAGTGATCGATGCACATACATCAACGCCGTCATTAAGGAGACCCTTCGACTCTATGCTCCTTTGCCAAGCACCGAACCTCGTTCGATCGACATTGATTCAGTTATTGATGGATATACCATTCCTGGTAACACTGTTGTTGGCATGTCGCCTTGGATCATGCATCGCAATGAAAAGGTGTTCAAGGATCCCCTGGTCTTCAATCCTGATCGATGGCTTGGACCTGATGCAGCTGAGCTTAACCGATGGTTCTGGGGATTCTCAAGTGGAGGGCGAATGTGCGTTGGCATGCAGTAAGTTGCATCTCTTCATTCAGGTTCGGTAAACCTCAATTACTAACACAGAACAGTCTTGCTATGGCTGAGATGACAACACTCACAGCTACCATGTACCGACAGTTTAGAACGACAATTGCTCCAGGGTTTGAGGATACCACGCCAGCTATTACAGCTCGCGTCGAGACTTTCTACGATGATCGGTTCCCCAAGGTTCAGGTTAGTCTTCTCCTCATTGTTGCTGATATGACGTGTGACTGACTAGCAACAGGAATCAAAATGCCTGATCAAGTTTACGAAACTGAAGGAGTGAGAAGACATTCTTCCATGGGAGTTTGGAGAGTTTTGCCTATGTCGGTTTGATGTCCGTTTCTGTTTTCTATAGCTGCAGACAGCCATGATCAAATTACGCCAATAAACAAACATACGTTAAAGCATGACATCATGAATCTTGCTATCAAGTTTTTGAATGTTGTATATAGCAAGTTTTATAGTTAAGAATCTAACAATAGATAAGTACCTATCAAAGATAAAGCAAGTCTCGAATGCTAGTTGATAAGAATAAACAGCTGAACCGACAACCCTGAATCTCATTTCCACTACCCCACTAATCTGCAGAATACAGGGGAGATTGTTGGTCTCCGCGACGCCACATTCAATAGTTCAGCAGTACCAAGACCGAGCTACACTGCTTTCACGACCAAGAAAAGGAGAAAATACCATGGCGAGAATGAATCGAAGCTGTCAAAGAGAAACGGCGCATTGTTAGGTCAATTTTGAGTTTTAGGAAATTGGCTTAATTGCCTTGTCGCCCTATTACCACGAGGATCTTGACGCCTTGTTTTCTCGTTTCGCAACATCCATACTGTCATTACCGTTATCATGAAATTTACATCTTCAGTCTTGCAGCTTTTGTCGCTGTGCCAAATCGCGTCTGCATCGCCATGCAAGCCTTCTTCTTCAACTGTCACTTCGGCTACGCTAGCAAGCACCACTGAAGCCACTGGGACGGGGTCATCTACGACTTTTAGCTACGAAACTACAGTCCCTACCGAGTTTGAGACATTGACCGACTCATCTACCATCGCCACTTCGCTCGCAACGTCAAGCGTTGAGGTTGAGCCCACGACAACCACCACTGCCGCATCGGGACCTACCAATCTGATTAGCAACCCCGGTTTCGAAGATTCATCCGTCGCGCCTTGGACTATTTACAACAACGTCGGAGCCTTGGATATAGCCAGCGGTTCAGGCCTCCCCCCATCCCCCCAAGCAGGGCGATTCAGCGCCTCTGGAGAAAACCTCAGCAACATGGGCATCAGACAGAATCTTGATTCATCCTTGATCGTCGTCGACCAAGGGTATCGCTTTTCGGTCTACACCAAAGTTACAGCCTCCAACTTTTGCATCTCTCAAACGATTGCATGTGGTGCAGGAACAGGTTTCGTAAACTCGGCGAATTGGGGTGCAGTGCAGGCGAACGGTTGGCAACTGACGACGGTTACTTGTTCGTGGAATGAGGCTCAGTTAGATGCTGGACCGAGTGTTCAGGTCACGGGGGTGTGCAATGGTCTGACGTTTCTGGCTGATGATGCTTCTTTGGTCGCAACTGAGGCATCGGATTAGTTGAACTGTGACTGGGGGGAATGTTATGGTTTTGGTCATACATACCTTGAACCAAAGACCTTATCAATACTATATGCCCTTCTGTAGGCCGTTGAATAGTTTTCTTCTCTATTTTTTTTATCACTGCATGCCCCCGGCCCAAGCCAGGGGTGCATGTTGGTCCGAGGTTCAATTCAGCGACGCCACATTCAATAGTTTTACAGTAAACGATGAGCAGCTACCAAGCGTAAGACAAAAAGAAAATCTGGTCCGCGGAGCTGAAATGCCACAATGGATTGATTTGTTATTCAAGCTAATTTAGCGTCATGTCTTATGCTTAATTGCGCCTGGTTTCCGGTTATTCTTCCCTGGCGAGCTTCCGTTCTATTTTCTTTCTCTGCAAATATCGCGGTCCGGCCAGGACATCGAAATCGTGGTTATGAGACTCACGTACCCATTCATTCAGCTCTTGGCACTGTACAAGGTGACCTCAGCTTCGCCATGCAAGCCTTCTTCTCAGACTTCCAATTATATTATACCCACCAGCACTTCCAGCTTTGGCAATGCTGAGGCGACCAGTACAGATATGTTTTCGACAACTTCGTTGACGACAGAGTCTGCCACCTTTACGGCCCTATCTTCCAGTGTCCTTCCCGCAGAGACTGAGTCTGTCACATCGACAGCTGTCTCTTCATCAGCTTCGGTTACAGAGTCAGAATCATCGACCATAGCCTCTTCTGAGACAACAACTATTGCCGAAAGCACCACGACACATGAACTTTCACTCTCGACAACCTTTGCTACAACCTCAGCTGAAACGTCAATTGAAGAGACACCCACGACGACAACATCTGTTCCGCAACAGCCTACCAACTTAATTCGCAATCCCGGTTTTGAGGACCCTACCTTCGCGCCCTGGGAAGCAGAAAATATCGGAAATCGCGGATGGCTATCCATCCGCAGCGACACGTCTCGTCCAGGATCACTCCAGTGCGGCGTTTTCGATTCTTCAGTTCCGCCTACAGGAGGGCTGAGACGCAGACTTATCCAGCCGTTGAACTGGGTCGTCAAACAAGCTATTGACCCTTCCAAGATCATCGTCGGAAAAGAGTATCGCTTCTCGATTTTTCAAAAGACCACAGCGTCTAACGGTTGCAATGTCCAACGGCTAGGATGTGGAGGAGGATCAACCCCGGCCGGCTCTGGTGATTTTGGAGGCCCCCTGAGTACGTGGGCCTTGGGAGCAATTAGCTGCACATGGAATCAAGCTCAGCTTGATGCTGGGCCCTATGTTGTATTAAATAATATCTGCCACTCCATAACTTTCTCTCTTGACGATGCTGTCTTGATAGAAAGAGAGGCGTCGCCGTATTGATTTACGCTTATAAAATTCTTATACATCTTATTCAACACAACAACATAGCTTCGATGGAGATTGCTTATAACTTGACTGTAAGCTATATCCAGGCAATCTTACAATCACCCACCCCATGACAACTTGCAGTAATTGATAAGTCGCACACCTATAAGCACGGACTATAGTGACAGCCAAACCAAATAGGTTGAAATATCACTCGCCAAAGAACAAAATATCCAAGCACAACAACATCTCGATAGTTGACGACAACCCTCGATTGACCAGGGCTCTATCTAGCAGCAACAGAAAACCAATGCTTGTTGCTGGAAAATTCGAAATAGTTGTAATTAGAATACACAGACGGTTTTCCGTCTCGCACTGGGCGTAACGACAGGGACCGAGCTGGCCACAGGACCTGATGCACTTCACCATCGTGCTACAACGTTCATGACTGATAGCTTCACTCGAAGTTGCCGATGCTGAAGGATGGCCATGGCCTGGGGTTGGCACCCGTAAAAGCAACGAACGCAACCGCCAACGAGTTTAGGAAATTCACGGCAAAGAAGGACCAAGGTGGGAACACCAAGCAAAAAAGAAAGACGGAATATCTGCGGAAAGCTCTTCCTTATATCCGATGAAGTGCCACCAACAAGAACTGGTTCTGTTCTTTTCTTGTAATTGTCCTGAACAATTAATGCGCTATTTAGCAGGTGATCTTTTTTTTAGGCTACCTAGGAATTTCCACTGGGGGCTTGGTAGCCAGGGCATCGGCTCAGTGGGTATTTTTGCGGTCTGGGGCCCGAGATTTACTGAACTGTTTGGGGCTGATGCCCCGTAAGCAAGTTTGTATTTGTTTAGGCCTTTGCTGCAAAACACTGGCAGTATGATTGCCAATAGAGGCGTAAGAGGCGAAGACGTGGGGGCTGTATTGAAATCAAAAGTGAAGCGGCATGTCTTGTGATACGCACAATATACTTAATTTAGTGATTTGTTCAATTGACCTTGTATGGCTTGATGGTAGGAGGCTTTCGCTTTCATCACACCGTGAGCGCCAGGACGCCAGTTGATCATGTTTGAGGGCCGGTCCGGAGGTACAAAGGGACGGGAACGCCTATGAACGAATTCAAAGCCTTGCAACGCAATGATCCGGATGCTAGGTTGGTATGACACCGCGCTGTGCCTAGTAGATACCTTTATGATTAATGATTATGGTACCAAGCTTCTCATCTCCATTAACACCTACAATGCTCTTGAGAACAACAGTTAATTCTACCCAGGATGGTACGGTACTGGCGAATGTTACACCAACACCAAAGCGATAAGCCAATTTAAAGGCTATGCCGCTCACGGTTTCTCGCATGAACAGTCCAAGGTGGGCTCATGGAAGATGCCGTAACATGTATCAGTTGACAAGTCCTTGCGACTTGTGAGCGTGGCGCACTCAAAGCCAGCACAGAAGTACAACTTAGTGAACTGACTTGAGCATTCGCCAAACTGAAACAAGGACTAGTCATTGGTTCTCTCCATCAGGTCTTAGGATTGACCATTTGGCGCAACAGCAAAGTTAAACTGATATCCTATGCCTCCGGGTGATGGAAATAGTAATTGGAACTTTCCAGCTGGTACTAAATCAGTGACTCCAAATGGTATGCCATTTCAAATAATGCTTCCAAATTCCGAATTCCTCTGTGATTCCTCAATGCTTCCACCACCTGTCAACCAGATGCCAACGAGATAGCAACACGGCTTCTTGAGCTCACTGCGGCGAAGCTGAGCATGGCGCTACAATAATACACGCCACTGGCCCTTAAGAACATGGGGGATCTCTGCGAGAGACACGAGAACCCAGCTATGAAATTGATTTGCTGTCAATCATTATGTTCAGGGAACTAATTTTCGGGCCTCGTCTATCACCAGAACATGAAAATGGACTAACAGTGTCCTGTCGCACTCAAGATACTTTGGCGCTTGCGTGATGCTGATAGGGAGATGGCTTGAGATTGCCGCAGTTGATATATACCTAGTTGTGGCCTAGCGAACATTGGACTCTAAGCTTAAAAAGCATTATACTAAAATTTGACCTTTGGCCTGCCTTGATTTTTAGTTAAGATGGAGATCAGCATTTGGGTTGCGTGACTTTGTGATTGAAGCAATTGGCTCTATGCTATCGTCCGTTCGTCAGTCTTGGGCTTATCATGAGTGCTCGATGTGCGGGGAAGCGTTGCAGGATTACGTCAAAGGATGAGAGCATATTTAGATTAGAACCAGGTTCGCCAGGATTTACGTCTTATTCAAGTCATCAGCGTAGTAGGAATCCTGATCTAAGTATGTCCGCACTTTGGCACAGTTTTGGAAACATATGGCTGGATTCTATAGAATTCATAGAGTCCTTAAGATCCACGACAACACTCAGAAAAGCCACCAGACTCGATCATACCATCACCAATATCCGCTTATGTAGCTTCGGTCTTTTGAAGGAGTCTTTTTTTTTTTTTCGACATATAGGTGTCCAGCTTTACAATAGCGTGACCCCTAGTTGTTATAGATAAAGCATTCTGATTAGACTATACTATAAACATACAAGGTATCCCCTCCGAGAAAACGCCCTGCCCGATAAAGCTTTTGCCCTAGGTATTACACCTCCGAAATAGATTTGTAACAACGAACATCTCTCTTAGAAAGCCTTCTCCAGAACTTCAGGACCCACAGACTGCAGAAGCATGTCCAGCGTAGCCTGCCATGAAGGTTCCATGAACTTCGACATGATCGTCACTCTCTTCGCCGCCTTGTCAACGCCCTCCTTCTCTTTCATAACATCCGCCCTCTCAGCATCAAGCTGCCCAAGTCTCTTAGTGACAAGTGCAATCTCATGATCGGTCTTGTATATTCCAGCAATACTCTTGTCGAGCTGGCTTTTGACAATAACATATACCTCCTTGTGCTCGAGAATAGTCTGTTTCCGCTTGTTAATAAAGGTGCGAAGCTCAGCATCACTGGGGTTCTGCTGGTAAACTTCCTCAAGACCTCTGAGCGTTGTGTTTTCGTTGGCTGTGGATTTCTCAACGTCTTTGAGCGCGTCTTGGGCTTTCTTTTGATCGTTTGTGTAATCATTCTTTTTCTGGAAAAGGCTGCTTTGGACAGCAGAGAGCTTGCGTTGCTCGTCGTCGATTTCGGCTAATAGATCTTCAAACTTATGCAGAACAGGCTTTATGGCATCGGAAGCATTTTTCAAGCTTTCTTTGAACTCGTCCCCAGAGGGCTATACATGGTCAGATTAAAAATCTTATAAGGGGAGGTTCTTACCAAGACTGCATCCCAATTGATTGCTCTAGACACTTGCGACTGATGGTGCGGTCGAGCGTTAGATGACCTTTGTCTCTTTGCTCCAGTTCGTGAGGTGTTCGATGGAGTATTACTCGTATATGATGCTATTGGAGATGATTCAGCCGGGCGCTTATTGCCCCGAGATGTAGCCAAGTGATGAGGCGTCGATTGCTGACTGCCTGTCAATTGGTTGTAAGCCTCGGGAGGAGCCACATGATTATGTGCCGCCGCTGGTTGCTGCTGAGGAGTCAGAGAGGTAGCACTGGTGCGGGGCGACGCCAATGGCTGAGAGCTGGCTTGCGTGCGGGGAGTCGCGGAGCCCTGAGAATTTGAAGCGGAGGTTGGAGCGGATGGCTGGCTATTGGATCGTTGAAGTTGCGTTGCACTTTTAGTACCAGGGATTGGAGGAAGAGGTACTGCTGTATGCGATTGTGGGCGAGGTTTGACAACATTTTGCGTTGTGTTTGCTGGAGAGGCTGTTGGTGTAGGCTGTTGAGGAGGGTGCATGAGGCCCTGACACATTACAAATTTGAGCGCTGGAACTTGAGAGCTTGGTATTTGTTGTTGAGAGCTCGGTGGACTTCTGACAGCGAGAGTCGCAGATGTGTACTCCGCTGAGCCCGTGCTTTGTTGAACGGAGCTCCTGGGCGTATCTGAAACCAATCGAGATGGCTGTTGGATACTGCGCCGCGGACGGCTTGAGACTGCTGACACAGAGTTGGGCGTTGATGTTTCGTGATCAGGTGCAGATTGGCTGTTAACCTCGACAGGCTCTGGACTGTCGTTCGGCACGAAGCCATCACCATCTGGATCTACCACTGTTTCCTCATCTGACTCGTCGATCTCGACGATTTCTTTGGCTGGTGAGCGGCGTTTTTCTCGAGGGGGAGTCTTTTTCTTTGAGCTTTGCCTCTTTGGCGCAGCCCAATCGAAATCATTCTCATCCTCCAGCTCCTCAACTTCTTGTTCCTCCTCCTCCTCCGCTTCCTCCTCCTCTTCCTCTCCCTGTTCTTCCGCCTCACCTTCTTGAACTTGCCCCGGTTCCTCGACTCGCTCTTCAGTCTCATCTGCATCTTCATCTTCATCCTCTTCTTCATCAGTATCGACTTCCATCTGATCATCAGGCAAACCCAAAGCTACAATTTCATCAACAGGTTCAGATTCTGCATCAGTCGCGTCACTGTCGCCCATCTCATCGTCGCTCTGTTCATTCACTGGCGCCGACTCATTTGGATTTGTATGCTTGGTATCAATCCCCATGCCACGAAGCCATTTCCGGACTTTGAGAATATCAGATTTGCGAAGCTGAGGATACTTTGTACGCGGATGGTGGTTCGCATGACCTTTGAGTCTGCGTCGCACGTCCTCAAGATCGACTCTGTTGGACACCACGAGCGACACCAGCGCAGAGAGACCCTCGATGAGTCGGATCCCCCACATGTCAGGAACAAAACCCTTGCATAGCTCATTTGGCCACATTCCGCTGAGCTGATGAATGCGCGACGCTGCGTGATAAGCCCGATGAGATGGATATTCTGTTGATGATTGAGCCTTAACGCCTGGCGGCGGCCTACCGCGATGACGCGCGGACGAGTACTTTGGCGTCATCGTAAATGATGGAAAAAATCAACAACTGATGATGGTTGTGAGTCTGCTTGAAACTGAATGTGCCCAAAATGAGCTGATGTGATTGATTATTAAAGGGTGGTGATGTGTTTGCGACCCATGAGGTAAACGGTAAACACGGTCCAATTGCGTCACGTGTTTTGGCGTGGTACCCGAATGGCTGAGCCTAGGTGAGCAAAGGGGGCGGAAAAATAAGTTCCAGCTCCGGCGTCATACAACACGCATACTCGGCCAGACATGAACGCCATCTAGTTTCATCTCTCAACCAATGAATAAAGAATCGGAGGGAAATTCAACCTTGGCATAGTGTTTATTGAATGTTCCCGACCCAAAGAATATTAGACTTGAAGATGCTTCTCGGGCTGCAGTTGCTTGTGTGATGAATGGTAAAGAAAGCATTGATCCTCAGGTCGCCAAGCATTGGCGGGTAAGACAGGGGAAACCTCACCGGGAATGACTGGAAATCGTTGGCCATCTAGTAGCGGGAGTTCCGACTACGACTGGGCTCGTTTATCAGTCAAGAGGCACAACGTGCAAGATATTTTCATCCTGATTTTCAGGTCCCACATATCCCACCTAAACCACCGAACCTGTCTGGCCCTTGCTCAGAACACTACCTACGAAACGAATACGAAATGATTCAGTCACATTCAACTTCTTCAATCATAATACATTCTCTTACTTCTTTCATCGGATTTCAGGTCAGGACCGGCTCTATCGTGATGGAAACCGCACAGCGACTTTTACCATATGCAATCCCTCTTTAGCTGCAACATTGGAAAAGTATCATCATAGAATAGTTCAGGGCTTATCTTCCGGAGCTTGTTTAGCATAGTGTAGTTCATCTTTCTGGTGTCAATCAAGATGGCTCAACTTGAGAACTCTTCTTATTCCGCTTCCTAGGTGAAGTCTCTAATTTTCAATGTCATGCTATCGGACTTCGTTCAGTCGCTAAGACACCACTGAAATCTATCCTAGGCCCTTAGAGTACGAGAGAGACATGATGTCTGCCGTCCAGGATAATAAAGTGATATATACAGCATGTGCTCTGCCAAGACTTCTCTAAGGTGGTCTTTGATTCTAGATAGAATTTGACCTCGCAATGATAAAGCGGGTTGGGCATATAACAATGGGACAGATTTAGTATAAAACCAGATGGATGAAATTCATTATTGGCGGGAATTCAACTATTAAGTAAACTAAACGATTGCAGTCAGATCTTCCACGGCGAAAGGGTTTTAATTCACAAACCCTGCTTGGGCTACTGAGCATATACTTTTGTGGGAAGTCGTGCTCAAGGGGGATACTATGTATCTTTCTGCAGTATTTCTCATCTCAGTCTTGTCGGTCGAAAACTCAATAATGATATACATAGGAGATCTGAAGCTCTCCTCACTGTGCCTATCCTTCTGAGTTGGGTTACTTCAAGCATCGTTTGGTGCTCTGTCTATAGTACTAGGTTAGTGGGGAGCCGAGAGCTGACTCACTGTGACCGAAGCTGCGGTTGAGGTTTCGAGGTATTTGAAGTATAAACCGACGTCGAATAGCTACTCTTGCAATTAGGTCAGCGCATGAGAACCATTACCAGGCATGCAGGCTGGAACTTAGTCGTTCCATCAGCAAGCAAGCAACCCTTGCTGCTGAACAATGTTTCGGATCAGATCTAAAGAGGAGGTTCGCTCCCCTTTTCCTCCAATTTGACTTCTCCGCTGAAATTACATCACAAATCACATCGAAAGGTCGCATTATACCGCCACTTTGGAATGCGTCGAGGAACAAGCGAAGCCCTCCCACCACTAACGTGACACGTCTCACTAAAAAACAGGGCCACCACCCTGCACCACCGATTTCAGCGAGCATCAGCGATCAACCGAAGAGACCGCCGAATCAAATACTGCTCCTTTCCATATCATAATCTTCCGTCAGAAATACTTCGCACTCAATTTACTGCTGACTGAATCAGGACTCCCTATTCTTGGTCGCTTCGAGGGCCACGCCCAGCATCAATTAAGAGCCACGCCCGGTTAGCTCAATCGGTAGAGCGTGAGACTCTTACGAGTACGCGATCTCAAGGTTGCGGGTTCGACCCCCGCATCGGGCTGTTCCTATATTACGATTGCGAGCGTTTGCGAGGCTTTCTTTTTTGCACTTCTTGACAAGTAGTTATGTGTTCTACTAAAGCTCTGTGAGCTATACGGCCATCATACTGAGAGCGGACCACGTATATCGTCGTTGTAACTTAGATACTTGTGTGGTGGGACTAAATGATATGTTAAGAATGGAAAGTCTAATTATTTTACAACCATAAAAGGATGCGAGATAAGCAGTTATGTGTAGCGAAGCCTGGTTGTGAATCAGGTTGCTTGCTATAATGAAAATATATCTAAAAATGGTCCTTGAGTCTTGGCTACTGCCATTACCTTCACTGTTTCCCGGAGATGAGTAAAATTAGTCTGAGATACCCAAATGAACGTCATCCACCCAGGCCACGAAGCCATTGCTGCACTTCGCCCTGATGATGACCCGAATAGGATTGTTACTGTCCAAAGCAGTCTGTGTCAGAGAAAACTCGCCCGAAAGACCAGTAAAGTCACTGGCTATCTGGGCACCAGTAACACTAATCCTCGATCCAAAGGCATCGTTGAGGTCGTTGTTGTCGATGAACGCCTCGAAAGCACTGCAAGAAGTGCCAGAGCTGACCTTGGCGTATAGAGTAAGACTGTAAGGCTGGTTTGCGACGAGGGTTGATTTGCGGAGAACTTGGAAGACATTTGACCATTCGCTAGCCTGGGAGCCCATCTTGAGAGAATAAGAGCCTGAATGGACTGATGAAAGGTCGATGTCGGCAAAGGCGCCGATGCCGAAGTTGACCCATGGAGCAATGCTACCGGTTTCAAAGTCACCGTTGATGATGATAGTAGGTGTCTCAACAGGTGCAGCCGAGGTAGTAGAGGCAGCTTCCGTAGTAGAAGTGAAAGCAGAAGTCTCGGTAGTGGAAACAACCACGGTTGAGGTCGACTCAGCTTCACTGGATGTCGCTGTCTCACTCTCAGTGATGGTGATGTCCGTGGCGTAGCTCGACTCAGTTGAGGTCAGCTCAGAGGTGAAAGTGGCGTCGCTAGCAGTGGCAGTCTCAGTCTCAGAGGAGAAGGTTGATGTAGCCTGGATCTCAGTGGTGGAAGAAATCGGCTTGCAGGGGCTAGCCTCAGATCCAATGAGGATGGAGAGGGCCGCGAATGCAGCGAGAAGTCTCTGCGATGCCATCTTAGAATGAGTGAATAAGATGGTCGCTGTAACGAACGCGATGATCCAAAAGGAAAGGAATGAGAAAATACAGCTAAAGGTCCAGGACCGACGGAAAACGGTTTCGCAGTGCTGAAGTACTTGGTGCTTGCGCTATCATGATGGGGCATCTTAAATTACACGAGCGCTAACGTCTGATGAAAATCGATAGCTCGCTGATAAATTTTGACAATTGGTTTCGCCAAGCCAATAGCCCACTCTCGATTCGGTATAGTGATTACATTATGCCAGCTGACGTGGTTTGTGATCTTATCCGAAGAAAAAGGAAGGGATAGAATTATTACCATGACAAATCCTATCCGAGTTCAAGACCCTTCCGCGACGGCTGACATCTCAGATCATGCCATCAAATGCTCTCATGACTCCTATCATAGTCTTGATGGAGTCATCGAATCAAGCACGGCCCTCACAAACAATACTTAAGCAGTGACAAAATAGCGTTTGTTTATATTATGCTATCTCATTTCTACCCTTTCGAGGCTTGCTTATCTTATGAACTGCCAGCTCTCAGAATCATTGAATAATGGGGAATACCAAGAATCGATACTACTCGAATATCCTTAAAGCCAGCAGCCACATACAATGGCCGACCTGCTTCAGTAGCTACTAAATAGCAATCTTTTCCTTCTGCAGTCGCATGATCGAGTCCCCACTGTAACAGCATCTTGCCGATACCACGTCTCTGGTTACCGGGGCTGACACCGATATAGTCGAGATCTAGGCGGTCAGTCACTGCAGCGGAGAAAGTAAAGTGGGAAACGTACGCCAAACACCAGCGATGCCTTGTTTTCCAAAAGTATCAACAGCATCTTGATTCACAGTGTTTTTCATCTCATTATAGGCCTCATTATCGAGCGAAGGGCATGGTATCTCCTTGCTGGGCCCAGAGTCACCGCCAGTAGCAGGAGGCGCATCCCAAAGCGAGAAGCCGACGACTTGGTCATCTTGTAACTTTTCGTCATCAACAGCTACAACAAGATGGGACTCTGGCGATGCTAGACTTGATGCTTTGCGTGCAAAACGCCAGTCATATGCTGCTTCGCCATCGGGGAGGTCTGTTGGTTGTAGGTGAGGGGGAAATAAGCGTCGTGACAGAGCATCTGTGTTGGGGTGGAAAGCCGAGGTTGCGATACGAGCTATTGCAGGAAGATGCTCTTCCGAGGCTTCGACCAAGCTGATTGTCATGATTTCGATGTAATACAAAGTTGAGATGTGTTTGGAAGGATGGTGAGAGGGATCCATGTGAAGCCAAAAAATGGCGGATGAGAGATCCACTAAAGTTGCGCCCTAGATGACATGGCATTAGCGCCCTTTCGCTCCAGGGCGATTATTCTGCTGCCGCCGAATATTGGAGAATTTCAACGTACGATTTCGTCGATATATCACAGTAGAAACTGTCTTTTATGGATATCCGTGGTTGTTGTGCAATTGTATCTAACATCTACAATGCGTGAGAGCTTGAAGAGAAACGTGGGGCAAAGGACATTGTTAGATTCCACTAAATGAGGTTAAGCATCTTCTTGTTCCGCGGAGCCAAGGCATTATAAATTACAACTTTATACAGGTATCAATATCTAAATATTATAGCACCACTATACCGTCTGTGTTGGTTTCTTCTTCGATTTGTTTCCGTCCTGTTATGCCGATATGTTCGTCTGGGTTCCATACATTGCGATACTGGTTGGTACTTTCGGTCCAGTACCGACACCTCCATGACCCTCAAATGCAGCCAAGGTTGATCCAGTAAGCTCATTGCTTCCTTGATCCTGGAGACAGATGGTGCTGTCTCCATCATCCGATCGATGGAGCCAATTCTTGATACCAACCAGCAAGGGCTTGAAAGTCGGAAGGCAAGCACAAGTTATTCCAGACACGATCTCTGCCATGGACCATGAAGCTGCTGTAACGTTCCACCATGTCATGTCTGTAACGGGGTCGAGCCACTGCACGCGGAGAATACCGATCGCGAGAGTACTGAAGAATATATTAGTAAATGACATGGAAATCTAGTTGTAACACTTACAGTGTTCCAAGGCCGAAAATACCACTGAGATAAATCTTCTGGGATCGTGGAAGCTGAAGTTTCCAAACAATTGGTAGAGGCATGACGATGATTGCGAAGTCAGTGACAATGTGCACGATGCCACTGATGAGCCATATAGTAGGCTGCGCCAGGAGGCAGCGTCCCTTGACACCTGCATCCCAAAAAGATTGAATTGGTGTGCAAAAGAAGAATACTCCAATGCCTTGGTAGGTGCCCCAGAGGATGATGAAACCGAGTGCGCCCAAGTATAGCCATCTCATGTTAGAGACAGACATGATTCGGTAATAGTGGATTAGAAATGTCAACTTGATGGCGAAAAGCGCGTAGGTATAGAACAAGATCGATATCCAGAAGCACTGCAGGCTAAATGTCAGAGGATTCTCCATATGGGTGGAGGTCTGGCCCACGTACTCGGAGGTAAAGGGATATCTGTTGAGAGGATAATGTATAGACATGTCGACCCAGTCCATAATGCGTCACTGCGATCCTAGCTTAGCGACTGTTGTTGATATAGAGAAGAGACACATACTGGCGATGATGGACGATCCACAGCCTAAGATACAGGCCTAAAGTAAATGGATTTAGAAATATTTTGTCTCGGAATATATTTATTTGACTTACTAGAGCCACCACTGCAGTCACATCGTCAAGCCCCAGCATCTGTCTCTGCCGCCGACACCAGAGTCGTAACCCGACCATCAGGACTGACAGAGCCATCAGCGAAACCGATACTCCAATCACGACTCCGGACCTAGACTCGGCCGCCTTTGCTGCCATCTCTTCGGGTGTCATATTCATGTTGTTGTGGATATCGGTGCAGGGGCCGAGGGTAGTGAGACGTCACGATGAACCAACGTTGGATCCAGGGCCAGGGGTCGGGGTTCATCCTCCTGTTATTCCCCAGTCGATCGGAGGATCATCGAGCCGTCATTCCCATAAGGTTGATGGTAACAGGCACTGGAATGTGGCTATCCCAGCTTCGTGGATGAAATCGGGTTTAAGCAGCGCCCAGATCCGAGAGACCTATCAGAAAAGAGGATTTCAACGCCCCATGGCTGGCTAGATCGTACTGGACCTGGCGCCTTGTCCGAACACAGCTGAATGTTCTCGTCATTAGGGAATTACGGGCGTTGCAATGGGAATAACCCTACGGAACAATGTTTGGAAAAGGTTGTTTGGATGCCGATTGATAAATCTAGTTCGTAAGGAATTCGTCGGAATGATGCTTTTATATTTAGTTGCCTTTGGCGCATCACTTGGCTTTCGTAACAACCGCGACGTTGATCTCAATGCCTGTCGACAACATTGAGTCAATCAAGCCATCGTCTCAAGAGTAAGCACTACTCCAAAAGGCTTATTTGGCTTTCGATGTTCGGCTTTCTGGTAAATCTCCCTGGTCTTGCTAGACTGGATAACGAAACGTCGATTCCCTTGACAACATAGCAAGCCTCGAGATCCTAGACGGACTGCAAGATCCTTATGAAAATGCATCACGCGGCATCGTTCTTCATCCGATTGAGAGTATCTATTTTCCGAAAGACGACAGCCCAGCGGGTCGGAACCTTCTGAAGCAGAGCAATCTTGTCTATGGGACGAGGCCTACCATATGCGCATCGGCTCTGAAGCTGCATCGACTCAATCGATGGCAGATGGCAGTCCGACGTGGCACTTAGAAGTCTCTACAATATTATGAGTTGATAAAGGGAAGTACGAATGGCTTTGTATTTCGTCCACCATTCTTATCGCGTACATTTTACAGCTAAATGCTTACCATTTAGTGTCAAACTCTAAATCTCTCCTCCATGGAAATGGGGCTACATTTACTACAGCTTTGAGACTAAGAGGCGGCGTATCGAAAGCCTTATAGTCAGCTCGAAAGTGCATAGATATGTCATGGACAAGTCTGTCTGGCTCCCGCCAGTTACGGCTCGCGAATGAAAGCACTTGACGCGACCCCGAAGGTCCATTCGATCTGGAACCTTTTGTCGACAAGATATTCTTCGTGCATGTAATCTTGGACTTAGCCGAGACTGAAATTGCACATGGGCTGGTTCCCTATAGTAAGAGCTTTACATTCAGCAGAGGACGAAAGCCTTTCGCTGTGTTTTGTGTTAGCCAAACACGGCCAAGGTGCGACGAGTGCACGAAAACAAATTGGTTCGGTCATCTGCGCATCTTTGCAATTGCCTGAACAACCACTATCACATCACACCGCTAACCCGCAACGGCAGTGGTGTATGTTGTCTTACATTCAGCTGCGCCTGAATCAATATGTGGTCCAAATACGGAAGCCAAGTTGGAAGTCCTAACGCATTGCAGAAACTCTTGCTAAAGTAGTGAAAGCGTGATATGCATAGCAGCTTCACTGTCTTTGTAGCTTGTACTGGACTTTCTCTTCTGCTAGTGTATTGAATGTTGTATCAATACATGCAGTCCTGTATGAGCTGAGACACGGCAACAAGCTGAATACGACGTGTGAGATTTACCCCTCACTTATACCACTTACAGCACATTCTGCATTCTGCATAAGAAACTGCCGTAATTATCTGCAGGATGGGATGTGATAGCGACGGCAGAGATGCCGGGCCGTTCCTAGTCTATAGCACTGTATCTCCTTACAAGAAGGACGAAGTCCTCGTCTTTGGTCTTGCCCCGGGCTCTGATCTGGCATGACCAGGTGAATCTCTTGAAGCGAGAACAGCAACAACGAGATCCGAGCATTTTGATATCATTTTAAACATAATGGCTTACTCAAACTCAAACTCAGACGTCTTTGATGTCGTGGTTGTTGGCGGAGGACCCGTTGGCCTGGCCGCAGGATACGAAGTCGCCAAAGCTGGAAGCACGGTAATGATTCTTGAACAGAATAACTTTTTCAACCAAGCCGGCAGTTCTGGTGACTTGGCCCGCATGTTTCGCACTATGTGAGTCTATCACAGAATAAATTCTGAGGACTCGGCTGATAGGATAGGTACACTGAGGAGTTCATGGCCAAGCTCGCAGTTGAAGCTATGAAGCATTGGGATGCTCTTGAGAAAGATGCTGGAGTGTCGCTTCGTTGGATGGGAGGTCTTCTGAACTTTGGGGACAAGGATATGGGTGGCGATACTCCAGAAGGTAAGACACTTATGCTTTTGAGATGCCGTACTAACGAGGGTAGGATCACTTCTGGGACCCAAGGCGAACTTGGACAAGTTTGGAATGTTCTACAAGGAGCGTATGTATGCTCACTCTCATTCTACCTTCTTAATCTGACCAATACAGTGACTGCTGCGCAAATCGAAGAGCAATATCCCTTCAAGAACCTCGATCCCAAGTGGATCGGACTCTTCGCTCCTGATAACGGTGTCATCAACGTCCAACTCCTCCTCCGCACCTTATACAGTCTTGCCAAGGACTACGGTGCCCAAGCAAAGCAGCATACTCAGGTCAAGCAGCTTCGGCCTCTGGACAGTGATAGGTCCATCTGGGAAGTCCACGCGATGGTTCATGACAAAGAGGTCAAATACTTGACAAAGAAGATCATTATCACCAGTGGAGCTTACGTCAATCATGTCTTGAAACCAAGCTTCAGCATCGGCCTGAGACTGGAAATTTGGGAAATGGTTGCTACCTACTTCAACACCAACCCCGGACCAAACGGCACAATCTTTCCCAGTAAGTGTACATTCATGTTGTGATTCAGATTACTGACAGGTGGTGAGGTATGTGGTTCCAGTTCGGACCATCGGTGAACGGCAGGTCCCAACTCTTCTACGGCTTCCCAGCCTTGCCATGGGGCCCACCGAATGTTGTGAGAATTGCAGTAGATGCTGCTACTCGAACGATTGACGACCCAAGCCAGCGCCAGGCCAATGTTCTTGATCCAAGAGATATTCAAGACACTCAAGATTTCGTCAGAGACCATGTCGTCGGCGTTGACGCTACCGTTCCGGCCTCGACTGTTAGTTGTCTCCAGACCAATGTTTTTGGTAAGATCATCGAAACACTGTCTTTGTACATGCTAATACAAGTAGATAACATGTTTGTGCTGGACTTCTTGCCAGAGAAGTACCTCCAAGGTGGCGCGGAGAAGAGTATTGCTATCTTCACCGCTGGCTGGGCTATGAAGTTTGTGCCAACTTTGGGCAAGGCACTTGCTGAGATGGCGTTGACTGGAAAGTCTGACTACAAGCTGGATGAGTTCTCCATCACTCGTCCTGCTCCGAAAGGAAAGGAGATTATCGTCGAGGATCCTGTGTCCATCAATGCATCTGCAAAGAAAGAGGCAACACTGTCTCTGTCTCGTAGCGATTGCACACAGTCTCAAGGATCTTCATGCCGCTCTTGCTGAAACATGGGTTAGTGTACTTGAAGCTCGTACATTTCTACAATACGAAAACTATTCCTTTTGACAAGCCCGATTCTTCGGGTTATTCTTCCGAAGTCCATTGCTAAGTCGCCCATTTCGTAGCTGAAATAGGAATAGCACGAACTTCAGACGAAAGCGACTGAATTGCCAAAGGCCCGATTGGCCGCATTCCACCAAGGGGTCCAGTCCGCTTCGGAGGGGTTCATGCGGGGTACTTTTGGTGTAGCAAGTGAGCTCTTTTCGATATCGGACTTGATGACCGAGAATTTTAATCTCCCTCTTAAAATAATCTTCATCCTCGTTGTCCTGAATAGTCTTTAGATCCTCAAATATTCGAAAGAAATCTCAAAATGGGTGGCAACAACAACACAGTGGGTGCCTACTACGCACCAAAGGGCGGCTTGCCCCCACAAACCCAAATCCTCACCGACCGGGCCATGTTCACCGAGTCTTACGCCGTCATCCCTAAAGGCTGCTTCAGCGACATTGTCACCAGCTTCCTCCCATTCTGGGAGCAAACACGACTATGGGTTATTGCTCGCCCACTTTCGGGCTTTGCTGAGACATTCTCTCAGTACATCATGGAGGTTCAACCAGGCGGTGGCAGTGACCGTGCTGAGATGGATGACACTGCTGAGGGTGTCTTGTTCGTTGTCGAGGGTGAAATCACCGTTACACTAGCTGGCGAAGCTCACACTCTTTCATCGGGAGGTTATGCCTTCCTCCCTCCCAAGAGCGGCTGGACGCTCCGCAACAACTCTAGCGAGCCAGCTCGTTTCCACTGGGTCCGCAAAGCCTACGAATCTGTCCCTGGACTTGATGCACCCGAGGCCTTCTTCGCGAATGAGAAGGATATTGAGCCCAGAGAAATGCCCGATACGAATGGAGCTTGGGCGACAACGCGCTTCGTTGACCCTACCGATGTTCGACATGACATGCATGTGAACATTGTGACTTTCCAGCCTGGTGGTATCATTCCCTTCGCTGAGACACATGTGATGGAGCACGGTCTTTATGTTCTTGAGGGAAAGGCTGTTTACCGACTGAATCAGGATTGGGTCGAGGTTGAAGCTGGTGACTTTATGTGGTTGCGAGCTTTTTGTCCCCAAGCTTGCTATGCTGGTGGACCTGGCAAGTTCAGATACTTGTTGTACAAGGATGTAAACCGACACGCGAAACTATCTAGGTAGATACAATACACAAAAATGCGGAAGTATCATGATCCTTATCTCAGACTTACAAAGCGATTGAATCGGCATTTTTAATCACCAGACCTCTGTCTTGGGTTATCACTGCAGTGTGGTGCGTTCTAAACAGGAGGTTCTGCAGCCTGTGGCTTCAGCAGTTTGTTGTGGACATAGCTCGTCGCGACAGTACAACTAATACATGCGACCAAAGGTAGTGGAAAATACGGGATCCCGTCCGCTCTCCCATAGTCAAGCCACTAACCGGCGGATTAGTAGTTGGGTCGGTGACGACCAGCGAATCCCCGCTGTTGCATGTTTTTTTGCAAGTTGCAGTAATTGCATTTTCTGTGTTTGTTGTCATCATGCAATCTGTTGCTGTGAGGTGCTGGCGCGGTCGCAATGTTGAGGCAAGTCTTGTGAGAGCTTTTTCCCCATTGACTTTTTTTTCAATGTCGTGTATAGTGGGCTCATGCGTCTATGGACTCTGCTTCGACTGCCAACCGCAACCCCACTACAGCAGGTTACAACCTGTTCATCTTCCGTAGTATAGTGGTCAGTATGCAAGCTTGTCACGCTTGAGACCCGGGTTCAATTCCCGGCGGGAGAGATCCAGCCACCTGTAATATACAGGCAATTCTTTTTTGCCAATTGGGTTGTTGCTCTATTGACAGACAGCATTATCTGCAGCGGTGCTATGTGTACGCTTTTATTTTGCAATGGCTCAGGACTGATAATAAACTTAAAAGGTTGTGCGCTGGAGGGCTACTGGGCCACTGTCTCAGGCGCTTTGGTTACCCTGAAGAACTGATGTCAGACAATTGAGAGATGGTTGAATGGGCGCCTAAGCACCAAAGTCAAGGGAATCTTCCATAGGACAGAGTCCCGCCAGAAGAGAAAAGGAGAGAGAGCCTCTTTTTGAGTCTATTAAACTTACCATGAGGGGTTGTGTCGAACTTAAAAGAAAGAAAACTGGTCAGCAATTGCATGATTAGGACAACCTTAGTGTGACGTCGCATCTCGATTTGCGCAAAGGAATTAACACCAATATTCTACGACAGAAGCAACAACCTGTGGACTATCGAAGTTACCGTAAACGCACCGATTGCTATATTGCAAAAGTCATAAGGATATTGACACGTGTTTTTGTGTTTGACTGCGGTCGCGTCGTATTGTGAGCCCCGCCAACGACGCGAACGACGAAGGTAGAGAAACTTGTCTTGCTAGGAACTACCAGAACCAAAACAATTGCTCAGTGGATCCATCTGGCGTTCAATTCCAGACTGGAAACAAACAGGACCTGAGAGTTGGCTCATAAATGTCTTTTGCTGACTGGTTTGAAGAGGAGCCGGTGAGCCACAGTAGAAGCCCGTAACTGAACGTGTTCAATCACCAACTGTGCATTTATTTATTTGTGGACGCCTACGAATTGACCAAACAGACCAGAAAACGACAAAAAGAGATAAAAGAACATCGACAACGGCAGGATTCGAACCTACGCGTGCGAACACAATGCCTATGATGACTCGGAGGAGATAGCAGGGCATCGCCTTAACCACTCGGCCACGTTGTCCTGAGTTCGTTGGACAGCAATCGTCCGATTGAGAGCATATGACACATGGGTTACCGATGGATCACGCGTGAGACATGTCAAAGGAGTACTGAGATATATATATATGCAAACGCGTAATACTGAGTTTGTGTTATTGATTCGCGAAAAAGTCCAGATTTTGGGTGGTTTTTGTCGGTTATTGCATGCACGCGTCACTGCGAGGACAAGGCCGAAAACGAACACGCCGCTGGCCCAAAGGCCCAAACAAGGTGGTGGGCACTTCGCCACGAACTCAATTCAAAGAAAGTGTAAAACAGAGATGTCTCAAAGCTTATCAAGCACGATGCACAATTGTTGGGATCAATTCTATTGCCAGCTCTGTTCTCATAGTGAGTAAAATGTTCATAATTCCATCTAAACCCCACTGAGGATGAATCTTGCCACCAATACTACGCTTCAGGCTTCTTAGCATAAGTAACGCAACTACAAACAGTTAGCCACAATCTCTCCCAGGATATAAAAACACTCACATGGGCCAATAAGCATGGATCTTTGGGTTATTCCAGTCCTGTCTCAGCTTCATCAATAACACCTCTACCTCCTCACGGCTCCAGCCCAGTCCTCTCGTGAAAGGCGCCATAGTCAGCGCCTCCAGAGCAGAGGCTGCATTGACGTTGTTCCACTGGCCCAACTCCTTGTACTTCTTGTCCTTGGGCCAATGGTTGGTAGGCCACTTGTAGCGCGTCTCAACAACATCCACGAATCCGACCTCTTTCAGCATATCCTTGAAGTTGGAGGTGCGTTCGAAAGAGCGGTTGAACTTTCCGGCTGCTTCGTCGAGAAGGCGGCACCATTTGTACATGGTATGGTCTTCCTTGAGGGTGCCATCGTCGCTGCCCATTATGACATCGACATCTTGCAGTTCAACATAACCGCCTGGAGCCAAGTTCCTGCTTGTGTCAGCATGGTTCTTTGATGAATGGTGAGAGTTGTTTTACTGGTAGATCTTGGTGAAGTACGACTTCCAGTTCTGAATGCTAAAGTTCATAAATCTGCTGTGAATAAAGTCGAACGGCTCGCTGTAAGTCCATTCCTCGTCGATATCATCAATCTCGAAGCGAACGTTCGGTGGCACACTATGAATCATCAGTCTTATCCACGTTTGGCCATAAGCTTAACTCATACAAGTTCGGCTGGCTCGGCGAGAGGTCAACGCCAATGACCTGTTTTGTCAGCGGCTATTCTGGATAAGCTTTAATGACGTAGCTCACAGTTGCCTCGGGATGTTCGTCGCCAAAGTCAATCGCCCAGATACCGGTTCCAGTGCCAACATCGAGGACGCGCTTAACTTTGGAGTCGGGATGGTTAGGAGGGCTCAGACCGAGCTTGTTATCAAGAGTGAGCAAGAACAAGTTATGTTGCAGATCTGTGTTGTTATTGTTATTGTTATGCTATACTCGGCGGCATTTGAGGGTACATACCTAATCTTTCGTTCTCCTCGTCATCGTTTGGGAGATTGTATTCTGCGATTGGGGCACGTCAGTGACATGGCTTGTATAGTAGAGGAGCTACATACTGCCGTCTCGGAAAGCATGGTATGTTCTTCCATTTTCTTGACGGAAGTCAAGAATTGAGCTTCTCAAGCTGTCTGTGGAGGATGCATTATCCTATGCCATAAGATCAGCAACAAAGGCCTGTGAGCTGAGGGGCTGATCTCATACCGCACCAAGTGACGAGTCCGCGTCAGAGTGCTGTGGCCGTTAGTTCAGCTACCTAGCTTCAGTGGGTCGGTTGCAGCGGGAACTAACGTTATCGTCAGCGTCTACGACGGGATGCGCTTCAATAGTCGTCATTGTAGATCTTTGCACTCAAATTGCAAAAAGACCCCAAAACTATCGTGAAGTGTTTGTTTGTCTGTCAATTGGGAACTTAAATGCCGCATGTGGTACGCACATGATCCGAGCTTTAAAACCTGCATTGTTTTCTCTTTTCTCCTCTGATGCTGTGCTACAAAACTTACGACCAACATGCATGACACGAACCAACACAGAGTTGCAGACACTGCCAAGTATGTACATACCAAGCGCTGAGAAGTGGTTCCGGTGTCAGGCATTTGGACCTGTTCCGATTGGTGAGCGATGGGGCGTCACGGTGTCAAACCCCAAAGAGGTAGAGTTCACCGTTGGCCCCGAACCAAACAGAATATTGCAATAATGACAGCCACTCACCTCACTTGATACTTACAAATGGTTTTAATAAGTACGTCAAAAGGAATGGCCATATATTCCTCCATTAATAAACTGCGGTCACGTCTATGCTACCCAGAAATTCTTAGAAAGGAAGATAGAGGATATGTAATTCATCTGTTGTTTTTTCTTTTCAAGATCTGGAATTATACTTCGAGCCAAGACAGTGGCGTTTGTTATGAAGCATGATGCCAGGTGGACCTCTCCTTAAATTGTTGCGTCATGATACAAGGCGCAACTCCTAACACGGCTATTGTTGCGGACATTGCAGCTAAAGTCCTTGCAATCCCACGTTGATATCGAGATAGATGTCTCTGGATCTTGGCCGCGAACCACTCAACACGACGCTGGAAATGACAATAAATGTGGTTCAAGGAAATCGCCAGTAGTCTCGGTCTGAAAGGAGTAGATAATGCAGAATAGGCCACAGAGTTATTTTGATGTCGTTCTTGAACTCATTTTACCCCTCCTTACTGAGACAGAACAGAATCCATATAAGGAGCCATAGATGATGGGACCTTCGTCCCATCCGCCTGGGAATAGACTTCCTCAAGTCTAACGCCTCTTGATGCCTTCGTGGAGAGGTCACTGCTGGAATGTGATGTTATGGATATGTTGAGACTGGAGCTTATTTCATCCCTCCACTATACAATATGACCTTGGCCATATCTCGGAGCACATGGAACTCAGGCATATTCTCCATACTAAGAATTTTTCATTTCAAAATAAAGGGCCGGTACTTGAAGGTAATAAGAGCTTGACTGCCCAGACTATGATTTTTATAGATCGCATCTGGAGATCTTTGGGGAGAAGTAGCCATCGCTTTCCTATCACTAACTCAACATAACGAGAATACTGTTGTTGTGTTTAAAATAAATGGCGGCGGCAAAATCGAAAATCGTATATACAAGAGCCGCAAGGGCATCAGCCAACACGAGGTATAGAGCCACATGCTGGTCATAAGGTTAAGCACTAGGCTGCCAACACGGGCGATTATGATCTTGTCTTCGCATATGCTAGCCTGTGCTAAAAATTGACTCAAATATAAGCCTTGGCGGCTGTGAAGGGTGAGAGACTGGTGGGTATAAAGTCCCGGCCGCCTTCGCATCCCTGACAGGCCATCGATTGAATCAGAAACACCACGACCAAGCGTCAATTTGCGACCGTAAGCTTCCTCAAAACCCTCAGACTTTGTCAGTACGCCTAAAAGCTAACTTTGTCATCCTTGAGGTCCCCATGAAACTCTCTACCACCCTCGCTTTTGGAGCTCTCCTCCTTGGCGATGTATCTGTTGCCCAACAATTCCAATTTCGCCCCGAGGTTCTCGAAAATAATACAACATGGCCCTTGAAAGGTGCCACACTGAAGACACCTGGTGGACCTAACGACCTACCTGATAAATGCCCAATGCGCAGGACCTCTTCTGTTGGCAGGTTCTTCGAAGGTGTTATCGGCACAAAGAAGCCCAAGTGCAAGCAGTTCGACATAGCTGCTGGAGAAACGCTCAGTGGATTCCCCCGTTTCCCTACCCGCCAGGTCCATGCATTCACCTTCCCCAACCAAACTTATGTCCTCCAACAAGATACGCCATCAGTCCGTGGCGAGAGGGTAGAATTAAAGAAAGGCATTTGGACTGAGATTCCAGGAGGTACCACTATTACATGCTATGAGGCGAATGATGGTGTACCGAACTGCGTGCTCAGAACTTGAGATCAGCTATGGTTGGACAAGATGAAATAGCACGGAAAACTATTAGATGTCAAAACCAGCCCTCATCAATTATATTGGGTGCCTTCAGGAACAAGGTCCTCACAGTGATGTCGCTTAGTTTCGAGGTATAACCAACAAATAAAATTCAAGCCTATGTGTGTTGATTTGTGTTTCCCCCCTCAGGCGTTGAGGTTTAAGCCTCTCTCAATCTCTCAACCTTATCACAGTGAATCCAAGAAGCTTATACCGGAGAAAGACATGCTACGCAGACTGGCAAATTCTCAGTTCTGCGCAGTTTAGAAAAGACGGATCGGAAGTCGACACTACAGGCAGAGGCATTTTGATCCTTCCCCTCACGGTATCACGAGTAGCATAAAAGATAGGAAGGACACAAGGCTGGGATAACAGTACAGATAGTTGACATCCTAAGTGCATGGATGACTAAGTTATATGTGCTATGCAAGCTCTCATTCACTGACCACTAGTTTCAACTACACATAAACGTCTTTCGCTGCATGTACGCGGCTGGTTTGCAAAAATGGATTGCGGGGGCCTATTTGAACCGAGGGGAAATGTTTTACACATGGCATCTTTGTGCCTTAATAGCAAAGACGCAGTCATTTTTGAAGATGAAGGTTCAGTTGATGAGATCATTTCTTCTATGACATGTCTATCCTTCCAACTACAAGCCCCATTTCATACAGTTCCAAGAGTATCAAGTAATATGACATGCTTGATTTAATCATATAGACTTAGTGGCTGCTGGCTTCAACCTTTGTGCCTCTGGGACGAATGTCCTCAATCTGGGATGATGCAAGCCCTAGTTAACCCAATACGGTGGAAAGATTGGCGAATTCGGCAATAAGGATGATGCGCCCTGATGATACTGGACTCAATTTGGGCTAGGCTTCGTTTTCTCATTACGTTAAAGTACATGGGAGTTTTAGACTCACCCCTCAGCGATCCCCTTGACCGCATTCCCAGGAGATCAGACATGTGCTCTCAGACCCCTCGGAAACAAATCCCGCAAACACCAATCAACGCTCCTCTTTCAGATGCTGGATGTCAGGAAAACAAGAACCAATCATTCTGACCAGTCGTGGGAAATGTTTATGAAGACACAACTCCCGACATACATTCACATCTTATTTCTATCTCCTCTTTCGACTAGTGATACTAGTGGCACGCATGGCACAATCCGAGGACCCTTCAAGCAGCCATGACACCAACCATGATGATAACAAAACGACTACAATGTGGGGGATTATCCTCTGTGTTGTAGTCATTCTCGTCATCTGCGTTATTTGCTTCGTGCACTGGCTACTGCGAAATAACCATATGCCGCGACCTCTGGAGACACAGCTTCCGCGGTTTCGACCGAGCTCCGGTCTGGGAAAGCTCGCTGTGGAGAGTATGCCCACCGTGACTTATCATCATCGGATACATTCGAAGCAGATTCACACGAAGGCTCAAATGACCCCATACATGTTTCGAAAGCAACGAAAACCAAAACTCGAAAAGTTGCGGCGCTATTTCACTATGCCAAACTTGTCTATTCGTTCTCCAAGTATCATCGATCGAAACGCACGACAGGCAGATGAGCGTACTTCTCCGGCGTGTTCTATCTGCACTGAAGATTTTATCGAGGGAACAGACCTGAGAAAGTTACCGTGCAATCACCTCTTCCATCCACAATGCATCGATCCATGGTTGATTGGAAGATCGCGGACTTGCCCATTATGGTCAGTTTTCATTATTTCCGATACAAGCCATCCAGCTGACAAAGCGCCTCTCTTTTATGAAGCCGCGTCGATCTGACTACTCTGGTTACTTTGACGAAACCACAGGCTGTGTACTCGTTTTCTGCACGAGAACGTGTATATCATTCGCAAGCTACGAGGTGATGATAGATACAACTAAACAACAATGAGACAATGACTAGCGATTTGCGATGAGGAGCATGGCCAGGGCGCTTGACGGTGCAATGCACATTCCATTCAGATAGAAATACAAAGTATATTTCTTCCCTGCCGCGAAAGCGGCAATTAGTTTGACTCTATGGTGATCCGTTGGCGATCTAATAATAAGCGCAAAGGTGAGTGTTGTATACCTAGACTGCCAACAGACACCAGAGGCTTTACAGCAACGTTAACGAAGCCGAGATAGTTCCTCGGCTCTTGCCAGTAAAGTACTCAGCTAGCTTGAAAAATCACCTTTGAATATGATTCTCGTTACCCAATCTGTCTCATTCGTGACCTCCAGCTCTCCCTGCAGTTCCAGAGGCCGCCTGTGAGGGGTACGCACCTGGCGCTGATCCTGTCAAAGCTCCCCTAAGTTACAGGGCATGGCAGGCATCCCCACAGGGCACAGACCACACTGTACCGCTGTAGTCTCTAAGCTTAATCGCAAGCTGAGATAAATACCTGCCAGCTACAATTGATGCCACTACAAAAGGGCTGATGATCAGTCCAAGAACAGCATCGTCACAGCCGTAATTTCGCGCTCGTGAAAACGACAGCGAAATAAAATAAATGCCGCACCGCATGCATGGTCGAGACAGTTCTATGCCGACTCCGCCTCGTAAACAAACAGTCACGAGCCTGTCTCTAAGCCCTTGAGACTGCCCTGCTCTGGGTTCGTCTCTATTCTCCGAGGCGTGCATTATCATCGTAGACCCTTGAATCCTGCCCCGACGCTAAAAAGCTTGTCTGCAACAAGCATCCACTCAATTATCATTGCATCAATTGACCTTGAGTACCGGATGATGCTTCTGTCGCACACGCCCTCTCGTTTCAGTCTGTCCCTCGTCAACACCGCTTCGTGCTCGTTTCTCGCCCAGTCATATCATGCCCACCTTGACTCACACCGCTGCTCGTGCAATCTCGCCAGTGCTACTCGGTACAAAACCAAGCATCTGACACTGGCGATCCATTCCCCGCAAGCAAAGGCGCCAAGGAAATTGGCGCATACGTCATATTCACAGGTACAGCACAAGAGCTTTTGCCTTTCCGTTGACATGTTGGAGCTATAAAATACCTGAAGCTGGCCAAGCCGGATGCAACCGAAGGGGGCGCAGTCATCTCACTTAGTACCGTACACAGCCCCAAACAGATCGTCGTTTTGTCAAACCCCCACCCAAACTTCCTGCAAGTCATGCCAACTGAGCTCGTTTGGGGTATCACGATGACCGTGCAGAGAAGAGACAACTTTCACCACTGGACAGGTAGCAGATCAAAGGAGAAATGCAGGGTGGCAATAAGCATAAATGCGATTGAGTTGATGGAAAAGAGCTTGGTGAAATGGCTGTGTCTCAAGGTCAACTGCTCTCTACTTGTAGGATACTATCATCGACCTGAGGGCTTCGATCCACAAACCCAGCTAAGATGAGAGCTCCACCCCGCTACCGTGAATAAAACATGTGCTGAGACGCAACTTCTTGGTGGCTGCACTTGTTTCTTTGTCGCCTACATTTGATCTATGTTTTTGTGAGAGTACGATGAGCCAAGATCTAGATGGCCTTTCCTCAGATTTCAGGAACACCTTCGAGCCAGACGAGAGCACTTTGCTGAATGATGCGACTGCAAGTTTTAGGACTGAGACAGATACTGAGCACGAGAGCGAATGGCCTCAACCCTCCATCTTTATCACCCTGCATCGGTACTAACCCTTAATATTTACATGTTGTTCAGCGTGCGAATCTAACGTCCGTTGCAGCATAAGGAAATTTGTATTGGCAAGCATAGGTGCATCCCAGCGTTCTGTCATTTGTCCTGTATCGTCTAATGCTGCTCGTTAGATGATCCCTACTCTCTGGAACAGCTGAAGAGTCCACGAGTCAACCACCTCATTGTCCGTCCGCTAGTAGACCGTCTGTATGATGAGAATGACTACTCTATTGGTGCGACAACACACTTGTCACCATATACCCTGCCGCTATACTGACTATTGTAGTCTACTGTCTTCTCGCAAACCGAGTACAGTTCCTACGCGAACAGTCCAGCGTCATCGACCAGAGCACCAGCATAGCGCGCGCAACATTATGCGAGCTCTTAGCTATCAAGATTCTGCGCAACTTTCACGATGATAATCCAGGTCTAGACGGTCTCTTGCTACTCTCCAAGATGCTGGTCCAGGGCTTTGATCCCTTCCATGGCGCTCCTCCTGAAGTTGAACAGTACGGGCGCTATCCGCAATGGCCGATTCAGAAGCGTGGTGGCCATGAGAGGAAGCTGACAGCACTCGAACTCGCCATCATATCCGAGAGCAAGAATTTTGTCAGTTCTTCGGGATGTAGACGAGTGATTGATGCAGTGTATCGTGGCCAGATCGTCTACACCCCTCTGTCGTTTGTTGATATACTCCCAAACCATTATGAGTATCTCCCTGTGTCTTTATATGAGCCGCGAAAGGCACCGCTGCTTGACCATCACCGTCTCGTGGTTCCGCGCACCCGGTACATGATCGAGCTAGTGCACTACATCATCCTTACTCTTCTGTATGTTTACACGATGCAGTATCGTGATCCTGAGAACTTGACTGGAAATGAGGTTGTTTTCATTCTCTATTCTGCTGGTTGGGTACTCCATGAACTTGCTGCCATCATTGAGCATGGATGGATGATTCACTCACAGACGTTATGGTCGTTCTTGGATCTCTCATACACTGTCATCTTTATGGCGTACATTACTGATCGGGCATATGAGCTGGCTGTAAGCAGCGTGCAGAATGGCATGGCACATAACATACTCTGTCTTGCAGCTCCAATTCTTCTGACCAGACTGGCCTTCAACATCTTGCCAGACCATATCGTCTTCATTTCACTGCACGCCATGATGAAAGAGTTTCTGATCCTCACATTTCTCGCGATATGGTGTTTCACAGGGTTCCTGTTAGCGCTGCAGTGGCTTTCTCCAGGGGAAGGGTCCATTTCGGACGATTTCACCATCATCAAATGGCTACTGTGGATCTGGTTCGGACTGGATGGAACAGGAATTGAGGAATCCATACAGTTTCATGCCATTCTGGGTCCGGCACTGACAATCGCGTTTGCCTTTCTCGGCAACACTCTATTTCTCACCATCCTTGTTTCACTCCTCACCAACCGGTTCAGCACCATCGTCACATCTGAGGATGTTGAGATCCAGTTCCGAAAAACCGTCCTCACGTTTGAAGGCGTGAAAAGCGATGCGATCTTTGCATATCCACCACCCTTCAACCTATTTGCTCTGCTGATACTGCTTCCTATCAAACCATTCCTGTCGCCGCTCGAGTTCTACTCGATCCACGTGTTTCTCGCACGACTTGTTAATGCACCTCTTTTATTTTGCGTTGGCTTCTATGAGCGTCGACGCCTATGGACTTTTGGACCAGACGCAGCAAAAGTCTCGAGAATGTGGAAGTTCACGGGTTTCTCTCCGCACGGTGACATACAGGCTGTGTTTGAAGTTGAAGCCCCAGCGGAAGTTTTGCGAGAGGCTGATGAATTGGATGGCTTGAGCGAAATGGGCTTTTCTGATGGTGATGCCGTATCAAGACTTTCTCGAGAAAGGGAAATAAGAGCACCGGTTGTATTTAGTCTGAGCAATGCAGGGACATGGTCTCCAGGACAAGCACCCGTAGTTTGATCCTGCTACATAGATATCGTATTTTCCGTGTCTTCCCAAACCATCTTTCCCTCAAACCACGTCTTCAGAACTTTCGCTCCATCAAAGTCACCACGACTCAAATCTCGATCAACAGCAATAAAATTCGCCTTCTTTCCTATCTCGATACTTCCCATCTCTGAACCCTTTCCTACAGCCTCAGCACCTGCTTGCGTTATGATACGGCATATCTTTGCACCTCCAACCTCTTTCGCAGTCTTGCCCTCTTCTGTACCAAAGCGCTCCACGACAGCCGCTAAGGCCGGGAATAGGTCTGGCGTGTCGGTCAAGAACCAGTCGGAACCTACAGTGACATGGACACCAGTATCCTGGAGCTCCTTGAACGGCCATTTGAAGATATGAGGATAGTTAGATGTGAGATTTGTGTCGTGAAATATCGCGGGCGACATCTCGGCCGTGATTCGCAATTCCGTCATTCGCTTTATGTCATCTTGAGAGGCAGTTCAGTATACACTCGGGATCATTGCAATGGGGCCTCACCTTGATGGATCGCATTACAGTGTGCCAGTTCATGCATTGGGCCTGAAGGGTTCGACTGCCGAACTCGCTCGAGAACATCGAGTGCTCGCCTTGCAGAGCCATCACCGGCACAGTGGATCTTGCACGTCAAACCCTTCGCATCATGCTTAGTCAAAGCTTCCAATAACTCTTCGAACGTAAGCAGTAGCCTCTCCTCATCGGGACGCCCATCTGGCCCGATATCGCATTGCGTGAAGTGAGGCGGTATGGGCGCCCCGTCCATCCAAAACTTCACAAATCGTGTATCAACGTGCTGGCTACAAAAGCTTCCAGCAGTATCGATGAGATGATGGAGACTTTCGGCTTTCTCTTGAGCAAAACTCTCGGGCGCATGGACAATATGAGGCGAGATTTGCATGTCCAGTCGTCCTTCGCTATCTAGCTCTCGAAGGGCGTGAAGATAGAGGGTGTTAGCGGACGCCTCTTGTAGCGAGGTGATGCCGAACTTGTGAGACATCTTGATCCCATAGATAAGAGCGTCTTTGACAACGGACACGGGTGGCTGAGGTAAGCTGGCCAAGACCCCAGTTGATGCCGCTTCCACCAGCTCCCCAGTTAACTGACCATCTGCCCTTCGCATGTACTGTCCCCCAGGAGGGTCTTGAACATCATCCCCATATCCGACGCGCCTGAGGGCTGCGGTGTTGAGAGCGACATTGTGACAAGAGACATCTCGAACAAGCACCGGCTGCTCAGGAAAGGTATCGTCTAGATACTTCCGATCCATCTTTTCATCCGGAAAGTTCTGGCCTGCGTAGAAGTTTGCAATAAGCCAGTCACCTCTGAAATGAGCTTCGGTACAGGCGCAGCTCGCCTGTCCTTTCTTGATGTTCTCGGCAATAGTTGCAGCGGTGCTATCAGATCCGATGCTGATCTCGCTCATTTTCTGCAGTGAGGCTACTAGCAGATGGGTATGTGCGTCATGGATCCCAGGCATGACAAAAGTGTTGTCAAGATCGTGGGTGGGTAGACCATGTTCCTCAGCCAAGGCTTGGATCTCTTTGTTGGTTCCAACAGCCTCAAAACGGCCGGATGGGGAAACGATGAAGGCTTCGGCCCATGGTTGTCTGTCATTTACAGTATACACACGGCCGTGTATGAAAGCCACACCAGACTTTTCCATTGTGATATGTGAATCTGTTAGTTGATACAGGTATAACAGCTACAATATGGCAATGGATCGAGTTCATAATGTGCGTCCAAAGGTCTCTGTTATATAATGTCCGACATCCGGAACCCGGAACTTCGGAATCAGCAACAGACATGTTAAAACAAAGCGCAGTAACGGTAGAAGTCCCGAGAGCCAATGGATCATATTGTCAGATAGATGAAGATGGCGACCATGGTCGAATCCTAAGTAGGGATCTTGCTACACATCGCACTTTTTGTTCAGATTAGGAAAAGTGTTTCCTGATAGATCTGCTGGGTTACCCCATGTTCTGTACTGACAGCTATAGCGGTATCTCTGCTTTACTCTAGACTGGTACGGTTGATTTCCGGGGCACTGGATCTAATTGGATGCTAACGCATCGTGTGTAAAAATGTGTTGATACCACCAAGCTTTCTCGTCACCTGTTATTTCAGCAGTTGGCTCACTACTTGGCTTCCCGCCGCAACAACAGTGTTTTAGGAGCTGATCATCAACTGCGGCCTTTCCTCCGATGCAGCGTAACACAGCCAGGCATTGTCCTTCTGTCATGATTATCAGGTTCACTGATTCAGTCCCGTAGCTACTGTTTTTATCCTCACTAGGTGAGATCTGCGCAGCTGGGAGAAGTAGAAAGATGCCACGATGAAGAACCGACCGCGCTGCAAAAATTGAGTAGAGAGCTTTTAGTCAATTAAATCGTCATTCGATCGATATCACTCAAAAATGCCAAAAGAAAAAACATACAACAGCGGGGATTCGCTGGTCGTCACCGACCCAACTACTGATCCGCCCCTTACAGGCTTGACTATGGGAGAGCGGACGGGATCCCGTATTTTCCTGCAGGTATGGTCGTATGTGCTTGTTTTGCCGCCACTCGGGCCTATATTGAGCAAACGAGCTACTAAAACACCAACGTGAATAGGCCAGTACCCATTGTCGGTCGGCTTCGGGTTAAGTTAACGCTTTTCTCACAAGGATTCGAGCAGCCTGATGTCTTCGTCTAATTATAAATATGACAATACTTTCTGTAATGTTTGGCACTCTTGACCCAAGTCATACTACACCAACCGGTCAGACAGAAATGACCAGCCTACTTATTGCGTTGTTGATCAATCATCTCCCCGTTTTTGCTCGCACTCCGATACACAAAACTCACGCCAGACCACCGTGCATGTATGGCGTAACCCGTAATGACAATCAATTGGCTTTTCATGCCATCTCCAGTTTCTGGTGCGTCATATGCACCAACTGCCACGTAGACCTTTGTGATCGAGCTGTATCGGTTGGCGTAGGGGTTGAAACGAGGCTCTTTCGTCTATGCCCAATCTGCCATTAGGCAAACAACGATCAAGGTGGATGGCTTTCTACGCACTCTTCTCAGTACCAAAGAATGCCTTTATGGACATAGACCTGGGATTTTATACAGTTGAAGTAGCGGAAGTGGACGCAATATCACACTGCTAGATCTGACGCCTGGTCACCTTCCCGACCAATCCTTCTTCCCAAATTCATACCTTGCGTCTAGACCACCTTGCATAATAGCCAGCAAGAAGTCGATAACATGGTAGAACAGCTGGCTGTACCGAACCAACCTAGCCACAGTCTTCAACAGGTCGTTCAAGGTCTAGACGACACCCAACTCGCCACCAGCTTAAGAGCAATCGATACCGATCAAGTTCACCGTATCATTCAATGTTTGCGTCGAAATCGACGCCATAATCAGAACGGTATGGCTATCCTTTTCTTTCAACATCCAAATGTGGTCGTTAATAATATCCACTGACACTATTGCCATTTATAGAAGTTCAATTGTGGCCTCGAGACCCGCAGTCAACTGTAGAAGTTCAACCTTGGCCACGCGACCCTACAGAAATGAACGAGTACTACTATCAAGTCCCATATCAGAACCAATATCAGAGCTATCCAGGGGCAGGGTACTACACATACGACTGGAACTGGTATTACTATGATAGCTCAACCAACAATGTTCCATACTGTGGGGATTATTACCTTAGTTTTGAGTATTGGTGGGCACCTGTTGTATGGTATCCTTCGTGGTATTATGTGCCGCTCACTCAGTACAGAGTCCCCAACAGGTCACGCTACAGAAGACTTACATGATTTGGACCTTGTTCGCGGAAAGTTAGCAATCAGCAGTTTTGATGACGAAATTGGGGTCAAAAATGGTTGTCAAATTATGTGAGCCTTACTGAGAGAAACCTGGATACGTCGCTCTTATATGTACGAATATGTTGGGTGATGACATCAACAACAAGACCAGAGTTATAAATCCAAGACAATTGGTCCAAAATTCTGAATTGAGCCCTGTATGCAGTATTATGAGGAATTGCCACGAGTAATCATTACTAATATAGGCTGAAATGTGAAGGATTGTGATTTCTTATATTGCCACCATCCTTTCCCATCAGGCTCTGAGCTACACCACCCTCAACATCTGCGGCTGAGCGATATGCCGAATCAAGACAGCACCCTCACCGCACTTGTTCTTATCGAAACGTCATTGGAAGCATACTATTCGCTGACTGCCTTTTTGATTTCGGAATTGCGGCCTGATACTTCCATCTTCACAGTACATTGCATGGTGAGACTGTCGCAACGCTTGGCAAAAGTGTTAAAATGCGGCTCTGAAATTCTGATCTGACGTAGGGTGATACAATTGAGGCTGAACATGGATGGGTTGGGAGACAATTGCTGGCGGGAGGCAGCATGTAAATAATGCCGTCGAAGCCCAATCACCAGTTATAAAGGCTACGCCGACTATCAGTTCGTTCTTCTCCTGCTCAGAAACTCAATACTCATAACCGACTCATTGAATAACTATATGAGAGCAAAGATAACATGAGTGAGCACCTTTCCGTCGACGAAATTGACGAAATTGAACTTCCGGGTGCCCTGTTGAGACTCGATGATCTGGATTCATCTGGATTCATCTGGATTTATCTAGGCTATACGACAACTCTGAATGTCCATGCTCTGTCTACAGGCAACGGACTAACTCGCATCCAGCATAAGCCATGATCACAAGTTATACTACACCCTCCATGTGCTATGATTTACTCTCATGTCTCTTGGACAACAGTGACTTCATGAAGTTAAGTTCTTTTCTGACACCTTGGTAGCATTGCCCTTCTCAGACTCGCTCACTTCGACGGGCCCCTCGAGATCCTCTACGGTTCGGTCACCATACTTCTTCATGGTGAGTTTGTCAAGCTAGAAATGTTTCGTTAGCGGTCATGAGACGGCAGTCAGATATATAGCACTTACATATTGGACCAGCCAGATGTAACAGAACATGACACCACAGCAAGCAAGAAGAGAGATAGCGCCCTTCTTCCAATAAGGCGCGTCAGCAGCACTGTAGAAAATGATTCCCCAGAATGTCCAAAGGACCATGGAGCCGATATTCATGGAGTACAGTGTCACACTGCGCACGGCATCATCACCTGTTCGCTGTAGAATGATGTTCGCCCAGCCGAAGATGAGGGGGTTGACCATGTACGCTGATCCAGCGAGGTAAAAGGCAAACATGACCCCAGCGTCAGACAGATTCCTCACGAGAAGCATGGCTCCTACAACAACTTGAAGAAGGACGGCGAGGACGGCCATTGGAACGCGCTGGCCGGTTGCGTCCATGTGCCATGCTGCAAGCATATTCGCAGCGATACCAACGGCTTGCACACCGAGAGGGTAAGTGTTGATCTGGGTTTGTGAGAACTTGTCTTTGTAATACTTGAGCCAGAGGAGGAAAGTATTTTGAAAGGGGAACCCCTCGACGCTGGCGCAGACAGGTGACCAAAAGAAGAGGATCCAGCTGGTGGGGTGGTTAGAAGCAAATCTTCAAAGGCACTACGGAGGAACATACAACATAGGAGTAAGGAAGACTCGCTTGATCAGAGACATGGGCATAATGTTGTGGCCATCGGTCTTGATAGGGGGGAGTCGGGAAACTGCCAGCTTTCTCTCATCTTGGGATAGGTACTTCGCCTTGGTGATTTCGGGAATATCAGGGAAGTAAAGGAAGCCGAACAGGGCAATGGGAAGGGTGATGATACCATCTACAAATGTTAGCTCCAGCTCATCATTGTGGGTGATTCGGCTTACCGATCAAGAACACCCACTGCCATCCCTGGAGGCCGGACATGCCTCTCATGCCCTTGTGAATGGCTGTCATCATAACACCAGCAAACATGGTACCGACTTGACCCGCGGCAGTGAAGAGGGCAGTTCGCTTAGAGATCTCTTCAGGCTTGTACCATGCGCCAATGATGTAGATGGTTCCGGCATAAGTACTGGCTTCGGCCAAACCGAGGAAGAACCTGATGACACAGAGTTGAGTAACGGTCTTGGCAGCTGCACTAGCCATCTGTGATATGTTAGTTGGCTATTTCAGTAAGGCCGATATGCAATAAGCCTACTGTCAGACCAGCCCAGATTACAACCATGGATGGGAACCAGATTCGAGGTGCGATCTTCTGGATGATGATGCCATGAGGAAGCTGGCCAATAGCCATTCTGGTTACGGTAAGTAGGCGTTTTGGACATGTTCCACAAGACGTACCCTGCGGTGGTGACAGAGAGGACAGTATTGTAATCATGACCAGTCATGCTGAGGGATTCACGAAGACCAGCAACCTAGATTGTTAGTATACCTGCCTGCTATCATATAGGCATTGTTAAGCTCACATAGGCGTTGGCAAATGCCGCACGATCTGAGTGTCGTTGGTCAGTTGGATGATCGATGCATCGTGAAGATCCATCTTACCAAGGAAGTTGAAGAAGTAGCTGAGACAACAATATGTCTGATTCTGTCAGCATCGTCGATGTACCTGGTTGAATGCTCTGGCCGCATACCATGATAAAGAAATCTGCCAAATGTCAGCATGGGTAAATACGAGCGGTTATGAATGAACAAACCTAATTTTCTGACAAGACGTCTCTCCTCCTTCGACTTTGCCGCCGCTCCCAAGAAGAACGCTGGGCACCGTCAGTACATACCCCAACCAAGATTTCAGTAGCTACTCACTGCGGAGGCTTTCGCCAAATCCAACTTTTTCAGCCATTTTTATCAACAACCAAGATTACAACGGCGATGAGATGAGGTGCCAAAGCCAAACCGACAAGAGAGAAATGATCTGACTTATCAATCAGTTACTCCTCCTCACGATCTCTACTCTGATTATCAGATTTATAAGATAAACAAAGCAAAAATTCTCGCTAGCCTGAAAGGGTGACGTCGCCAATAAAGTTTGGTTGAACTGCCGAAGCTAACGTCGTATTTCGGCGGCGTAGGGTCAGGAATGGATTAGTGTGGAGTGGGCCCTGAGCTGATGATGGTAATCTAGACTTGTTTTTGCCAAGAGACGGTAGCATTTTGGCAGATTTGCGTTTGAAGGGAGAGGTAAATGTGAGCATATTATTGAGGTTTGTTTTTATTACTCGTATCGTCCACTGTGAGAGTTCGCTTGCCGAGTTTCGGAGGGCTCTGGGCCTTGAAATGCCATGAGTTTTTTTTGCTATGGTGATATTTATGCTTATTCCCATGTGGGATTATCTTCATGCGGGCCGGTAATTTTACATGACTTGGTGGGACTGACTTCAAGGGTCGGCCGCTGACTTAGTCTACCCTGCTGAACGAGACCAAACGAGGTATATTTTTCGGGGAGCAAGGCTTGGCATATCCAGTCTCTCGGTTCGACACTAAACATAGCCGGAAAGGTGTGAGCGATTAAAAGTAAGCATCGGCCCTCATGTCCACAATGGCTCTTACTTAAGGTGAAACTATCGATCTTGGCGAGCTCGAACTAGAAAAAGCCGGATTCTCTTTTGAACTCGGTAAGCCAATCTAGATTATCGGCTGGAGTCTGATTCCATACATCGAGGCTGGAAACAAAATCAGTGGAGGTTTGGCGCGAGAAGATCGTGGTTCTTACCTGTCGTACATGATCCATCGTGCTTGATATTGGAGCTCTTCGTCAGTTGGGATGTGGCTTGTTGGATTCAGAGGCGAAATGGTTCTCGCGACGTAGCGGGTCAAGTCTCTGGTCAGACCTCTGTACATGTTGCCGTCGTTCAACGATACGATCTTCTGTCCTAGAGATGTTGGTGGAGAGTCGGGACCGCTCGGTGTACTCCACTGCTCCTGATCATTACTGAATATCGCAGGAAGACCGCCGGAACAAAGTAGAGGGACGTGGCCCTCTGGCGTGTTTGACGAAACAACTGCAGACGGCGGTAGTCCTGCCCTTTCTCGAAATTGGGCCAACCAAACTGTTGAACCATACACCAAACCAATCAACAACTGACTAAACATGGGCGAAACATCAGGCATATGGTTGATGATCGAACAAGCCTCTTTTTGCAACTCGACGTCTCCAATCTCCAAGTTTAGCAACTGCAACATGTCGACATACTGCCTTAACGACGCCTCAAGCTTGCAATCCTCAAAGATATCTTTCTTGCTATGGATCTTCAGCTCTGAGAATCGAGACCTAGCTGCACTCTTCATGGGCGTCATTCTTGCTTTGCTGACAATATCCTGGGTGCTCATTATAAGGTCGCGAAGCCAAGATGCTGCTGTTGAGGGGTGTTTGTAGTTCATCTCTGCGCCGAATATAATGCAGCAAGCTTCAAGATGAAGAGCCTCGTCGGAGGGGATGCAGTGATTGATGTCGGTATAGTTAGAGTAGAAGTAGTCGAGTTCCAGCTGTAGTAATTCGAAGGCGCTTGTTGCGCTGTACGGCGCACCTTGTTGCGTAGAGAATGGAAGAGGCGAGTTGCGCTCGTAGTCAATGAGGTCTGCACAATCATGAGTAAAATGCCTGAACTTGAAGTTGTCCACTTACAAGGGGGCATGTGATTCTCCACCATATCGAGCGTTACAGCATCAAATCCCCAGTTCCCTTTCCAATCTGCCATTGTCCTGCCCTCCTTGAAGTGCTCTGCAAGATGGTTCACCCGCTCCGACCATGTTGTCATAGTGATATCACAAAATCCACAGCGTGATGTGACATCCTCATGCTTAGACTTCCATTCCTCCATTGGCCACTTCATAAACTCTGATCCGTGGACGAGACGAAGATGCTGTCGTAGATGATCCTTTCTATAGAACATTCGCTCTCCTCTTTGGCGTTTGTGGCACAGGTCATGATTGTGCCCCTCGAAGTGGAATTCATCTGGGTTCCCAAACCCGCAGTAAACACAGACGGTCTCAGAATTATCCTTGACAGCTGTTGGGCCAAGAGGAGAACACTCCCATTGCTCAAGCGACAGGTGTTGTGTCTTCTCATGTCTTGACCAGGTATGCTTAAGCTTGAACGTCTCAGTGCAAAACGTACACTGAAAGCGATGGCAAGTAACAGAGAGACCTCTATTTTCATTGTTTCTGGCTCGCAGACCTCCTCGCCGACGCTTCTTGATAACTCTACTGAGTGACCGGTTGGATGCATGTGAGTATCCCGAGGCTTTCGAGCTTCGACTCGAATCAGAAGTGTCGGTTGTTGCCCAGGTACCGGTCGACGATGGTGCTCTGCCGTGTCTCGTTCGCGTACCGTGGGATTGGTCGATGGAACCACTCGCGCCAGATACTGCCCGTGCGATAGCAGCCATGGTGGATGGCTCGTCTTCGGGCGGTGAGTTCTCCCATCGCTCGAATGGACTTTGTTGGACTATCGGCGTAGGCGGTCGACGTAGAGGTATGTCCCGGGAGCTTGCCTCTGCCGAACTTGTGTCCGTTGTTTCTGGTGGGTTGAACTTCTTTCTCCGACGAGCGTTGGCGAACCAGTTCAGGATCTGTTGTCGAGTCAAGCCGGTCTGTCTCTCAATAGATTCAACATCTCGGACGCTGGGGTATGGGTGGTGTGTATGATTTGAGAGCCATTTGTTGAGAATGCGTACTGAGTTGAGAGAGAGTCGCTTCCCAGGCTTGGGAGGTGGGCTTGAGATAGTACTTGCTTCAGCTTGCACGTTTGGAGTAGCAACAGCTAGGGATTCGGTGGGCCCGAGCGGGGAAATCGAGTTGACTACTGGACTGTCTTCAAAGCCCGAGACTGGGTGTAACAATTGAGGATCGACTCCATTACCAAACGGGGCCTGAAAAGAGGCGAAGCCAAAGTCAGAAAAACCGGGTTCGTCTAGCAGGTTGCTAAGGTCTGGGATTCCGCTCGGGAATATAGCAGTCCCATTGTTGATGCCGGTCTCTCTGTCGGTGTGTTCCATGTTGAAAAGCCATTCACTAGCAGAGATGCTATGTCAACGTTGGGGAGGATGAGTTTGAGGCGTCATGCAAGGTCGACTTGACCCACTATTTTCTTGTCATCTTCAGCCCTTTCAGGATGCTTTCAACCAATAGCGCACAAGATGACAGAGTAAGCTTCACTACGTCAAGGTCAAACCTACCCAAGGTGATATTTCTTTAGAATCAACAACAATGATAAATATGGATACCACCACACGATATGCCACAGACTACCGCCCAGACATATATGCTCGAAACTGTCCTGACCGATACCAAGTGAAGAGGGTGCAGAATGTCGTGACCAAGATGGAGGTAAAGACTTCCAATACAGCAAGCTTAACAGCCGCAAGATCAGATTTTAGGAGATTTTCGGTTCCGCGTCAATGGCAAATAGGACAATCTTGTACAATCACCTCAGCTCCCACCGACTCCCGTATCCGATTGATAGCCCAGCAACCGGTACACTCCTGAACCTCAACCTCAACATCCGTAATGCCATAACCCCTCAAGATGTCCCTACACAATCGTGCGATACCCCAAGCATGCGAATAAGTCGTAGAGTCGGTCTCGACAATGATCAGGAGTTTCACCTGACTTTCTTGCAGTGCACTCCCGATGCGATAGGCCTGGAAGCATTTCCACTTCGTATACTTCAGCGCACCCACCAGTTCCTTCTGCATAATTCTCTCAGGATCGGACCAGAGAAGTTTGAATGGATGGGAATCCTCGACCTGCGACCAGCCGTTGCACAAGCCCGACCATTGGTCATCGGGGTAGTTTGATCGCGCGAGTAGTCGGGGTTTGTTGCGCCAGAGACCGTAGTAGTCTTCTGTCTCGAGTGCTGCCGGGGGAGGGGGTACGCCCTCTGGCAAGGCCTGAATTCGAGGCACCCGAACGGTTCGTATCGACGTTTCGGGTGTTATTTCGGGTGGAGGGGTGCTAGATCCCTCTGAGGTGTTGGGAGGTGAGTCTTCCATCTTTACTTCTTTGGTGGGATCTGTCGGGTGGGATGGAATTTCTTGGACTTTTGTCAACATTTTGATCGATCTTCTTGTTGAAATTTGCAGGTCGAAATAATAGTGTCAGTGAAGAAAAAGAATGAGCAATGGGTTAGGACTTGATCAGAATAAATATAGAGTGAAAATTTTAAACTGGCTTTATTGTACTTTCTGCGTTAATTTCCCTACTATGAATTGATAGAAAGCTTTCTTATCTTAAAGTTCTGTTACCTTTATATGCGCGGCTATACTTTCCAGACAAGAGGTTGTTGATTGAACGACAGTCTAACAGACTTTTATTTATTCAACTTAACGTGCAATACTAGAACCTTACTGTATTTTAGTTGCCTGTGTACCTTTATCCATTTGATATAGGCTCTAGTTGCTTTGAACCTTTTTCGGACAAACGAATCAGGTAGCTTGGCCACAGATCTTTTGATCTAGATGCGCTTTCAGGACGGCGAAAAGTAGCTTGCCCCCGTATGTCCTATCGTTATACTATTGATTCGGACAGACCACGCCGTATACATGCGAACTGGAACTCATAATTGATCAACATGTGCATTACAATTAGATGACAGACTATTAACTTTTATCTTCGATCTATTCTTCACGCCAACGCGATACCTGAAATATCTCCCAGCTTAGGAAACAGCACTGTCTTTGGCTTCGTCTTTAGGTCGACAGTATATAAACCTCTTGGCAAGTCCGTGACATATACCGTTGCAGTATTAGTGTCCAAAGCAAGACCAATCGCCTCGCGCAGTCATCTGGCTAGAACCTCGCCAGTCGGCGCGGACTTCGCGCCGCGAGACAAAGCCTTCATTGCTGCTCTGCCGGGTCTCCGGGCGCGATCCGGCTTGGTGGGGTTGATGCCAGTGTAGCTCTACTGCGGTGACGTTGGCCTGCTGAAAGTTTGAGACTATCCAGGGTAATTCAAAGTTAGAAACAAATAGTTCCAGAACAATTGGGATAATGCATTGGAAATGAATTTATGGGATCGCTAGTCGTAGAAGTGACTCGATAGTGGCTTATTCAGCATGTATCAGCGACCACCTCAGTAGCAAGTATGATAGATCGCTTCCTTTTCCCTTCGCAAACAAACTTTGACCTTTCTTTACGTTCAAAACTTCCCTGGGCATAGCTGTTTCAGTTCTTCGTAGAGATCACGTTGGATCCCAATTTCTCTGGGAGCTAAGTCTCTCTAAATCATTTTCTTAAGCAAAATACATATATTAAAGCCCTTGTTCCAGACGAGTAATGAGGAGAGCAGTCCACGAAACGCCGATTGTGCCATTTGGCGGAAATAGAGTCATAGCACGAACACCGTGTTACGTGCTCAAGCGGATCAAATAAACGTAAGCAAGTTTTGCGTCAAGACCGACATTCATCTACACAAGTTGCCCAGCACCTCTAGAAGGCCTGTTCGTCAGCTCCTCTGGAATAGATCCCATTTGACTGGCTCTGACTCGACTACGAGTCTCCAGAATCAATCGCCAGGGGTAGACTGGTCGCCCTTGGACGGGAGCTCTGCCCGTAGCGATCATGGCAGGCTCTCCCTGTAATACTCGGATCTTGATCTACCCAATTGATTCATTACGACAGAAAATGAGTGGAGGATCCTGTTCGGTGTATCCCACCCTTAGCACCCTTCGCACATCCCTTATCCATTATCTGGGTCAATGAGCAGAGATCTTCGCTGTACTGTACGGAGTACCCTAGATGCTTAAAGCTTTAATCTTAGTTGCTGTCGTCTCCGGCACTAGTCATGACGCCAGGGTCTTGCGTGGCATCGACCAGCATTGCACGCTTGCAGCATTGACCAAAAACCTTAGGGCTTTTGTCTTGCTATGGCCGGGGTCAATCTCTATTTGATATCTAGCTATACCTATATAGTTGGGATTCATTTGATTGTGCATATGTAGGAGAGTTCTCTCAACAACTGATTCGTTACCAAGCTGAATCTAGCTGACGTGGCCTTTACTGGCTGATTGTTGACGCGTAATTTTGCATCGGGAAGAAGCCCACATCCCTTGATCCCAGCCCACTTTTGATTCAGCTTATGAATGACACGCCGCTAACGGTTTACTTGAGTCATGTGGCGTATGCTTCGAGATAGACTTATAACTTGCTTATCTTTTCTACTTCTTCCACGTACTGTCGTGACATCTGCCAAAGTAGAATGACAGCCAAGACGCAGGCTTCCGAAAGTGCCAAGCCCAAGTACAGACGTGCATCTGCTCGCAAGGTCCGAACAGGTTGCAAAACATGGTTAGTCTCATGATCACCAAAAACGTAGTGCGCCGAGCCCTCTGCTAATAGGACCGTTGTAGCAAGTAGGTCTCGATCTCATCGGCTTCGATTCATTTCGGGTCTATCAGGAAGAGAAAATTGCTGACTAGATAGGATCCGACATATCAAATGCGATGAACGTCGCCCTTGCTGTCGTCGTTGTCTGGTTCATGGAGTGGTCTGCGATGGTTACGCGCCCATCGAGCCCAGAATCCCTGCGAAAAAACGGAACCAAGAGAAGAGTAAAAGTACTATCGAGGTTTTTGAGTTTGATGACACGCCGCCTCCAACTATCTCCTCTACGCCTTTACAACCCTCGGTGCTTTCCCAAAAACAACCTTCAATACCTAGGCGCAACCTAAGTGTCGTCGTTCTAGAAGGGGACCGTGATGCGGCATTTCCGCTATCATGGGACTCTCGCGTCGAGGAGAGCCCCGAATTAGAGTTGGCCCCGATCCAGAAACAGCTACCACTTCGAAACGAGAAAAAGCTTCCTAGGATTGCCGAGCTCGTTCGAGATACCGCGATATCATCTAGACTCAACCACAGGCCTATACCGAGTGTTAACCAGCCCTTTTCACTACCCAAACTTGCCGATTACTTGATAGAAACGGCTGGATCATCGCGTTTAATATCCCTGGATCGATCTTGTTACGGAGCAGGCCACGACAGCAGCGTCCTTCCACGGCTTCGTCAACCCTTTAGCGGTGTGCTCTAGTCAGAGAATGCTATTGCAGACATCAGTATATGGTATCACTGAGACCGGCGAACAAGGTCAGAGAGTCACGTTCGCAGCGCCATGAGGTAGCGGGAGATGCTGCATTATGTGACCAATACCTTCTCTAATTCACGTGCCGCACATTAGAGACATAGTTGGAAAGTTGGCGGAATAATGCCTTGCAGCGTAATGCGAAGGAGAGTTTACTATTGAGGGAAATCGAGGATATGTCAAACCCATTAGAGGTCAACATGGGGTGGAGGCTCTGCGACCCGGAAACGGATAGACTGTTCCCCAAAGACAGAGACAAGGCCAGCTTCTTACGGAATGCTATGCAATCAAGACCCGAGTCTTTTGTATTTTGATGTATCATAGGGATGACTGCTGATCGTAAGGTTAAGCTTTAGGCTGCAAACCCAGGTGATGAATGAGAACACGATAGTATTTTGATGTATGGTGGAGGGTAAAAAGCATTACCGACCCGGAGCATCCTCAGATAACAGCCAGTGCCGAAGGCTTCTAGTATGCATTCAAACACTGAAGGCGTCTGATTTTATGTACATCGATAAAGAAACCAGAAAAGCAAGCCATCCGTGAAAAGGAGCTATTGTCTTGCTTAGTGTGAAAGGACTGTAGACAGGCCTTGAGAATAAATGGTATAGGACGTCAGGAGAAGGCTGTCATTCGTGACAGGAGTAACATAGAATGGATCATGAAGGATGCTGGCTGGCTTGCTTTTCAGAGCTGTGGCTGTTGATTCCGGTGCTGGCGAGGCCATGATATGAACCTTGCAACAGAGATCCAACACGGTCAAGTTTTCATCACTTGTTGCCAGGCTCATCCCCTTCCTAAAAAGGCTTCTCCAAGTCTGATTCATTGCGCCTGCATTGGAAAGTAGAATACTCATTACTATTTCGGTTCATAGATAACTCGGCTGTCTCCGTATTAGTAGACCCTACCAGAGACACTAGCTTTGGTGCTGCCTTTGTGGAGATTGGACTGTGAGGATTACATGGCAGTATAATGGCCTTTAGAAAAGAAGGAGCATAGAATTTGCCTGCCTCAAAGAATGCCTTGCTTGTATAGATGCTTCGAACGGGGTTTGCATGACCCGTCGGAGCCTAGGTTCACGCACTGAGTAGATTGGCAGTGCCGCAGCATCGGATGTATGAGAGAAATGGGTTAGCTTTAGTATTACAAATGTTTCCGGCGCTCCAGTCGATATAAACTGCCCGCCATTGGCGAGCGGATACCAGACCAGCCCGAGAGCCAATTTCCTCTAAAGACAGGTATACTCCAACAACACTTGGTAGTCTCTCAGGCTTATTGAGAATCTTGACTTGTATAGTACGGTACTTGAACTGGAAGACAGGCTATTGAAGGGATGAGTAAAGTTCATGATGAATGTACCAACACGCGGTCGTCTCGACCACTTAATGCCGATCTGGCAAAGTTCCAACCATGGGTTTTGCTACCGCCAATGGCCCTGAAGCGGCCTTGAACGTAGATACCCTATCCTCTCCCAGTACATCAATTCTCAGAGATAGCCTTTGGGCATTATGCAAGTAGTCCAGCGTCTTCCCAGTGGATGGTCGATAAGCCAACCTCATGAGTTATTTCACGACCACAACAGCCACATCAGCTCGAGTTAGAGTCTCCTTTGACTTTCAGTCTATTTCCGCTAATAAAAGATAATTACCAAGACATTTTGGTTCCCCCCCTGGTACACATCATGTCGCAACAGCGAAAAGGTTCGCAAATCACGAGGTGTGACTACTAATCTTGTGGGCTAGAAATGTTATTTGCAGTTGAGATTTGTGGCTGTGAGCTTATTCCAGCAGAGAGAACCTAGAACCTAGTGACTACTAATCCACCCTCAACGCAGAACGAAGAGGAATTCTACTCGGAGCTTGCTCCAAGTGCAAGGGTCCGCACCTGCATTGTCCCCTTCACCCAGGTTGGACTGGATTCGAACCAGCAATCTTTGAGTGTGTATCTACTGGATGCAGATAGTAATTCTCTAGTACTGTTGTCATCTTTACTAACTATACTGATGGTATCAGACACCCATTTGCTTCTGGACGAGAAACACTGTTCGCAGATATCTGGATTGCCATGATTATATAGCTTTGAGGGTTTCCAAAGCTGTTGGTATTTATGCAGGAAAACCTTTACTTATTTTCTATGAAAGATAGGATAGTCTAGGTAGCTAAACTAAGAAAGAATCGAAGGATAATTTGTCAAATCCATGGACTTGATAAAGAACGTGTCCTCAGAAGCACGTGCGGCGAGGTATATTCCGAGAGCGATTGCCAATGACAGTTGCCTTCACACGCCCAGCATCTAGCAGAGCCCGTTGCAGTTCGTCTTCGAGACGTAGTTGACAGTGAGCATTCCATGAGACTTGATATCGTTGTCGCTAGGGTAGAACGCAGGAACACTGCCGCACTTGGCACATCCATGGTTGACCAGCTCCTGGAGCAGCCTCTTGATGTCCTTGCCAGGAAGGCCACCGGTGTTCTGGAGGAATGCACAGAACCCGGTCTTGTCAAGAGCCTGCCAACAGGCGATGTGCTGGCCGTTGTAGTACCACTTGTTGTCGTTCAGGTCCTGGGCGGTTCGGAGGAGGCCTGTCAGCTTGAAACCGGCGTTGGCGCAGTTGCTGCTGCCGTGGCAGTTGATGCCTTCAGCAGAGACACCGAGAGCAAGGACAGCAGAGGCGATGAGAGTGGTAAAATGCATTCTGGATCGGATGCGTTAGCAGGGGATAACTTAGGTTGACTGGAGCTCTTACTCGAAATTGGCTCTTGGTGAGTTACGATGGATTTGGTGGATTGTGATGGGCTTTGAAGCTCTTGTGAAATGATTGAGAGTGTTGCGAGTTGAGATTTTGGTCTCTTTGCAGGAATCATCACTTCTTTTATACATAATTCTGTCTCTATCTCTCCTTCAAAATTGTTGATACACATGCAAAATGAAATATACAATCAGTACTGCCCTCGGCATATCGCCCTGAGATCCGGCCACAATGTCACGGCACATGTTGTAGATCCCAATCCTGCGGCAAAAGTCCTTGACTGATGAGGCTATCGTATGTTCCATGTAAGGTTCGGCCGCCAACTGGATATGGGTTTTCTCGGCCATTCCTCTTTCGGAACAAGTTTGTAATGCTTCATAAGCTGCAGACATCTTATAAAGCTCGTATATGTGACATTTAATTACGTATCTGCAATGCTGAAGCAATCAATCTCAGCATAGACCATCAATGTCTGTCGTTTCCAGGTCAAAAGAGCATATGCTTCATTTTGGGCGTCGTCTTGTCCACGTCGGAAAGCCGATCCACTCTTATTACTCGTTCTCGGCAGTTATCAGCCAAGATCCACGACTGTAAAATGCCGAGGTCATATTTCCCTCAAGTATCATCTATATTTTATTTACCAAATTATCCAGAGCGCATTCTAGAGTATTAAGCAAAAGAAATTCTATACAATCGGTGAAACCCAATCTTGTCCTTTTGGTAAGCTGGAGCCTAGTAGAGTGGGCCAATTCTCGATTTGCATATAAACGTGGCTTGATACAAAGTTCCATGTCGAGAACCTCAGCTCGGGCACAGCTGCATCTGCATCACCGCAACTGCATAACCACGTTTTGGAGCCACAAAGACCTTCGTATTCGATAATGGAGACCGAGCATCAGAGTGACCTTCCTCTTCCGCTCGAGATCGTCACATTGATTTGTTCGACTTTGCCGAAACCCGACCTTCTTCGCTTGAGATTGGCCACTCATCAATTCCACGACGTAGTGACTCCATTATCTTCCAAGGCCTTTCATCTTAGAGTTTACGGAACCGTCGCAAACTTCACCTCCATTGCAACGTCACCCCATCTGCGCACTCATGTGAAGGAAATTACAGTTGACGCAAACACTGGCCTATATGAATACACTTCGTATGATACACATGAGTTATCCAGTGGCTTCTTCAACGCCCTTCCTTACCTCCGCTACTTTTCCAATCTCACCAGCCTGCACTTGAGGTTCAGTGAATATTATGGGAATGAAAATAGAGAATGGCAACCAGCAAGAGTCGAGGACGGCTGGCCGTTTCGATATAGAATCCTTGATATTATCCCACACTGTATCGTGGGATTGTGGTCACGGGCAAAGCTGTTCGAAGCCGATGAGAGGGCGAATCTTCGTTTTTTCGGACCTAGATACCGAGATGATGATCCAGAGTTCGTCACTGGGTGCATGGAGCACCTCCAAGAGCTCACGATTTCCAACTTGGCCGATTATCGTGATCCCAATCTGACTTTTTCAGATGCTTGGCAGCAATTACTCCGCCTACCTCACTTGCAGGATTTGAAGCTCTTGATTACTACCGAGTATTATAGGTTGAAGAACCAGACTTACTTTCCTCCAGAAAGGCATGAATTCTTTCAGAAGCTGCCCTACACCTGGCTATCGCCAAGTCTGGGGATTCATCTGAGAACTCTATCTCTTTACTACACTGAGTACTGGGGCTGGTTCCCGACAATGAATCTCTATGAGATTGGAACGTTGCCTCAGCTTAAGATTCTAGCTCTTGGCAAATTTGTCTTTATGGATGAGCGAGAAACCAACTGGATCGCAAGCATCGGAGAGAGCAATGCAAGCGGCGGTCTAGAGGAACTATACTTGGATGATTGTCCTATTCTGTTCAAAGCCCGTCAACGCAGTCCTCTGACCAGCGATGGATACCCGTATCACCACGCTGGCTTGGCGAATAATAAAGACTCTTCTGAGACCAAAGAGTATGCTATCAGATGACACCATGTCATTGAAAGCTGGACAGGACGAATAAAAGGCCTCAAGAAGTTCATAACGGGTCATGGCGACTGGATGAACCAATGGCCGAGTAACGAATCGTTGAGAGAGCACGAATGTGTTGTCAATCTCAGCAGCGACGAATTTGAGCAAATGATTTGTAGCAATGTTCACAGAAACTTTTCCAAACCTGCAGGCATGGACTTCGGGATTACCAGGAACCCAGTTTTGGCACAGACATACTTGCATGGTGTGGGATTGCTCCAACGAAGGGAAACACGGATGCAATATATTAGTTATAATGTCGGCGCCTCCTATCGATGGGAAAATCCAAATCGGACATGGGGAAGGGGTCAAGCAGATAATGGTTGGGCACCAGAGATGGGGACGGTTGGAATCGATGATGCTGAGTACGAGCTACTCATGGCAACTATTCGGTACAGGAATTTAGAAAACGAGAAATAGCATAATGGAGAAGAAGACCTGGCTCAAGTTCTGACGGTATGATTCAGTTTTACAAAGCATTACTGCTAGCATTTGACCCAATAGACAGATTTTAGATGACTTTATTCCGCATCTCCCGCCGTGTTTTAGCATTAGATCCCATTAATGCCATGCATCGGCATATGAATCAGTCCAAGCCGTAGAATCCCCATCATAGTCCAATGTCCATGCGATTATCCCATCAGGTCCCTCTTTTACGCCTTCCAGAAAATTTCGAGATCTCTTCTCGTGCGGAAGTGTCCGCGTTTCTCCACTCTAACGTTCCGTCTCTGCGTCATGATGCAGCAAACACGACAAATCCGCTTCTCGACCGTGGAAACTTCTTTTCTCGTGGCGGCTTTTTGAGCCTCATGTTGCAATTGCGTGAAGATAGAATTCTACTTATTTCTGCTATATCCAAACTCTGCTCGCGCTCGTGTTCAAGACTACCGATTTGAAGCTCTGTGGATCAGGGCCGATTATGGAGATGGTAACGATGCATGATTCCTGTGGAGTCGAAAAAATGGGATGCTTGGTGATTGAAGATTTGTGGTCAAGAACTCGTCGTTACACCGACTTGAACATCACTAAGAAGTAATAAAAGCCAAGCATCCGACCATAGTCCAAGCTATCGCCCAAATCTGTGTCTTGACCTGCCTCACCTCTTCACTTATTACTCTTAGCTTCACCCTAATCTCACAACCATTTCAATATGTCACAAGAACCCAGTATCCCTGATGTGTACGGTCCCCGGTACTCATACTGATCGCACATTCGTCCCTGTTCCCCGAGACACAGAACGCGTCTTCCGTCTCATCGCCTCTCAAACACCCGGCTTCACCCAGGACGAATCCATCCTTTCAAAATCCATATTCACCGGTGACGAGCTGTCAGTCATCTCCGGTCCGATCAAGGCTGTCCCGGTAGCTTCAGCTCTCCACGCCATGGCCGGTGTAGTAGCTGATGAGATCCTTACCCTTCGAGGCCTCGAGGACAAAGAGCGGAAAGTAACTGTCAATACTCCCCATGCCGGAATTTGGTTTGGCAATGTCGCTACTGCATATGTCGATGGCAAGGATGTCCTTACATTTGCCAAGTCTGGAGGGTTGAAGAAGCTGTTGTCAGATTGGGAACGCGGATGGGTTGATACACCTCTCAAGTATCGTACCACAGGGCTTTATCCTACCTCTGATCCTGACGCTTGGTACTCGCTCCACGGCTCCATGAATGCAGAGCCAGTTCTGAAGTCTATCGGCGTCGACTCATCTGATGCCATCACCTCCAACGAAGAAGCAGCGGCGCACATCCCAAGCTTCACAGGCAAGCTCTCACCGGAGAAGCTTGAATTCAAAAACCTTGTCAACGGCAACTGCGGCAGTATCTGCTTCACACCTAAGCAGTGGAACGAAAGGGAGATGGGCAAATCGCTCGCTACTCATCCTCTCATCAACATCAAGGCTCAGCCTCAAGCTATTCCTACACCTCCTGTTGCTTTGCCTCCTCTTGATCCAGACGATAAGCGCCTGCTGGCTGGTATCAAAGTCGTTGAGATGACTCGCGTTATCGCCGGCCCTCAAATCGGGACGATTCTTTCTAGCTTCGGCGCTGAAGTTATCCGGATCAACCCCCCTCACTTGCCCAATATCAACATTATGCAACTCACTCTCAACGCTGGAAAGCGCACTACCGCTATTGACCTGCGGAAGCCTGAGGATGCAACTATCATCAAGTCTCTTATCGCTGATGCAGATGTATTCATCCAAGGCTTCCGGATGAACAAGATGCTCAAGTTTGGCCTTGGATTGAACGATATCCTCAAGATGGCTGGAGAGCGAGGTTGTGGAATCATTCACGTCTCGGAGAACTGCTATGGCCCTCATGGCTATTATGCGGAGAGGCCCGGTTGGCAACAGATCGCTGATGCGGCTGCTGGATCAGCACATGTCACTGGCCGTTCTCTTAACCTGCCCGACAACGAAGCTGTTCTACCTTCGCTACCTATCAGCGACATGACCACCGGCGCTCTCGGTGCAGTAGGTACCCTTGTCGCCCTTCGCGATCGGGCCACCACCAAGGGCGGAAGCTACGCTGTTCACGCATCTCTCGTTGCAGTCAACGCGTTCGCTCTTCGATCCGACATCGGGCTCTACTCACCTGAAACAGTCGCCGAGTGTGCGAAGCGTTTCCAATGGGCCGAAATGAGAGGATCGCATCATGTGCTTGGTCTTTTGATGACGGTTTGGGATGGGTGGAAGAGAGTCCTTGGTAAAGAGTTGTCGGAAGATGGGGGATTTTATCAGAGCTTTGAGACGAGCGCTTTCGATGGAAAGAAATTGAGCATCCTGAAGCCTGTCGTCAGTCTGAGCGACGAGGAGGTGACGCCGCGATGGAAGACGCCCAGTGTTCCATATGCTTATGAGAATGCTGAGGGCGTCAAGTTCCAGTAAATGATTAGTTGTAGATTGTAGAAGAGCTGAAGTATAGAAATACCCAGAGTTATGACCTAAATAATTTTCCACGATTAATCTACCAGTCTTAACTTGGTCGCTGGATCCAGTAGTGAATTGCTATAGTGAGAAATTGGGAGAAGTATGACAGAGGCATGACAAAGATTAACAACTATTTTAGCGTCGGGTTTGAGGCGGGTAGCTACAAGGTCACTTCGGCACTTCAGTAAGGCCAATAGCTACTTGGAGCTACTTTATCAAGTATCTAGACACCAACACCATGTCTGTTTCGTATTTGAGATGGTTCGATTCGCGGTGAGTCACTTGCCGACTTCATCTTCAATATTTCGGCTGGCAACGATAAAAGAAATCGCCAATACTGTCAGCGACATTGAATCAATAAAACGTCAACACTGAGTCCTGTCCTTCCACGGGCTGTTTCACCCTCTGGGCGTTGATCTTCAATCCCATCGGATACGGTAATCGACATATTCCAGCTGTAATGAAAGACATAACGGCTTCACCGACAACGACAACGACAACAACAAGGATTGCTTACATACGCACCATCATCGACAAAGACAAAGAAAGAGAATATTATGAAGGCTGTTGGGCCAATCTATGCTTGTTTTTATGGTCATGGGTCGGCCAGAAAGTTCACAACGATCCTGCCGGAACTGGTACTCCACGACTTCGCAGCTCACCTCCACCTGGTCTCCGTCACCACTACATCATCGGTCATTCCAACCCTTTTGACGCTTTTGTTCTGCAATGGCTCCTAGAAAACTCCAAGCCCGAGAGTTGGAGGATGTCTCGTGATGACTTTGAAGTTTACCTTTCTGAGACGCAGATGAAGGACCCAGCAAGCAAAGAACTTCTTCAAAAGCTTGAACTGGAACGGGTGAAGGTCACGGTAGTCGACTCGTCCATGCCGACAGAATTTGAGACTGAAGACATATGTGACGGAGTGATGCTCACGAAAAGCGATTACGTTCTCGAGACATATATGGAAAGAGGTTCGAGCTGTTGGATAACGACAGACGTACTCTACCGCGACTCTCTTCGCCATGGCCACTCCCAACGTTACAACACTGAAGAGCTCTCACAACGGTACTACGATAACAGGCTCAAGAACAAGATGGGCCATACCAGGCGATCATGTTCATACCCTCACGGCAAATCCGACGCTTGGAAGCGCGATCATGAAGAAGATTGGAAGAACTATAAGTGCCCGTCCTGTGGGCAGAGATGTAAGCGTAATAAAGGCTGTAAAGTGACGGGCGAGGATTGGGCGAAGAGAAAAGACGTGAAAGCGTGGGACGAAGGAGTTGATACGTCGGCACCAAGACCGCCTGAATTTGAAAGGGACTGGAGAATGTTGACGGCAGAGGACATATGTCACTATTGGGGAACTGATCCAATATCTTACGAGAGGTTTAGGAATTGGAAGTGGAGATCTGTTGACACGTTTACGGGCGAGTGAGATCGTGCGTCTAACACGTTCATAATGCTTTCATCTATCAACAAACTACTACTCATAACTCATCACCTCATTTTCTCATCATCTCAACTTTTACAGGTACAACTCTAGATCTCGTGAATACCGCAACCCAAGTGTCGAATACCCATCGCCTCAAGCTCGTCAATCTGAGCCAGATCAGGGCCAACACTTCGTTCCTGGAGACCCTGCAACGAAGCCTCACTGGTCTTGGTCTTGGGGATCAGCTTTGTTCCTCTGTCGTCGAGGACGGCCAGAATGTGTGCAGCAGCCTGTTCATGTTAGAGTTGCTCATAGTCATGACCTGAGTAGAAGGCTTACCTTGGCGTTTATGGTGAGAGTCTTGGAATCGGGGTTGTCAATGGTGTCGCACGCTTGGTGGTAGCAGGGATCCTGTGCAACAGCCGTGCCCTAATTCTTGGTCAGTTGCAAAAGCACAGTCGAATGTGTGACACCTACAGTATGCAAGAATCCAAAGGGCTTGTTCAAGTTCTGCCAGAAAGGAGCATAATCACTGCCATTGGTCAAAACAGCGGGCGTGACCTCAATACCCTGGCTCTCAAAGTACTCTGTGAAGATCTTCTCCGTGACCTCGGAGCCCTCGGGAGCTTTTGATCCATGAGAGCTTCCATCGGTGTCGGCAACGCCGAAGAACCCCTTGGAAACCATATCGAAGTTGAGATAGACGAGAAGATCGTTGACGTCCTTGGCGGGGAGGGTAGAGGTGTAGTGCTTGCTGCCGAGAAGGCCGTTTTCTTCGGCTCCCCACCATGCGAAGCGGATCTTATTCTTTGTCTTGTACTTTGAGAGGGCGAGGAAGAGTTCAAGGATGAGGGATGAGCCAGAACCTGGCTGCATTAGTGGAGTCATGATGAAACGCGGCGGGGGACAAACCGTCGTCGTTAATACCGGGACCGGCTTGAACGCTGTCAAGATGGGCGCCTAGCTAGATATTTGTTAGTATGGCTATTGGCCATTGGGCTGAGTCACAAACCATGATGACATTACGAGGGTCGCCTCCCTTGGTCTCAGCAATAACGTTCTGCGTAATCCTCTCCTCAATCGTCTGCGTCTGCTGAAAGTGTGCAGTGACAGTCTCGCCAGCCTCGATCCTCTCCTTGATCTTCTCACCATCAACAAGGTTGATGAAGCCAGCTGGGACATGCTTCTCAGGATCGGGCTGGCTAAGAGAACCAGCAGTCACATTTGTCGTAAGATCATGGTAGATGATGACAGCGGACGCACCAGCCGCAGCAGCAGGAATCACTCTGCCAGCAAGAGTTCCGCCGGTAGGACAGCGGAACCGCTGGACGAGAACAATTTTACCCTTGACGTCGAGATCATCGTATGATGAAGCGTCGCAACCTGCTGCACCTTCGGGACCGAGCGCAATCTCGGCGGTGATGCCTTCTGCGGACGTTGAGGGGGAGTAGGTCAGGCCGTAGACATAGACGGGCGTGTCGTCAACCTTGAGCTCAATTGAGTCTACAAAGGCGAAGAGCGCGGGGAAGTTTTGCTTCCAGACTTTGGCGGTCTTGACTTTGGAGATGCGCTTGAAGATGTAGTCCACTGAAGCGTCGTATCCGGGAAGACCGAAGGCTCTGTTACCGCCGTTGGCAAAGGCAATGTCGTTGAATGTTTCGAGGTTTGACATGAGGCTACATATTGTTAACACTTTTTCGCTGGTACGAGGATCGAAAGTAATTACTTCTTGGTCTTCATGTCAGCTTGGATCTTCTTAGACTCCAGCTTATGAGTCTTGGCGAGGCCATGGCTGGGAGCCAGCGCCAGCAATGTAGCGACACCAGTGCTGAGCTTCATGTTGACTATATTTGAAGGTTGGAATGGCCGTAACAACGGAAGCAGGGAGTCGCACGAAGGCGGAGAGTCTCTATTTATACAGATAAACAAGTCACGCAATCAGAGGCAATCGCAGTGCCAAGCACGACAATCCATGGCGGGAAATCATGACGAACACAAGTTCACGGAAACAGTTTCGCTTATGGAAGGTCATTTCTAGCCAAGAAGCTGCTTTGATGATCGCCAGCAGACTTGTCTAGCGGAGGCCTTATCGCTAGTGGTGACGGCTCCCAGGCACTTTTGCTTGCACCAACGAGAATCGAACTTTTACTGCACTAAAATGTGACCAAGCCCGATCGACGTTGCACCAAATGAGGGTCATCTTGGCAGAGAACGATAACCCCACGAGCCCAAGAATGCCGAGGGGCTTTCATTGGGCAATGGCGAGTTATTTCTTGAGGTTGCACGGTTTTGGAAGGTGGATGAAGAGCTTGGGGACAGGGATCATGAACCATACGAATAAGCTTAACATGCAAAAGTTCCTAGTGCACGCTAGACGGGTTTGGGCGACGATCGAAGTGTCTCTTGCTTTGAAATGGGAGATGGATTGTTCAGATAGCATCATGTTCGTCCAACTACAATGACTTGTCTTCATGGCCTTTGAGTGGTGGGCGATTCTTTGTTCTCTAAAGTTCGGGTCATAATGCTCTTGGTCAGCAATCCAAAGCATCGCCCTTTGATAATCCTAAGACATGATGCTGAACAGGAGAACAGAGCGCCAAATTGCGAAAATGCGTCTAGTCTCCTAGTATTTAAAAGCTTAAGCTTCCTATTATTCTGTCTGTTCCCTATCTTCTTGACTAACCACAGAATTACAGTACCAAACAACAACAAATCTAAAATTACAGCAACATTTCACGCCATGGATCATAACGACTCGCTTATTGTGGATGTCGAGGCTGATGAAGGCTTCGATGTTCTGTCGTTCGTTGAGTCTTATTCCGAAAGACATGAAATTGGTCATGAAATGAAGAATGAGGGATACCGTAAGCAAGAGGAAATGCGTACGAAGTCAGCCATCGATTTCGTTCGCAGAGAGGCTACTGATGAGAATGGCCAGATCGCCACCGTCAACCCCCATCCTAAACTCTCCATTGCTCACGATCTAGTGTCATTCCTCTTGAGCCGCAAAGCTGCAACTTCTTACCTTTTTAGGCGTCATCTGATCCCTTCAGGCACTGCCTCTCAGCCGTTCCCTCTCAACATGTTCATGGGTAAATGGACACCATGGACAATTTTCGCGCTATCAAAATCAAAGGACGTCCAGCCAGGTACTCTCCAATGCTGTCAGCTGATGAAGCCTGGAGATATTGAAGTCATCACGGTTTCGAATAACAAGTTCGTGCAGCTGATGAGTCTTTTGACCGGGGATGAGCTGCTCATGATGTCAACTTGGGAGATGCCCGATGCTTCGAGACATGTGAGTCCTCATCTAGATATCATGAAGCCTAACTTTGGTTTAGTAGAAGGACGTGGCGAGAGAGTCATAGCTTGGAGAGTTCACGGACTCGATATCTCGTACTACATGGATAGACTGGGTTATCGCATTCCTGACATGGTTTGGCCGCTTCGAGAGCCTCGTAAGGCTTGATAATGCAATACCTTACTTGAATCTTAAAAGCAGACTAGCCATTCATAGGCATTACGATAGATAGAGATTAGAGCCTCAGAGCAAATACTTATAGATCACGATATACCTCTGAACCATGGGCTTAGACCTTGAAGTACATCAGTGCACGTATTAAACCGACACATAAGAAGGCACATACGTTGGATTATTGATACAACACTGTGCATGTTGAGTGAATATCTATCCCCAGTATAGAACTGTGTCTTCAGTTCCCCTTATTTAAGTATTTTATCACTGCCATGGCACTAAACAATACAGGGGAACCTGCGCAAGAACTTTAGTCTCTCTTTGCGACTCTATACCGTCGGTCCATAGGACTTCACTTCATGCATTGTGCAGATCAGAGCTGTCGTCATTCTTGCGGCCCTTTTCCATGGTAGTTGTCAAGCTAACACCATCGGACTCTCATATCCTGCCCGAAAAGTCGCTGGCATATCAGTCATCGACACACCAATCGTTTAAGATGCCGAAGCATTTGCGTTGAAGCATAGTACCTACCCCATCTACAAGCACGTCATGCGGTCGTAGCTCTACGGAGTTCTCATGATCAATGCCAACGAATCCCTTAGTGACAGAGTCGACCTAGAAGTTCAAACTGTTGCCACCCTCTTGCACGACCTTGTTTGGGACACGACAGAAGCGTCGCCCATCATCAGCGCTGATCGTCGGCTCGAAGTAGACGGGGCTTTCGCAGCGCGTGAGTTTATACAAGAGTATCAAGATGGAAGGTTCTGGCATGAGGAGAATGTCCATATGTTATGGGATGCGATCGCGCTTCATACAGAAAGGTCTGTATCATATTTCAAAGAACTTGATGTGCAGGTTGTATTAAAAGGCATCGCAATGGACTTTTCAAGATCAGCTTATGGTGTCTCGGAAGAGGATTATGCTGCATTTGCCAAAGCCTTTCCGAAAAGTGGTCTCAAAGACAGTGTCAATGACACTATCATCTGGCTTTGTGACACGAAGCCTCAGACGACATATGGTGAGTAATTCTGCTGCCTATTGCGCAGCCTCTACTGACTATGTATGCTGCAGACAATTGGTGCACCCTTTTGGGGAGAGATACGTGGACAAATATGACCCGAAAGGCAAACAGAGAATTGATTTGATTTTCCAGAATCTTACGACTGGGAATAAATTAGTTAGTTGATGCCTGGAACAGGCTCCCTTTTTGTTTGTAATACGAGCATGTTTCAGAACTAGCGAGTGGGGGTGATGATTATACGATACAGCCAATCCTCGAGGAGCGGCTATGAATTTCTTGGCCGAGCCACGATCAATCGTGCAAGGTAGCATCAGATAAATACCTAGCCCTGAGTTATTAAACATTTGACCGTTTGTACATACTTGCATGACATATTTCATAATGCAACTGAGTGACCGGAAGACCCTGCTTCGAAGGTTAAATCCGGGGGATCAATCAGCCGCTCAACAGCGGCTTCTCAATGACGCGGGTATTCCCGGGGTCGCGCAGTGGTTTTTCGACCATGAGATGACTCAGGATTGGCTGAGCGGGAATCGGGGTCGCGTGCTTTGGCTCCATGGACCAAGTATCTCACCAACTTCCATTACTTATTCGTGCCTGGCTAACGAACACCAGGCGCAACTGGCAAGAGTTTTATTACCTCAAATTTAGTGAGCCGTGTTCTAGATGACCAGATCTTACCAAGTACTGGGGCCGCCGTATACCATTTTGACAGGCATGAGCTGCAGTTCAACCTTGCTGACTACAACCTTGCGCTGCGCTCAATCACTAGACAGTTGGTGTCACAGCTTCCGGGAAAATCTACGCTTCCAGCCCAAATTTTGGCGACTATTGACGATGGTTTGGGAAATGCCGAAAGTACCGTGACTATACTGCAGATGCTGGGCTCTGCATTCTGTAGAATTATCATCATCCTCGATGGAGTCGACTCCTCAAATGAGGCTGGCTTACGGGAGCTGCTGGAATTTCTACTGAAAGAAAAGACACAATTGCGAATAATGCTGACTAGTCGGGGTCCGCCATCACACGCGCTCTCTGACGCCTTTGGTATCAACACGATCACAGCACGCGCTACCAATGAGGGTTTGAGTCTATACCACGCCAGAGCTGTTGACGAGGCACCTGCAAATGCAGAAGTGCTGGATGATTCCCATACCAGGCTGTTTCCATATCAGAAACTTACGGACATGGCTGAAGGGCGGTAAGGCTCGCTATGCATTCGTGATAGCATCCGCTAAAGTCTACTAGGTTTCTTCCCATCATACCGACTTGGTTCAGCAACATCGCATCGCAACGGAATGCGGTTCTTCTCAGCCTGATAGAGTCCTGGTCACCAAACTCCAGCGTGGATGTACCTCGCGCCTTTTGCAAAGCTCTGGTCAATGGGATCGAAGCCTCAGAGCATTCGGATATGATCCTCTGCTTGCTTTATTACCTGGTCTACGGCGAAGAAAATGGATACACCTTTACTCCATCAATGCTATGGGAAGCCCTCATCGCCTGGGGTATTAGAGACAAAGACTACACAGTGTTTACTCTCACACAAATCTCCAACGCCTGCGCCAGTTTTGCCTTTATCGACTCTCAAACGGAGGTCATGAAATTGCGATCACCATTGCTGTTGGACTACTTGCGAAATGAAGTATTTGACGACAAATACCATACGCGACACATCAGGGCGACATTCCTATACTTGACACGAGGCGACCACGAAGGCGCGTGCAGGTCATCTCAAGAGCTCAAAGAGAGACTGAAGGCGCATCCGTTTCTCTGTTATGCCGCCAGAACTCTTGCACCGAGTCTTGCAGCTTTGCCATCGCTGTCTTACGACACAGATTTTCTAAAAATGACAACCTCACATAGATCGGTAGACTCTTACCTTCAAGCTGCCGAAGCGTGGCCATACATTGATGAAGAGAGCTATGATGAGTTTGAAGCTGAGGAAGAGAGATGGCGGTGTTATACGCGAGGATATACTCCCCTTCACCTCGCTGCTCATTTTGGAGCCAGGGAGACACTGATCCAGTTGCTTGTTGATCGCGGCGACAATATTGAGGCTCAAGCGGCAAATGGACAAACAGCGTTGCATATCGCAGCGGAGATTGGAGATTCGTCACATACAGTCAAGCGGTTATTAGAATGCGAGGCCAATGTCGCTGCAGTGGATGAAGATGGACTCACACCTTTGGCTCATGCCATTGTATATGGATGCTTAGAGTCAGTGAGGCTGCTTATTAGTCACGGTGCAGATATCAATGCGCTAGAAGAGGAGGATTTATTAGAATGTTATCGCGAGAAACCTGACATTGCGGAGTTTCTAGTCGGGCTCGGTGTTGGGATGCCAGAGGCAGAGTCAGAGCCTGAAGAATAAATGACAAAGTGCCAGCAATTGAATACCGAACAGTGATTAAAAAAAGATTCATTTTGAATGTCTTGTTTGCCTCATAGTTCAGAATAGCTGACCGGCAAAAAACATACAACACCGGGGATTCGCTGGTCGTCACCGACCCAACTACTAATCCAGCGCTTCGCAGCTTGACTATGGGAGAGCGGACGGGATCCCGTATTTTCTACGAGCTTTGGTCGTATGTATCAAGTAAAGATCAGTCGTAGCTTATATCGACGGGGCTTGTTGCTCTATCCTCGCAGTCTTGCTAACCAATTGCTATTGATTCGGCACGGCTTTATTGAGGGCCTTGGCCTGACAACCCCAAACCCCAGGCCCAGTGGTACCAGCGATATTCGCAAGGCAAACAATAAGTTACTAGATTGAGACATGAACGTAACAATGCTAATTAATTCTTACCATTTACATCCTCGAACTACCATGTATTTTGTTCCCAGTGTTGACATGGCGCAAACTAGGTTCTCTCTGCTAGAATAAGCTTACAGCCACAAATCTTAACTATAAATAACACTTCAAGCCCACAACTTAGACATTAATACCATAATAACTGACTAATAGCTACAGCAAAATGCTAATATTATTAAAACCTAAAAGATAACTTATTTTCCTGCTATTACAGGCTATAAGAAGCTCTAGTATATCTCCTAAGATAACTAAATATAAGATAATAATAGAGTAATATAGCAGTATATATACCTAAATAAAAGCTTATCTATATAGTATATTTAGATAAATTCTAGTAGTAGTATATTAATAGAATTCCCCTTAACCTTAATAATATTAGGGATTACTAATAGACTCTTAGGAAAGAGGATAGCTTTAAGGCTATTAAAGATAAAAAAGATAAAATTTTTAAGGCTATTAAGTTTAAAGAATAGAAAAGGCTTTTAAATAACCTTATTTAGCAGTTAGCTATTTTTAGTATATATACTCTTACTTATACTATTTAAAGACTTCCTTAAGAGGTTAAGAAAGCTATTAAGTAAAAGAGGGAGGCGCTAAAAGCCCTTCTTAATAACAAGGCTAGATATAAGAAGACTATAAAGTTAATTAGAAGAAGAAACTAGGAGTAGATTAAGTCCCTGATTGAGGTGTAGAAGGCGATTTGCTAAGAGGAACTTCCAGGTATGGCACGAAGCTATTAGAATTGTTAAGAAATACTGATGTATAAGAAAAGCTTGACCTGAAGAAAGTTTCGTGATAATATGTATGTCGGTGCCATTGGGGACGAAGGTTGGACTGGAGAAGGTTCGGGGCAATCAGAAGGTGGTGGCGGTATTAAGTTTATAAGTCAGTCATAAGGTTAGAAAATACACTTCGGTTTTAACACAATGGACATGGCGCAAAATTGTTGCCGCGCCTCCTCCTGATTTACACCAAGATGCTAGGCAACAGGATAATTCTAAGGTCTAAAATAGAGATTTCAGGGTACTGGTAGAGAGATTGCATATGCTTCAAGGTTCTAGCACATGAAGGCTTACAATACTTCTATACTGCGGATTCGAGCTCGAGCTGATATACTTTTTTGCCTAACACAGGAACCAGCAAATTATCCCATGGAGCGGTTACTCGTTCATTCTCTCTTAAAGAGATCCTCAAGAACTCTTCTCTGATAACACAACTCGCTCCGGTTTGACACTACCCTCGGTACGCTCCTTGCTTTGTACCGTCTGGGGCGGGGCCGTAGCCTTTTCCTGACTCAGACATACCGGCTTGGTATCATGACCACTGACTGGAGCTTGTACTGCCCCAGATCCATTACATGCAGAAGATTCCTGCTTGAGACTCAGGGCTCCGACACTAGAATCAGGTGGCTCGCTCGGCCTATAATATTTGTTATCCAAAATTCCGTCATTCTATGTATTGTGGTCCTGAGGATCCTCGACATGCTTCCCAGCTTATACTCATCAAAACTGTAGCCGCTATTATCTGGGTGCATGTTGAAGCTAATATAGTTAAGAATCCCCTCAGTGTCTAATCGCTTTTCTTGGTAAGGGCGTACTGGCTTTTCTGCCATGTTCAGGACAGTAATTGCGTTTTGAATCAGTGTTAACGATGCCTTCTATGGGGGGATACCTTCAATACGACAAATATACCTCATTGCTAAAGTCCAGGACAAAGTAAGCTAGAGTTAATTACTCAGATGGATTTTGTGTTCAAAGACCAAGAAGTAAGATCTTCTCTTATCTCCTGGCAAGCTATCGTGTCTGCCGGGAAAGGCCTGTTGATGAGCACCAGGGTCATACAGGCTGGTAACCCAATATGACAACTGTTTAAAGATTTTTTACATTAATAATTTGCTTAAAAATAAGGGCGTCTACTAAAATAGTAAGGGGGCTGTTCACTAGCAGGTGGTCAATGGAGTGACGCGGGGCGGAGAAGACTGGGGCTGTGCTACCCTGTAAGATATACGTATGAACTGGCATTTTCTTGCTTCTTGAATTCTAGAAACTCATAGGTTGTCGCAGTCTCATCGCAATACTGTATCACTTTAGTTGAGGAAAGTATTAACCTCTGTGCTGATAAATAAGAACTTGCAATAAATTCGTATCCACTCCATACTCTCCGGTCATTCGGGAATACAGCATTTTTGATGGGTACCATAACATACTCATAGGATTTCTTTGGAAAGTAGCATAGCAATTGAAGCATGAGTGAAATCACATATGACCACCAGATTCCTAGTCATTGAGACTGACTTGTATATACAGTTTATCTACTCTCTAAACCAACATTCAATCCATAGATATTTACCCACCATCGTCCCTCATAAAATTACATCCATCTATTTCTCGTTGCCTCATTCGTGTACTTTACTGCCGATAACGAGTGTATAATGAAACAAATCCCCAAACTCCTTCAGCGTCATACGCCTACTCCATGTATCCAGAGCCAGAAGGGTCATCGATTCCTTCTTCATGTCTTAGGCAGATTATCGTCAGGAGCATTTCTTGGTCGCAGAGACTTTTCAACTCACCGTTTGTAGTGCCTTTCTAGTAGATCCTTGCGATGGAAACGTCTTTGACATACAGGGCATTCGAACTGGGGTTCTTGGTGTGAAGACTGATGTCGCCTTTTAAGTGTGAGCATACTGTCTTCGTCTCGAGTGTAAGTGTAGAAGTTGTACCTCAAATGCTCAGCTCGAGTGTAGACCTTGGTTTGTTAGCAGGTAAGCTACCGCTCGTAGTCATTGACGCACCTTTTGACATTCGGAACACACGTGGACTGGCTTTCCCTTCTTCGCTTTTGAGACTTTGCCAGTTGGCGTGCTCTGAAAATCGTCTTCGTAATTATCCATTGAAACTAGGTAGAGCGCTTGCAAAACGAACGAACTAAAAGCATGCAAAACACGAGGAGCTAAAAAGGACCGATGCGGCTGCGATGAATCGCCACCAGATACCCGAGCGCCAGCGCATACATATTTAAGAGACGGAATTCCCATGGCTTCCGTGAAAAGAGCTGACTTCTCCAGCGGGCTTCGTAAGTCCTGTCTAACATGAGCCACTCGCTGAGTAGTCAGAACGAGGCTTGCTCGGTGGCGTGGACGAATCCCAACTCCTCAATCCGTCGATCACAAAAATAGACTCGGACTCTGACCAATCGCCATGTCGAAGCGCCTCACAACCCTTGTGACGAATGCGAATTCTCAGCCTTGGACAGGGGTTCGTGTGGGGGCTTGCTGACATCATCGCTTCGGGGGGCGCGGAACAGATTTCGATACCGGGGATGACGTGGAGTCCGAATATAACTGATTAGATAAGATAAATGGCCTGAATTGGTTTGGAATCAACTGATACTTTTCTTGTTTTGAGGAACTTCGGAATGCGTGGATGGTGACGGAGGTGTCCGAGGGTCCCGTGGTGGCTGGGTATATCGATATATGCCAAGGTGATAAGAGTCACAACGTTTCACCGCCTCAAAGTCTGTACAACGCTTCGGACAATGCCAATTCACCGATCCTCAACTGACCAGATAGGCTTATTAATCCTTTTCTATGGTCGTTTTCTAACGCAAGCATACATCTCATGTAGGCAAAGTCTTATGCTCTTACGACTTCTTGGTCTTGTTGTAGGCTGGCAAAGCCCAATCCTTCACCCATCCCGATTCCAAAATTTGCTGCGCCTGAGGTCGATTCTTAGGCTTCCATGCAAGCATTTGTCTTAATATGTCCAATAGCGCAGCCGCCTCCTCCGAGTTGAGGGTTTCCATGCCCTCCGATTTTCTCGGCTCTTGTATCCATTGGGTGAATCGCCTGTCCCATGACCAGATATCCCGCTCGTTGCTGAGCGCCTGACCTTTAATATCAAACCAGTTTGAGCGCTTGTCCCATTTGTCCCACCATTCAGGCGGTGGAATCCCCTGCATGTGAACTTGTTGCGCAGTGATGTCGTCCTGGGGAGCGATGATGCCGTCGATGAGGGAGCGATGGGCAAACAACTCAAATATCAGACAGCTGAGGCTCCATATGTCTGATTCGAAGGTGAGAGGCTTTGTTGGCTCGAAATAAGACTCGGGAGGGCGGACAACAAGGGGTGCATTGGACTCGCATTTTGTCTTGTCTGCTGGCCGGAAGGCGACGCCAAAGTCACTCAGTAAGAGTTTGGCATCGCACAGGGAGATTTCATCACTCGGTAAGCCAAGCCAGACAGGGAGAACGGCATGAGAAGGCACGCCTGGTGGTAATGGTTCAACAGACCCGTCTAGACGAACAATTGGCTCTAGTATCGGAGCACCGAACTTTGCATACAGCTGGTCGATCGACAAGTTGTTGAGCGAGGCTGGAAGTCGTAGTAATAGGTTGCTCAAGTGGAGATCTTGCGATAGACTTTAGTAAATGGTTGAAGGAAGGCATCAGAAACTAACCTCCATGGGCATAGCCGCGCGAGTGAACATGGGCCACAGCTTTTATAACCTGAAAAGCCAGAGAACGGGCCACGTCTAGTTGGAAGAGACCTGAGTCAGACGCATCTTTTGTATCTATGAGGCTACATCGTGCAGGTGTCGTGACGAGACACAGGTGTGATCCGTTGGGCCCTTTGACAATGAAACTGTCAAGAACTTGCGGGATCATTGTTTCGTCTGTATCCGCCATTGCGAGCTTCGAGAGAATATCGACTTCATCTTTATCTGCGTCTGAAGTTCCAACCTTCACTGCAACGTAGGTGGATGAAGTTCGGTCGAGGGCAAGCCAGGAGGTTGAAAATGTACCATGTCCAAGTTTATGCACTATCTGGTAACGGTCATGATGCAGAGTATCGTTAATCTGAACAGGATGGTAGCCTCCAGGTCGATAATCTTCAAGTACCTCGACTTCTTCAATGTACTTATATTTGACACTTGGCGTAGACATAGCTTTATGGGATGTGTTGGAGTAAGGGCGATGAGTTACAGAAAACTGGGTATCAAATAAACGGAAGCGTGCCGGTAACACGTGTCGCGTAGAGGAAAAGAATGACACGTGGAGCTGGTTATGAGCGAAATATCGCTGAGTCTGTCGTGATTCTATAAGTGCACAGGCTTGTCAGTAATGGCGACCGACCAGGCTCCAGCTGATGCGCAGAAGATCTAACCACCAATCCCCTGATAAGTAGCGCTTATGGCTCTTCCTAGAGAACAAAATTTAAAGCCTCGCGGAATATCATAGTAGATGAAGTTGTGAGATGAACTTCGTTTGATCTGACGTTAATCCAGCATGTTTATTAAGCGTCAAAAGAATTAGTGGGTCACATGCCCCAAGACCGTTATGACGCCCTGTAAGTTTGCCCCGCCTCCCCTCGATCGATCAACCGGCAAAAGAAGGCAAAACTACTGAGGTTGCAGAGCATAATTGTATCATCCAAAACACCACAAAAATGGATCACATACAGCAAAAGAGAAACTCTCGAAGCTTCAGAGATGGTAATGCGTAATCAGGGAATCGAACCCTGGGCTCCCCGACGCTGCTCGAATGGCAACGAAGAATTTTACCACTAAACCAATTACGCTATTGGATGTTGTTGACAACAGAACTGCAATTGGAGCCCAGCCGTTTACAGCGAGGAGCACCAGCGCATGAAGGTTCGATAGCCTCTTTGTTGTTGGTTGGAGGAATGGCTCTAATCAGCATAGGGAGTTCGTGCCCAAGTTGAACAATTACCTTTGCTGTGGCGCTTTGCGAGGCCGAGTGTACATTCTCATTGATGCAAAGCTGTTCTCGGAGACCAATGTTCAGACCTCAAAATTGTTACCGTCAGCCTAGCATCGGCACACAAACGACTACCACCAACATGTTACCAGGCCCTAACCACTGCGACGGAGGTCCGCGAACGTCTTGTCATCCGGCGCATCACTTCGCAGAAAATGTCATGCCAGTCACGAGAAAGATTGCTCCCCGCGATGAGAATGATGAGGCTACTGCCATCCTTCCTGTTCAGCCACTTAAGTATGCTACGTACTGTAATTTCGCGGATGAGTTTTCGACTTGTTCTGGCTTTAGTGTGATGAGATTCACGACTACTTTGCCGACAGAGAGAGAGAGAAAGAGAGAGAGACTCACACTGCCATTAATCACATTTCCCTTGACAGAAGCCCCGCTCAGAGTGGACTCCTGTCAATACTGGCTGAAATGAACAGCCTATACTGCGATACCATTATGGCTATTGCTACATTGGGACAGACTTACACCAGCTATTCACGTTGAGGACGGAAATACAAAACTAAAGAGGCACATTATAAGTAATGTATCGCTTGACAGAAAGTAAGCCGACATTAAAGACCAATCGAGATAATCTGGATGACTGCATGAGGCTATGCCCTGGCTGAAAATCCTATATCGTAATTCCCCAGACACTAGGTGCATAAAATCCACTCCAGCTGATATCAGCCAATGCCCTACGCGAATAAGCTTACGGTGCAAGTTACTGTCTCGTAATGGGGCAGCAATACGATGTTTACGAGATTACTACCTTCTGCTTTCTATATTCACTGCACTTTTTTTCATTTCCTCCCTGTTTCCTCTTTTCGAGTCTTGAGTGAACTGTTGGGCGCCTCATTGGCTCTCGCTTCTGATCACGTGTTAGCCTTCGACGAATCTTCGTTGCCAGCGATGTCGATCGTCACTCCACTTTGAACGTTGGGCGCGGAGAAATTCCAAGATGATCAGTTTCATATATCGCGCGCCTAAACTCCAGCCCAATCTCTTGTTGATGACGGCGCAACCCGTGGATAGCGAAGCTGGTCATTGAAAGAACCTGGTCTGGCACCAGGATATCGAGTCTTAACCACCCTGCATCGTGTTCTGCCAAAGCCAATCGTGTTTCTTAGAGCTTTCAGGCTTCGGATGAACCCTCCAACTGGTTAGTCACCGCGCGGTATCGCAGCACTAGGAGACTGATAAGCGCAGTTGTTCGCCATGGTACAGCAAGTCGCTGTGGCATTGTATGACCGGGGTGACTATTCTCGCGGGGACAAGCGGCGAGTCTTTGGCTATGAGGCTTATCATTGGGGCATCATCATCATGCCCGATGGTCCCGAGGAACGAGATTATCACGCCTTCTCTGCTACCGATGTATCCGAGATCAATCCAGTTACTTTTCGCATGCACAACCCTACCATGACTTGGTGGCTCCGAGCCGAGGAAAATGTCAAGCCCGACGAAAACGTCAAACCACTTGGGTGTATTATTATTGGAGAAGTGCCAGAGGATGTCACGTTCACTCAACTAGACGACCTGTTTCACTCTATATCTCTACCGGTAAAGAACACGCATCCGCAGCAGAGCTGTGTGACTTGGATCGTGTATGCCGTACAGGCCCTTCAGGAGCAAGGTTGGGTAACGCAGTTTGATCTCGACGAGTTCAAAGACCGGGTCGTCTCTTACGCTGACGATAGGATGGAAGGGTCAAGCTCACAGGTCATATTCTATCAATCTTAGCAATGTTTATATGTCTTTTTATGATGCCAGTATACACTCTCCTTCCAGCCTTTCAGCTGGGTGTCTTGTAAGCCATTTCAGTGGGATATGAGACTTACTGCTATACAGCGGATGATATCTAAGTCATGATGCATGCGTCTCAATTCAAATTTGGCCTAGTATTGGCGGGCTGACGTTGCCTGCAAAGAAGTAAAGACTACCGTTGATGTTGAATGTCGCGGTGAATTCACCAGGCTGAGTAGATTGGATAGATCCCGGCGCAGAAGACATCTGTGAAAGAGTTAGAGACTTTTCGGTACTCAACAAGACATATTAGTGACTGACCTTCAATGCATGAATATAAAGGTCAAGTTTGATATGTTTGAGGATAAGGCTTGTTGTGCTGTTGGATGAGGAAAGGAGACAGTCTCTCGTGTAGAATGACCTCGATATAAATACTTGAAATCAAGAAACTTCCTCCGTTTCTCATGCTGTTCATAACGTAGAAGGCTGCTCAAGTCTGCCGCTTCTACAATACCTAAGAACTTCACCGGCTATCAACGTCAAAGCGATGAGACAAAATACGTATTCCAGACTATCCCCTAGTTTGGCGTCAGCTTTCAGCTCCTGGCTGATCTTTCCTGCATCAAAACAGATCCTTTGAGGCCAGGGAATTGATCAACACTAAAATCAAGTTTTTGAGGGCTTGGTTGAGGATGAGAGACCAACATTCCGGACGGCGTCCAATTGACGACACTTGGCGCTTCCAATAGTGTCCTGCATGTTTCATGTCGCTTGGCGCATCAGCTATAACATGTAGTCATGTAGGAGCACATGCAGGTTCAAATCCTTTGTCAATCATTTCCCTCTCTTGCTCGCCCTAGCTGATAGATAAACTGAATGTGTTTTTCCTTTGTAGTCTTCGTGATTTTACGTGCGCAATATGAGCATTTCGTCGAATCCGTCAGTGGTTGACAAGGAGTGGAGGTTTGTCGATCAAACGTTGAAGAAAAGAATACAGGCGCTTCAGTACACCTGGTAGTGGTTACCGGCCTATGGTCAACCCTAATTCTATGGACTACTGATGCTAGAGCGCTGTAGTACACGGGCCATCACAAGTAAGCTTCACCAATAATCTTCGCTCGCCTGAATCGCCAATGCCATGAGAAGATCATGAGTACTAGTTATGATACTGAGTGACTAAACCCCTTATATTAGGAAATGATACTCTCTGATTGAGAGTCGTCGTAGACTAATCTCTACCCACCATCCGCCGTCTATACTCGGGTCCCAAGGCAGCCTCATGAGGCCAACGTGCAAGGCAATGCAACGTCAACTCGCCCATCAACAAATCATGCGATATCTGTGCAAGTTGCTTCAGCTGGCTCAAAAAGCCAGGGTCATCAAACATACGGCCAGTGAAGAGATCCAATTCCATCTGAACCTTCTCGCTTATAAAATGCTTCCGTTCCCATTGGGTCTTGTAGACTAGTCGATGGGCCTCTTCTTGGTCTAACGGCACTATATAGACAAAGGTAGAGCAGGGCCAATTGAACAAAGTTAAGTGGATTTTGATACGGCCATCGTGAGTGTTTCGAACTTCCATAGTGTTCCCATCCCAGTCATTTGGAAACTGGGGAGATGGTGGGCGGCTTGGGTTCTGCTCATCGCGGTCGTGGGGATAATGCTCCATTATTGACGAGTTATTATGACGGAGACTTATGTGGGATGCAGGAAGTTGTGGTGAGATCTTTGGCCAGCAGAATGTAGTCGGTGCGAGATATTTACTGGAGAACATGCTCGCCCTGATTCGACTTTTATAGGTTGGTCCACTGCAGTGATGCAGTGATGCCGGGTTGGCTTGCGCGCATCAGCCGTCGTTCAATGCTGTAGTAAACCATGTTTCACGGACTACATCGCCTCCATGAGACGTATTGAGCCATGCGTTCACAGTAGGCCCTCTAAAATTGAATACGAGGTTTAAACATAGGCGCACTCCATGGGCATCATGATTATTGGGTAGGTGAAGGTCACCCCTCAGGATAGAGGTCTTGACCGGCATCTACTAACCGAAGTTAGGTCGGTTGTGATTCTGGTTCACGGTGCGCATAGAGATAATTGTAATGAGATGGCATGTGATTGTTTATGACTCCATTGTGACAAACTGACGAAGGACCATTGAGACGGTTTGAATCGTTTCGACGAAAGACATGATTCACTAGTAGAGCATGTCTGATGTGAGTGAATTCCCATGCTAGGCCAGGCTCTAGTAAGCGTATCGTGTAGCGCTTGTGTTTCCTTCCCGGTCCAGCTTCTTGTTGGTCTTAACAAGCCAGATCTTCATAGCCCAGACGCCCGCAATACACATAGTCGCAAAGCCAGCATTGCTTGCCATTCCGATCAGATATCGCGGTCCGTCTGACTTGGGATACAGATACGCAGTGTAGATGTACGAAGCGTTGGCTATAACATTGACGATTGACAAGCTGACCGACTTCTTCTCAGCTGTCGAGCCAAGCGTTGCGGAAACCCAGCCAAGAATTATTGAGTTGACTGCATATGCACCACTGGCAAACAAGAAACAAGCGATGTACCGCGCAGGCGTATTGAGCGTAACACAAGAGATGATGTATCCGACGAGTGCCATTCCCATACAGGCGGTGATATGCCAAGCTCGCTCGTTGAATCGACCAGAAGACCATCCGGCGAGGTATCCAAAGAAACCAGAAACGAGGTAAGGGGGGCAAGTCAGAACCAGAGTGATGGTGCTGTTGAAGCCGAGGGAGCCGACAACAGTGGGGAAGAAGTTGTTGAAAGAACAAGCAGAAAGATGCATGTTCTGGATAAAGCAGAAGAGCCAGAGGCGGGGATCGCGGATGGCTTGGAAGAATCCAGCTCGGGCTCCCTTACTCTCCTCCAGGCCAACAGTATCGCGCAGCATTCGATCGTGTGCAAGTTGTCGTTCTTCTTTGGTCAACCATCGAGTCGTCAAGGGACTGTCTCCCAGGGTGAAGATTCCGATGATGCCGACTATAAAGGTCAAGACACCTTCGATGATGAAGAGCCACTGCCAGCCCTTGAGTCCGTGGTGTCCATCGATGGTGCCGAAAGTGGCTGCCGCAATCAAGCCGGAGAAGGACGTTGCAAAGATGTTGCCTGAGTATAAAATCGATAGTCGCATAGCAATCTCTTTTCGCGTATAGAAGATTGCCAGTAGGTAAAGGGCCCCAGGATAAAAGGGGGCTTCAGCGACACCAAGGAAGAATCGAACGACGACGAGACCTTTGTAGTCTTTGACGAGAGCGGTGCAAGCTGACACGATGGCCCAGCCCATCATGCAGATTGACATGTACAGCGAGGGACGGACGCGTTTCGAGGAGATGAGCATGTTGGATGGGATCTGCATGAGTAAGTAACTTATCGAAGGTTAGCATCCTCGCAACGAAAGGGGAAGACATTCATCATACCCGACGAAAAGAATCGAGATACATGTGTTGTACTGTGTTCCTTTGAGGCCAAGATGATCTTCAAGACCGTTCAATCGCGCCTGGGCAATAGCATTTCGATCAAGCTACCAACATCAGCACAGTCTCCCCAACAATCAGGACTAAACTCACGTAGTTGAGGAAGTACATTGCCCAAAGAGTAGGCATGATGCGAAAGTCCAATTTGCGAACAAGACGAATCTCAGCTGGATCCGTCTTCTTCACCGCGCCAGAGTAATCTGCCTCTGGGTCAATAAGGACACCAGGCTTCTCAGCTCCATCGGCAACTGACATTTCGACAAAATTGTCTTCAGGCTTTTGCTCGATGCTTCCACGCTTGGGATAGGCAGTCATGATGAATGGTCAAGAGGTTGTAGAGATGAGTTGATTCTGAGGAGGCCAAGAATTGAGCGAGTGATCTGGCATGTTATATATCTTGAGTCTCGTGGCTAGGGGGAGAACTTCTCTATGGGGGGTTTTCCTGGGGCCCCGGATTCCCCCAGATCAACATTTGCTAGATCCAGTCCAGACCTTGACGCCTCATACTCTCGTGGTTTAGTGGCGGAGGAAGAAAAGACCGATGTTGAAGTGCGGGGGAGCAGCATGGCTGTTGAAGGTGCATGTTGATGATGGGGTTGAGACGCTTGCAATTACTGGATGCGGTTTAAAGGCTTTGGAGAACCTCCTTTGGGGTCTTCGGAGCGAAAAGTGACTTTATGTGAGATGCTGTTGCCAAGATCATGATATGATATTGGCTTGCAATTGAGCGCCTTGAAGCTTCATCATGCCCCCTTCAATTTTCCTTCTGCAGCATAAAGCGCCATCATACAGGCCTCTACGCTATTGTCTCGGCTTTCACGCGACCAGGACATAAAACTTTTGAGTGCTCGTCTTAAAGGGCTGCCTGCTAATTCCTATTTGGGCTTGAATATTGTCATGATGCGGCTGAGGATACTAGGATACTTGTCACGATTATCAATCGATATTTGTAGACAGAGCTGGAGGCTCTGGAATTGACTAATGATGGCCGTGGGTTGACTTGACCTGTCGGAGGAACAAATGTCCACGGAGGTTTAATCATCCGTTCCTCGAAGAATGACTCTTGCGATAGTAGTTGCCGACAAAGCTTACTGGCCACTTTTCGCAAGAATAATGGCATCTGTATATCGAAGCGATTGATCTCAGTAAGACGGTTTATATCACTACAGTGCTGAGCATTAGTGACGACTCATCACGCACTCACTTGGTACAGCCCAGCCATGCGTCCGAGTAAAGGCGATTGTCTAATGCGAAGAAAGCAATACCTATCTATCAATTCACGTTGGCAACATAAAGCCCTGGCCTTTCTTTGCGCTATTTTTCTTGTCTCTCTAATTCATTGCATCTTTTGATAAATATCATTGGTTTTGATGTTTGTATAGCAGCTCAAATATATGAACCACCCTACGCTCATTGAGAACGGTCCGTGCAACAACTTGCGCCTGGCCTAATCTGAAGTACTTTGCTTAGGACCACTATTGCTTGGTAACTCGAAGTCGTTTTGTTAGAAGACTAACACCATGCGCTCCCGATGCGACCGTTGATCAACGTTAGCAAGCTCCAACCAAATGCATTTCACGGGCTGTCAAAGCCTACAGCATCAAACAGCAGGAATTATTCGCAGCCTATTCATCTGAAAGTGATTTACTCAATTGCATGATCCTAGTATTACTATTATCATTGTCCAATTTTCTGCTGAATTTTGTCTTTGGATTGGACGCGCAGGGTTTTTTGCCAAAACTTCAAGCCTCATATCCAAGGCGCGAGTTTCTTCACGTCGAGACGTATTTTTTCCTACCAAAGCAAATCATCTATCTCGCAGGTAAGACTTCATCAACATGATTTGGGCCCCCGATTGACCTGTTGAATTAGCTGATGGCCGTTTGGTCTGTGGTAGTCATGGCTTGGTCGTTTGTGGACTCTGCTGCGCCGACTACAGTTTCATGGATGACGTACTTTACGAGGACCCAAGCGAATGGCCAGTGAGGCGTCCAGAAGATATGAAGACGACCTCGACCGCGCTTGCTCTCTAGATATCGATAGGCTAGACCCCATCCGCCGCATGGAAATGTGTATAGGCAGAGGAAAAGTCCTACCAACAGCCTTTGTACCGCCACAGTCGGCAACTCCCCAAAGCCTGTTTCCCGCAAGCATTGGACGCAAAGCTCACCCACCTGTGACACGATTTATTCGAGTGGACGATCCGAAGTCTTTTCTTATCTACACCGACGGTGCATGCCCTGGCAACGGACAAGCTGAACCTAAGGGAGGATGGGCTTTTGTCTTCGGGCCTCAAGAACGAAACACCACTTCGAGTGTAAACGAACGTCTGCAGGGTCCATTAGGCGATTATGCCAACCCAACCAGCAACAGAGCAGAGCTTCGAGCTACCATCGGCGCCCTTCGTTACAAGAACTGGGCAAGCGTAGGTTTCACTACTCTTTCTTGTCTTAGCGACTGATTCGGAATATGTCGTCAAAGGTGTAACAGAGTGGATCCAAGCATGGCTGTGCAGGGGCTGGAGAAAAAGTGGCGGAGCGGTTGTAAGCAATGTGGATATATGGCAGACGTTTCTCGGGGAGGTACAGAGTAGAGCGTTGGGATGAGTACGGTGTTAAGATTCAGCTTTGGAGGATTCCGCGGGAGTGGAACACTGAAGCCGATCCGTTGGCGAAGGAGGGTGCACAGCTTAACGAGGAGCTCACCTTTAAAGAGAGACTGGGTATCCCATAGCAAGAAAGGAGCGAGTAAGCTGGCGATGAAGAGCCGAACATGATCTGCCGAAGCAAATCGGGGTCTTGATCACGAGAAACGCTTCTCACCGGCTTCTAGCTTATCCGTCGAGAAGGTTTATTGGCCCTACGTTTCAAGTGCAAGCCGAATATGGAATAAGCTTTAGCTGTTAATATTAAATCACACCATTTTAATTAAGCTTACATAACGATATTTCTGGGCTGAAAAGCAATTCTGCTCAGCTTGACTCGCGCTATTGAGTTTGAGGTCCGTGATTCTACATTAGCGTAACGCCCATTCGGCATGTAAGCTATCTGAATGGTGGCAAGCCACAGGGGGAAAATGATGCGGAATTGCTTGCACTAAAATCACTGGTCTGTCAAATTCGATTCCGCAAATGTATTTCCCACTGCAGTCAAGCATCCCCGTTAGAGTGAACGCAGATGCATTTGGTGGAAATGAGACGTCTTCTCTGGGGAACATGATGGGACCATAAAAAGATAAAAAGATAAATAAAGACTGGATGGGACTTGACTGTACAACCAGACTCGTTCCTTTCGACCTTCATCAACCTCACTTTCTTCTTGTCTCCTTCAGTCACTCATTTAGTTGCTTAAAATCACTGGTCTTCACCATGGTCGCCACTCGTTTCTTCATGCTTTCTTTGGCCGCTGCCGTTGCTGTAGCTGGACCCTGCAAACCCCAAAGTTCATCAGTCATTTTCTCTGAAACAACTTTCACCACCGCCCTCCTCGAGTCCACTTCCGCCGCAGTGCCCGACGAGACCTCGACTTCCGAGCCAACAAGCACTGCTATCATTGAATCATCGGTAACCTCTGCCGCCGAAACTACAGTGACCACTGCTGTGACAACCTTCACATCGGCTGAGACTACCACCGAGGCAGCCACCGTTCCTTCAGTGGCTGCAGTACCTCCCCAGGGTATCACTTGTCCTGCGGCACACGGGCAGTGCGTTGGCGGTTTCAAGATCGAATGCGGTTACATCATGACCGGGGGTTTCAGTGTCCAGACGGGTTACTTATCGACTCTGGACGACTGTGCTGCTGCGTGTAATGCCAACTCCGGTTGTGCTGGCTTTTCTCACAACGGTGTCAGTTGCTACTTGGTCTCGTCCTCATATACAACTGCACCCGCAGACTGGATTACTGGCAAGAAGGAGGGTTGTGCTCAGTAGATGGATGGGTCTAATCGATCTGTCGTGCCGTCGCGGAATCGCGTTTACCAAGGTGCCATCAGTGGAGTTGAATAATGGGTTCTCATCAGTACCTTTCATGTATATATCTTGCAAAACCCGCTATATACCGAACAACTACATTACTATGGCCAATTCTTGGGCCGTTTATTTGCAATCGACCTTGATCACAATGTTGGGACAGTCCGCTCCCACTCATATCGCCTAACACTTGCAGCAAGAGCATGGATGCCGTTGACTTACATTTAGGGTCCCAGTTGAGATGACAATCTCAGGTACGTACTGGTTTTAGTAGAAAACATTCAAAGAAAAAAGAAGAACCGCCAGCGTAGGAATTCAATGCCTCCTTTCAGAGGTCAAGCACTATTATGTGGGTAGTTTAGCTATAACCGTTAATCTATCTCTTAGCAGCTACTTCTGAATGAGTCCGTGAGCTTGTCATAGTGAGACAGGACAGACCTACCTGAGAGACCGCCATTCACGAAATGCGATAGCAGCATACAGGCAATCTTTTGCTGAGACGTCGACTTTAGAGATGTTTGGCTATGAAACTTGATCCGAAGTTTGCTCTTGAGGTTGAGCGATGAAGATTGCTGATGATTTTGACCTGGCATATCTCGGCAGTGTTTACTGCTGGTTGGTGAAGCTTAGGTAGTGAGATCTCAGGCCATACGCAGCATTTGTGCATCGTTTTATGAGTTGAACAATAATCTGTGCATGATACGTTCTATTTTTATCTTCAGCTACCTAAGTATAAACATCACGCACGCCGATATTCGCCACGTTACGACCCGACTGTCTCTGGAGGAATATGCCCAACACGAATGGCCAATTGCGTTTCTCGTAGAGCCGCCGACGTTCCAGGGCTTGGGTTGAAAGAGGCGTCTTTGAGCAGCCTTGATTGGTTCTGCTCTGTAAGGCAATTGGTTCGCTGACTGCCTCACCTCGCACCCCAAAACCAACCCCGCTGCACCCCGAAATGCACCTCAAACCCATTAACCTCGATCTCACCCCAAATATCCAATCTTTCAAATAAGTCGATACTGCCAGATCAGATCAACATTTTAATACGAAACTTTACTATTACAAAAGTCTTTTTCTTTCACAACAAGGTTGGCAGAGTTTACCACGTCACCCCTCATGGCCGACTCCCAGCTTGGCCGCGATCAAGATGACGGTGGGGACCCGGAATGTCTGCAACAGACTCAGTCACGAAGAGGGCAACTACCCGCGGGACGCTGGCTCTGGACCGCTGATATGAGTATTGTTACACCCGTGGCTGACTCTAACAATCGTCAAGAAACACAGCACAGGCCTCGCAGAGCATGGGCGAGAGACGACCTGGGTATCCGCAGGCTCAAAGAGCATGCAGTGGACTCGAAGTATGAGACTTCTTCCGGAAATTACCTACCGAGATATCCTGCGCCGTTATTACCTAGAAAATGTGTCAACCACAATAGCCCATCGGACGTCTTGCCAAGGCCCCCTGCAAAAGCCACGAGGCCAAACGATTCCCTTCCAAGTCCAGCCCGTCCAGTCCCTGGGAGTGAGTCAAAGATGATGCGGCAACCAGAAACTCGACCAATTAGCCAGGATCAACTCGTGGCGGAGGTCAAAAGCATTTATGCCGGCCTGGTTATGGTTGAAACAAAATGCATCGAAGTCGACAAAGCCCAGTCCACCGAGGGATGTCTCAACCATGAAGAATGGCAGCAGCTTATTGCGTTTCATCGCTATCTATTACATGAGGATGATGATCCCTTCAACACCTCATCTTCAAAGACATCGCAGGATTACGAACTTGGAGCTCTCCTATCTGAAGTGTCGCTACGCTCACGGAGTTTCTGCCGCCTCAATAGCCGGTTGCTACCACTTTTGAAAGCTGCAAAGCGTACCCCTTCATGCGTACAATTTGTCGAGTTCATGACCCTGATTGGCACTCTCTCCGACATACTCAGAAGATACAGTTCCTTACTAGATTTCAAAGACACAATATTGACGGGTTTGTTTGATTTGATCACGTCAATCATCAGAAGGTTGAGCTCGAGATTCAGATCCGCATACGAGGAGCTGAAATGCAGGAACGCATCGACTCAGATAATATTTGAGTTTCCTAATAATATGCGGCATGTCTGTACGACAATGCCCTGGACCATATTGCCTGCACTGCTGGTACTATGGGGTGTTTGTTGGATGTTCATCCTCGGCCCTGGTGATCTTGAGCCTGAAAAGTTCAAAGCGCCTGTTCCGACGTTCTCACCAGCTCCAGCTGCCTATGACTTTTTTGACAACTCGGGCCAAGCGTACTACAATTGTAAGTTGTTCTGGCTGCTTCACTTAGGGACTTCTAACATTCAGCAGTTGGCCTGCAGAGCTTTTTTATGCCCGAAACTAGTACTACAGGCTTTGAGCACCCTTCTATCGACAGCCTCCCGTTCGACAACGATGGCGCCGGTGTTGATCCCATATACTTGGTTCAAGCTGCTCCTCAAGATCCAGTCTTTTTGTCTTTTGACGTGTTACCGAGGAACAGTGCAGGGATTACGGAAACGTCGTCGAAAGAAGAGCTCACTGAAGCGCTGCCAGCTGCTGTCACTCCAGATTCAATACTACAGTCCTACGGAGCCACGAGCAGCCAAGAGCCATTCAATGCAATGGTTAATGTTGCATCGGTTGATCAGGGAGTTCAAAATGCTGGGTACGTAATGAAAAACCTAGGTGGCGTCACATCAATTGCTAAACTCAAATGCAAGCAGTGGCCAGAAGAGCACATCTTCCTTTGTATGTCCGAAATGCCAGCAGACATTTGCAACATCCTTCACTCTCAACCGACATCAGAAAGAAGCGCACAAGGATGCAGCATCCAGCCCTGAACAGTCGTTTCCATGCCCGAACAGAGGCTGTAAGAGGTCAGAGGGAGGGACTCCCTTCCCACGTCTTTATAATCTGAGAAGACATCTTCGGATTTGCAACCACGATCCGAAGGCTTCGACCTCATCGGCCGAGTCGGACGGCACAGAAGAGCAGCCAGTGTCTCATCCAGTTTCAACACCAGCCTTACCTGCTGAGCTACAGCCTGCTGAGCCACTATCAGAGTGTTCATCAGGAGAGAGCAGCACTAGAAAAAGGTCGAGGTCTGAAAATGATGGGGAGGAAACCGGTGATGACTGGAGTGAGGAATCATTGCTGAGAGAGATGAAAAAGAAGCTCAAGCGAATGGCTCAAGAGGTCAAAGAGAAGGAAGATGCATATCTCCGGGCTCGGGAGGGGCTGGAATCCTTTCAAAAGACCATCCAAGTCATGGAAGACTCGCTCCGAAAGTCCTAGTCGGCGTTTGACTCATTGCCCCGAGAAGTTTAGGCTCCCAAAGTGATAGGATGAAAGATCAGATCAGATGGATTGTTTTTGTGAAAGATAACTACACATGCAGCGCTCACTAGACTAGACTAGGTAACAACTTACGGATATCTTAACGCTGTATATTCCCTCATTCGTTATTCGACATGTCAGACGATGGATCGACATACCGGCTTTGCATCTTGAACGTGGGATTGCCGCTGTCTATCTGTTAGCCGACCTCTGTCTGACAGAAAGCGTCAGACTGCCTCCACAAGATCCCATCGATCTGCCACTAAACCGAGTCTCAAGTATTTTGTCCACCGCTAGGCTTGGAAATCTCGTGGATCCCGCTTATCCACATGGCAGGCGAAGATTGCAGAAATGTGATATATCATCGGTCCAGTGGCCAAAATGAGCTTGCCTCGGCGTTACGACTGGGTACGACAACGCTACTGCAACTGACAACTTGGCAGCCAAATGCCGACTTTTCTGATCATGCAAGCTCGGCATGAAGCAAGGTGAACCAACAAAGTTCGTTGAAGGATGCATACAGTTCCGGTGGGAGTCGTAAACTTTGGAACCAACAACAAACATTAGCATTCAGTTCAGCCACATGTGCTTTCCGGAGCAGAACCGAGTTAATATAAAACTTGACCGCACGTGCGGGAGCGGACCGGAGGCTATCCGGAGCTAAACAACAAATCGCAGAAGAGCCACTAGCAGTTACAAAGTATTCGTAATACTCATGTACGCAGCACGCGCCAAACCGCAAAAGGACGGTCTGCAAGGTTACTGCCTGGATTTTCAGGGCACACTAGACAAGACCATGTTACTCTACAGCGGCGATGGGGATGGGGTTTGTGTCAAATCGTTGGTGAGTGATTTTATTTAGTTAGACGAGGGCGTACGATTGAGCCTATGCTTGATTGCTGCAACGCATGCGCATACCCACTTGTTCCCAGCAAGAGGGTCCTGAGTGCCTCTTGCAGGTGGTAGCCAGATAGATTGCGGGCATATTTTGCGGGCTTCCTTTGACAGCTGATTTAGTGGTGTAACATTAGATATGCCCACGTTGTTATCCGTGTACACGTCGCCTGGCATACCAATCTTATGAGATTGGGTTAATTAATCGTACTGGATAGTGAATACGGTTAAATATTAAATTGGATTACATCAACTGGCAATGATCGCACAATTGCCCCGTCGTTATCATTTCCTCATACCACTATCATTAGCTCGGCACTAAACAGCAGCCACCAGAGAATGGTCATGCTATTTTCAGAGCCGTTTGCACTAGAGCAAATTTGCCCCAGTCATAAACCCTGTCCCTGGCTAGCAAAGGTAACGGACGTTCCAAGGACTTGGACAGGCGGGATTGAATGGCAGCAAACAGACGTGTCGGGCTCTGATTTGGCTCGATTTGCTTGCAATCGTCTGTTGAGCAGTGAAGCATCGAACAAGGCACTAATTGCCGCTTTATCGTCATGTCATACCGATCCGAGTCAGTATCAGATGTTAAGCCAATGCTGACGAAGCTATATCATTCTGGCAAGGTCAAGGGTCCGTCATCAAGCCTCACCCGCCAGCCCGCAGCTAGAAACAATTGGTGCCGCTGAAGAAAACCGTTGCTCTAGGGATTACGGCCTAGTCTCAGGGTTAGCCACCTGATGCAATCAGTGAAGGGTACTCCGTAATGGTGGTGGTCTGCGTAACTCTCACCAGTTCTTTACATGGTTCTGTCCTTTTCATTCGGTTTCTTGGCCTCATTTGTTCTAGTGGCCGTTGTTACCTTTCTCCAGTGTTTTACGCTGATCAGGAAGGCTTGTAGATACGACCCTGTTTCTTGATGCACAGTGGCATTGAGCTTGGCGGTACCGAGGTTCTGGCTCTCGTGACAGGCGGTGCTGTAACATTCAGAGTGTCATCAGAAAAGAAGGTGTACAGTAGCTCCGGTAGCGCATGGAATCAACATTGAGTTTGGTTAACATGCTTCACACAAGTTTCGACGATGATTCAGAAAAGCTTCGTCGATCGGAAGCTACTGGTAGAATGAGTGTGATTTAAGCTGCATGACCCCATCTCGAGCCATAACGTTTCATGTGTCCACTTGATAGTAGTGATCAATCAGCGCCAACTGACTTGATTCTAGTCCGCGTTATCACCGAGGATCCATCCTGAATGCCACTTATTGGTTCTAGAAACGTATTGGTATTTTTATTGAAACATGAGAAACGTGAACTAAGTTCGTAAGTGCTAGAAATCAAGCGGTATCAAAGCTGCTAAAACATGGATATCCCTTCTACTCCGTAACCTTTTGTTCATGGTATCGACCTCGTGTTGGAGTCCTGATGGCTCATCGAGTCTGCGCTCGTGACACTTCCTGTGACAGAGGTGCTATTGAGTGACTCCATCTTTGCCATCTTCTTCCTCTTTTCAAACTCGTCCAGCAATGCATGGATCGTGCCCAATGGAAACTCGTGTATCAAGGGTCTTGTAGATGCGGGGCAGACGTTTGACTCGTGATCCTTGAACTCCTCCATGGCAAGATTGACTCGTAGTAATTGTTTCCACGAAACAATCGCATCACCAATCAGAAAGGTCGGTACCCTGGCCATGGCCATCTCTTCGAGGATCCAGCGGCGGTGGAAGAAGTTCCTGTTGAGAAAGTCTGCAGTTCCAATGGCAGCGTCGCTTTGGGGGTCGAATAAGTGGATAATGGGAATTGCCCACTCGTGATGCGGTGAGTAGTTCTCGGGGTGTTCCTCTCTATCGCCAGGTTCCTGCCACGTCTCGGGCATAGCACTGTCAAATGCTTGGATGAGCTGGATACCGAGATCTGTCTGCGGTATCTTGAGTCCCACCCAGCCCACTACCATCTGCGCGCGCTGGTACACGTGGTACATGATGACTCTGCTCTTGGAGTTCTCCCTCGAGTCCATCGAGTTGATGCAGATGCAGTCGATCCATACCCGCAGCTTCGGCCTGTTGTCCACCTCTCTCCCACCGAAATGCCTGAGAAGGCTCCTCAGCCAATTCGGTGATTTTCTGTCCCTGCCCAAGCTTTCGCTCGATTTGCTCACGGCGGGGTAGAAGACGGCTCGGACATGTTTGAGGGCGAGGGCGATGTGGACGGGGACGGGAATGGGATTTCGGTCGAGAATGATTCTGTCTTGGTCTGCGGGGTCGCCGAGTAGTGAGGAGATGGCGATGAATTCGACGTCTCGGCTTAGAGGGAGGGTGATGAGGCGACAGATGACCTGGTCATTGACTGAGTTTGCCGGTTCAATCTCCAAGAAACGGACCTCGTCTTTGGAGGTGCTCAATCTGGAGTAGTTGATCCTTGGACGTCGTAATTCGGATGCCATTTTCGTATGGTGATGCGCCGGTAGGTAGGTAGGTAGCTAGCTACGCCTGCAATGGACAGTCAATTAATGCGAACCTCCGTGACGGGCTGTTGGTTTGTCCGTCTGTTGGTTGTTGGTTGTTGGTTCGTTCGCGTATCTCTTATGCACGTCGATGTGTCAGGAAGGTGAATGACAGTCCACTCTCGGCACTGCTTGTCAGCAACATGTAAGGATAAACCCAAGAAGATGGTTCAGAGCAGGCAATTCTTTTTTTCTTCCCTCCTCCCCCTGTCCAAGCTCCCACTTTTATTACATCCCCGCCCTCCCCTCTCCACTAACTTAGTCTAGACTGCCCCTAGGAACCATCCCCGGCACGCAAACGGAACCGTCCTCGGAGACCATCTCTAGCGTCGAGCCCGTACAGTACACTCCCTCCCTCCCTCTGCTCAGCAATGCTAATCAAACCGGACAAACAGACCAGATACAAGAATCAGGCCTACTACGTAGCTAGTCAGTATCAACCAACAGCCAACATGCAGGTCAGTGGTGGAGTTGCAAAGTCCCTTAAACCCCGTATCTTCCGCTCCCACTCTCTTTCAAAAAGTAGCCAGTCCCCTACCAGGCCGGCCTAACTTAAACCATCGTTCACGTAGGCGAACAGCTTGTTTGCTACCCCAAAGTCCGAATCTTTACCTTGCGGCCTAAACGAAAATCCTCATACGCAAAATGGTACCCAGCCTAATCACACCGCCTCCGAGCCGCTCTGGAGAAGCCACACCACCAAAAGATGCCTGTCTGTACCCGGTCAATGGCGCCGAACCCGAGGGTCACTGGATACGACTTCCAGAAGCGCTGTTCTCGTCAATTATGGCAGTGGAACCAGAAGTCAATCCCTTGTACAAGACATCGAAAGCTTTATCAGACGAATGGCTGAAAACGTAAGTCAGTCCACTTCATTTTCACTGGGTGAAGGGTTCGGCTCCGCCCATCTCGGTAGTGTTTGAGACATTGCTCGCTAACAGCCCTATTATACAGTGCATTGCGGATGAACGACAAGACAGCGACCGTCTGGAGTCGGCTTGACATTGCCTACATGAGCGCAATATGCGCGCCGCATGCTGATCTCGAAACACTTAAACTGATGAATGACTGGAATGGATGGGTCTTTGCATTCGATGACCGTAAGTCAAGCAAACAGAACTGCGACTCCAATATTCTATCTAAAACGGCCCGCGCCGCTTCTGCATACAATTCCACGGCTGAGAAAAAGTGGCTTCCGCTAACAGAACAATAGCCTTTGACGAGGGAACATTTGCCAATGACCCCATCAAAGCAGCTGAAGAAGTCATCTATACACTCTCGACCCTCGATAATATCCATCCCGTTGTCTCACCCGACGAGAACCCACTGCGACATACCCTCCAATCCTGCTGGATGCGTTTCAGAGAGCGATCTAGCCCGAGTCTACAGTACCGATGGAAGAAGCACCTTACCATGTACTGTGTCGGCGTGCTGCAACAGGTTGGCGTCCAGCATAGGGCGACACGGCCTACAATCGAGGAGTACATGGACATGCGCGCTGGTTGCGTAGGAGCTTACCCCTGCATTGGGCTCATGGAGTAAGTATCGACCGTGCCCTACCATCTTATTGATTGCGATCCGCGGTTTCAGTCGCTGCACTGTAAATGTCACTGTAAAAACACCAAAGTCCACAAGCGTGGTTGGAAAACTCTTCTAAGTTTGTTGGCGGTTTCACCTTCGCCTAAGGCTATCCTGGTTCTGGCCAAGCCTGCAAGCAATCATTCCACGGTAGTTCGACTCGATTGGCGCCCAATTGGCCACTGAGCGAAAAAGTTCCAGGCGTCGCAGTCAGCCAATTACAGCGACAGAACATCACTAACTGGGCCATTCAGGTTTGCCGAAGGCATCGATATCCCCCAATACGTCATGGACCATCCCTCAATGCAGGCGATATCACGAATCACATGCGATTTAGTCACATTGTAAAACCTTCCAGAACCCTTCCATTTTCCCCGCTAACAACGGCAGACAAAACGACTTGTGCTCGTACCGAAAGGATTTGATCCAGGGTGAAGAGAGTAACATCATCTTCATCCTGAAGGATCAGGGCATGACTGATCAGCAAGCGGTTGACCAGATTGGGGAGATGCTCTATGACTGCTACCGAAGATGGCACATGGCCTTGGCGAATCTGCCGTTCTGGGGTGAGGGCATTGACAGGGATGTCATAAAGTTTGTCAATGGATGCCGAAATATCGCACTCGGTAACCTTCACTGGAGGTACGTGCAGCCGCCCCCCTCTCAATTGAGTGGCTTTGATATGCTGACGAGATCAACAGTCTATACACGTTCAGATATCTTGGCAACGATGGTCCAGAAGTAAAGAGGACTCGCATGATGAAGCTCCCTTAGGCGAAGAATTAATTGTTGGGGACGTGGCGAGAAGCGAGAAGCGAGAAGCAAGAAGCGAGAAGCAAGAAGCGAGAAGCGAATTGCGTGGAATGATGTCGTGAGCTGACCCTTCAGGCGAGAACAAGGGGGTTTTCGCTTCTAGAAGGAAAGGATCAAACCCACTTTAGATACCCGTATACGAGAAATTGACTTCTGTTTCAATTGGTTCATCTTTTCATTCCAGTAACTGTGGCTTTCGTCCTGTACATGCGGTTTGGAAAGCGGGCTGTGAGTCTTGGCTCTTGGCTGTTGGTTGTCGGTAAGACGGTTTGGATGAGGAACGCTGACTATCTCCGAATTCGTTCGATCTTGGAGATATCTTCATATTTTGAGATGTCTCGGTTGTTGGTTCTCAATGCTCAGATCAACAATTCCAATGAGAGACAATGTCGTAGATCGTAGATTGCCTTACAGACGAGATAGGTTTTGAAGTCGCCTCTAGAGTTGATGCTGATCTCGTTGCCAAAACAGCCAACTCCGACCTCCTGCAGGAAGGGGCATCAATCTGTGACAAACAAGAAGCCGAGTCTTGTCGTATTTATTTCTGTCACAATCGTAGAAAATTAAGCAAGAAGAGCACTAGGGACACAGGGTGACGGGTTTATCAACTAAGTGATCCGGTAACTGTGATCCGTATAAGACTTTCCAACCAGGAGTTGTGTATCCTCCACAGACTTATGCCAGATCCACAAATGACAATTCAACTACGGGACCAAGTTTTATAGAGCCAATTCATCAAATGTAAGACCAAAAATAAGAACATAGTATTAGATATATACCAGACATTGCAAAAAGACATCCAAACGACGCAGGCCTGATTCGAACAGACGCCTCCGAGGAGAATAGATTTCTAGTCTATCGCATTAGACCACTCTGCCACTGCGCCTTACGTAATGGATATCAGGGACTGCAGAACATGCGACTCATAGTCTTCTAGCCACTGTAAAACGAAAGCAGCTGGTATTATTCTCGTTCATTTTGGCCAATTATCAATAAGTCTTGTTGTTATAGTGTGGTTGACCTGTATTTGGTGGTGCACTGCTGGCATAGCTATGGGCACGTCATCCAGCTCTCAAGCAAAAACTTCAAAAAGGTGGAGTGAAATCTTTATCCCCAACGGTGACACCAACCAAGAAGTGGAGCGTGAAAATCCAAACAAATAGATCAACCAGACTAAGATAATTTACTTTTTAACTATATTAGCTATCTCTTTGGCTGGAGAAGCTGACCCAAGAACCGGCTCTTGCTGTCACGGTTGCTTATCCCTTTCGATATCAGGATACCCTACATCACCAACAAGAACAAAACAAAACCCAAGATCAAGAATGTTTTGCCCAAGGTATTAATACAACACGGCGAACGTGGATAATAACAGTCCATGGTTTATTCAGAAATCAACATGTTGTGACAACGAGTAAGTAGATGTCTCATCCTACGCGGTTCAAACAATGTCTACATGTTATCACTGTCGATGCATGTTTGGTTCAGCAAACAATTCCTTGTCCTGTCAGCAAGAACTAGGTCGTGAATACAATCATTGAACAACCACCATTTCGAAAGAACCTGGAGCCAAAGGCGGCAGACAAAGATCGCGGCTATAGACGCTCATCTCGTCCCAACATTCAGGCTGCCGCGGTTATTACCCAAAGCAGTCTAGCCACCCAATCATTAAGCTTTCGGCTCATCGAAGTCATAGCCGAGATCCATCCCATGTGATATCGTCAGATTCAACGGTCGCCGGAGAAAACGCTCGATTCAATTCACTTTACTCCATAGACCAAGTCAAAAGGCCCGATACTTATGAACAGCATATTTACCGTGCCGTACGGAGTACTCACGATCTCATCTGGTGCGTGAAAAGGACCGATGTGACCTGATGAGCTAAGCCCAGGGGAGCATCTCGAGTGCGGGGATGACGGGATGATCAGCGAACCTACCCCAGAAACGTCATGAGGCTAAATCGCGGTTTCTGGGGTTGAGGTTGCCATTGGTTACGGAGTTTCGAGATTCTCGGCGTAATTAATTCGATAGTGCTGTCGGAAATATGCAGGACGTGACGGTTTCGTGATGGGGAATGATTCCGCGTCTTTTTGAGTTGGATATATAAGTCACATCACTCTGCTAGGGATCTGCATCAACAGTCCTCTTCATCTATTCGTTATTCACTGCCATTATTTCTTCCGGCATTTACTGAGAATGTTTACTCAGATCTTGTATGGCCTCACGGCCTTATCTGCCCTCCAAGGTCAGGTCACTGCATCACCCGGCGGTTCCAGCCTTGATCGCTTCATTTCCAAAGAGGCCGACATCTCCATCAAGGGCGTGCTTGCCAATATTGGCGCCGATGGCAAGCGAGCCCAAGGCGCTGCACCTGGCGCCGTTGTAGCAAGTCCATCGAGAACAGATCCAGACTGTAAGTCAATATTCTTGATAGTATCGCAAATGGACGACTGAGACGTTTTCTAGACTGGTACACATGGACCCGAGACTCCGCCTTGACATACAAAGTCCTTGTTGAGCGCTTCATCCACGGAGACAAGTCTCTCCAGCGCAAGATCGACGAATATGTCTCTGCCCAAGCCAAGCTCCAGGGCGTCACCAACCCATCTGGCGGCCCCGAGTCAGGCGGCCTTGGCGAACCCAAGTTTCACGTCAACCTCACAGCTTTCACAGGATCCTGGGGTCGTCCTCAACGAGACGGCCCTCCTCTGAGAGCTACTGCATTGACGCTGTACGCCAACTGGCTTGTTTCTCACGGCGACCGCTCCAAGGCCGTCAACAAGGTTTGGCCTGTCATTGAGAAGGATCTTGCATACACCGTCAAGTTCTGGAACAGAACCGGCTACGATCTTTGGGAGGAGGTTAACGGATCTTCGTTCTTCACCCTCTCTGCTTCACATCGTGCTCTGGTTGAGGGAGCTGCTCTTGCTAAGAAGCTTGGCAAGTCTTGCTCCGACTGCGCAACCAACGCCCCCCGTGTTCTCTGCTTCATGCAAAGCTTCTGGACCGGCAGCTACATCGACTCGAACATCAATGTCAACGATGGCCGCAAGGGTCTTGATGCCAACTCCATTCTGTCCTCTATTCACACCTTTGATCCTTCTTCGAAGTGCACAGACTCTACCTTCCAGCCTTGTTCTTCAAGGGCTCTTGCGAACCACAAGGCAGTAGTGGACTCTTTCCGCTCCATCTATGGCGTCAACAAAAACAGAGGTAAAGGTAAAGCTGCTGCTGTCGGTCGATACAGTGAGGATGTGTACTACGACGGTAACCCTTGGTACTTGGCTACTCTTGCTGCTGCCGAGCAACTGTACGCTGCTGTCTATCAATGGAACAAGATCGGTTCCATCACAGTTGATAGTGTGTCGCTCCCCTTTTTCAGTGACCTTGTACCAAAGGTTTCCAAGGAGACCTATCGCAAGAACAGCAAGACATACAAGGCTATTATCAAGGCTGTCACTTCATACGCTGATGGCTTTGTCGCCGTTGTGCAGACCTATACTCCCAAAGATGGCTCCCTCGCAGAGCAGTTCGATAAGTCTACTGGAACTCCCAAGTCAGCTGTTCACCTAACCTGGTCCTACGCCTCCTTTGTCGGTGCTGCCGAGCGTCGTACTGGCGTCGTTCCTCCAGCTTGGGGCGAGAGCAACGCCAACAAGGTGCCTGCTGTTTGCGAAGCAGCTCCAGCCTGCGACACCACCATCACGTTCAATGTGAAGAACGTTGATGTCACGTCGGACCAGAAGGTTTACATTGTTGGCGGGATCACTCAACTTTCCAACTGGGCCCCTGCTGACGGTATTGCGCTTGAGGAATCCACGAGCACCAAGGGCTTGTGGACTGTGAAGGTCAAGATTCCATCTGATACCAGCTTTGAGTATAAGTATATAAAGAAGACGAGTGATGGAACTGTTACATGGGAGAGTGACCCCAATAACAGTGCGGCGACGGGCAGCAAGTGCGGAAGCAGCAGTACCATCAACGATGAGTGGAGGTAGAAGTTGGTGTGATGAAAGTTGTAAATAGTTTTTGTTTAAAGTTTGACAGATGTAAATGGTTCTACGATAAGATAAGAGCCAAAATAATGCTCCGGTTCGATCTTGTTATATTGACTGGTCACAATTACCTTGTTACTACTGGTATCCTTTCCCTCATCACAATAACATAAGATGACGCATCTCATGTTTAGCCCCGCGGAGGAAGATTGCACGATCTTGATATCTTCAGTGTTGAGTTCGTCAAGCTGTTGGACGACTCAACGACTGTTACGGCTACTCGGCACTTTGAGTTTGTGATCTATCGCTTGTCAAGAGTATCGCAGACGGTATCAGTAGAAAGTGGCCTAAAAATGCGCGTCCCAGACCCAGTTGCAGCATATCAACGATTTGCGAATTGCTGCATGCCATCTGCAATTACATCTGAAGGATTCGAAGCGAAAGCTTATAGCCACAGGCTCACACAAGTGCATGCAAACAATCCTGTATTCATTAAGCATAGATAAAGGAAGTATAACCCATAAAAAGACCCAGTGTTCAAAACTTCAACGCAACGTCTATCCTCGAGTTTTGCAGTTGGTACAGTAGTCCATAATGACAGTACATGAGTTGGAAAGGCGTATATGTCCGCAGATATCAACCCCGTCATTCTCCTTAGCACTCTCGCGACTAGAAAACCCTCTGTTAGCATGGATCAGATCCCCAGGGGACTTTAGCTTACGCTTCTTTGATGTCAGAACCTTTCATGCCAATACCGTAATCGTCACACTCAAATTTGGCAATGCATGCCGCTTGGCCGAAGGATGCTGCAACAAGGATACCTTTGGTTGAGCGGCTGTAGCGAGAAGCATAGTCACTGTAAATGGTATCATCCTCAAACTTACTGATTGCTCTGTCGCAAGCTTCACGAAGACCTTTCTTGGACAGACCATCACCAGTGCCGCATTGTCCACCCCCATCATTATCTACAGCCGTCTGACTTGGCAATGGAGTAGACACTGTCGAAGGTTCACCTACGCCGACTGACTGGGTGATCTTTGTGATGCCTGGGATGTTGATATAATCGAGTACGTAAGCTGACCAGACCAAGACCGTCCCGTCTGTCGTGGTGGTGATGGGTTGCTGGATAGGTTCATCGGTGATGGGACCAGTCTCAGGTGCTTCAGTGATTTGTGATGGGAATTCTGTGTATGCGGTGCACTGGTCGTCAACCAAGCTAGTCGTTGCGTAGTAACCCTCACCCCTGACGGTAGTTGAGCACTGGCAATATGGCGTCTCAACTGCAGGGCCGCCGTGGATGACACATGGGAAGTAGGTGCGAGTCGCCTCTTCATCGGTAGATACTGGCATGCCAGTAGTATCGCTAGTGCCTCTGGTCTTGGTCATCAACGTGCTGGGGACTGTTGTGACTGAGTATGTATCAGAGGCTGTTGTGAGAGTGGCAGTTGCTTCTGTACTCGAAGTCAAACTATCAGAGTAAGTAGTCGTAGAATCCTCAGAGGTGGCGGTAGAGACTGCTTCTTTATCGGTCAGACTAGTCATGGTTGACTCCTCTATCGTGGTTGAACCAGAAACAGTGGCTGTTTCAGTATCATTCCAACCATCATCATCACCAAAGATCTCCGCCCATTGCGCTTCCAGAATTGCGACTATCTCTGGATCAACATCAGCGGTGTAAGCATCCTCTGGAATGACAACGGCGGGATTGGTGTTTGGAACGCCAGCCCAAATGAACTCCGATGTCAAAGTCACGGTTTCTGTGGCTTGTGTCTTCGTGGCACAGCTGACGATTGTTGGACAGTCGCCAAACTCGGTCCTAAGCAGTATAGTCAGTTACCTACTAATGTGTCTGAGAAATACGCTTATACATACATAATTTGGGTTCCGTCTGAGGTCATGTATGAGATGGTCTTTGTACAGTCTGGCTGTGTTGCGGCTGTGCATTCGTCGGAAGTTGTTTCCTCGGAAGTGGTGGTGGTGGCGGCGGAAGTTGGCTCTTGAGTGGTTGAAAGTACTGTAGATTGGGCTGCAGACCTGTCACCTTCCTTAGTTGAGGCGTCATCATCGTCGTCATTGTCATTGTCGTCTTCATTCTTGTCCCCAGGCTCATTCTCTGGGACAGGGTTGGCCGTCGGAGCAGGAGGTTTTGCTACGCCGCCACCTCCCTTACCGTCATGCAACTTCCAATACCAGCCGAAGGGAAAGATAACAATGGCAGCGCCATTGTCATCAGTGGTGGTAGTGGTGCCAGTGGACGAGATGTAGTCTTTATTCTGCTCAGGAACATATGTTGCCACTGTCCCATCCGTCCCTGTGACAATGCCATCTTCCGAGGTCACAGTCGAGGAGGCCTGGCCACCCGTGGTTATCGGTTGCTGGGGAGATCCTGACGTCTTCTCACTGACTAGAGACTTGCGGTCGGACTTTGTGACTCCATCTGGTTTCTCGACAGTGGTCGTGAGCTGGAAGGTGTCTGTCGAGTATGTCGGAGCTGTTAGACTTTCCAACCCGGTAGCATCAGATTCAGTTGCTGATTGGAAACTCTCATAGGTTTTAGAAGTTTCATCGGATGGGGTAACGGCTTTAGAAGGCTGGCCTGTAGTCTCCAGATCACCCTCCGATCGGTCTGTAGTAGGTGTTGATTCATATGTGCCAGTGCTTTCTTCTGACAATGTCGTGAACGATGAAGCTGTAAGATCTTTGGAATATTGCGAGGCTTCGCTTGGAAAAGTTTCCGTCTCGATAGCAGTATTGGGTATCTTAGATTCGGCTTCACCTCTTGAGGTACCAGAGGTACCCGACAAAGTCATTGATGTCGGACGAAGTGAGATCTCTGTAGTGCTTGGCTCAGTGGCCGTACCACTACCGTCGTGTAAGGGTATATCAGGATCAATCGTGGTGCCAGTGGATGGCTCAGTGGCAGCTGGGTTCTCTAAAGACGACTGATATGTAGTTCTGCGAAAAGACTGAATGACTGAAGGAGTGACGGGAAATAAACCTGTCCAGTCGACCTCAACCGGAGTGACAGCAGTACTTCCGCCTCCAGGTGATGAGACAGAGATAATCCTAGTTGGATGACTGGGAGGATCAGAGGCTCCATCCCCAACGCTATTATCTGTAGCGGCATCTGTACTGATGCCAGATCTCTCTCGCGAGTAAAGCGTAGTGGCTTCAACTAATTGACGCGTTGAAGTTGGGAGAAGGAGTCGAATGGAACTTCCAACAGTACTACCATTGCCGGGCAGAATAGTGCTGGGCAAACTTGTGGCAGCTGGTGGCACCTCAACAGCTTGAGGATACCTCTTGAGCAGATGAGTATCACCAAGAAGATTGGCCTGACAGATTCCTGCCAAAAGACTGAAAGAGATTGCGCCTACGTTCCAGAACGAGGGCATGCTGAGAAAACGAGTCACAGTAAGACAATAGGAAAACTTTGAGCGGTTGGATTTAAGTCAGTGATTAAGAAAAGCAAAAGACTATATTAGGGTAAGAGAATGAATGAGTAGAATCTGAGTGTTCAAAACATGCGGACTTGGGGATCGTAGGATACCAGATACAGCACCATGCTAACAGGGCATTATGACTCAAAAGACAAGCCAACGACGATCTGACCAACACGCCAATGTTAAGCCAATCTATTCGAGAAATCCACAAGTTTCGTGCTTAGATTACGCGGAGCGTAACGCGCAATGTAACTCAACCCTGTTGACCAATGCTAATGAGGATTTGCAATGTATTTGTGGACCGTTGTTGGTTCCAACAACTTTGCAAGTCCTTTTGATATCAGCGCTCCAGGCAGTCAACCGTGCGAAATATTTGAAACAGAAGAACATGCACACTATAATCAACTCAACGGGGATATTAGCGCTTTGATCTGGCCCCTGCATAAGTCATCAGGTCACAATGCAACGCTTACAGGGTTGTCGACTAACGACTAAGGACCAACAACCAACAACCAACAACCAACAGACTCAATATTAGCCTTTTAGATATCCCAGGACCTACAGGTCTGGCACAAGATCAGTAGATATGTCTTCTTCTACCACGAAGCTTCTGGACTTTCGCTCATACTCTGCATTTCCAACTCTTCTTGTCATAAGTCACCTTCGTTCATAGAGAGCTTCGAACAGCAGTCATTTCCGAGTTTTGTTCAAGTAATCACTTCACTGTCTGTTTCTTTACTGTATTTTCTTCATTGGTGGTATAAACTACCTTCCTACTGTTTAACGATATGACAATCCTCGGCCACCTCTGGTTCTTGCTCTGGATGCTCGCTGTACCCATCTCCGCTGCCGAAGCGATTCGAACCACTTCGGTAGGGGATTCCGTTGCTACAAGCACTAGTATTCTCAAGATCTGGGATGTGGACAAAAGTTGCAATGAAGAGCTTAAGTACATGGAGGATTCCATGAGTATTGCTCTCGATATTGTCACCGCCGCTCACTCTGCTCTCAAATTCATGAAAGAGCAGTTACCGAATAAAGAGAAAGATGAGAACCGGTAACAGCGCTGGTCGACCATCTACAAGTCCATTCAAATTTTTTTTTGGGTTTATGACTAGTGAGCAACCCAATTATCTCAATGAGCTCATAGGTAAACTTCGACGACGTTGTCATGGCATGACATTTATAACTAACAAGTTTCAAGATCTCTTTGAAAAGATGGAAAGGGTCATTCTCAGTCAAGAAAACGATCCCCCAAAAGGATACGTCAAAAGGCTAAGCAAGCTGCCGAATGCCAAACCCATGATGATGTGTCGAGATGAAGCCGGTGAGGATAAATGGAAGTGGTATGATGTTGACGATGTACTCCCTGGCCAACAAGTGTCAATAGCGAATATGCCTGGCTTTACTAAGTTTGCTTTTGATAATTACGGGGCGTGGGTCTATGGTCCCCGATTCACTTGGAAGGTCATCGAGAGGGAGGAGCCGATCCTCTGCGGGCCAGGCACGGCGGCCGCTGTCGCGTGGGACAAGGACCTGATGATATTCTGTCATCAGCTCTTCACAGCTGAGGCTAAAGCCAAGAAGTCTCCGAGGGAGTTCAGAGAGTCTGGTATTGTCGCTGGAGAAACGTTGGGCGAATATGCTACGCATCTGTCGACCATCATGGTTCACGAACTTACTCATTGGTTTGGTGGCATCACTACAAATGGTGATCCCGGTAAGATGAGATACATCACTGTCTTGTTCAGGAAAATGTAACTGACACAAAGTAGTAATAGATGACCAAACGGCTTTGGATGATAAAGGTAGGCCACTCTATGAGATCGGAGAAGAGGTACGTGGTCGACGCCCGGAGCCGTCACGAAAGGAGGCCAAGGCACTGGGCTGGAAGCGTGTCAAGGCATGTAAGTTGTTCGAAGCATGATTTGGATCCGAGCCATTGAACTGACATGAGTGAACACTGTTTCAGATGGCGTTAAACACATTTGTAACCTGGCAATATGCGACAAGAAACGCTACACAGACCACTGTGGTCCGGAGAAAGCGACTAAAAATGCCGATTCTTTGGCGTTATTCGCTCTGGCAATGTAAGTTTTGTTTGTCATAGAAGGAGAATAACGTCCGCCATGCTAACACCATTGAAGGTACTATGATAAGTGGGATTGGAGTTCTGGTGCTCGTGCAAAAGAGCCAGGGTCTAAAAAGAGGCCAAAAGAGGGCGGAGGAGAGAATTCACGACAAGACGACTAACTTGTAAAACAAACGATCACAAAATGTCAAAGATATACCCGCCCTCTCTTCGATGCTCTCGAGACTTTACTCAGTTATTTTTAAACTCTCTGGCTGTGTTTTTGGATGTGATGTCAGATCAGACAGGATAATACAAGGCTGGCTAGTACATACTGGGCCTCAGTGTCTCAGCGCCCTGTGATCAGCAGATCGCCCCGCTTTTGCTAGGCGCCAGCCAGTATGTCTGAAACAAACCAATGTAACATCAGTCACCAACAACCAACAACCAACAACCAACACTTCTATCATGGCAACCCCAACTCTGTCCGTGAGATTTTCCAACTCTTCTCTCTCATCATCTCACATACGTACCAAGTCGCTAAACAATGGATTACGGACCGCGGCCACCGAACAGGCCAAAGATGGAGAAGTGGTGGAACGAGCATTGCGAAGGTCAAGCCAAACAGCTTCCAATTCTACCTAACCCTCGACCCCGCGCTTTGACGCCGAGTCTGACTCCAGGTGAGGATGGTATATCCAGTTCAGCACCCATACCACTCTACCAAAAGTCCTGTTTCTGGCTCAAGGTTCCACCCAATATCCGAAGAGATATTCTGCGACTTGCCTTTGGAGATACACGTCTTCATATTTACCTGCATTATCACTATCGCAATGCCCCCCCAGACCCAGGCTCCAAATATCACTGCAGATTAGTTACAGAGCCCGAGAGTTGGGGCAACAAGCGTTTTCCGGTGACCGATCAAAGCCAGGCAGAGGGATGGCAGTGGCGGGGCTCTAGATGCCATCGTTATCCCCCCAACATGGCGAAAGACCCAGGCCCAATGACTCACCGTGGTTTGAAAGGCCCGTGGGATGACTACTGCTGTAATGGCGGTGATCCGGATATCTGTGAAGCTTGGAGGGACGAAGAAGGCTCTTCTGCGTGCAATATCGGCGTCATGGGTTGGCTCTTATCATGTAGGCAGAAGTAAGCGGCGCTCTCATTTGTTCTGGAACCTATCATTTGTTATAGCGCTGACAGATAACCGCAGCTACATGGAGACGGTTGAAGTCTTGTACTCCACCAACACACTGATGCTGGGTGAAGTATGCATGGTCGAGCATCTTCCCTTCCTTATCACCCCTCAGCGATTTGAGATGATGACTTCTCTGGAAATCACCTGGTCGCTGAAAACACACTACACCGCCAATCAGGACTATGATGATATGGATGAGAGCCACCTGAGACTTGTATTCGATCTTCTATCGCCTTCAAAATTCCCTGCGCTCCGTCGACTTTACATATGGTTCGCCAAAGACCGGCCATGTTGGCTTAATATCAATGGCATTGAGACATATCAGAAAATCATCTTGGAACAATTGGACCTTTTTGTAAAGGAAAGAACCAATCTACAAGAATGCGGATTTGCACTCCCTCGATGCTTCTTCAAAAGGATACTCGCTGCCGCTAGAGGTATTACTCTAGACAAAGTGGAAGAATGGGAACTGCTCCCCGTAGTTCCTCCTCATGGACAAGTCTGGCGAGATGTTAATGGAGACATGACTGTTTTACAGCTGCCATACGTAGACAGCTACCCAAAAGCTCCATATCACATCCCCGCGAGGGATGTTCAGGTTGCAGGATATTGGATCCTCGAATCATCTTACGACGATCTGCCCACTTATCGCAGGACTAGCCCTCCTCCTCCATGTTTCTGTCCCGCCAGCACTTCACCATACCAACATAGAGCCTTACACCGCGATCGATCACGAGACAATTCACAGTCACCACCGTACAGTCCTAGGTCGCCACATTACAGTCCTTTGTCTCCCGGATTCAGTCCCACATCACCAGCCGGCTCCGATCAACCTTGCGTCTTTGAGATAGATGACATATAGAAGTGAATAACGGAATACTTGCTTCAATGGGCTTATCTACCTACCAAGTACTCAAATCATATTTTGCATAGACACATTCACGATTGTGGCAATAACTACTTTATCTTGAGTATTGATAGTTATTAATTACTTTATATTTAAAACCTTTATAACTTATTTAGTAAAGCTTTATTTAACTAAAAACCTAGTCTTAATTATAATTAAATCTTTAATAAATAAGCTTTTTTACCTAATATTACCTAATTATTTAACTTTTTCTTTTATTACTTACTACTTAACTTATTATTAAAAATAATAATAATTTATCCTTTTTTATAGATCTATTATATTATATATCTAGGCCTAGTTTACTATTATTAATTAAATTATATTATTTTTATTATTTTATAATATTACTTTTTATTTATAAATAATATCTTTTTAATAATTATATAATTTAATACTATAAATATATATATTAAAAATAAAATAAATAAGATTTATAAAGACTTTATTTTTAATATAGCTTTTTAAAATATTATTATAAAAACTTTTATAGCTATTATTATTATTAAGTTTTTAATATTTTTTATAATATAACCTTATAATATTATATAATATAAAATATATTAAAAAATATAAAAGTAATATAAGCTATTTATTAATTATTTATTATATAATTATAATAAAAGTTATTTTAAAAATATTATTTTAAATTAATAGATTTACTTTTAATAAATAACTTATTTTATATATATTTTATATACTTTAATTTAATTATTTTTATAAATAAGTAATAGCTATTTATTTATATATTTTTAAAGTTAGTTATTAAACTATCTAGCTTTTTAACTAAAAGTAAAACTTTAGGTAATTATAAGGGTAATAAGTATATTACCTATATATATTTATTAATATCCTTTACCTTTATAGCCTAGGAGCTAAAGCCTTTTTTAAAACCTGAACCTTACTGCAGATAGTTATTAATCTTCTTCTAGAAGTCAAAAGTCTAACGATCTCCTGTTGGAATAATAATGGTTCTGCGTCATGACTCATGGATGACCAGGCTTTCAAGCATTCCATTGTGTTCCAAATCTGCCAGTATTGCGAGAGATTTCCTTGTAGATAGGTTCCCATATCTCTTGCTCAACTTCCATGTACTTGTCAAAGAATTTCTTGGCGTGATTCGTCTCCCGACACGATTTGCAGTAAATTTGGCCTGGCTCCTGAGGGTCGTGACAAAGCCCGCATCTCCCTTTCCAATGCCTTTGCTCAAAAATACACCTGTTGCACTGGTACTTCTTTTGGGTACCCAATTTCGAGACGGGTTGAGGGCATGACATGCATTTTCCAAGCTCAAGCCGTTTCTCATGATGTGTGTTACACCAAAGGCACCCTTTAAAATCCTGATGCGTTTCCCTCATTTTGCATTTTTCGCAGACGCCTTCTAAGACGACAACTTTCTTTCGCTCTGTGCTGAGAAGACCTCTTCCTTGGGTGAGTTCGCAGTAACGGCAGGCGATTGCTGCGCCGAAGGTTGGGGCGGCACATATCACGCAACACCCTGAAGGTCTAGGTTCTTCTGATCCCGGATCAACAGAATTGAGTGAAATATCGCGAGGAGTCCTGGCTTGCTTCTGCCAGCAGTCTTGGCATCTCAAGCTGAACCGGGAGTCTATCTTGGTTCCACAACCAAGGCAATGTGTACCGCCTTCACAATAGATGAGGTCCTGTGCCTTGGTTTTCATATTTTCGGTATGAATTGATAAATTCCGATGTTGATCAGTGCTGTAATCGATGGTGACGTCGTAATTTGTTATCGTTTGTAGCAAAGTCGCTGCAACAAGCAGGGCGTTATATAGCTCATAATGGACGTTTTTCTACCCACGGTTGACCTCAAGTCAGCAATCGCAGTCGACCAGAAAGCTCGCGAACTGTCATTGACTCAGTGAGGTTAGTGAGGAACTTTCCCATAGATTGGTCTACGTTCACTGCAGCGCCAGCCTAGAACGCATACCCAGGTACCATTTGGACTCTTTGCCTGGACTGGGACTCGGATAATGCAAGCATTGATTCATTATGGAATTCGCCGTGTATCAGATCTCTTCAGATAACATACCTGATTAAAAGCCATTGGCGATGGTGCTCAGTGATTGTCTCTGGGATGCGTGTCAGTACTTCAAAGGCATTCACCAACACTCGGTAGACTCGGGTATGAGAGGAGACCTGGATTGGCGGTCACACTCAAGGTCGAGAAAACTCTATGATCAAATGTGCCACTCTATTGACCCTCTATCTAGAATACGATCGCCCCTCCGTCTACGACAATATCCGTTCCGTTCATGTAAGTTCCCGCAGAGCTTGCCAACAGCACCACCGCACCCGTCAACTCGCAAGGAGCGCCCATACGGCCACTCGGATTCCTCTCCGCCCAAATCTTACGATGCCCAGATATTCCGTCGCCCTCATTCAAGATGGTGTCCATATACCCCGGACTGATAGTGTTGGTGCGAATGCCATAGCGAGCCCACTCCGCAGCCAGACAGTTCTTGAGCGTCAGTAAGGCTGCTTTGCTGACATTATAAGCTGCTTGGGGTTGAGGATAGTTGACACGGTGTGCGGAGATGGAAGACGTGAAGGTGATTGATCCCCCAGTGCCTTGCTTGACCATCTGACGGGCCACAGCTTGTGCACATATGAACGAACCGGTCGTGTTGATGTCAATAATTTTGCGCCATTGAGATACAGGCATTTCCAACGTCTCGACACATCCAACGACACCGACAAAGCAGACAAGACCGTCAATGGAGCCGAGAGTCGCCACTGTCTCTTCAACGGCGTCTTGTACTGCCTTTTCATCTGTAACGTCGACCTTCAATGTCATGATCTTTACATGAGGAAAACGTGCTTTAAGAGAGGCGACTTCCTCCTTGGCTTGTGCTGGATTAACATCGAGGATTGCGAGACCTTCAAGTCCATGTTCCAAGAGAGCGTCGCATGAAGCAAGTCCAAGGGTACCTGTACCCCCAGTAACGATGAAATTGCCGCGCACAGAAAATCGCTCTTTAGCTCCAGTGGATGGATCAACGGCGGTTCTGTTGCTTGGTGGTGCAGTCAAAGACGATGCTGAGCCGTCGCTGAGAATCATGGAGGGGACTGCTCTCGCAGTGAGCGCGTCCCTATCAGGAAGCTCTGTAACACCAGGTGCCATTTTGACTGGATCTATAAATCGGAGATCCAGGGAAAGATGATAGGATGAGTATGGGGATGGCTGATCTGATTCTGTGAGGTTACCACGAAATTCACCTTTATAACCTGAAGCAAGTGCCCCGCCTCCGATGCTTCGTCGGAGTACTGTCACCCGAGACGCTACACATACAACGGTGCAGACGAGGTCGGTCTAATAGAAACTACAAGTCTTTCTCTTCTTCTACTGACTCTTCTGAAATCTTGTAACTTCCATCCTGTCTCATTCATCTGACTTTTTCCAGCCCATGATCGACATGGAAGATATCTACGCACAACTTGAGCGACGCGCCCTGAGCCTTCTCCAGCAATTACACCAACGATCCTCAGATTCCAGGGCCATCATTATTCTGGCAGGCCCTCCAGGATCCGGGAAGTCAACAATCGCTGCTCAAGTCGTACAGAGAATCAACGCGCACCATCCAACTCCGATCGCAAAAGTCCTTCCAATGGATGGATATCATTACTCACGCTCGCATCTAGACAGTCTCCCAAACCACGTCGAAGCCCATGCACGAAGGGGAGCACATTGGACATTTGACGGTCAAGCGGTTCTTGGCATGGTCAAGCAATTACACGCTTCGCGAGAGAGCCCAGCCACTACTCTTTACATGCCGAGCTTCGATCACGAGATAAAAGACCCAGTTCCTGATGCCATTGAGATAAGTCCAGATGTCAAGATTGTTTTGGTGGAGGGCAATTGGCTCTTGTACAATGAGCATCCTTGGAACCAGATTGTCAATTATGCAGATGACACTTGGTTCGTTGATGTCGAACCTCAATTGGCATTACAAAGGGTTGCGAAAAGACATGTTGCATGCGGCATTGAGAGGACACTAGAGGCGGCGATGGATAGAGCGAGGAACAACGACATGAAGAATGGAGGGGAAATTCGGCGTTTTCTGATTCAGCCGAACATCATCGTCAAAAGTGTTGAAGACGCGTGAGTTTCTCTAGTTGCATCGAGTCAATAAATCTAGAGTTTACCCTCAATAAGTTCATGAGGCTAATTGGTCAACTTCGAGCTTCTGATCACCCCCATATTTGTCGGTCTCCAGGCGTCCGAAGGTGGTTACTCCGCACTTGGTGGCTGTTGCATGTGTCGGCCAACAGTGCTCCGATGAATGAATGACGCTAGTTTGAACCTTGCCCTCATGATAACTCCCCCTTCTCTTCGTAACAACGCGTGCATATGCGAGACTAAAGATGGGTCGTCCTCCGATGCACGGCTCTTCAAGCCAACTTCGAGCTTGTCTCAATTGCCAGAAGCGCAAAAGCCGATGCCAACCTAGCGTCAATGGCCCTGGGCCTTGCTCCTACTGCGCCCGCGCGGGCAAGGACTGCAGCTTCGTGAACCCACCTGATCGGACACGGCTTACGCGGAAGAATCTCGATGCGATTGAGCAACGCTGTAACAGGCTTGAGGCTCTAATTCGGTCGCTACATCCTGATCTGGACATTGATGCTGCTCTCACCAACCTAGAGTCTGGTCAAGAGGTCATCAGACGAACTGATCCAGAGTCGGACAATGACTTTCCCGAGCATGAGGAACCAGCACATGAATATGAGTGGAGTGAGCCATCATTACCACCAGATTTCGACAGTCAGAATGATGAAGCCGCGGCTATGGATGGTATGGCTACGCTGAACAGCCTTGATGCTGGATATCTAGGTATGTCGTGTCATCATTCACCTCACAACTCCAACTAATTGGTTCGGAATCTGACTCCCACCAGGCAGTAGTTCGGGTGCAAATCTTCTTCAAGAAATCGCATCGATGCTTCCAGAGCTCGCGGCGTCAAATTCCCCTGCCACAAGTCATGGAAAGTCTCCCAGCCAAACACATAAGTCAAAACCGTCCCTGGATCCACCGAATCTCGCAAACGAATCATTAACGAATTATTTCATCGATGCTTACTTCTTGTTCTATAATGTCTCATATCCAATTCTTCACGAACGATCATTCCGCCAGAAACTTGCCGCTCGAGGCATGCGACGTGCCAAGTCATCGTGGAACATCATCTACTACCTTGTGTTAGCCATCGGGCACTGGATATCAACGTCAGATAAGCACCATGCAGGGTCGCGATTCTATACTGCTGCGAGGAACTCGCTGTCAATCCATATGCTAGAATCTGGGACCCTCGAAACCTTGCAAGCACTTCTTCTTATGAGCAATTATTTGCAAAAGATGGACAAGCCAAACACAGGCTATCAGTTCACAGGTATCGCGTACAAGATGGCACTTGGACTTGGAATGCATCGTGAATCGCCGAAATTACAAGACAACGTTGGGCTTGAAAGGCGGAGGCAGTTGTTCTGGGTGCTTTACTGCTTCGATAGCGGATTCAATATCACAACCGGGAGACCACCATATGCGCAGGAAGGTATCATTGATACCGCACTACCAAGAAATATTGACGACAAGGTAATTGAGCTTTGTGCATGTTCCAAGTAAAGCGACGTTGATCGTGGTATACTGACAACAGCAGGACCTCGAACCCACCATGCCAGTCCCCCCTGAGGTGGACGCACCAACGACGCTATCTGCCATCATCGCACAAGCAGAGCTTGCAAAACACGCAAACTCGCTATATCTGGAGTATCTGACTGCGAAGACATCCAACACAAAGGTCGAGTACCAAGTCGCCGAGACTTTGGAACGCACACTCACCGATTGGCGGCAAAGACTGCCACAATACTTCACTTCTTCAGACGTCCCAGTATGGTTTGCTGGTCCACGGGCTGTTGTTTTGTGGAAAGAACAGAATTTGCGCATTCTTCTTTGGCGAGGAAGTAAACGAAACCATCCATATCTGCCGAACAAGACCGATGCGGAGACACGCTGTCTTGATGCTGCCATGCATAGCATAAAAGATATAACAGCTTTCTGCAGTACAAGTGAAGGTATCTTGCATCTGGGCATTGTTTGGTATGCCACATATTTCTTGTTTCAAGCCGCCCTTGTTCTTGAAGCGAGCTATCTGGACCGTGAAGCCCAGGACAAGCTAGATAACGAGACGGCCGATTGGCGATTGATGGTCCACAAGGCACAAAGTTGTCTGGTGACTTTCTCAGCGAGAAGCAGATCAGCTAATCGGTGCTTGGAGGTTTTGGAACTCATAAACAGAAGGGCAGAAACAGCAGCGAACACTCGGCGAACTGTCCTCACAGTGCCTGAACTTGTTGAAGAAGTGCCAGCTACGCCTCAGCCTTCAGTAGGTGACACTGAGGCATCGCTTCCACCGGCCGATCTACCGACTTTCGGTGACGGGGATCTCTCCATGGGGACGTGGACACTGAACGACGATGGATCAGATCCTACGATGAGGATGATCCTGGATAATACCCCATGGGGATATCTCGATAATGCACCCATGGATAACCTGTTCAACGACTGGTTTCCTCAAGATAGTTTTGAGTAATGATATCTTGGAAAATCTCTTTATCTCGACATTCCTGAATGCTAGGGTAGTACATAACCACCATCAATGATGATGTCTGATCCTGTGGTATAAGTGGAAGCATCACTGGCCAAATACAAATACAAGCCCTTGATTTCCTTAACATGCCCTTGTCTGCCGAGGACCGACATGCGATAAGCCTCGTTGAGTGCCAGTGGACCAGCTCCCATCTTGGTATCGAAGAACCCTGGAGACACGATGTTGACGCGGGCAAACTCTCTCCACTCGCGGGCTAACGATTTGCCAAAATGCGTCACGAATGCTTTGGTGCCATTGTAAATAGGTTGGTCAACAGGAACATTAACTATGTGGGCGCTCATGCTAGAAGTGATGATGAGAACACCGCTGCCTTGTTGCTTGAAGACCTCGCCGACGTATTTGGAGCAATAGACTACGCCGTTGACTGAGAAGGGTTAGAATGACATTCAATGGAGGACAAGAGTGGAGCTGACATACCGTTCACGGACATTTGCTTGTCGAATTCGGGGAGAGTCTGTTCTAGGATTGGCTTGCTGATAGCCATTCCAGCATTGGCGACAAAAACGTCTATTCTACCAAAGTCTTCGACAACCTTATTTACAGTCTTTTGTACGGACTCAGCGTCGGAAACTGTCATGATGTCAAATACAGGTCACATATTGCAACGGGGCGCCGTTAACATACCATCGACTTTGTAAGCAGCAGTCTTGACATTGTGTTTAGTCCCAAGATCCTGGGCTCTTTGGATGGCTACATCGTTCCTGAACGATTGTCAGTCATTGAGCATGAGTCTGGCATGAACAGTACGACTTACGAATTGTACCATAATACAACATGAGCGTTGGCCTCAGCCATTCCCTCCGCAACAGCGTAGCCAATACCGTCAGCGCCACCAGTCACAACAACCACTTTGCCAGTCATCTTGAATTGCTCCAAGACATTGTTAGGGGTGTGGGGAAAGGGTCTAGGGAAGCCATCCCGTAGGACGGTACAGTCGGATTCGTTCATAGACATTTTAGTGGCGATCTTGTAATTTGGTGTAGAACGAAAATTGGCCACATTTCCCATAATGGTGAGAATATTTATAGTGTTGTCGGTGATTTGTTCATCTCCATCATTGTCGGGGTTTTGTCGACCGATACGAGCACAATAGCATAACTGACTCGCCCTCGTGGCTGGTTTAGGCGGGGTCACGGCTCACTGTGGCCGACATCAGTAAATGCCGTGATTGGGCGCTTTAGTTCCGTGGAACTGGTCATCCATTGACCACAAATTAGCTTCTAGAAACTAGTACTACGAGTCGGAGGTTGCTCTCGTTTCGTGATCATGTGTATTGTCAGGGAGTTAGGGATCCGGGGCAAAAGGTGGACAGCATGATTGAAGAGCGGTACGTTATCATGTACTTGAATCGAATCCGGGATATGCTGGTAGTAACAGCGACGTCTCACAACACTGTCTGCATCAGGACAAAGGAAGAGAGGCAGACAGTGAGAGCAGTAAACTTGAGAGCAAACTGCTTGGGCCAGCCCGTCTTCATCACTGGGCTCGTCGGAGTATCCCTTTTGGCTGAATTGTCTCACAGTTGGTCATCTCCATTGTCTCAATAGAATACCTTTAGTCGTGGTTCTTGCTCTCAACACTGGAACTAAAGTTATTTTAGCCCTTGGGAGACTTTCGACTGATCCCACTAGTCTGGGGCCTAATCCCGAAGAGGGCATTCCCCGCGGGGAAAATCTGGGGTCTGGAACTCCCCCGGAGTTCAGTGGACCGTGAGACTATGTATGGGCATTTCTTTGCTTCATATGTCCCCTTAACTATTTAATCATTAGTTCTTCCTTTACTGGACTTCTTGTTCCAGCAGACCAACCCCAATCTCTAAAGCCTTCTATTTCACCCAGACCACAATTGCAGCAACATGACTTCCAAAGATTCGGAGAAGCCAACTGTCGTTCACGACCCAGAACCAATTGACCTCTTTACCAAACAGTCACTGAGCATGGATAACCAAGTCTACGAGACCAAGTTTGCATGTATGTTCCAACGAGCCTGGTCATTTTATAGCCACTGACTGGCAGTCTACTAGCCCTTGGACGATGGGCCGTTGTCAAGACCTTTTGGAAGGCTCTCCTTTTCTGCATGATATTGAATTGGGCAGCACTGAACGACGGCGTAAGCGTGACTCTCTGCTCCATACCTCTCTATCTCTGCTAACAAACCCCTGCAGTTCCAGCAACAGATCCCCGGTAACGTTATCCCGATGCAAGCCTTCATCAACACCATGTCCGACACCACCATCAACGGCAAGCCAGCCGTCAGCGCTCGAGTTGTCTCCTACTGGCAGGGTTTCGCTGAGATGTCCAAGACTCTCGGCATGTTCACTGGTGGTTACTTTGCCGATAGATTCGGTAGAAAGTTAGTCTTTAGACTTGCTCGGCTCCGTCAACATGCTGATTACTCTCCAGGAAAGCTCTCTGCGGTGCGATCGTTATACTTCTCGGAGGCTCTGTTGCCGAGATCACAGCTTCAAGTTGGAAAAGTTGGCTCGGAGCTGCCGTTCTCGTCCGGCTTGGTGTCGGACTTGCGCAGTCGATCCTCATCACCTATGTCTCCGAGCTCACACCTTTCCAGATTCGAGGTCTCATGATTGGTGCCTATCAGCTTTGCCTTGGGTTTGGACAGCTCATCAGCGCCGTCGCAACACAACTCATTACTATTCATCAGCCGACCAAATGGAGACCTCTGATTGCCACTGAGTTTATTTTCACTGGAGTATGTATCTACTGTCTAGCAATTGGGGAGTCAAAAACTGACAGTTCTCTCCAAGCTTCTTATCTTGATGGTATGGCTCGTCCCCGAGTCTCATATCTACTACGCTCGCAAGGGAGAGGATGACAAGGCCAAGAAGTCTATGCTCACCCTCTACGGTAACATTGACGGGTACGATGTGGTAAGTACTGTCTCATGATCAGGTCCAGTAACCAGTGTTAATATTACTCCTTGCTAGGAACATGAGTACCGTGTAATTCAGCACGGTATCGAAGCCGAGCGACAGCTGCATCTCGAGTCCAAGTCCTCGTCCTTCTTTGAGATCTTTGACAAGCATAACTGGCGAAGAACATTGGCTGGGTGCATGGGTATCTGCAGTCAATGGGCTGCGGGAGCACCAATTGTGTTTTCGTACTCGACAGTAAGTAATATCTGTAATCCTGTTTGTTGAACAAAGCTGACATTACCAGTACTTCTTTGCTGTTGCTGGTCTGAAGGACCCCTTCCTCGTCACCATCATTACGTGAGTATAGGAGTTCCGAGTCGGCCGCTATCCTTCCGCTAATGGGGTCAGCTTCGTTCTCCTCATTATCGCAATTGTGTCCTCTCTAATCGCTTGCGAGTTCATTGGTCGCAGACCTCTCCTTGTCGGGTAAGTCTGAACCAGAAAGCAGACGAAGCCGATGCTTACCGATTATTTAGTGGATGTTTCGCCATGATGCTATTCAACGTCGGTCTTGGAACTACTGGTTTCTTCAAGAACCCAGCAGCTGACAAGGCTGCCTTGGGGTGTCTTCTCCTTTGGGTCATTGCTTATGGCTGTTCAGCTGGACCAATTGGTTTTGTTGCAGCTGGTGAAACCTCTACCCCACGCCTACGAGCCCAGACGACCTCTTTCAATTTGGGCTGCTATGGTCTTGGATTGTAAGTAACCTGTTATGATTCACATACTGTTGGCTAACCTGTCATCTTCAGTGTTGTCTTCCAATGGACAGTCTCTTACATGATCAGCCCAGATGCTGGTAATCTTGGTGTCAAGGCTGTGTTTGTCTGGGCTGGATTGTTGGTACCCACGACTGTTCTTCTTTGGTTCTTCTATCCCGAGGTCAGTTCTACCCTAAAGGCTAGAAAAGGACTTACACTAACATTCTTAGACCTATGGCCGAAGTTACTGGGAGCTCGACGAGCTTTATGCCCGGAATATCCCTGCCTGGCGATTCAAGAATACTCCAACTTTGGTCGACGAGAGTGGTGGCAAGAACCGAGCTCTTATGTCAGGTCGAAATGACCATTCAACGAACAAGAACACCATGACTTGATCTATACGAGGGCATTCATCACGTTAGAATGACTGGTGTTCAGTAAACTTGTCTCGGTACTAAACTGTGCCATTGGTGCTGCCTCTTGTGTAACGGGCGAGGTCGGTGATTCTTCGCCTCCTATATTCCTTTAATGTATATATCAGTATTTCGATCAAAAATTATCCATTTCATTTAATTCGAAAACATCAAATGAGACGCAAGAGTGAAGGTGACGATTGAGATTCGACTGTGTTGAAGATCCTGCCCTGTTTAAACCTCAATGCTACTAAGGGACGAACGATAAAGCCAGCCCATCGCCATTTATGGAGCACCTCAGACCCAGTGAGTGGTAGCTCCATAGTTGCCGCCATTAGCAGGGCGAAGAAAGTCACTTCGAGTGATCTTGCCATTCGCCTGTCGACGTCCCTTGACAAGGCTAGTAGAGGTAGCCTTGAAGTCTGCATCCTGCCAAGATCCACCCTTCTCCCAGTTGTTACCCTTGCCCTTCACTGAAGTGAGTGTGTTCTGCTTGCTCATGCTGCTGGAGCCGGCATTGTTGGCAGCGAGGTTGTTCTCGTAGGTAGCCTTGGAAGAGCGTTGGTTGAACCCTTCCTCTCGGTTCTTCCAAGCAGTGTTGTGGATAAGAGTCATATCACCGGGCATGTTGTTGTCGCTGAAGCCACGGCGATTACGGAAGGAGAAGTTGTTACGAGCGACATGGTTGACGTTGGCTCGGTTGGCGGGTGATCCACCGCCGAGCTTGATACCAATGCCGTCGCCTCTGTAAGGGTTGAAGTTCCAACGGTTCACGCCGTTATCGAAGATGATGTTATCAAGGATGGTGACAGAAGATTTGAACTCGTACAGATCGATGCCGTCATCAGCATTCTCGTAGCTGCGAATACCGCGGATGATGTTACCAGCGCCTGAGCCTTCCTTAATAGCCATACCATCAGCATTCTGGCCATTGTTGCGTGGATCAGCGTTGTTGTAGGTGTCAAGATAAACGATCTCGTTATTCGAGATGCTGTTCTGCATGTGGAATCCAGTCTCGTAGTTGCTGTGGGTAGTCAAGCGCTCGAAGTAGTTGTTGTGTGAATCTTTCACGTAGACGCCGTAGGGGCCCTTGGTGAGAGTAATGTGGATGAATCTCCAGTACTCTGCCTTCTCGACATGGAAGATACCACGATCTTTACCAGCGAGGCTAGCGCCAAGGGCAGCCGGAGTACCAGGCATCTTGTCACCGTCAATGATGACTTCTTCATTATTGTAGGATCTGATGGTGTAGGGCTTGCTGGAGGATCCTTTCTTGGTAAACTGGATGTTCTTGGATGGGCGATAGGTTCCCTTTCGGAGAAAGATGGTGTCTCCAGCGCTGGCAGCATTAACTGCAGTCTGGATGTCGGCAAGAGGGAAACTGCTAGAGCCAGAACCACTGCTCGATCCGTTGGGAGCGACGAAAATGTCCTTGGCCAGGGCTGCAGGCAGCACTGCGAGTATGTACTTGAAGAGAAGCATAGCAAAAGAATGTAACAGGAGCGAGCATATGAAAGAGCGATAAAGAAAGCAATGAGAAGAATATCTTGGTTCAAGCTCAAAATGGCTTCACGAGGTTTTATGTTTCCTTTTGTAGCTTCATCTACCCATCCTTTTACGGGGTTTTCTGAAAGCTCAAATTTCCAGCGATGCCACTGTCATTATACATATGGCACTTGGCGCCTCGGCACTCTTGGTTGTGTAGGTTGCTGTTGAAGACTGCAAGGAAGAGCTAAGTCCAAAGCCAAGATGCAGTAAGCTTAAATTTCCACAAATGACGGAGAATTTCATCTTGAATCTCTGGTCATCTATTTCTGCCCCAAGCCAAGCGTCATCCTCTACAATCGGACGTAATTCCCGTAATGGTCGTTGCGGAGCCTGCTGTCCCGAGTTTTGATTAAGGCCAAGATATCCAAGAAACGATCGGGCCGTGTCAGTCTGTCAAGAGTCTTGGCGAGTTTGAAACTACGAGAGAGGACCTTGGCACCTCTTGGATGGGGCATTGGCCGTTGATGTAAACTCCGCTCTAATCTCAAGGTAGCTCGTGATGTAGTTATCCATCATTAAAAGTTGATTGTCTCATGCTGAAGATAAAAAATACTTCAATTCCATGTGTCAACAAGCAGTAAATTGGTTCAAACGTGTATTTAATTACTGCTATCCGTTTCTATTACAATTATATATACTAAAGTACCATCTTAATCTACCTGTATGATCTAAGATTCCAATATTATCTTGTTCCCATTAAAACATCTCCCTATCAACCCTTTCGCCTCTGTTATGTTCCCGGGTAGCGTATAAGTATTTATCTTCGTTGCCTAGTAGGTGTAAACCTGTTCCGGCCCCAGGGCGCCATAGTCCCCGGATCCGTAGGGGTTCGATGGTGTGGCCTGTTGTCCGTTCACATCGTTCACGCCGAACCAAGCGAGCTCTGTACCTCTCACGACTGTCATGACAGCAAAAGCAGGAGCAGGCTCGGTAACATAACCCCAAGAGATGCTCAAGCTAGATCCATCAGTGCAAGGTTCGTTGGTCCAACTTTCTGTAGCAGCATTAGAGCCAGGCATACGAATGACGGTACACCTCTCAGTCTTGCCATCAGCCTCAACCGCGAAGTTATAATCACATCCATCGTCATCTTCACCGCAATAACGGGTGAGATTCTGGATGGCCCAAGTTTTGCCGATAACAGGCATGGGGACAGGGTAAATACCAGGCGCTGGTTGGGTACCGTTGGTCGGGACGGGAAAGGAGGGGTGAGTTGCGGTCGAAGTCGTAGTGTGGGTGATATGAGCTGAAACGCAAAGCTCTGGGTGAGCTGGGCTACAACCCCCAGGGACAATAGGGATTGGGGTGAAGGTTGGTGGAAGTCCCGTATGATAAGGTGGCGGGCATGATCCAGGGTGAGCAGGATTGCAGCCTCCTGGGATACCAGGGATTGGAGTGAAGGTCTCGATGGGAACTGTATCGTTCTTGCTGGCAGATGCAATCTCTGTTTTGGTAGGCTGTGCGAGAGATGCCGTGGCAGAAGAACAGTATTCATGAATCCGTGCACTATCTTCGCCAACACAAGCTGTCAGCGTGCAAGAGCATACTACTTCTGGTGTTCCAGCCGCGATACAAGCGTTGTAAGCCTTCTCACAATCATCATAGGATGTAAGAGGAAGAGCCAACGCGACCGAGGCGAGAGTCAAAACTGAGATGAGCTTGTTCATGGCTAGGAAACAGAGGGGATTGAACTTGGACAATTAGGTAGGTAATGAAGTGTGAAGATTGAGAGTATGTTTTTTCTCTGTTGTGCTGTAATGTCGTCGATTGGTGATGACTCAATGTCAAACGACATGTCTCGGAGGTTATATAGTCGCATGGAGGAAAGAGAGATCATTGATTCTGTTATCGTCCCAACCTCCTTCTAACTGTGCCCTTTTCTTCCATGACATAGCGCAAAGTTTGAGCCAGAAAGGGCTCTCTGACAAAACCTCCACTCTTCAAATGGTTTGCCAACGTTGAGCCGGTAGATTCATAGATTTGACATCATAATCACACTACCAAAGCCCCAGCCACCATCATTTTAATAGTTTTACCTCTTTGAGAGCTGAGCTACTGCCGAGCAAACCGACGGTTTGCATGACCAGCTGCTGAGCCAACCTCCGATTTACACAACGGCTCCGCTAACACGAAAGGTTCATAGAAGGTCTAGAGCGAATGCAACAAAGACGTTGTTCTTGCTGGCAAGCGAGAAAAGTCTAATTGGCACTCGGCGAATCAGGTTGGCGTGCCGTGCATATAGCACGTTGTTGAACGGAAAACGCAAACCTTAAATCGATGATTGCCAACTTCTGGAATGTGATTGAAATGATACAAGATGTGATGTTACTGTTTATCTATTGTTATCTCTTTCCTTCTTTCAAAGCCCGTAACTGTGAGACAAGCCGAAGACTTGGCTTTGTCTTCGATTTCTATTCTCTCTATTATACTGTAATTGACCATTCTCTAGCGAGCCATTTAGTGCCAAAACAGGTCAATTGATGACCGTTCACCTTTTATACCTCTCTATCCTTATCACTTTTAGGGTCGTAGTATGTTCGCGTCATAGACTTTTCCTTCAACCACGGCTGAAGATTTCCGCCTCTTCCTGCTGTATAGATGCTTTTGCGTTTTTAGATTCCAAACATACTACTAAAGCACATTCTAGTAAAGTTGAAAACGTTTTGCTGATCATCCTCGTAGTAAGCTACCACGTAGCTTGCATTGTTGGGGCGTTGGAAGCCATAACTAATGGTGCCATTATATGGACCATCAACAATATCATGATGCTCGGTCTTGTCGAACTTTCCGCGCAAGCATGCTAACAGATCAGCCTGTATACCTGGACCGCTTGTGAACTTTCCGCAAGGAGTCTTGCGAGTCTCAATGCATGCGATGACAATCACGGCAATTCCGAATCCCAACAGAACGCCGGTGTAGAATTTGTACCAGGTGGACGATATGCAAGGCAAGACGGTAGACTTGGCTCCTGTGATGCCCATGTACCAGGTTGTTATCAGCGCACTCATCCCGATCACGCCTAGGTAGAAGATAATCACTACAAAAGTCGTCGTTGTGTAGAAAGTGTCTCCTTGTGGGATCATGAACGACAGGGCCAACCCCAGGAGAGCGAGGAGCACCAGAGCATAGGTGTATCGAAATGTTCTGCTACCCCAAAACTCTGAGTTGTGAAATCTTTGGGGTTCAGTCGTCGCAGGGTTGGCAGCCAATATCTCGAATGATGTCGTGCTGCAGCTAATGGGTTGTGGAGAACCAGCAGGGATGTCCTCCATCGAGGCGAATGAGAACTCGTCCGTAAGCCACAGGCAGCTGCACAGCCTCAGCAACCCGAAAAGGGCAATGGGAAAGAAAATGATATCGACAGCCATCAACAGTGTGAAACTTGGGGCAGAAGGGTCGATTTGACTGCCTAAAAGCAGGATTATGGCCTGAATGCCTTGAACGGTAACAATGAGAGTCTTGATCGCGTCTCTTGACAACAAGGTAACCCTGTCTCCATCAGGCAGTTGAACACAACGCGGTCGGCTGTACGCGACCATCTCTTCAGTTCCATCCCAGCCTTGGTCAGTCCAAAACAAGGCATTGCTGGCTGCGAGATCGAATTTATCCCAGTTCTTTGCCCGAATGCGACGGTCAGCAATTGCTCCGTACCGCCATAGAATGGAAGTTGGGTTGTAGTGGCATATGCGTTCGTGCCAAGGTGGTCGACTTAGAGAAAGATAAGTCGGTGAAGGGGCACCGATGAGAACATGGGCAATAAGCGGAGCCAAACACAGAGTGAGAAGAGTTATCCAGGCAGAAACAGCGATCTCTTGGCTTTGATACAAGAGGGGATTAATAAACACAGTCATCCTTGGTCTCTCCAGATGTCTCTGAACATCAACTTCAGGTTATAGTTAGGGACAATGAAGAAGGCTTGGGAATAAGAAAGTCCCCTAAGCATAATGTAACGGTTTGAGGTTTTAAACAGGGAAACTAGTCTATACTAAGTTTATATTACAGATTATATAAGGCATTATACTAAGCATATTAGTTAAGTTATATCTCTTAATAGTTAATAGTATATATTAAGCTTATTAAGGTAAAGAAGTTTTATTAATAGCTAGTAAGCTAAGTTCTATTTACTATTAAATAAATATATATATATACTTAGGTAGCTTATACTTAAGTAAGTTAGGCTTATAGTAAGTTATAAGTTAGATTATAAGTCTAATATATAGCTTATAATAGTAGTTCTTTAGTATATTATAAGTTAAGTATTAATTAATGAAAATTAGTAAGGGCTATATAATATAAGTGCCTTTTTTATATTAAGTTATAATATAATCTCCCTCCTTTTATTAGTCTTATCCTTAAGACCTATATATCTATTTCTTCCTTTTTATATTACCTCTATAAGTAAAACTTAACCTTATAATCTCTATATTTTACTAATATTATATTAAAGTCTAAAGTTACTTAAAATTATTATATATAAGCAATTTTAATTAAAAGTACTAGTTTTCTTATTATACTATATAGTTATTATATAGCTAAGAAGCTATAGTACTAGGCCCTGCCTAGGTATAAGTATTATTCTTAATATACCTATTATAATTATAAGTATAATAAAAAGGGTATTACTCTAGTTAAAGGTTTATGATTTTTTTTTTTCTTTTATATAATTTTACTAATTATTATAGCTAATTATTTTACTGCTAAAAAGTATTATCTTAAATAAGAGGAAGAGGTAGCTAAGATTAAGTTATTATGCTTATAGTAATAGGTAAATAAGTATCTAAATTATTTAATATACCTATATTATTAGAAATGGCAGTTAAATAAGTATAGTTTTAAGATACTCTATTAGAATATAGTAACTTTTAATAAGCTTAAAGCTATTAAGAATGCTAAGTCTTTTACTATTATAGAAATATAGTTAGCAGGGGCTTTTAATATTATTAATTAAAATAAGATTTTCCTTATTAATATTCCTAATAGAAGTTCTTTAGTAGTTATTAGGTATTAGCTAGATATTTTAGTAGTTTTTATATATTTTTATTCTCTAGGTAGTCTTTCTATTTTATTAAGTACTCCTTTTTACTATTTTATATTTATATTTCTTTAATTATTTTTGCTTTATAAAGTTCTAGTTTATTAATTTTTTCTAGTTTATTACTAATCTTAATATAAATTATATTAGCTATTAATTTAAGTAATATAATATAGAAGATCTTATAAAGTCTAACTTTTACTAGTAAATCTAGCTTATAGTTATTCTTAAAGATCCTTTTAATAATTTTATAAGGTCTAATATACTTAAAGTCTAGCTTATAACTTAGTTATTTTATAGTAATATTTTTAATAAATAGATATACTATATTTTCTTTCTTAAAGGTTAGTCCTTTTAACCTTTTAGAATTATAGTATTATTATATCTATTTATTAATAAATTCTAGCTCTATTTAGAGTTTATTATATATATTCTTTAGATCCTTATTTTTAATTATTACTATAAGGTTAATAATTTTAGTCTTTCTTATATTATAGTATACTTTTAGTATATAACTAAAGTTAGTATCTAATAGTATAAGCTTTATACTTTTATTATAGGTAGTATTATAGGCTAGCTAGGTATATAGTAATTTCTTAACCTAGTTATCTTATTTATAGTTAATATAATACTATAAGTACTATTCTATTACTTAATTTATTTATTTTATTTATCTATCTACCTAAAGTCTAAATACTATTATAAGTCTATAGTTAACTCCTATATAGGCTATTAATATTTACTAAAACTTACTAGTAAATATAGTGCTTCTATTAGTAAAGATCTCTTTAGGTAATCCTTATTCTTATACTATTCTATTATAGAAAATATAAGCTATCTTTTTAATATTTATATCTTTTTTATAAGGTATATAGATTAAAAATTTTATAAGTCTTTTAATAATAATTATAATACTATTATAAAGGATTCTAGTTAAAAGTTCTTTTAATAATAGTAATTTAGTAATAAAATCTATTATAATTAAGCTTTATAGTATTTCTATAATTAGTAATAGTTATAGTTCTCTATAAGGTTTATGTTATTATGCCTTTATTCTAGCGTAAATATTATATTATTTAATAACCTTTTCTACTATTAGTTATTTAACCTAATATCTATACTATAGAAATCTCTTTAAAGTCTTAGTAACTCTTTAATATCTATATACTAGATATCTATAGAATTCTTATATAAATTCTTTAAGTTTACCTAGGATTTCTTTAGTAATTATTATTTATATCTATCCTAGTACTTATATCTATTAAGTAAATTTAAATTCTCCTTTCTTATTTCTTTCTAATACTTATTTTTTTACTTTTATAATACTAGTATTATAATCTAGTCTATAACTAATTATATTTACTTTACTATTCTTTAATCCTTTTCTATAAATAATTATAAAATTAAATTTATATAAGTATTTTATATAATATAATTATTATTAATTAAGTTTATAGGTTATAGTAAAGTAAGAAATATTTTAGTAATTAGTATAGACCTTAACCTAGTACTTACTTCTTATAAGGTAATACTTAAACTCCTTAAAGTAGTTAATAATTACTAAGAATTCCTTATTATATATTAAGTAATTAAGTTCTGCTTTATATAGCTTATAAAAGTAAAATATAATAAGGTATAACTTCTTTATATTATCTTATTAACTAATTTATCTTCTTAAAGTAAAGTCTAATAAATCTATCTCTAGTTTAATTTCCTTATTTAGATTAAAAATAGCTAATACTAGTTTATTAATAATAGCTTTTTTAAGTTATTTAAAGGCAGCTTATGCTTTATTATTCTATTTAAAATACTTATCTTTTTTAATAAGTTCTATTAAAGGATTTATAATCTTATTAAAGTCTTTAATAAATTATTAATAGTAATTAGTAAAGCCTAAAAAGGCTTATATTTCTTTAATATTATTTAGTACTTTCTATTTTAATATTATAAAGACCTTTTTTTTTTTTATCTTAATTTCTCTAGGTATAATAGTATATCTTAAGAAGTTTACCTTTATAATATAAAAGTAACTTTTCTTTAGTTTAATTAATAACTTAGTATTTTATAATATTTTTAAAACCTTATAAATATATTCTTTATATTCTTTTTTATTATTTAAAAAGATTAAGATATTATTTAAGTAATAAACTATAAAGATATTTAAGTATTATTAAAGTATACTATTAATTATTTACTAAAATATTATAGGTATATTAGTAAGATTAAAGGGTATTACTATATATTTAAATAGTCTAAATTTAGTTTTAAATACTATCTTTTATTTATCTTTTTTCTTAATATAAATAAGATTATATATATCTTTAAGGTCTAAAATAATAAAGATCTTTTTACTTTATAATTAATCTTTAAGTTTTATAATAAGTAGAAGTGGGGTTTAATCTTTAATAGTATATATATTAACTAGTTAGTAGTTAATAACTAGTCTCTCCTTTCTATTCTTCTTTAATATAAAGAATATTAATAATATTAATAATAAGCTAGATTCCTTAATATAGCCTTTTTTAAGTATCTTATTAATATATTCTTTTTAAATTTATAGCTTTTTTTAATTTAGTAAATAAAGCTTTTAAAATAGTAAGTTTTTATTTATAAGATTAATTTTATAGTCCTATTAACTATATTTAGAGACTCCTATTTTTAATTCTTCTATAAATAGTTTATTATATATTTAGTATTCTATTAATATATTTACTAGTTTATCCTAGCCTGTTATTATTATTTATTCCTTCTTTAGATCTTATTATTAAAGAATACCTAGGATCTATTTCTTACTTTATATACCTTTTTTATACTTATATTATACTCCTTTTAGAGGTAGTAGCTTCTTTATTCTATACTTACCCCTACTTTCTCTAGTAATTAGGGTTTAAGATCTTTTATTATTCCTTATAATTATTTTTCTATTACTATTAAGGTTATTAAGAAAGGTAACCTAGCTTTCTTTCTAGTTAATAATTAGGTTTTTTTATTTAAGTTATATTATATCTAGGAGGATGCTTATATCCTATCCTAAAAGTACTATATTAAAATCTACTTTTTATTTCTTTTTTTTAATAAAGACTTTAAGGTAATTAATCTCTTAATCTATAATACTATTATTATAGTTAAAAAGCTATCTTTCTATATTTACTAGTAAGTAAAGTAATAATTTCTTTTTTTATAGTAATCTAAGCTCTATAACTATCTTTAGGTTAATAAAGTTTTATTATATTTTACTATTAATTTAAGCTTCTAGCTATTTCCTTTTAATTTAAATAGGTAGTACTAAGTAATTTAATATACTTATTATTTATATTATTTCTAGAGTATTTATATCTTATTATAGACTATACTTTTTATATATCTATTACTTTATTATAAATAGTATTTATCTTTTCTTAAGGCATTATAGTAATTCTTTTTATAATTACTATTATAGTATCCTTTACTATTAATATAGTTATTATTAAATTCCTTATTAAATAATTACTACTAATATTACTCTTTTAGTTTATTATTAATATTATTATTTAAGGTTACTTATCTAGATAGTATATTATAGTTATTTAAGTATAGGCTATCTGCCTCCTATTATCCTTATAGCTCCTTTATACCTTCTAAGCTAGTGCTATTAACTAATAGTTCTTTCTTAAGGTATATATATTTTCCTTAAGTTAATTCTTTAAATTCTTTATTTATTTTATTAATTAGTTATTATAATTATCTAATTTTATTAAGTAGATCCTTATTTCTCTAGATCTCTTAGTAATAAGCTATACTAAATTATAGTTCTAGTACTTTAAGATTATTATACTATATAAAGGGTAAGTATCTTTTTATTTCTTTCTTAAGATATAGCTTATTATTAGGGGTTTTAGGTATTATAATTAAAAAATAGTTATTATTAAACTTATTTTACTTATATATATTATACTAATAGTTTTTATAGGAGATCTATAAAATACTTTAGTATTATTTATATATAAGGAGCATTTATATATTATCTTAAGAGTTAAATTCTTCCTTTTTATATTATAGGTTTATAGTATTATTAATATAATAGGCTTTAACTAGTATTATATTAATTATATTAGTATCCCTATATTTTCTAGCTCTTTATATATAAAAATCCTTATAGCTTAAGTATATCTTTCTTATTCTATTTACTTTATAAAGCAGTTTATACTTTTAGGTCTATTTCTATTTTATTTCTTTATCCCTATAGTAAAGGTATTATACTACTTATCTAGCTATACTTCCTTTATATCCTATATTTCTATTATTCTTATAATATTATAAGTAAAGTTAGTCTCTAGCTTTATATTCTATTTTTTAAGTTTCTTTTATATCTTAAAGTATAGTCCTAACTAGAATATTATTAATAATTTATAAAGCTTATTTCTACTTACCTTAACTAGAGGTAATTAAACTTCCTTATCTTATTATTTCTAAAGTTTATATTTCTTTAAGTTTCTTTTTTTACTTTTATTAGGCTAATTCTTGCTACTTTCTCTTTTCTTTATTCTTATATACTAGGTCCTTATATACCTCCTTTTAATAGGTATTTAACTTAGTTTTATATAGTATTGGGATTTATAGAGTATTTCTTTCCTTTATATTTTATTTTATAGGAAATTTATTTCTTAGTTTCTTAATAGAGCTTCCTTTATTTAAGTTTTATTTTCCCTTTAATATATTATCTTTATATAAGGCAGTTATTACTACTATATTATATATACTTTATATTATCTCTAGTATCTAGGTTTATTATATTATTTAGGGCTTATATTACTAGGTTAGTCCTAAAGTCTGCTTACTTTAATTAAGATCCTGTAGTTTTTATAATTCTAGATACTATTATACTATATACTTAAACTAGTTATAATTATAGTACTTATATTTAAATATATCTTATTATTATTAGCTATTAGTAGGCTATATTACTCCTAGTAATATAAGTCTTAAGTATATTTTATATAAAGTATTATTATAGTAATTACTTTATTATTATCTTTAATTATAAGAGTTACTTTAATTATTATTATTATATTATTAGTTAAAGTAATATAAATTAAAGTTATTCCTATACTTATAATTTACTTTCTTTTATTTATATTTATATTATTATTTATTAATCTTAATTACTATAGTAATATAGGTTATTAAGTTATTAAATCTATCTATAAGATATAATTTATTCTTAATTTCTTTTTTTAAGCTTTAGTAGTAGATTTCTATAAAAGTATTATTATTTTACTAAGTCTTAGTTACTAATTATTAGAACTTAGCTAAGTATATAGTATATAACTTCTGCTACTTAAGTATAAGTAACTTAGCTATAGCTTATTATTTCTTATTTATTACTTTAAAATTATCTTTAAGTACTTATTTAAAGTTTTCCTAATTTAAAAAGATATTTTAGGTCTCCTAATCCTATAAGTACTTATTATTATTAAGATAGTCTCTTAAAATAGGTTTAAACTATTCTTTAGCACTTCCTTAAATTAAAGGTACTATAAATAAGACTTTCTTAGTAATAGTATCTAGTTTATTAAAGAATATATAAAAATATTCTTTTATTTAAGTAAGGAATATATTTATATTTAATACTTATTTCTTAAAAGGTTCTAGCTTAGGTAGTTTTATAGCTTTATTAAGGTCTTTTCCTTACTATTCTTTATTACTATTATTAGCTATAGTAATATTCTACTAATTATTTATTTAAGCTTATAAGGTTTAAATTATATTATAAAGCTACTAAACTTTAGCTACTATCTTAGTATTACTAAGTAGTACTCTAATATAAGGTAGTGCTAGGGTAGTATTATTAGATATCTTAATAGTATAATATTACTTAATATAAATACAGTATAGTCTAAATAAGAGCTATTAATATATAACGGTTTAAGGTTTTAAATAGGGAAATTAGTCTATATTAAGTTTATATTATAGATTATATAAGGTATTATATTAAGTATATTAGTTAAGTTATATCTCTTAATAGTTAATAGTATATATTAGGCTTATTAAGGTAAAGAAGTTTTATTAATAGCTAGTAAGCTAAGTTCTATTTACTATTAAATAAATATATATATATACTTAGGCAGCTTATACTTAAGTAAATTAGGCTTATAGTAAGTTATAAGTTAGATTATAAATCTAATATATAGCTTATAATAGTAGTTCTCTAGTATATTATAAGTTAAGTATTAATTAGTAAAAATTAGTAGGGGCTATATAATATAAGCGCCCTTTCTATATTAGGTTATAATATATAAGCACTATAGAAAGGGGGATATACTAAAAGAAATCCTTTATTAAATTACTATTAATATTACTATTTATTACTTTAATATTAGTTATTATTTTATAAAGTAAATATACTTAATTAAATAAATTTTATTTAATTAATTATAGCTTTATTTACTTATTAAAAGGCTTTTTTAACTTTTAAATAAAACTTTTTTTTATATATAAAATCTTTTTTATTTTATATAATTAACTTTAATAGAATTTTTTAAGTAATTTTATTATATATAAATATTAAATATTATTTATAAAAAGTATATTTTTAAATTTATAAAAATTATAATTATAAAATTAATAATTATTATAATTTAAAAACTATAATAAGCTTTTAATTTAATAATTTAAGTATTTATTAAGTTTAAAATATTAATATATTATTACTTAATATTTAAAAATAGTATTTTATTTTAATATTAATTTTAAATAATATTAAAATTAAAATATAAATAATAAAATATTTTATATTTAAATTTAATTAAATTAAATAATTACTTATTTATTTAATTATTATAATTAATTATAAATACTTTTTTTATTAATTTTTATTAAAAAAAGATAAAATATCTTTATAATAATATATAAAGTATAACTAATAAGGTCTTATAATAAAAATAATATAATATAATACTTATTTTTTAATATATTATATATAAAGTATTATATATAATATTAAAAAATATAATAACTTTAAAAATAAGTCTTAAAGTTATATAATATTACTTTTAATCTTATAATTTAATTAAATAAGTAGCTTTAATTTATAAATATAAAAAGATATTTTCTTTAGCTTTAATAAGCTAAAGGCTTTCTTTATTATTACTTAATTAAAGTAATTAATACTAAAACTTTAACCTTAAAAGCTTAATTTTAAATAAGCTAGAAACTATAAAAACTATTTAAAGATATTATATTATATAATTAATATTAATAGCTATAACTATCTTATTATAATAATTAATCCCTAATTTAACTACTATTTTATTATTAATTTTACTTTATTTATAGTTTAGATATAAGGGTAATTAGTTATATGCCTAGGTATATATATTTAATTAATAGAGTTATTATTAACTTTAGGTTAATTTGACTTTTGCTAACTAACTTACACAAAAGTTAACCCTATTCCTTTATAGAACCCCGCTATTACCCTGCCTTTATCCAACTCTGTACGCAGACATACTGCCCAGCTATCTTGGCAGTTTTGCTGTCGTGGTCTTAGACTATGACCAGCCTGTCACCAATTCAGAAGCAGCTCCCCCTCTACTGTTAGGTCGGGGAACGTACTTTGTGATAGGTGTACCAGGCCTGGTATTCTTTTAATTAGGGTGAAGGAAGAAGGTTGGTATAGCTGCTAAGGGACCTGCAGGTAGTACTTATGCTACTTAGTTAAGGCAGTAATTATGCTACTTAAGGTAGATAAACCTTAACTGATTTTAAGCTTTATAATTCTAGCTTACTATAGGGGCCTTACTATTAAAGCTATTATATAAAAAGTTAAAAGCTTAATAGCCTTAAATAAGGCTAATAGTAATTAAAAAAAAAAAAAAAAAAATAATAATTAATATTTATATAAATAGTAATTTAATTAATATTAATAATCTTAATATTAATAATATTTTTAATTTATATAGCTTTTTTTAATATTTAAATATTATAAATAAAGACTTACTATATATTAATAAGTTAATATTAATATAATAAATTAATCTTATAATCTTTAATTATATTATAAGGCTTTTAAATATATAAAATATATCTATTATATTAACTATTATAAGTAAATTAAAAGCTTTAAAAGACTTAATTAATTACTTAAAGTAAAATTAAGATTTATTAATAAAATAATAAGCCTTTATTATAGCTATTAAATTAAGTAATAGTAATAGCTAATATTAAGTATAGTTTATAAAGTTAAAATATATAGTTAAAGTAATTAAATTAATAATATAAATATTATATTATAAGAATTAAAGGCTATTATAAAGTAAAAAAAAAGAAGTAAAAAAGGAAAAAAAAATAAAAAAGTAAATAATAAAATAAAAGTTTTAGTATTAAAAGAAAAACTATAAATATTAATAAGCTAAAGCTAGCTTAATAAGTTAGTAATAAATTAAATTAAATTATAAAGTAATATAAAGTAATATAAAGAATATAAATTAAAGGTAAATATAATTAATTAATACTTAATTATTAATTTTTATATTTATATTCTAGCTTTTAAAGTTATATTTTAAATAAGATTTATAATATTATTATTATTAATCTTTTAATTATAATTAAGTAAAAATAAAGATTATATATTTAATTAATTAATAATTTAAAGTTATAAGTTATTTAAGTTTAATATTTTAATTATAATTAAAATTAATAATATTAATTTAATAAAATAATTAAAATAAGAAATTTATAAATAATTTAAATTTAATTAATTCTTTAATAATTTTATAATTATTATAATAAGTATTTTTATTAAATAATAAATAAATTAAAAAAAGTTAAAATTATTAAAAAAATAAAATATCTTTATAGTAATATATAAAATATAGTTAATAAAGTCTTATAATAAAAATAATATAATATAATACTTTTTAAGTATTAATTAGCTATATTTACTTTTAATTTATATTCTTTATACTATTTTATATTACTTTATAACTTAATTTAATTTATTACTAATTTATTAAGCTAGCTTTAGTTTACTAATATTTATAGTTTTTCCTTTAATATTAAAACCTTTATTTTATAATTTACCTTTTTACTTCTTTTTTTTTTTTTATTTCCTTTTTTTTACTTTATAATAGCCCTTAATTCCTATAATATAATATTTATATTATTAATTTAATTATTTTAATTATATATTTTAATTTTATAAATTATACTTAGTATTAGCTATTATTACTACCTAATTTAATAGCTATAATAAAGGCTTATTACTTTATTAATAAATCTTAATCTTACTTTAAGTAATTAGCTAGGTTTTTTAAGGCTTTTAATTTACTTATAATAGTTAATATAATAAATATATTTTATATATTTAAGAGCTTTATAATATAATTAAAGATTATAAGATTAATTTACTATATTAATATTAATTTATTAATATATAATAGGTTTTTACTTATAATATTTAAATATTAAAAGAAAGTATATAAATTAAAGATATTATTAATATTAAAATTATTAATATTAATTAAATTATTATTTATATAAGTATTAATTACTATAATAAAATAGTTATAATTATTAATACTAATTATATAATATAATATCTTTAAATAGTTTTTATAGTTTTTAGTTTATTTAGAATTAGGCTTTTAAAGTTAAAGCTTTAGTATTAATTACTTTAATTAGGTAATAATAAAGAAAGCCTTTAGCTTACTAAGGTTAAGGAAAATATCTTTTTATATTTATAAATTAAGGCTATTTATTTAATTAAATTATAAAGTTAAAGGTAGTATTATATAATCTTAAGACTTACTTTTAAAGTTATTATATTTTTTAATATTATATATAATGCCTTATATATAATATATTAAAAAATAAGTATTATATTATATTATTTTTATTATAAGACCTTATTAGCTATACTTTATATATTACTATAAAGATATTTTATTTTTTTAATAATATAATACTTATTTTTTAATATATTATATATAAAGTATTATATATAATATTAAAAAATATAATAACTTTAAAAATAAGTCTTAAAGTTATATAATATTACCTTTAACTTTATAATTTAATTAAATAAGTAGCTTTAATTTATAAATATAAAAAGATATTTTCTTTAACTTTAATAAATTAAAAGCTTTTTTTATTATTATTTAATTAAAGTAATTAATATTAAAGCTTTAACTTTAAAAGCCTAATTTTAAATAAACTAGAAATTATAAAAACTATTTAAAAATATTATATTATATAATTAATATTAATAATTATAACTATCTTATTATAGTAATTAATACTTATATAAATAGTAATTTAATTAATATTAATAATCTTAATATTAATAATATTTTTAATTTATATATTTTTTTTAATATTTAAATATTATAAATAAAGACTTATTATATATTAATAAAATAATATTAATATAATAAGTTAATTTTATAATTTTTAATTATATTATAAGGCTTTTAAATATATAAAATATATTTATTATATTAATTATTATAAGTAAATTAAAAGCTTTAAAAAGCCTAGCTAATTACTTAAAGTAAAATTAAGATTTATTAATAAAATAATAGGCTTTTATTATAATTATTAAATTAAATAGTAATAATAGCTAATATTAAGTATAGTTTATAAAGTTAAAATATATAATTAAAGTAATTAAATTAATAATATAAATATTATATTATAAGAATTAAAAGCTATTATAAAATAAAAAAAAGGAAATAAAAAAAAAAAAAAAAGTAAAAAAGTAAATTATAAAATAAAAGTTTTAGTATTAAAGAAAAAATTATAAATATTAATAGGCTAAAGCTAGCTTAATAAATTAGTAATAAATTAAATTAAGTTATAAAGTAATATAAAGTAATATAAAAAATATAAATTAAAAGTAAATATAGCTAATTAATACTTAAAAAGTTAAAATTATAAAGAAATTATAGACTTTATTAATTAAGTTTTATAGCTTTTTAGCTAATTAAGTAATATATATATTTTAATTAAAGTTATTTAAAATACTATAACTTAAAAGTAATTTTATTAATTAAATTTATTAAGATTTTAGTTTAGCTAAAGACTTTATAGTTAATACTTTTATAGCTATTATTAAAATATTTAAGTCTTATTTATTAATTATTATTAAGTTAAGGCTATAAAATATTAAAAGAAATATTAAAGAAATAGCTTTATTTTTATTAATAAATAAAATATAATATTAATAGAAATAAAATTATAAGGCTTTAATATTATAATCTATTAAACTAGTAGTATTATATAATTAAAAAGGATTATATAATACTATAAGTAATTTAACTTAAATAAGCCTTAATTATTAATAATATTAATTATTTTATAGCCTTAATCTCTTTAATTTAACTACTATTTTATTATTAATTTTACTTTATTTACAGTTTAGATATAAAGGCAGTTAGTTATATACTTAAGTATATATATTTAATTAATAAAGCTAGTTATTATTAACTTTAGGTTAATTTAGCTTTTGCTAATTAATATATATAAACAGAACCCTGCTATTACCCTGCTTTTACCTTAAAACTCTATTTATAGATATACTTTAATTTTATATAATTAAAAAGATATAATATAGATAATTAGCTTTAATAATTATATTTTTAAGCTACTTTTTATATAAAGCTAAACCTATTAATATAATAAAAAAAGCTACTTTTTTTATATTAAAAAGCAGGCTTTTTTTTATAGTTTTTTTTAGCTTATTTAATCTAGCTAGCTTTTTAATTAATTAAATTAAATAAATAAAATAACTTAAGTAAGCTAGATTTATATAACTAATTAAGTTAATTTAAGTATAGTTAAAAATAGCTATTTTAATTAAACTAGATAGGCTTTTAAATAAGAAGTTTTTCTTAATAGCTATAGCTATTATATAAAGCTTATAGTAATCTTTACTATTAGCTTAACTTAATACTAATTTAATTATAATAATAAGGTTATAGTTAGTTATATAATAGCTTTAATTAGGCTTTAGGCTTTTATATATAAGTATCTTATTAATAGTTATAATTAATATTAATAACTATAACTAATAGTTAAATTAGTAAATATACTTTATAATAAATATACTAGGCCTATCTTTTAATAGAAGTAAAAAAAGAAAGTTAATATAGCTATTAAAGGACCTGTAGGCAGTATTTATATTACTTAATTAAGGTAATAATTATACTACTTAAGGTAAATAAACCTTAATTAATATTAACTCTTATAATTCTAGCTTACTATAAGGGCCTTATTATTTAAGCTATTATATAAAAAGCTAAAAGCTTAATAGCCTTAAATAAAGCTAATAGTAATTAAAAAAAAAAATAGCTTTAACTTAATAATAATTAATAAATAAAACCTAGATATTTTAATAATAGTTATAAAAATATTAATTATAAAATCTTTAGCTAAATTAAAATCTTAATAAATTTAATTAATAAAATTACTTTTAAGCTATAGTATTTTAAGTAACTTTAATTAAAATAAATATATTATTTAACTAGTTAAAGAGCTATAAAAAAGCTTAATTAATAAGATTTATAATTCTTTTATAACTTTAACTTTTTTTAATCTATTTATTATTTAATAAAAATACTTATTATTTTTTTTTTTTTTTTTTAGTTATTATTAGCCTTATTTAAGGCTATTAAGCTTTTAACTTTTTATATAATAGCTTAAATAGTAAGGCCTTTATAATAGGCTAGAATTATAAAGCTTAAAATTAATTAAGGTTTATTTACCTTAAGTAATATAATTACTGCCTTAACTAAGTAGTATAAGTACTGCTTATAGGTCTTTTAGTAGCTATACTAACCTTCTTCCTTTACCCTAATTAAAAGACAGGCTTAATATACTTATTACACTTCTATTTAAAGGTTAGTTAAACTTTAATTAAGTAAGAGATTAAGTATAAACTTATAAGTATATTCCCTAACTTAACTTTCCCTATATTTATTAATTATAGTTACTAATATTTATTATAATTACTAATATAATACCTACTATATAAAATAGCCTATAGCTATATAATTAGGCTTACTATATAATCTACTATAACTTTAATATAGCTATTAGGCCTACTATAAGGGTAATTAATAGGAAAGAATATAAAAAGTTATATATAATAATAATTACTATTAAGAAGAACTTTTTATTAAAGTATTAATTTAATTTTATTAAAATAGCTATTTTTAATTATAATTTAATTAAGTTAATTTATTATATAGGCTTTTTTAGCTTAATTAATATAACTTAAGTTAATAATAAGCTATTAGCTTTTAAGGATTTAGAGAGAGACTTAAAGGAAGGTTATCCTTTTTAATTAAATTAAGTAGCTTTCTTTATTGCCTTTATAAGCTTAAACTTAAGTATATATAAAAAGTGGCTTCTTAATATAGCTAAAAGGGTTATTATAGTAAAAAGGGAGCTGCTTTTAAATTAGTAATAGGCTAATTATAGTTTAAGATTATAATAGTAAAAGGATAAAGGCAGGGTAATAGCAGGGTTTAAAGGTTTTATAAAAGTTAAAATTAAAGAAATAAGGTTAACTTTTATATAAGTTAGTTAGTAAAAGTTAAATTAACCTAAAGTTAATAATAACTTTATTAATTAAATATATATATTTAGGTATATAACTAACTGCTTTTATATCTAAACTGCAGATATAGTAAAATTAATAATAAAATAGTAGTTAAACTAGGGAAAAATACTTATTATAATAATTATAAAATTATTAAAAAACTAATTAAACTTAAGTTATTTATAAGTTTTTTACTTTAATTATATTAAACTAATATTATTAATTTTAATTATAGCTAAGATATTAAACTTAAATAGCCTATAACCTTAAACTATTAATTATTTAAATATATAATCTTTACTTTTACTTAACTATAGCTAAAAAATTAATAATAATAATATTATAAACTTTATTTAAAGTATAACTTTAAAAGCTAGAATATAAATATAAAAGCTAGTAAAAACAGTATTTATAATTAGCTATAATAGTTAAATAAATAAATAGTTATTTAATTTAATTAAATTTAAATATAAAATATTTTATTATTTAAACCTTAATTTTAATATTATTTAAAGTTAATATTAAAGTAAAATACTACTTTTAAGTATTAAGTAATAATATATTAATACTTTAAGTTTAATAATAAATTATTAAATTAATAAATTAAGAATTTATTATAGCTTTTAAATTATAATAATTATTAATCTTATAAATATAATTTTTATAAACTTAAAAATATACTTTTTATAAGTAATATTTAAAGTTTATATATAATAAAATTACTTAAAAAATTTATAAAATAAAAGATTTAATATATAAAAAAGAGTTTTATTTAAAAGTTAAAAAAGCCTTTTAATAAGTAAATAAAGCTATAGTTAATTAAATAGAATTTACTTAACTAAATATATTTACCTTATAAAATAATAATTAATACTAAAGTAATAAATAGTAATATTAATAATAATTTAATAAAAATAATATTAATTATATAATTAAAAACTTAAGTATTAATTAGCTATATTTACTTTTAATTTATATTTTTTATATTACTTTATATTACTTTATAACTTAATTTAATCTATTATTAACTTACTAAGCTAGCTTTAGCTTACTAATATTTATAGTTTTTCCTTTAATATTAAAACCTTTATTTTATAATTTACCTTTTTACTTCTTTTTTTCTTTTTATTTCCTTTTTTTTACTTTATAATAGCCCTTAATTCCTATAATATAATATTTATATTATTAATTTAATTATTTTAACTATATATTTTAATTTTATAAATTATACTTAGTATTAGCTATTATTACTACCTAATTTAATAGCTATAATAAAAGCTTATTACTTTATTAATAAGTCTTAATCTTACTTTAAGTAATTAGCTAGGTTTTTTAAGGCTTTTAATTTACTTATAATAGTTAATATAATAAATCTATTTTATATATTTAGGAGCTTTATAATATAATTAAAGATTATAAGATTAATTTACTATATTAATATTAATTTATTAATATATAATAGGTTTTTACTTATAATATTTAAATATTAAAAAAAAGTATATAAATTAAAGATATTATTAATATTAAGATTATAAATATTAATTAAATTACTATTTATATAAGTATTAATTATTATAATAAAATAATTATAGCTATTAATATTAATTATATAATATAGTATTTTTAAATAGTTTTTATAGTTTCTAGTTTATTTAAAATTAAGCTTTTAAGGTTAAAGCTTTAATATTAATTACTTTAATTAGGTAATAATAAAAAAGGCCTTTAGCTTATTAAAGTTAGGGAAAATATCTTTTTATATTTATAAATTAAGGCTATTTATTTAATTAAATTATAAAGTTAAAAGTAATACTATATAACCTTAAGACTTACTTTTAAAGTTATTATATTTTTTAATATTATATATAATACTTTATATATAATATATTAAAAAATAAGTATTATATTATATTATTTTTATTATAAAACCTTATTAGCTATACTTTATATATTACTATAAAGATATTTTATCTTTTTAATATTAAGTTATAATATATAATAATTATAACCTTTTTAAATAGTAAGTTATAGTTAATCTAGGCCTTAGTATTTATTTTATAATACTAAAGCTAATTTTTAAAATTTACTTATATTACCTTTTTAAATACCTTTATATATATATATATTTATAATTTAGTATTAAATAGTAGTAATTATAAAAGATCTCTAGTACTTAATTACTTATAATTAATATTATAACTATTACTTTATAATTATTAAGCTTATAAAAAGTTATATTACTTTTAATATTATTACTTAACTTTAATTATTATTATTATATAAATACTATTAAAAGTATTTTTAATAATATAAATTATATTTAAATTTATTAATTATTTAATATTTAAAAAATACTAATTAAAAAGTTATTATATTATATAAATACTTATATTTTTAATCCTTAATCCTAGATCTTTACCTTTATATAATAATTATATATATTTTTAATATTTTTATCTTTTTTTATAAGATTTAAACCTATAACCTTTAGCCTTATTAATATTTACTTAAAAAAGTATACTTTACTTTATATAATTATTAATATATATAAATTATAATTACTTTTATTTATATATTTTTTTATTAAATTACTTATATTTATATAATAACTTTACTTTTATTTATTTTATATTATAATCTTTATTAATTTTTTTTTTTTTTTTTTAATTACTATTAGCCTTATTTAAGGCTATTAAGCTTTTAGCTTTTTATATAATAGCTTAAATAGTAAGGCCCCTATAGTAAGCTAGAATTACAGGAGTTAATATTAGTTAAGGTTTATCTACCTTAAGTAGCGCAATTACTGCCTTAACTAAGTAGTATAAGTACCGCTTACCTTTTAGCAGCTGTATTAACCTTCTTCCTTTACCTTTACTAAAAGATCTTTAATTAACCCTTATAACTAGGCCTAGTATACCTATTACACTTTTACTTAAAGGTTAGTTAGACCCTAACTAAGTAAAAGATTAAGTATAAACTTATAAGTATATTTACTAACTTATTAATTATAATTACTAATATTAATTATAGCTACTAATAGGATACCTGCTATATATAAAAGCCTAGAGCCTAATTAGGGCTATTATATAACTAACTATAACCTTATTACTATAATTAAATTAATATTAAGTTAAGCTAATAATAAAGATTACTATAAGCTTTATATAATAGCTATAGCTATTAAGAAGAACTTCTTATTTAAAAGCCTATCTAATTTAATTAAAATAGCTATTTTTAACTATATTTTAATTAATTTAATTAATTATATAGATCTAGCTTATTTAAGTTATTTTATTTATTTAATTTAGTTAGCTAAAAAGCTAGTTAAATTAAATAAGCTAGAAAAGGCTATAAAAGAAAGCTTATCTTTTAATATAAAAAAGGTAGCTTTCTTTATTATATTAATAGGTTTAACTTTATATAAAAAGTAGCTTAAGAATGTAATTATTAAGGCTAATTATCTATACTATATTCTCTTAATTATATAAAATTAAGGGTAAAGGCAGGGTAATGGCGGGGTTTAAAGGTTTAAAGGAAGAAGGTTAACTCTCTATCAATTGAATGCACGTGCCTAGGCACGTAACCAACTGCCCTTGTGTCTGAACTGTAGATAAAGTAAAATCAATAATAAAACAGTAGTTAAACTAGGGGTAATCTTTATTAATAATTATAAAAAAAAGTTTTTTAATTATATTTACTTAAAAAATATTACTTTATAATAAATATTTCTTAAAAAACTTTAAGTAAAATAAATCTATTAGCTATTTAATATTTATAAATAAGACTTTTTAAGTAATATATTAAAATAAAACTAAAATTAAAAAAAAATTAAATAACTTAAGTAAGTAATATAATTTTTAATATCTTAAGTATTTATTAGCTATATTTTTTTTTAATATATATTTTTTATATTACTTTATATTACTTTATAACTTAATTTAATTTATTATTAACTTATTAAGCTAGCTTTAACTTACTAATATTTATAGTTTTTCTTTTAATATTAAAACCTTTATTTTTTAAATTACCTTTTTACTTTTTACTTCCCTTTTTTTATATTATAATAGCTTTTAATTCCTATAATATAATATTTATATTTATAATTTAATTACTATAATTATATATTTTAACTTTATAAACTATAGCTAATATTAACTATTATTATTACTTAATATAATACTATTAATAAAAGCCTGCTATTACTTTAATAAGTATTAACCCTATTTTAAGTAATTTATTAAGTCTTTTAATATATATATTTAATCTATAATATAATTATTAAAGGCTTTATTTTTAACTTTATTTTTATTAATATTAAGTAATTATACTTAATAGTTAAAGACTATAAGATTAACTTATTATATTATTAATAGTTTATTAATATATAATAAGTATTTTCTTATAATTTTATAATACTTTAAAAAAGATTAAAAGATTAATATAATATTAAGCTTAAAGTTATAGATTTTAATTAAAAGGCTAGATATATAGGTATTAATTACCTTAATTAAATAGTTATAGCTATTATTAATATTAATTATATAATATTATATTTTATATTAGTTTTTATAATTTTTAGTTTATTTAAAATTAAGCTTTTAAAGTTAAAGCCTTAATATTAATTACTTTAATTAGGTAATAATAAAAAAGGTATTTAGCTTATTAAAGCTAAGGGAAATATCTTTTTATACTTATAGATTAAGGCTATTTATTTAGTTAAATTATAAAGTTAAAGGTAATAGTATTATATAACTTTAAGACTTATTTTTAAAGTTATTATATTTTTTTAGTATTATATATAATACTTTATATATAATATATTAAAAAATAAGTATTATATTATATTATTTTTATTATAAGACCTTATTAGCTATATTTTATATATTATTATAAAGATATTTTTACTTTTTAATAATCTTTAATATAAAATAATTACTTTTTATAATTATTAAATAAAAAAAAGCTATTATTTTATTAAACTAATATTAAAGTACTTTATATCTTTATATTACTTAAAGTAATTAATATAACTATAAGCTATATACCTTTTAAATTAGCTATTTTATTACCTTTTAATTAGCTATTATATTACTTTAATTAATATATTATTTTACTATTACTTTTTTATATAATTATATATTAATATTAAGATTAAAGCTATTATAATTATATTTTTACTATAATAATATAATTTAATTATAAAAATAAGTAAAATAATTTCTTAAAGTAATAATATAATAATTAATTAAATTTTTTTTATTTTTTTTTATAGCCTTAACTTAATAATAATTAATAAATAAGACCTAGATATTTTAATAATAGCTATAAAAGTAATAACTATAAAGTCTCTAACTAGACTAAAATCTTAATAAACTTAATTAATAAAGTTATTTTTAAGCTATAGTATCTTAAGTAATTTTAATTAAAATAAATATATTACTTAATTAGTTAAAAAGCTATAAAACTTAATTAATAAAATATATAACTTTCTTATAACTTTAATCTTTTTTAATTTATTTATTATTTAATAAAGTTATTATAATAATTATAAAATTATTAAAAAACTAACTAAACTTAAAATATTTATAAGTTTTTTACTTCTAGTTTAATTACTATTTTACTATTAATCTTACTTTATCTATTTAGATATAAGGGCAGTTAGTTATATACCTAGGTATATATATTTAATTAATAGAAGTTAATTTAGCTTTCGCTAACTAACTTATATAAATAAAGTTAACCTTTTTCCTTTAAACCTTTAAACCCTGCTATTACCCTGCCTTTACCTAACTCTATTTATAGATATACTATCCTTAATTTTATATAATTAAGAAGATATAATATAGATAATTAGCCTTAATAATTATATTCTTAAGTTACTTTTTATATAAGGCTAAACCTATTAATATAATAAAGAAAGCTACCTTTTTTATATTAAAAAGCAGGCTTTTTTTTATAGCTTTTTCTAGCTTATTTAATCTAGCTAGCTTTTTAGCTAGCTAAATTAGATAAATAAAATAACTTAAATAAGTTAAATCTATATAATTAATTAAGTTAATTAAAGTATAGTTAAAAATAGCTATTTTAATTAAGCTAGATAGGCTTTTAAATAAGAAGTTTTTTTTAATAGTTATAATTATTATATAAAGCTTATAGTAATCTTTACTATTAGCCTAACTTAATACTAATTTAATTATAGTAATAAAGTTATAGTTAATTATATAATAGCCCTAATTAGGCTTTAGGCTCTTATATAGTATCCTATTAATAGCTATAATTAATATTAGTAACTGTAATTAATAGGGAAAGTCAGGTTAGCGAATGTATTTTAAAAGTGCGATAGGTATACTAGGCCTAGTATTCTTTTAGCAGGGGTAAAGGAAGAAGGTTAATATAGCTACTAAAAGGCAGTACTTATATTACTTAGTTAAGGCAGTAATTATATTACTTAAGGCAGATAAACCTTAATTAATATTAACTCTTATAATTTTAGCCTACTATAGGGGCCTTACTATTTAAGCTATTATATAAAAAGCTAAAAGCTTAATAGCCCTAAATAAGGCTAATAGTAATTAAAAAAAAAAGAAATAAATTTTTTACTTTAATTATATTAAATTAATATTACTAACTTTAATTATAGTTAAGATATTAAACTTAAATAAGCTATAAATTTAAAGTTTTAACTAATTAAATATATAATCCTTATCCCTACCTAGCTATAGTTAAAAGATTAGTAATAATAATATTATAGACTTTATTTAAAATATAATCTTAAAGGCTAAAATATAAATATTAAAAAGAAAAATATCTTTATAATAATATATAAAGTATAGCTAATAAGGTTTTATAATAAAAAGAATATAATATAATATTTATTTTTTAATATATTATATATAAAATATTATATATAATATTAAAAAATAATAACTTTAAAAATAAGTCTTTTTTTTTTTTTTTAATTATTATTAACTTTATTTAAAGCTATTAAGCTTTTAATTTTTTATATAATAATTTAAATAGTAAAGCTCTTATAATAAGCTAGAATTATAAAGCTTAAAATTAATTAAAGTTTATTTACTTTAAGTAATATAATTACTACTTTAATTAAGTAATATAAATATTATCTTTTAATAATTATATTAACCTTTTTCTTTTACTTTAATTAAAAGATCTTTAATTAACTTTTATAATATACTAGGCTTAGTATACTTATTATAAAGTATATTCCTTAACTTAACTTTCTTTTTATTAGTTATAGTTATTAATATCTATTAAAGCTATTAATATAATATTATAAAATAGCCTATAGCTATATAATTAGGCTTATTATATAACTAACTATAATTTTAATATAGCTATTAAGCCTGCCTTATAAGTAGCTAATAAAAAAGATTTAAAAAATATTTATATAATAATAGCTATTATTAAAAAGAACTTTTTATTAAAGTATTAATTTAACTTTATTAAAATAGCTATCTTTAATAATAAGTTAATTAAATTAATTAGTTATATAGATTATTTAACTTATTTTAATATAATTAACTTAAGTTAAGTCTATAATAAGCTTATAAGCCTTTTAGCTTTAGTTTAATTACTATTTTATTATTAATTTTACTTTATTTATTTAAATATAAAGGCAGTTAATTATATACCTAGGTATATATATTTAATTAATAAAGTTATTATTAACTTTAAGTTAATTTAGCTTTTATTAATTAATTTATATAAAAGTTAATCTTATTTCTTTAAACCTTTAGTTTAAAAACCTTACTATTACTTTACCTTTATTTAACTTTATATATAAATATATTACTTTTATTAATTTAAAAGTAGCTTTCTTTTTACTATAATAACCCTTTTAGCTATATTAAGAAGCTAATTTTTATATATATTTAAGTTACTTATAAAAGTAATAAAGAAAGCTATTTAATTTAATTAAAAGAAATAACTTTCTTTTAAGTCTCTTTTTAAATCTTTAAAAGCTAATAGCTTATTATTAACTTAAATTATATTAATTAAGCTAAAAAGGCTTATATAATAAATTAACTTAATTAAATTATAATTAAAAATAGCTATTTTAATAAGGTTAAATTAATACTTTAATAAGAAGTTCTTTTTAATAATAGCTACTATTATATATAACTTTTTATATTTTTTCTTATTAGCTATTCTTATAATAAGCTTAATAGTTATATTAAAGTTATAGTAAGTTATATAATAAGCTTAATTATATAGCTATAGGCTATTTTATATAATAAGTATTATATTAATAGCTATAATAAATATTAGTAATTATAATTAATAAGAAAAGTTAAGTTAAGGAATATACTTTATAATAAATATATTAGGCCTAGTATATTATAAAAGTTAATTAAAGATCTTTTAATTAAAGTAAAGGAAAAAGGTTAATATAATTACTAAAAGGCAGTACTTATATTACTTAATTAAAGTAATAATTATATTACTTAAAGTAAATAAACCTTAACTAATTTTAAGCTTTATAATTCTAGCTTATTATAAAGTCTTTATTATTTAAGCTATTATATAAAAAGTTAAAAGCTTAATAGCCTTAAATAAGGCTAATATTACTTAAAAAAAAAAAAAAAATAAGCCTTTTAAACTTAAAGAGGGTTTTAAAAGAAAGTTATCTTTTTTAATTAAATTAAGTAGCTTTTTTTATTACTTTTATAAGCTTAAATATATATAAACAATAGCTTTATAATATAGCTAAAAGGGTTATTACTATAAAGGGGATTCTATTATTAATATAATAAGCTAGTTATAGTCTAAGATTATAATAATAAAAGGGCAGTATATTTATATATAGAGTTAGATAAAGGCAAGGTAATAGTAAGGTTTAAAGGTTTTATAAAAGTTAAAATTAAAAAAAGGAAGGTTAACTTTTATATAAGTTAATTAATAAAAGTTAAATTAACCTAAAGTTAATAATAATAACTAGCTTTATAAATTAAATATATTAAAAAGTTAAAATATCTTTATAGTAATATATAAAGTATAGCTAATAAAGTCTTATAATAAAAATAATATAATATAATACTTATTTTTTAATATATTATATATAAAGTATTATATATAATATTAAAAAAATATAATAACTTTAAAAGTAAGTCTTAAAGTTATATAATACTATTACCTTTAACTTTATAATTTAATTAAATAAATAACCTTTTTTTTTTTTTTTTTTTTTTAATTACTATTAGCCTTATTTAAGGCTATTAAGCTTTTAGCTTTTTATATAATAGCTTTAATAGTAAGGCCCTTATAGTAGGCTAGAATTATAGGAGTTAATATTAATTAAGGTTTATTTGCCTTAAGTAATATAATTATTGCCTTAATTAAGTAATATAAGTACTACTTACCTTTTAATAGTTATATTAACCTTCTTCCTTTACCTTTACTAAAAGATCTTTAATTAACTCTTATAATATACTAGGCTTAATATACTTATTATAAAATATATTTATTAACCTAACTTTCCCTCTATTAGTTATAGTTACTAATATTAATTATAGCTACTAATAGGATACTTACTATATATAAGAGCCTAAAGCCTAATTAAGGCTATTATATAATTAACTATAATTTTATTACTATAATTAAATTAGTACTAAATTAAGCTAATAGTAAAGATTACTATAAGCTTTATATAATAACTATAGCTATTAAAAAAAACTTTTTATTTAAAAGCCTATTTAGTTTAATTAAAATAGCTATTTTTAACTATACTTTAATTAATTTAATTAGTTATATAAATCTAGCTTATTTAGGTTATTTTATTTATTTAATTTAGCTAGTTAAAAAGCTAGCTAGATTAAATAAACTAGAAAGGGCTATAAGAAAAGGCTTACTTCTTAATATAAAGGAGGTAGCTTTTTTTACTGTATTAATAGGTCTAAACTTAGCCTTATATAAAGAGTGGCTTAAGAATGTGATTATTAAGGCTGATTATCTATACTCCTGATTATATAAAATTAACAGGCTGGTTATAGTCTAAGACTATAAGTATAAAGCTAGGGTAAAGGCGGGGTAATGGCAGGGTTTTATAAAGGAAGAAGGTTAACTTTTATATAAGTTAGTTAGTAAAAGCTAAATTAACCTAAAGTTAATAATAACTTTATTAATTAAATATATATACCTAGGTATATAATTAACTGCCTTTATATCTAAACTGTAAATAAAGTAAAACTAATAATAAAATAGTAATTAAATTAGGGATAAGTAACCTTAATTTATAAATATAAATAGATATTTTTTTTAATTTTAGTAAATTAAATACTTTTTTTATTATTACTTAATTAAAGTAATTAATATTAAAGCTTTAACTTTAAAAGCCTAATTTTAAATAAGCTAAAGATTATAAAAATTAATATAAAATATAATATTATATAATTAATATTAATAATAGCTATAACTATTTAATTAAAGTAATTAATATTTATATATCTAGCCTTTTAATTAAAATCTATAGCTTTAAGTTTAATATTATATTAATTTTTTAATTTTTTTAAAAATATTATAAAATTATAAAAAAATACTTATTATATATTAATAAACTATTAATATTATAATAAGTTAATCTTATAATCTTTAATTATTAAGTATAGTTACTTAATATTAATAAAAATATAATTAAAAATAAAGCCTTTAGTAATTATATTATAAATTAAATATATATATTAAAAGATTTAATAAATTACTTAAAATAAAGTTAATATTTATTAAAATAATAATAAGCTTTTATTAATAGTATTATATTAAGTAATAGTAATAGTTAATATTAGCTATAGTTTATAAAGTTAATATATATAGTTATAGTAATTAAATTATAAATATAAATATTATATTATAGGAATTAAGGGCTATTATAATATAAAAAAAGGGAAATAAAAAGAAAAAAGAAATAAAAAGGTAAATTAAAAAATAAAAGTTTTAGTATTAAAAGAAAAACTATAAATATTAATAAACTAAAGCTAGCTTAGTAAATTAATAATAGATTAAATTAGGTTATAAGGTAATATAAAGTAATATAAGGAATATAAATTAAGAAAAAATATAGCTAATAAATACTTAAGAAATTAAATATATATATCTAGGTATATAATTAACTGCTTTTATATTTAAATAAATAAAGTAAAATTAATAATAAAATAGTTATTAAATTAAAAAAAAGCAAGTCTTAAAATTATATAATATTATCTTTAACTTTATAATTTAATTAAATATATAAGTTTAATTTATAAATATAAAAAGATATTTTTTTTAACTTTAATAAGCTAAAGGCCTTTTTTATTATTACTTAATTAAAGTAATTAATATTAAAGCTTTAACTTTAAAAGCCTAATTTTAAATAAGCTAAAAACTATAAAAAATATTTAAAAATATTATATTATATAATTAATATTAATAGCTATTTTTTTTTTAATTACTATTAGCCTTATTTAGGGCTATTAAGCTTTTAACTTTTTATATAATAGCTTAAATAGTAAGGCCTTTATAATAAGCTAGAATTATAAAGCTTAAAATTAGTTAAGGTTTATCTACTTTAAGTAATATAATTACTACCTTAATTAAGTAATATAAGTACTGCCCCTTAGTAGCTATACTAACCTTCTTCCTTTACCCTAGTTAAAAAAATACTAGGCCTAGTATACTTATTATAAAGTATATTCCTTAACTTAACTTTCCCTTTATTAATTATAGTTACTAATATTTATTATAGCTACTAATATAATACTTACTATATAAAATAGCCTATAATTATATAATTAAGCTTACTATATAACTTACTATAACTTTAATATAGCTATTAAGCTTACTATAAAAGTAATTAATAAAAAAGAATATAAAAAGTTATATATAATAGTAGCTACTATTAAAAAGAACTTTTTATTAAAATACTAATTTAACTTTATTAAGATAGCTATTTTTAATTATAGCCTAATTAAGTTAATTTATTATATAGATCTTTATAGCTTAATTAATATAATCTAGGTTAATAATAAGCTATTAGCTTTTAAAGACCTAAAGAGATACCTAAAAGAAGGTATTCCCCTTTAGTTAGATTAGGTAGCCTTCTTTATTACCTTTATAAGCCTAAATTTAAATATATATAAAAAGTGGCTTCTTAATATAGCTAAAAGGGTTATTATAGTAAAAGGAGAGCTACTTTTAAATTAGTAAAGGTAATATATCTATATATAGAGTTAAATAAAGGTAAAGTAATAGTAAGGTTTAAAGGTTTAAAGGAATAAAATTAACTCTATTTATATAAGTTAGTTAGTAAAAGTTAAATTAATTTAAAGTTAATAATAACTCTATTAATTAAATATATATACCTAGGTATATAACTAACTGCCTTTATATTTAAACTATAAATAAAGTAAAATTAATAATAAAATAGTAATTAAACTAGAGAATATTAATAGCTATAACTATTTTATTATAGTAATTAATACTTATATAAATTAAAAATATTATTAATATTAAGATTATAAGTTAAGGATATTTTTAATATTAATAATCTTAATATTAATAATATTCTTAACTTATATACTTTCTTTTAATATTTAAATATTATAAGTAAAAACTTATTATATATTAATAAATTAATATTAATATAATAAATTAATTTTATAATCTTTAATTATATTATAAGGCTTTTAAATATATAAAATATATTTATTATATTAATTATTATAAGTAAATTAAAAGCCTTAAAAAACTTAATTAATTACTTAAAGTAAAATAAAAATTTATTAATAAAATAATAGGCTTTTATTATAGTTATTAAATTAAATATTAATAATTACTAATATTAAATATAATTTATAAAATTAAAATATATAATTAAAGTAATTAAATTAATAATATAAATATTATATTATAGGAATTAAAAGCTATTATAAAATAAAAAAAAGAAAATAAAAAAGAAAAATAAAATAAAAAAGTAAATTATAAAATAAAGGTTTTAATATTAAAAAAAAAACTATAAATATTAATAAACTAAAGCTAGCTTAATAAGTTAATAATAAATTAAATTAAATTATAAAGTAATATAAAGTAATATAAAAAATATAAATTAAAAGTAAATATAATTAATAAATACTTAAAAGAATATAAATATAAAAGCTAGTAAAGAAAGTATTTATAAGTAATTATAATAGTTAAATAAATAAGTAATTACTTAACTTAATTAAATTTAAATATAAAATACTTTATTACTTAAATCTTAATTTTAATATTATTTAAAGTTAATATTAAAATAAAATACTATTTTTAAAATATTAAGTAATAATATTAATATTAATATTTTAGGCTTAATAGATTATTTAATTAATAAATTAAAAACTTATTATAATACTAAAATTATAGTAATTATTAATCTTATAAGTATAATCCTTATAAACCTAAAAATATACTTTTTATAAATAATATTTAAAGTTTATATATAATAGAATTACTTAGAAAATTCTATTAAAGTTAATTATATAAAATAAAAAATTTAGTATATAAAAAAGAGTTTTATTTAAAAGTTAAAAAAGCCTTTTAATAGATAAATAAAGCTATAATTAATTAAATAGAATTTACCTAATTAAATATATTTATTTTATAAAGAAATAACTAATACTAAGATAATAAATAATAGTAGTAATAGTAAAATTTATAATTATAAGTTATAAAAAACTAGAAAGATTTATAATTACTTTTTTAGGCTTTTATAACTTTTTTATATATATTTAATAATATATAAATAGGCTTTTATATTTATACTATAGCTTTTATTATACTTTCATTAATAATATTATAATTTTCTTTAAGTCTATTAAAGAGTATATTTAATATATAAATATACTTTTTAAATTCTTTATTTTAAGAACTTATCTATTTTACTTATAAAAAGCTAAATAAGCTAGTTAAATATTTAAATATTAGGATTTTATATTAATACTTTTAAACTATTTATAATAATAAAAAAAGTTTATATTTTTATTAAATTAAAGTTTTTATAATAGCTTATAGCTTTTAAATAATATATTAAAGTAATTAAATATATTTAATATTTTACTTTATATTATATAAAGATTATAAAGCTATTATAAAAATATAAAGTTACTTTTTTAACTAAAAGAAAAAAAAGTAATAAAATTATTAATAATAATAAAAGAAAAAAAAAGTTATATATTAAAATAATATATTATAATTTTATATTAGTAAAAAAGATTACTTTTTAAATTATATAAAAATAAATTACTTTTAAAAAAAGATTAGCTTATTTTAATTTAAAGAAATTTCTTTTTCTTTAATTTAATATTAATATTTAATATAATTTTAAAGCTATTTTATATTATATAAAAGATAAGTATATTTAAAAAAAAGGTATTTAAATTCCTTTTAATATTATTATTAATATATTAAAATATCTTTATAATAATATATAAAGTATAGCTAATAAAGTCTTATATAATAAAAATAATATAATATAATAACTTTAAAAGTAAGTCTTAAAGTTATATAATACTATAGCCTTTAACTTTATAATTTAATTAAATAAATAACTTTAATTTATAAATATAAAAAAATATTTTTTTTAACTTTAATAAGCTAATTACTTTCTTTATTATTATCTAATTAAGGTAATTAATACTAAAACTTTAACTTAAATAGACTATTTTAAAATAGGCTAAAAATTAAATAAATTATTATAAAATATATTATTATATAATTACTATTAATAACTATAATTATTTTATTATAATTAAAAAGTTAAAATATTTCTATAATAATATATAAAGTATAATTAATAAGGTCTTATAATAAAAATAATATAATATAATACTTATTTTTTAATATATTATAAATAAAGTATTATATATAATACTAAAAAAATATAATAATTTTAAAAATAAGTCTTAAAGTTATATAATACTATTACCTTTAACTTTATAATTTAATTAAATAAGTAGCTTTAATTTATAAATATAAAAAGATATTATTTTTAGCTTTAATAAACTAAATACCTTTTTTATTATTATTTAATTAAAGTAATTAATATTAAAACTTTAACCTTAAAAGCTTAATTTTAAATAAACTAAAGATTATAAAAACTAATATAAAATATAATATTATATAATTAATATTAATAATAGCTATAATTATTTAATTAAAGTAATTAATACTTATATATCTAGCCTTTTAACTAAAATCTATAGCTTTAAGCTTAATATTATATTAATCTTTTAATCTTTCTTAAGGTATTATAAAATTATAAAAAAATACCTATTATATATTAATAAACTATTAATATTATAATAAGTTAATCTTATAATTTTTAATTACTAAATATAATTACTTAATATTAATAAAAATAGAGTTAAAAATAAAGCCTTTAATAATTATATTATAAATTAAATATATATTAAAGGATTTAATAAATTACCTAGAATAAGGTTAATATTTATTAAAGTAATAGTAAGTTTTTATTAATAGTATTATATTAGGTAATAATAATAATTAATATTAGCTATAGTTTATAAAGTTAATATATATAATTATAGTAATTAAATTATAAATATAAATATTATATTATAGAAATTAAAAGCTATTATAATATAAAAAAGGGGAAATAAAAGAAAAAAAAAAGTAAAAAAGTAAATTAAAAAATAAAGGTTTTAGTATTAAAAGAAAAACTATAAATATTAGTAAGTTAAAGCTAGCTTAGTAAGTTAATAATAAATTAAATTAAGTTATAAGGTAATATAAAGTAATATAAGGAATATAAATTAAAAAAAAATATAGTTAATAAATACTTAAGATTTTATTATAATAATTAATAATTATAGAAATAGTAATTTAATTAATATTAATAATCTTAATATTAATAATATTTTTAATTTATATACTTTTTTTTTAATATTTAAATATTATAAGTAAAAACTTATTATATATTAATAAATAATATTAATATAATAAGTTAATTTTATAATTTTTAATTATATTATAAAGCTTTTAAATATATAAAATATATTTATTATTTTAATTATTATAATTTAATTAAAGGCCTTAAAAGGCCTAATTAATTACTTAAAGTAAAATTAAAATTTATTAATAAAATAAAAAGCTTTTATTATAGCTATTAAATTAAGTAATAGTAATAGCTAATATTAAATATAATTTATAAAAATAAAATATATAATTAAAGTAATTAAATTAATAATATAAATATTATATTATAAGAATTAAAAGCTATTATAAGATAAAAGAAAGGAAATAAAAAGAAAAAAAAATAAAAAGGTAAATTATAAAATAAAAGTTTTAATATTTAAAAAAAAACTATAAATATTAATAAATTAAAGCTAACTTAATAAGTTAATAATAAATTAAATTAAGTTATAAAGTAATATAAAGTATTATAAAGAATATAAATTAAAAAAGAATATAGCTAATAAAGCTAAAAATAGTAATACTTATATAAGTAATATAAAGACTTAAAGTATATATTAAATTTTTTAAAAAGTCTTTTATTATATTTATAGATTACTTAATAATAAAGTAGATTATTAAGAAAATAATATTAAGTACTATAAGTATTAATTATATTAATAGATAACTTATTAATACTTTAATTTACTTTTTAAAATATAAATTATAAGTTTTTTATATTTTTAAAGAAAAAAATATTATTCTTAATACTTTTAATTACTTAAAGGCTTTAAAGACTAATTATAATACTTATAGGTTTTATTTTAACTATATAGTATTTAATAATATATATATAAGTATAAAATTACTTATATTTAATAAGATAAAAGATAGGTTTATTTAAAAATATATTAATAATATAAAGTATATACCTATTTTTAAAATAGTTTTTAATATTATAAATAAAGTAGTTAATATTAATTAATTATTAGTATTTAAAATAAGTCAGTAATTTATTAGTTATTTAAATTTAACTATTTAATTAAATTATAATTTAATTTAACTTATTAGAAAATTAATTTAATTATAGTTATTTTACTTAATTAGCTTAAAATTACTTAAAATTATTATATTAAATCTTATTTTATTTAAATAAGAAATTAAATATAATATATAAATTATATATAAAAAGTATTATATAAAGCTATTTTTATTATCCTTATAGGGCTTATATAGCTTTTAAAATAAAATAAAGTATATTTTAAAATTATAAACATTTTAATATAATCTAATTAAATTATTTATTATATTTTACCTTTAATTTATTTATAGGCTATTTAAAGTATATATATAAATAAAAAAGATAATATAATATACTATTAACTTAATATTATAAGTTACTTATATTATTTTATTTATAGCTCTTAACTTTTATTTAATATTTATGTTTAAAGATTTTAAGATTTTAATTTAATTTAATTAAGTTACTTATTATATTTTAGTTTTATTTAATTTATTATTAAAGTATTTATAATATATATAAGATAAAAAAAATACTATTTTTTTTTTAATTACTATTAGTTTTATTTAGGGCTATTAAGCTTTTAACTTTTTATATAATAGCTTAAATAGTAAGGCCCTTATAGTAAGCTAAAATTATAAAGCTTAAAATTAATTAAGGTTTATTTACTTTAAGTAATATAATTACTACTTTAATTAAGTAATATAAGTACTACTTACTCCTTAATAGCTATATTAACCTTCTTCTTTTACTTTAATTAAAAGAATACTAGGCCTAATATACCTATTATAAAATATATTCCTTTACTTAACTATTAATTACAGTTACTGATATCTATTAAAGCTATTTATATAATACTTATATAAAATAGCCTATAGCTATATAATTAGGCCTATTATATAACTAGCTATAACCTTAATATAGCTATTAAGCCTATTTTATAAGTAATTAATAAAGAAAATCTAGAAAATATTTATATAATAGTAGCTACTATTAAGAAAAACTTCTTATTAAAGTACTAATTTAACTTTATTAAAATAGCTATTTTTAACTATAAGTTAATTAAGTTAATTAATTATATAAATTATTTAGCCTATCTTATTATAATTAACTTAAGTTAGGTTTATAATAAGCTTATAAGCCTTTTAAACTTAAAAAAGGTCTTAAAAGAAAGTTATTTTTTTTAATTAAATTAAATAGCTTTCTTTATTACTTTTATAAGTTTAGATATATATAAAAAGTAGCTTTATAATATAGCTAAAAGGATTATTACTATAAAGGGGATCCTGTTATTAATATAAAGATAAAGGCAAGGTAATAGTAAGGTTTAAAGGTTTAAAGAAAGAAAGTTAACTTTTATATAAGTTAGTTAGTAAAAGCTAAATTAACCTGAAGTTAATAATAACTAGCTTTATTAATTAAATATATATACTTAGGTATATAACTAACTGCCCTTATATTTAAATAAATAAAGTAAAATTAATAATAAAATAGTAATTAAGCTAAGGAAAAAAATACTATAATATATTATTTATTATATATTATTAAAATATTAAAATATCTTTATAGTAATATATAAAGTATAGCTAATAAAGGCTTATATAATTAAAATAATATAATATAATACTTATTTTTTTATTTATTATATATAAGGTATTATATATAATATTAAAAAATATAATAACTTTAAAAATAAGTCTTAAAGTTATATAGCACTATAGCCTTTAACTTTATAATTTAATTAAATAAATAGCCTTAATTTATAATATAAAAAGATATTTTCCCTAACTTTAATAAGTTAAATACTTTTTTTATTATTACTTAGTTAAAGTAATTAATACTAAGGCTTTAACTTTAAAACCTTAATTTTAAATAAACTAGAAACTATAAAAACTATTTAAAGATATTATATTATATAATTAATATTAATAGCTATAACTATTTTATTATAGTAATTAATACTTTTATAAATAATAATTTAATTAATATTAATAATATTTATATTACTAATATTTTTAATTTATATATTTTTTTTTAATATTTAAATATTATAAATAAAGATTTATTATATATTAATAAATTAATATTAATATAATAAATTAATTTTATAATCTTTAATTATATTATAAAGCTTTTAAATATATAAAATATATTTATTTTATAGCCTTAACCTAGTAATAATTAATAAATAAGACCTAGATATTTTAATAATAGCTATAAAAATATTAACTATAAAGTCTCTAGCTAGACTAAAATCTTAATAAACTTAATTAATAATTTTAAGTAACTTTAATTAAGATAAATATATTATTTAACTAGCTAAAAAGCTATAAAACTTAACTAATAAGGTCTATAACTTCCCTATAACTTTAACCTTTTTTAATCTATTTATTACTTAAGAAAATTATTATAATAATTATAAAATTATTAAAGAATTAACTAAATTTAGATTATTTATAAGTTCTTTACTTTAATTACTTTTTTTTTATAGCCTTAACCTAGTAATAACTAATAAATAGGACCCAGATATTCCAATAACAGCTATAAAAGTATCAACTATAAAGTCTCTAGCTAGACTAAAATCTTAATAAACTTAATTAATAAGGTTACCTTTAGGCTACAGCATCTCAAGCAACTCTAATCAAGATAAACACATCGCCTAACCAGGCAAGAAAGAGTTTTATCTGAAAGTCAAAAGAGCCCTTTAGCAGGCAAACGAAGCCATAGTCAATTAAACAGAATTCGCCTAACTAAGCATATTCGCCCTATAAAATAATAACTAATACCAAGGCAATAAACAGTAATATTAACAGTAATTTAATAAAGTTTACTTTAATTACTTTATTAAATTAATATTACTAACTTTAATTATAATTAAGATATTAAACTTAAATAGCTTATAACCTTAAACTATTAATTAATTAAATATATAATCTTTACTTTTACTTAGCTATAGTTAAGAGATTAATAATAATAATATTATAAACTTTATTTAAAGTATAACCTTAAAGGCTAGAATATAAGTATAAAAGCTAATAAAAAAAGTATTTATAATTAGCTATAATAAATAGATAAATAAGTAATTACTTAACTTAATTAGATTTAAGTATAAGATACTTTATTACTTAAACCCTAATTCTAATATTATTTAAAGTTAGTACTAAAATAAGATATTACTTTTAAGTATTAAGTAATAATATAATAATACTTTAAGTTTAATAATAGATTATTAAATTAATAAATTAAAAACTTATTATAGCTTTTAGATTATAATAATTATTAATCTTATAAGTATAATCTTTATAAACCTAAAGATATACTTTCTATAAGTAATATTTAGAGTTTATATATAATAGAATTATTTAGAAAATTCTATTAAAGTTAATTATATAAAATAAAAAATTTAATATATAAAAAAGAGTTTTATTTAAAAGTTAAAAGAGCCTTTTAATAAGTAAATAAAGCTATAATTAATTAAATAGAATTTACTTAATTAAGTATATTTACTTTATAAAATATTAATTAATACTAAAGCAATAAATAGTAATATTAATAGTAATTTAATAAAAATAAAATATATTTATTATATTAACTATTATAAGTAAATTAAAAGCTTTAAAAAACCTAGTTAATTATTTAAAATAAGATTAAAACTTATTAATAAAGTAATAAGCTTTTATTATAATTATTAAATTAAGTAATAATAATAATTAATACTAAATATAATTTATAAAGTTAAAATATATAATTAAAGTAATTAAAATAATTAAATTAATAATATAAATATTATTTTATATTTTATAGCCTTTACCTAGTAATAACTAATAAATAAGACCTAAATATTCTAATAATAGCTATAAAAGTATTAACTATAAAGTCTCTAGCTAGACTAAAATCTTAATAAACTTAATTAATAAAGTTACTTTTAGACTATAGTATCTTAAGTAACTCTAATTAAGATAAATATATCGCTTAACTAGCTAAAGAGCTATAAAAAGCTTAACTAATAGAGTCTGTAATTCCCCTATAACTTTAACTTTTTCTAATCTATTTATCCTTAAAGTTATCTTAATAATTATAAAATTATTAAGAAACTAACTAAGCTTTTATTAGATATAAGTTCTTTACTTAACTATATAAGATTAATAATACTAACTTTAATTATAGTTAAGATATTAAACTTACTTAATATATAACTAGTAAAGGTTATTTAATAATACCTATAGCTTATTTTTACTAGCTATTATAATAACTAATTAATTAATAGTAATAATATTACTTTCCTTTAAATTAATTTAACCTTTAAAGCTAAATTTAAGGTATAAAAGGAAGCTAGATAGGTATTAGCTATTAGCTATAATTAGTAAATAGATAACTAGTTACTTTAGCTAGTTATCTTTAAGTATAAGCTCCTTTACTACTTACCTAAAAGCTCCCTTTATAAAAAGTAGCTTAATAGGGAAGTGCAGTAACTAAATACCTTAGGTAAAGAAAACCTATATTATTATAAGTTAAAGAATAAGTATAGTTTCTAGATTTAGAGTATTAGTATATTTATAAATTATATCTTTACTAACCTATAGGTTAAGTACTAATAAGTAGGCTTATAGAGTGTTATAAGTAGTATTTAAAGTTTATATATAATAGAATTACCTAGGAAAATCTATAAAGTTAATTATATAGGATAAAAAAGACTCTATATATAAGAAAGAGTTTTATTTAAAAGTTAAAAGAGCCCTTTAGTAGGTAAATAAAGCTGTAGTTAATTAAATAGAATTTACCTAACTAAGTATATTTGCCCTGTAAAATAATAACTAATATTAAGGTAATAAATAGTAGTATTAATAGTAATTTAATAAAGAATATAAATATTATATTATATAAATTAAAAGTTATTATAAATTAAAAAAAAGAAAATAAAAAAGAAAAAAGAAATAAAAAAGTAAATTATAAAATAAAGGTTTTAATATTAAAGAAAAAACTATAAATATTAATAAATTAAAGCTAGCTTAATAGATTAATAATAAATTAAATTAAATTATAAAGTAATATAAAATAATATAAGAAATATAAATTAAAAGTAAATATAGCTAATTAATACTTAAGAATTAATAATTATATAAATAGTAATTTAATTAATATTAATAATCTTAATATTAATAATATCTTTAATTTATATATTTTCCTTTAATATTTAAATATTATAAATAAAAACCTATTATATATTAATAAATTAATATTAATATAATAAGTTAATCTTATAATCTTTAATTATATTATAAGGCTTTTAAATATATAAAATATATTTATTATATTAACTATTATAAGTAAATTAAAGGCTTTTAAAGACTTAATTAATTACTTAAAGTAAAATTAAAACTTATTAATAGAATAATAGGCTTTTATTATAATTATTAAATTAAATTATAGTAATAGCTAATATTAATATAATTTATAAAGTTAAAATATATAATTAAAGTAATTAATTTAATAATATAAATATTATATTATAAGAATTAAAAGCTATTATAAAGTAAAAAAAATAAAATAAAACAAAAATAAAAATTATAAAATAAAAGTTTTAATATTAAAAGAAAAACTATAAATATTAGGAAGTTAAAGCTAGCTTAATAAATTAATAATATATTAAATTAAATTATAAGATAATATAAAGTAATATAAGGAATATAAATTAAAAGTAAATATAATTAATTTCTAGTTTAACTACTATTTTATTATTAATTTTACTTTATTTATTTAAATATAAAGGTAGTTAGTTATATACCTAGGTATATATATTTAATTAATAAAGCTAGTTATTATTAACTTTAAATTAATTTAACTTTCATTAACTAACTTATATAAATAGAGTTAACTTTCTTCTTTTAATTCTAACTTTTATAAAACCTTTAGTTTAACCCTGCTATTATCCTGCCTTTATCCTAGAACTCTATATATAGATATACTGCCTTTATATTAATAATAAAATCCTTTTTATAGTAATAACCCTTTTAGCTATATTATAAAGCTACTTTTTATATATATTTAAGTTACTTATAAAAGCAGTAAGAAAAGCTGCCTAGTTTAATTAAAAGGGATAACCTTCTTTTAAGACCTTTTCTAAGTTTAAAAGGCTTATAAGCTTATTATAGACCTAGCTTAAGTTAATTATATTAAGATATACTAAATAATTTATATAACTAATTAACTTAATTAACTTATAGTTAAAGATAGCTATTTTAATAAAGTTAAATTAATATCTTAATAAGAAGTTTTTATTAATAGTAGTTACTATTATATAAATATTTTCTAGATTTTCTTTATTAGCTATTTATAAAGTAAACTTAATAGCTATATTAAAGTTATAGCTAGTTATATAATAGGCTTAATTATATAGCTATAGGCTATTTTATATATATATTATATTAATAGCTTTAATAGATATTAATAACTATAATTAATAGTTAAGTTAGGGAATATACTTTATAATAAGTATACTAGGCGTAGTATATTATAAAGGTTAATTAAAGATATCTTAGTCTTTTAACTAGGGTAAAGGAAAAAGGTTAGTATAGCTATTAAAGGGCAGTACTTATATTATTTAATTAAAGCAGTAATTATATTACTTAAAGTAAATAAACTTTAACTAATTTTAAGCTTTATAATTCTAGCTTACTATAAAGGCCTTACTATTTAAGCTATTATATAAAAAGTTAAAAGCTTAATAGCCTTAAATAAGGCTAATAATAATTAAAAAAAAATATATAGTTAATAAATATTTAAAAATAAAATATTATAAGTAATAATTAAAAATTTAATTTAATTTTTATTATTTATTTATTAATTTTAAAATAAATTATTATTAATAGCTTTTATTTAATTTTTAAATAGTAATATAATTTTAATTAAAATATATTTATAAATATAAATCTTTTATTTAATAAAATACTTTTATATATTTTAAATTATAATTTAATCTTTTTATAAAAAAGCTATATTAATTTAAAAATAATAATTTTAATAAAAATAAGTAAATATTATATAAATTTTATAAGCTTATTAATTATTATTAAAATTTTATTTAATTATTAGTATTTAAAAAGTATTAGTAATAATTTTATAATAAAATCTATAAAGACTTTTTAAAAAAATATAATAAAATTAATAGGTTTTTAAGTTTTTTATAAAATTAATATCTTTTAAATACTATTTTTTAATAGATTTTATATATAAATATATATTTTTTTATATTAATTTTTAAGCCTTTTTAATATTAAAAAGATAAAATATCTCTATAATAATATATAAAGTATAGCTAATAAGGTCTTATAATAAAAATAATATAATATAATACTTATTTTTTAGTATATTATATATAAGGCATTATATATAACGCTAAAAAACATAATAACTTTAAAAGTAAGTCTTAAAATTATATAGTACTGCCTTTAACCTTATAATCTAACTAAATAAGTAGCCTTAATCTATAAGTATAAAAAGATATTTTCCTTAGCCTTAGTAGGCTAAAGGCCTTCTCTATTATTACCTAATTAAGGTAATTAATATTAAAGCTTTAATCTTAAAAGCCTAATTCTAAATAAGCTAGAAACTATAAAAACTATCTAAAAATACTATACTATATAATTAGTATTAATAGCTATAACTATCCTATTATAGCAGTTAATACCTATATAAATAGTAATCTAACTAATATTAATAATCTTAATATTAATAATATCCCTAATTTATATACCTTCCTTTAGTATTTAAATATTATAAGTAAAGACTTACTATATATTAATAAATTAATACTAATATAGTAAGTTAATCTTGCAATCTTTAATTATACTATAAAGCTCCTAAATATATAAAATATATCTATTATACTAACTATTATAAGTAAATTAAAGGCCTTAAAAGACCTAGTTAATTACTTAAAGTAGGATTAAGACCTATTAATAAAGTAATAGGCCTTTATTATAGCTATTAGATTAGGTAGTAGTAATAGCTAATACTAGGTATAGTTTATAGAATTAAAATGTATAGTTAAAGTAGTTAAATTAATAGTATAAATATTATATTATAAGAATTAAGGGCTATTATAAAATAAAGGAAAGGAAGTAAAAGGAAAAAGAAAGGTAAAAAGGTAAATTATAAAATAAAGGTTTTAGTATTAAGGGAAAAACTATAAATATTAGTAAGCTAAAGCTAGCTTAGTAAGTTAATAATAGATTAGATTAGGTTATAAGGTAATATAAAGTAATATAAGGAATATAAATTAAGGGTAAATATAGTTAATTAATACTTAAGGCCTTTTTAATATATTTTCTTTTATATTAGCTTTTAAGTTTTTTTTATATTAAAATAGCTTATTAAAAGATTATTATAATATAATTTTAATATATTTTTTTTTAAAATTAAGTTTTAATAATATATAAACCTTATTTTTAACTTTTTATTTCTAAAAGCTTTTTTTATAATCTATTTAAAAGACTTTATTTTTTTATTTAAATATTATATTATTTTTAAATTATATAAATTTAATAAATTTAATTAATAGCTTTAATATATTATTTTTTAAAGATTCTTTTTAATATAAAAAGTTAATTATTATTTTATTAAAAATTACTATAAATAACTTTAATATTTTTTAAAATTATATATTTAAATTAGGTTTTTAGCTTATAATATTTATATTATTTAATAATAAAACTAAGCTATTTTTAATACTTAAAAATATTTTATTTACTTTTAATTTATTTAAAATTTAAAATAGTTTTACTTTTTTTATTAGTATTTTATTTAACTTTTATTTATATTTTTTATTTTTTATTATAACTTATATTTTATTTAATTTATTTTTTAAAAAGTTTAATTAAATTTAATTTTTAATATTCTTTTTTTTTTTAATTTTTAAAGGTTTTAAGAAGATATTAATAAGATTTATTAATCTTTTTTTATAATTAATTATAAAATTATAAGTTATTAAATATAAATATTATTATATTTATTTTTTATTTAACTTAATATTTTTTATAAATAATTATAAATTTTAGTAATTATTTAAGACTTTTATTTATTTTAAAAAGCTATTAAAGTAATATTATTAATATTTAAATAACTTTATTATAATTATTATTTTATTACTTAATATTATACTATTAATAAAAGCCTATTATTACTTTAATAGGCATTAACTTTATTTTAAGTACTTTATTAAGTCTTTTAATACTTATATTAAATTTATAATATAATTATTAAAGGCTTTATTTTTAACTTTATTTTTATTAATATTAAATAGTTATAATTAATAATTAAAAATTATAAAATTAACTTATTATATTATTAATAGTTTATTAATATATAATAAGTAATTTTTTATAATTATATAATATTTTAAAAAAGATTAAAAGATTAATATAATATTAAGCTTTTAAGTATTAATTAGCTATATTTACTTTTAATTTATATTCTTTATATTACTTTATATTACTTTATAACTTAATTTCCCTAGTTTAACTACTATTTTATTATTAATTTTACTTTATTTATTTAAATATAAAGGCAGTTAGTTATGAACTTAGAAATATATATTTAATTAATAGAGTTATTATTAACTTTAAGTTAATTTAGCTTTTATTAACTAACTTATATAAAAATTAACCTTTTTCCTTTAAACCTTTAAACTTTACTATTACCTTACTTTTACTTTTAATTTTATATAATTAAAAAGATATAGTATAAATAATTAGCCTTAATAATTATATTTTTAAATTACTTTTTATATAAAGCTAATAGAATTATTAATATAGTAAAGAAACTACTTTTTTTATATTAAAAGGTAGGCTTTCTTTTATAGCCTTTTCTAGTTTATTTAATCTAGCTAGCTCTTTAGCTAGCTAAACTAAATAAATAAAATAACCTAGATAAGCTAGATCTATATAATTAATTAAATTAATTAAAGTATAATTAAAAATAGCTATTTTAATTAAACTAGATAAGCTTTTAAATAAGAAGTTCTTTTTAATAGCTATAGCTATTATATAAAGCTTATAGTAATCTTTACTATTAGCTTAATTTAATACTAATTTAATTATAGTAATAAAGTTTTAACTAATTATATAATAGCTTTAATTAAGCTTTAGGCTTTTATATAATATCCTATTAGTAGCTATAATTAATATTAGTAACTATAACTAATAAAAAGAAAGTTAGGTTAGTGAATATATTTAAGTATAATAAGTATACTAGGCCTAGTTATAAGAGTTAATTAAAGATCTTTTAGTAAAAGTAAAGGAAAAAGGTTAATATAGCTACTAAAAGGCAGTATTTATATTACTTAATTAAAATAATAATTATATTACTTAAAGTAAATAAACCTTAATTAATATTAACTTCTATAACTTTAGCTTACTATAAGGGCCTTATTATTTAAGCTATTATATAAAAAGCTAAAAGCTTAATAGCTTTAAATAAGGCTAATAGTAATTAAAAAAAAAAAAGTAAAATTTTTACTTTTAATAATATTTTATTAATTATATTACTATTTAAAAAATAAAAAGTATTATAATATATTATTATTAACTTAAGTATTAATTAGCTATAATTACTTTTAATTTATATTCCTTATATTACTTTATATTACTTTATAACTTAATTTAATTTATTATTAATTTATTAAGCTAGCTTTAGCTTATTAATATTTCTTTTTTCCTTTTTATTTCCTTTCTTTTACTTTATAATAGCCTTTAGTTCTTATAATATAATATTTATATTATTAATTTAATTACTATAATTATATATTTTAACTTTATAAATTATACTTAATATTAGCTATTACTATTACTTAATTTAATAGCTATAATAATAGCCTATTATTTTATTAATAAATCTTAATCTTACTTTAAGTAATTAATAGGATCTTTTAAGGCTTTTAATTTACTTATAATAATTAATATAATAAATATATTTTATATATTTAAAAGCTTTATAATATAATTAAAGATTATAAAATTAACTTATTATATTAATACTAATTTATTAATATATAATAAGTTTTTATTTATAATATTTAAATATTAAGAAAAAGTATATAAATTAAAAATATTATTAATATTAAAATTATTAATATTAGTTAAATTATTATTTATATAAATATTAACTATTATAATAAAATAATTATAGCTATTAATATTAATTATATAATATAATATTTTTAAATATTTTTTATAGTTTCTAGCTTATTTAAAATTAAGCTTTTAAAATTAAAGCTTTAATATTAATTACTTTAATTAAATAATAATAAAAAAAGCCTTTAATTTACTAAAAGTAAAGAAAATATCTTTTTATATTTATAAATTAAAGCTATTTATTTAATTAAATTATAAAATTAAAGGTAATACTATATAACCTTAAAACTTACTTTTAAAGTTATTATATTTTTTAATATTATATATAATACTTTATATATAATATATTAAAAAATAAATATTATATTATATTATTTTTATTATATAACCTTATTAGCTATACTTTATATATTATTATAAAAATATTTTAATATTTTAATATTAAAATAATAATCTTTTTTTTTTTTTTTTTTAATTATTATTAGCTTTATTAAGGCTATTAAGCTTTTAATCTTTTATATAATATCTTAAATAATATAGCCTTTATAATAAGTTAAGATTATAAAAGTTAATATTAATTAAAGTTTATTTACTTTAAGTAATATAATTATTACTTTAATTAAGTAATATAAATATTACCTCTTAATAGTTATATTAATCTTTTTCCTTTACTTTAATTAAAAAATAGGCTTAATATACTTATTATAAAGTATATTCTTTAATTTAACTTTCTTTTTATTAATTATAGTTATTAATATTTATTAAAGCTACTAATATAATATTTACTATATAAAATAGCCTATAGCTATATAATTAGGCCTATTATATAACTAGCCATAATTCTAATATAGCTATTAGGCCTACTTTATAAATAGCTAATAAAAGAAATCTAGAAAATATTTATATAATAGCAGCTACTATTAAAAAGAACTTCTTATTAAAGTACTAATTTTATATAAATTAGTTAATAAAAGCTAAATTAACTTAAAGTTAATAATAACTTTATTAATTAAATATATATACTTAAGTATATAATTAACTGCCTTTATATTTGAATTATAAATAAAATAACCTAAGTATTTATTAGCTATATTTTTTCTTAATTTATATTTCTTATATTACTTTATATTACCTTATAACCTAATTTAATCTATTATTAACTTATTAAGCTAGCTTTAGCCTACTAATATTTATAGTTTTTCCCTTAATACTAAAACCTTTATTTCTTAAATTACCTTTTTACCTTTTACTTCCTTTCTTTTATACTATAATAGCCCTTAATTTTTATAATATAATATTTATATTTATAATTTAATTATTATAACTATATATCTTAACTCTATAAACTATAGTTAATATTAATTATTATTATTACCTAATATAATACTATTAATAAAAGCCTACTATTACTTTAATAAACATTAACCCTATTTTAAGTAATTTATTAAGTCCTTTAATATATATATCTAATCTATAATATAATTATTAAGGGCTTTATTTTTAGCTTTATTTTTATTAATATTAAATAGCTATATTTAATAGCTAAAGATTATAAAATTAACTTATTATATTATTAATAGTTTATTAATATATAATAAGTATTTTCTTATAATTTTATAATACCTTAAAAAAGATTAAAAGATTAATATAATATTAAGCTTAAAGCTATAGATTTTAGTTAAAAGGCTAGATATATAGGTATTAATTACTTTAATTAGATAATTATAGCTATTATTAATATTAATTATATAGTATTATATTTTATATTAATTTTTATAATTTTTAGTTTATTTAGAATTAGGCCTTTAAAGTTAAAGCTTTAGTATTAATTATTTTAACTAAATAATAATAAAGAAAGTATTTAATTTACTAAAACTAGGGAAAATATCTTTTTATATTTATAAATTAAGGCTATTTATTTAATTAGATTATAAGGTTAAAGGTAGTAATACTATATAACCTTAAAATTTACTTTTAAAGTTATTATATTTTTTTAGTATTATATATAATATCTTATATATAATATATTAAAAAATAAGTATTATATTATATTATTCTTATTATAAGACCTTATTAGCTATATCTTATATATTACTATAAAGATATTTTTACTTTTTAATAAATAAAATAAAATTAATTATAAAATAGTAATTAAATTAAAGAAAATAATAAAAAATAAGTTTACTTAAAAAAGGAATAAAAATTAATTTTTAAATAAGATTATAAAGATTATAAAAGTTATTATTAAATATAAAAGCTAATATAAGCTTTAATAAGCTTTTATAAAACTATAATTAATTAATTAATTAATAAAATAAATACTTATATGATTAAAAAAAAGTACTTATTAATAAGCTAATAAATAAGCTTAAAATTAGATATTAAATAAAAAATTATAGCCTTTAAATAGGATTTATTTACTAATAAAATCTAAATATTAAAAATAAAAGAAAAAGTCTTAAAAAAGGAAATATATACTTTAAAGTTATTATTAAAGATAATAAAGTATTTATTATAGTATTTTATTAAATAGATTTATAAGCTTTTTTACTTAAAAAAAAAGGGATTTCTTTAAAAAAAATTAATTAGCTTTTAAAAAATAAAATAATAAAAATATTTATTTATAAATAAAAATAAAATAATAACTCCTTAAAAGATTTACTTTTTAAAAAATAAAAAGATAAGTTATTTTAAATAAAAAAATATAATATTTTTTTTAATAGCTTTTTTTAAAGTAAAAGTTAACTTAGCTTTTATTTTTTTTTTATATATTAATCTATAGGTAGGTTATTAGCTATTTTAATAATAGTTAAATTAATATATATTATATATATTATATAATAAATAAAAAAAAATTTATTTACTTTTTTTATTTTTTTTTTATTTATATATTTATTAATATATTCTTTTTTTAAATATTATAAGAAATTAAAAGTCTAAAACCTTTTAATAATAGTACTTTCTTTATTATTATACTTATATATTTAAATAAATTAGTAAAATATTATTAATTATATATAAATATTAATAAAAATATTAAAAAAATAGAAATAAAATACTTATTTTTTTTTTTTTTTTTTAATTACTATTAGCCTTATTTAAGGCTATTAAGCTTTTAACTTTTTATATAATAGCTTAAATAGTAAGGCCCTTATAGTAAGCTAGAATTATAAAGCTTAAAATTAATTAAGGTTTATTTACCTTAAGTAATATAATTACTGCTTTAATTAAGTAGTATAAGTACTACTTACCCTTTAGTAGCTATATTAACTTTCTTCCTTTACCTTAATTAAAAGACTAAGATAATACTAAGCCTAGTATACTTATTATAAAGTATATTCCTTAACTTAACTTTCCTTATTAGTTATAGTTATTAATATTTATTATAGCTACTAATATAATACTTATTATATAAAATAGCCTATAATTATATAATTAGGCTTATTATATAACTTACTATAACCTTAATATAGCTATTAGGCTTACTATAAAGATAGTTAATAAGAAAAAATATAAAAAGTTATATATAATAGTAGCTACTATTAAAAAGAACTTCTTATTAAAATACTAATTTAACTTTATTAAAATAGCTATTTTTAATTATAGCTTAATTAAGTTAATTTATTATATAAATCTTTATAGCCTAATTAATATAACTTAAGTTAATAATAAGCTATTAACTTTTAAAAACTTAAAGAAATACTTAAAAGAAGGTCTTTCCTTTTAGTTAGATTAGGTAGCCTTTCTTATTACTTTTATAAGTAACTTAAATATATATAAAAAGTAGCTTCTTAATATAGCTAAAAGGGTCATTATAGTAAAGGGGGAGCTGCTTTTAAATTAGTAATAAGCTAATTATAGTCTAAGACTATAATAGTAAAAGGATAAAGGCAGGGTAATAGTAAAGTTTAAAGGTTTAAAGAAATAAGGTTAACTTTTTTATAAGTTAGTTAGTAAAAGTTAAATTAACTTAAAGTTAATAATAACTTTATTAATTAAATATATATACCTAGGTATATAACTAACTACTTTTATATTTAAATAAATAAAGTAAAATTAATAATAAAATAATAATTAAACTAAAGATAAAATACTTATAAAATATAATTAATTTATATTTTTCTTTTAATAAAAGGATTAATAAAAAGTAATTTTTTAATAAAAATATTACTTTTAAAAATCTAAGAATTCTTATTTTTTATAATAAAAAGTTAAAAATTAGATTTATTATAAATAGAATCTATAATATTAAAAAGAATACTTTTATTAAGAAAAATTAATTAATAATATTATTTTTAAAAATAAAAAACTTAAGATTATTATAAATTAAAAAAACTATTTTAAATAATATAAAGAAAGTCTTAAAAAAATAGTTATTAATTAATAATAATAAAAATAAGTTAAATTAATTAATATAAAGCTATTAAAAGAAAAGTTTTTATTTTATAAAATTTTTTTTTTTATTTATATATAAAATATTAATTTTATATAATTTTATATATTTAAAATTATTTATTATATTATAATTACTAAAAGTTTAATATTTAGATTTTTAATATTTCTATAAACTTTATTTTAAATATTAAATTAAATATAAAAAAAAGAACTTATTAAATTAAAATTAACTTTTATAATAAAATATATTTAATTATTAATATATATAAATAAAAGATAAAAAAAAGTAAAATATAATATTTATTTTTTAATATATTATATATAAAGTATTATATATAATATTAAAAAATATAATAACTTTAAAAGTAAGTCTTAAAGTTATATAATATTACCTTTAACTTTATAATTTAATTAAATAAATAGCTTTAATTTATAAATATAAAAAGATATTTTCTTTACTTTTAGTAAATTAAAGGCTTTTTTTATTATTATTTAATTAAAGTAATTAATATTAAAGCTTTAATTTTAAAAGCTTAATTTTAAATAAGCTAGAAACTATAAAAAATATTTAAAAATATTATATTATATAATTAATATTAATAGCTATAATTATTTTATTATAATAATTAATACTTATATAAATAATAATTTAATTAATATTAATAATTTTAATATTAATAATATTTTTAATTTATATACTTTTTTTTAATATTTAAATATTATAAATAAAGACTTATTATATATTAATAAATTAATATTAATATAATAAGTTAATTTTATAATCTTTAATTATATTATAAAGCTTTTAAATATATAAAATATATTTATTATTTTAATTATTATAATTAAATTAAAGGCTTTAAAAGGCCTAATTAATTACTTAAAGTAAGATTAAGATTTATTAATAAAATAATAAGCTTTTATTATAGCTATTAAATTAAGTAATAATAATAGCTAATATTAAGTATAATTTATAAAAGTAAAATATATAATTAAAGTAATTAAATTAATAATATAAATATTATATTATAGGAATTAAAGGCTATTATAAAGTAAAAATAAAAAAATAAAAAGGAAAAAAGAAATAAAAAAGTAAATTATAAAATAAAAGTTTTAATATTTAAAAAAAAACTATAAATATTAATAAGCTAAAGCTAGCTTAGTAAGTTAATAATAAATTAAATTAAGTTATAAGGTAATATAAAATAATATAAAAAATATAACTTAAAAAAAAATATAATTAATAAATACTTAATATTATTTTAATATATATATATTTAATTATTAATTAATATTTATTTTATTTATAATATTACTTAAGATAATATATTTAAAAATACTTATTTTTTAAAGTCTTATTTAGTTATATATAAAAATAATATTAAAAAAGAATTTAAAAATAATATTAAATATATTAGTTATATTCTTAATCTTATTATATAAGATATTCTTAAAAGCTATTTAGCTTTTAAAAAAACCGATTTATTTTTATTTAATTATATTAATTCTATTAATAAAAGCAGAAATCTAAAAGAAAGTAAAATAAAAAAAGAATTTTTTAATAAGTTTTTATTTATTTATTTTATAATTTACTTATTTACTATATAATTATATTTAATTATATATATATATATTATAAGGGATTTTATTAATTTAAATAGGTATTACTAGGCATTTATAGTAAATTATAACTTTAATAAAATATATATAAGAAATTAAGACCTTTTTTAAGAAATAAATTTAAACTTATAAAAAAGAAGGTATTTTACTTTTTAATTTTAATAAAACTATTATTCCTTTTAATATATATTTTCCTTATTTTTATATTTTTATATTTTTATTATTATTTTTCTTATATATAATTTCTTATATTATATAATAATAATATTATTAATATTAATTATATTAATTTTAAATATATAGATAATTTTACTAAATAGAATTTAACTTATAATATAATAAATATAGCTTTAGCTTTATAAGAGCCTATTAATTATATTATAAAAAATTTATCTAGTACTAAAATTTAGTAAATAAGACTAATTAGTCTTAATTAGGAAGCTTTAACTTACTTAAATAGCATTTTCTTATTATTTATTAAAGCTTTAATTAAATTATAAAAAGAGATTTATATTATAATTTCTTTAGGTCTTTTTTATATTTATTTACTATTTATTAAAGCTATTAATATTAAATTAAAAAAACTAAAAAAATACTTTCTTTTATAATTAACTATAATAAGTTTAAAGGATTATTAGTAAGTTATTTTTTTTATTTATACTATATTTATACTTTATAATTTATAAATATTAATAAAAATAAAGGTTTTATTTTATTTATAATTTTAGATCTTAGATTTAAGTTATAGTATTTTAAATAAGGCAGTTTTTAATATTATTATCTTATTATTAAGGATAATATTAAGGATATTTTTATTAGAAAATTTAAAAAATAAGTCTTTTATTATTTCTTTAATCTTTTTATAAAGACTTTTTATTAATTTATATATTAAAAAAGCCTTATATTTAGTAAAAAGAAAACTACTATTAATTTCCTCTTTTAGCTATTTTAGACTTTTGCCTTTATTAAAAGGATATTTTCCCTTTATAGTAATATTATTATAAAAAAAAGAAATAAAATTAAATTAGAAATAGTAAAAAAGCTAGTTTTATTAAAAAGCTAGTAAGTTTAAGATATTAATTCTTTAAATAAGGAATTAAATAAGAAATTAAAAAAAGAAAATGTAAAAAATAACTTTATTAGTTAATAGGCTAAAAAAGATATTTAATTTAAGTATTAAATGGAAAATATTAAAAGAAATAAAAAAGAAAATAAAGAAAATAGTAAAGAAAGGGTTAAAATTAAAGTTAGTAATAATATAAAATCTTCTTTTTAATTATTATTATTTTACTATATTATTTATATTAATTTCTAGACTTTTATAATTATATATATATAAAATACTATATTATACTATTTCTTTTACTTTATTTATACTATAAATATACTTAAGATAAATTAAATAAGATTAAACTACTTTAAGTAGCTTAATTAAATTAAGTTAAAATATAAAAATCTTAAAATATAAGTAGTATATTAGGGTTTAGAGTTTTTAATATAGAGGTATATATAACTTATAAGATTTACTAAATAGTATATAATAGTCTTTTTTTTTCTTTATATATACTTTTAATGCCTTTAAAATAAATTAAATAAAACTAAAATATAATAAATAACTTAATTAAATTAACTTAAAATCTTAAAGTCTTAAAATAAAAATATTAAATTAAAATTAAAAGCTATAAATAAAATAGTATAAATAACTTATAGTATTTATTAAATAGTATATTATAGTATTCTCTTTAGCTTATATTATAATAGTTAAGGTATATAGCTTAGGGTAAGAAGTCTAGCCTTATTAGTAAAAATAGAAGACTATATAACTTAATAAATAAAAAGGGATAAGGCCTTAATAAGGATTTTTAGCTTCTTTATACTTTTTTAAACTTTATTTTATATATTTTATCTTTATATTTAATACTATTAAACTAATTACTTAATTCTTTATATAATAATAAAAACCTAATTTTAATTAAACCTTTATAGCTAGTTATATAAAGCTTATAATTAATAATCTATTAAAAATTATTATTTTCTATAGTCTTTTTCCTTATTATTATTCTTTACCTTTAAATTAATCTCTAAAACTTAAATAATTTAATTTACTAATAGTTACTAGCTAAAAGGATTTTAAAATTAACTAATTAATTAAAAAAAAAAGCACTTTTATATTACTTAAAGTTATAAACCTTATTAAAAAAAAAAGTATTAAAATAAAAAAATAAAATATAAAAAATTATAATAGTAATAATAATAATAATAATTTACTTATAGAAATAATAAAAAGTAATAAATCCTTTATATATTAAACTAAAAGTAATAAAACTAAATATTTCTTAAATATAAAAAGTAATATTATAATTAATAAACTAGGATTACCTTATATTTACTTCCTATCTTAAGATAATATTATATTTTAATACTTAAAAATAATTAATTTTAATTTAATAATATAAAAATAGTATTATAATAAGCTTTAAAAATACTTACTTAATTAGAAATAATATAAATTAAGGTCTTTATATTAAAAATAAAAACTTAAAAACTTTATTTTTTATATAACTAATTTTAGTAATATTTTAAAATTCTAGTAAAAAATACTTTAAAATTATTTAATTAAATAAATCTTTAAGACTTATTTATAAAATATTTTTATATTATTAATATTTTAAACTTTTATAAAAAACTTAATAATTATAATAGTAGTTAATATAATAGTTTTATAAAAAATAAATATAAAAAATACTTTTAAAAGTTTATATAAAATATAAAAAAGTAATATAATTATTAAAAAGTAAAAATATTTTTATAATAATATATAAAGTATAATTAATAAGGTCTTATAATAAAAATAATATAATATAATACTTATTTATTAATATATTATATATAAAGTATTATATATAATATTAAAAGAATATAATAATTTTAAAAATAATTTTAAAATTATATAATACTATTACCTTTAACTTTATAATTTAATTAAATAAGTAGCCTTAATTTATAAATATAAAAAGATATTTCTTTTAGCTTTAGTAAGCTAAATACTTTCTTTATTATTACTTAATTAAAATAATTAATACTAAAGCTTTAACTTTAAAAGCCTAATTTTAAATAAACTAAAGATTATAAAAACTAATATAAGATATAATATTATATAATTAATATTAATAATAATTATAATTATTTAATTAAAGTAATTAATACTTATATATTTAGCTTTTTAATTAAAATCTATAATTTTAAGCTTAATATTATATTAATCTTTTAATTTTTTTTAAAATATTATAAAATTATAAAAAAATACTTATTATATATTAATAAACTATTAATATTATAGTAAGTTAATCTTATAATCTTTAATTATTAAATATAATTATTTAATATTAATAAAAATAGAGTTAAAAATAAAGCCTTTAGTAATTATATTATAAATTAAATATATATATTAAAAGACTTAATAAATTACTTAAAATAAAGTTAATACTTATTAAAGTAATAATAGGCTTTTATTAATAGTATTATATTAAGTAATAGTAATAGTTAATATTAACTATAGTTTATAAAATTAAAATATATAATTATAGTAATTAAAGTATAAATATAAATAATATATTATAAGAATTAAGGGCTATTATAGTATAAATAAAAAGAAATAAAGGGAAAAAAAGAAATAAAAAGGTAAATTAGGATATAAAGGTTTTAGTATTAGGGGAAAAACTATAAATATTAATAAGTTAAAGCTAGTTTAGTAAGTTAATAATAAATTAGATTAAGTTATAAGGTAATATAAGGTAATATAAGGAATATAAATTAAGAAAAAATATAGCTAATAAATACTTAGGATTAAAAATATATATTAAGTTTATAAAGGCTATAATTAAAAAAAGGTAATAAAAAATCTTAAAAAAATATTTATAGCTAAAAATAATACTATTTTTAATAACTTAGAAACTAAGCTTAAAAAGCTAAATTTAAAATAGCTTTTAAATAACTATCTTTAAATAATTAAATAGTAAATATATTACTAATTTAAGTTTAAAAAGCTAAAAGCTAATTATAAAGATATAATAATTTAATTTAAAAATATTTTAAATATTATATATTAAGAAATCTTAAATAAAGTTTTACTTTAATTTAAAAAGAATTAAAATAAAATAAAAGCTATACTTTATAATAAACTTACTTAAATAATTAAATAAATAGCTAATAATAAGATTTTTAAGGCTAAAAACTATTATTATTTTAAAGATATTAAAAATATCTTTATAATTTTATAAAATACTAAAATAAAATCTATAAAAATAGTCTTTAAATAGATCTTTAAAAAGAAATAAAAGATAGTTATAGAAATCACTATAAATAACTTTATTAACTTAATAAAAAAAATATAAGTTAATACCTTTAATAAACTTAAAGGCACTTTTTAAAAAATAATAAAAGAGATAGTTATAAAATAATTAAATAAAAAGGCTGTAAATTAGATAATAACTTAGCTATAATATATTATAATCTAGACTTATTTAATAGTTATTAAATAGAATAATTAAATAAAAAAAAATTATAATATAAAAGTAAATATAAATTATATTAACTAAAGGTAATAATACTTATATTAATACTATAATAAAAAGGGGTATTTTCTTAAGACTTATTATAATTTAAAGTATAATAAAAAAAATAGATTAGTAGATTATAATATAATTAGTAAAATAGCTTAAATAAGATATTATAAAATACTAATCCTAGCTTACTTAATATATAAAGTAAAAAGTAATTTTAAAGTTAAAAAGCTAATTTATATATAAATCTTTAAATTCTTTAAATCCTACCTTATTATAATTATTAAGTAAATAATAGCCTATAATAATATAAAGGTTAGCTAAAATATATAAAATAAGGTTATAAGTATTATTTAAAAATACTTAAAAAAAATAGCTAAACTTTAAGCTTTATATATTACTATATACTTACTTAAGAAATAATATTTAATTACTTATTAAAGTTATTAATAGATTATATAATAAAACCTAGCCTAAAGCTTTAAAACTAATATAAATAAACTTTATTATATTTAATAATAGCTTAAATATAAATTTAAAAATTTAAAAGCCTTTATTACCTTTTAAAATATAGATCTTTAATATAAATATTAATATAAATATAAAAAAATAAGTATATATTAATAATAAAGAAAAAGTTAAGGCTACTAAAATCTTAAAATAGAAAATAATAGTAAAGGCTTTAGAAAGTCTTAATTTTTTAAAATAAAAAAAAAGACTTAAAAAATTAAATAATCTTAAATCTTACTAACTTTAAATTTATAATAAAATTAAAATAAATTTATATATTGAAAAGATTAATATAACTATTTAAAATATAATAATACTTAACCCTTAGTTTAGTAAAAAAGTTATAAAAAAACTTAAATATATAATAAATAATATTACTAAAATCTTATATTAAATAATTAAGGGTATATAGCTTAGTTAATATAACTTAACTTTTATAAATATAATCTAGTTTATTAAATAAGACTATAATAATAGTTACTAAAAGTAAATAAGTATAATAGCTAAGATTTATATTATTTAATTTAAAATTAATAATAAAAATATAATTAATTAGTTAAATAAGTATACTTAAAATTATAAAAAGCCTAAACTAAAAAAAGGAAAGTATATAATTATAAAAAATAAAAGTATTTCTTATAAAATAAAAATAATTATCTAAACTATAAATTAATATATAGCGCCTTAATTAATTAATTTATAAAAAGAAAATAAAACTATTTATTAAAATATAATAGCTTCTTATAATAAAGATTTAAAAGATATAATAGTTAATAACCTTAATATAAATACTTATTTTTAAAGTAAAAATAAAGTATTAATATAAAAGTAAAAACTATTAAAAATTATAATTAAGCTTAATAACTTTAATAAAAATATTATAAAAGCTATAATAAATATAAAGTTTAAAAGAAATATTATTTTAAAAAAGATTATAAAAGCTTATAAGCTAAAAGTAATTAAAGTTAAAGCTATAATAATATCTTATATAAGAAATAAGCTTAAAATAATAAGTTAAGTAAAAGCTAAAGTATATTTAGTAAATATATAAGTCTTATAGTATTTTTTTATTACTTTAATAAAAATTACTATCTTTTTTATCTTAAAAATACTATTTATAAAATTAATTTAAATAATATTTAATTACTTATTAAAAAATAAATTAATATTACTAATTTACTAATTAAGTAATTTTTTTTTTTAAATTACTATTAGCCTTATTTAAGGCTATTAAGCTTTTAACTTTTTATATAATAGCTTAAATAGTAAGGCCCTTATAGTAAGCTAAAATTATAAAAGTTAATATTAATTAAGGTTTATTTACTTTAAGTAATATAATTACTACTTTAATTAAGTAATATAAGTACTGCCTTTTAATAGCTATATTAACCTTTTTCCTTTACCTTTACTAAAAGATCTTTAATTAACCCTTATAACTAAGCCTAGTATACTTATTATACTTTTAAAATATATTTACTAACTTATTAATTATAGTTACTAATATTAATTATAGCTATTAATAGAATACTTACTATATATAAAAGCCTAGAGCTTAATTAAAGCTATTATATAATTAACTATAACTTTATTACTATAATTAAATTAGTATTAAGCTAGGCTAATAGTAAAGATTACTATAAGCTTTATATAATAGTTATAGCTATTAAAAAGAACTTCTTATTTAAAAGCCTATTTAATTTAATTAAAATAGTTATTTTTAATTATATTATAATTAACTTAATTAGTTATATAAATCTAGCTTATTTAGGTTATTTTATTTATTTAATTTAATTAGCTAAAAAGCTAGTTAAATTAAATAAATTAAAAAAAGCTATAAAAAAAAGCCTATTTTTTAATATAAAAAAAGTAGCTTTTTTTATTATATTAATAGGTTTAGCTTTATATAAAAAGTAGCTTAAAAATATAATTATTAAAGCTAATTATCTATATTATATTTTCTTAATTATATAAAATTAAAAGTAAAAGTAAAGTAATAGTAAAGTTTAAAAGTTTAAAGGAAAAAAGTTAACTTTTATATTAATTAGTTAATAAAAGCTAAATTAACTTAAAGTTAATAATAACTCTATTAATTAAATATATATACCTAGGTATATACTTAATTACTTTTATATCTAAACTATAAATAAAGTAAAATTAATAATAAAATAGTAGTTAAACTAGGGCTAATTAAGTAATATAAAGTTTATTACCTTAATTATAAGATTAATTAAGTAAAAGCTAATATAGATTAAAATTAAAGAAATAGTTAATTTAAAATAAATATTAATTCTTATATTAAGCTAGGAATTAAAAGTATATTAAACTTAAAAGAAGATAATATCTTACCTTTAGTTAAAGTAATAAGCTAAAAATCTATAAATAAGGTTATTAAGCTAATTATTAAGAAAAGTATAAGATAATATAAAAAGGTTTTTAAAGCTACTTTTTAAAAGATTAAATAATATTAAGGTATAATTTATTAAATTAAAAAAAAAACTAATTAAAAAAAAGAATATAAATATAATAAATATTAAAGTTACTATAATATATAAATAAAAAAGAATTAAGATTTATAAATAATATACTATTAGATAGGTTAGTTTTAAATAAAGACTTCTTATAAAAAAAAAATAAAAAAAATTAAAAATATATTAAATATAATAATAAAGTACTTTAAGTAAATTACTTTAAAGTTCTTTAAGATAGAAAAAGAAAGTAAATTAAAAAAAAAAGGCTTTTAAAATTAAAAAATTAAATAAATAATATACTAATTAAAGCTAAGTTAAATATATTCTTTAAAGTAATATATAATTAAGAAGCTATATTAGTATAAGACTTTATAAAATATAAGTAACTAGACTTAATTATAGCCTTTCCTTAAATCTTAAAAGTTATATCTTATAAAATATAATAAGCTAAAGATATCCTTATTTTTAAAAAATATAAAATAGTAGTTATTAAACTATTAAAAAAATAACTTACTTAAAAAGTTTTAAAAAAATCTTATAATATTTATTAAAACCTTTAATTCCTAGTTATTAAAAAAGATAGTAATTTTTAACTAATTAATTTTATAACTTTAATAAATAAAGTAACTATAAGGGATAGTTTATCTTTACTATATATAAATAAGTTTTTAGCTAATTTTACTATTTATAAAGTTATCTTTACTAGTTTAACTACTATTTTATTATTAATTTTACTTTATTTATAGTTTAGATATAAAGGTAATTAATTATATACCTAGGTATATATATTTAATTAATAGAGTTATTATTAACTTTAGGTTAATTTAGCTTTTATTAACTAATTTATATAAATAAAGTTAACTTTTTTCCTTTAAACCTTTAAACCTTACTATTACTTTACCTTTACTTTTAATTTTATATAATTAAAAGGATATAATATAGATAATTAGCTTTAATAATTATATTTTTAAGCTACTTTTTATATAAGGCTAAGTTTAGACCTATTAATATAATAAGGAAAGCTACCTTTTTTATATTAAAAGGCAGGCTTTCTTTTATAGCCTTTTCTAGCTTATTTAATCTAATTAGCTCCTTAACTAGCTAAACTAAATAAATAAAATAACTTAAATAAGCTAGATTTATATAACTAATTAAATTAATTAAAATATAATTAAAAATAGCTATTTTAATTAAACTAGATAGGCTTCTAGATAAGAAGTTCTTCTTAATAGCTATAGCTATTATATAGAGCTTATAGTAATCTTTACTATTAGCCTAATTTAGTACTAATTTAATTATAGTAATAAGGTTATAGTTAATTATATAATAGCCCTAATTAGGCTTTAGGCTCTTATATATAGTAAGTATCCTATTAGTAGCTATAATTAATATTAGTAACTATAATTAACAGGTTAGTAAATATACTTAAGTATAATAAGTATACTAGGCCTAGTATTCTTTTAGTAAAGGTAAAGGAAGAAGGTTAATATAGCTACTAAAGGACCTATAGGCAGTACTTATACTGCTTAGTTAAGGCAGTAATTGCGCTACTTAAGGTAAATAAACCTTAATTAATATTAACTCCTATAATTCTGGCTTACTATAGGGGCCTTACTATTTAAGCTATTATATAAAAAGCTAAAAGCTTAATAGCCCTAAATAAGGCTAATAGTAATTAAAAAAAAAAAAAAAAAAAAAAAATTATCTTATTATTAAATTTCTTTTTAAAATATAATTAATTCCTTTTAAATAAAAAAAGTAAAGATATAATTATATTTGATATATTAATAAGATTATTAAAGATATATAATTTACCTTAAAAAGTAATAAACTTAATAATATAATTTATAAAAAATATTATTTATATCTTTAAAGACCTTATTTTAAAAGTCTATAAGGCTTTTTTTAATAATATTTATATTAAAAGACTAATTATTACTTATAAAAATAAATAAATTACTTTAAAAGTAAAAAGATATATTTTTAAATACTTAATTAATATTAATAAAATGCTTTTTAATATAGAGTTATTAAAGTATATTATTAATAAAAAAAAGTTCTTATTTTACTAAAAGATAATATAGTAATAAAGTATTTTTATAATATATATAAAAAAGCCTTTAATAATATTAAAATAATTAAAATTATAAAATAAAAGAATTATATTAATATTAAAAAGATATAATCTTTTTTTAAGATAATTAAATATTATAAGTAATAGATTTATTACTTTATTTAAATTACTAAACCTTTTATAAAACTACTTTAAAAAGATATTAAGTTTTATTAAAGCTAATTAAAATAAAAAATAATAAATACCTTAAAAGCTAAAATAACTTAACTCCTTTTTTTAATTACTTTTAATTATATTAAAAAAGTAAAAGAAATTATTTTTATAGTTAATATAAACTTAATTAATTAAAAAGTAATATTAATATAAGTTATTAAAAGAAAATATTATTTAATATATTTTAAATTAAAGTTATAAAATAAAGCTAAATTAATATATAATATAATAAAAAAAGAATATTAAGTAGCTTTATATATATTTAAAAGATTTAAAAAAATAATATATAGTATTAAATTTATTTTAAAAATTAATATATAAGTTTTAGTATATTAGCTAAATAGTAAAGTAAATAATATACTAAAATCTTTTATTTTTTAATAAATTAGCTATTTACTTCTCTTTAACTTTAAAGTAAAGTATATATTAGGCTTAAAAAATAAAGTTATTAATAGGCTATTATATAAGCTAATAAGGCTATTTAATTAATTAAATATAAAGGTTAAAGAAAATATAAAGGATTTTATTAACTTTTACTTTAATATAATTAAAATTAATAGTTTTTTTAAAGTTTTAAATAAAAATTATATACTTAAGTTAAAGTACTTAACTTAATATCTATTAATATTAAAAAGGCTATTAAAGATAATAGATTTTTAATATTATACTTTTTAAAAGTAAAGTAAAGGATTTTATATTTAAAGTTATTAACTTTAAAAGTACTTATAAAAGTAATAAAAGTAGCTTTTATTAATTAAAAAAAACCTAGTAATTTAAAAGTAAGTAATTAAATAATATTATAAAGCTAATAATTATAAAAAGTATAATATAACTATAAACCTTATTAAAAAAAAGTATTACTAAAAGAACTTTTAAGGAAATATAGTAATTACTATTAAGTCTTATAAAACTTATTAGAAATATTACTTATAGTATTTAAAAGAAAAAGTCTAATATATAATACTAAATAATCTTTTTATTAAAATTTATTTTAATACTTAATATATATTAAATAATTAAAAATATAAGTATTTACTTAAAGTATATTATAATCTAATAAGCTAGATTAAAGTTAACCTACTAAAGGTATTATTAATAAAAATAATAATATAATTTATTAAAAGCCTTATTTTATACTTTAAAATAATTATAATAGCTATAATAAATAAAAGATTAAAAATTAAAAAAAAATTAGTAAAAATACTTTAATAATATAATATAAAAACTATTAAGATATTACTATATAATCCTAAAGCTAATAGTTTAAATAAATATAAGTATTATATATTTTAGAAAGTATTAAAAAAGCTTAAATATAAAAGGAAATATATTTAAGTAAATAATTTTAAATATACTTTATTTACTAAATAAATAGCTTTAAAGAAATTATATAGATTTTTACTTTTTTACTTTATATATAGCTAAGAGCCTATATACTTTTAAAAAATTAATTATTTTATATAATAATTAATTAATTAAAATATAATTAATATATTAGAAAAAAGGCTTAAAATATAAATTTATATTTTAAAAATAAAAAGGTTAAATATATAAAAAGCTAAAATAAAAATTATTAAATATTAAAAAAAAGCAATTACTTAATATAATAATAAACTTTAATATAAAATATAATAATAGTTATTATAAGTTAAAGACTTTATTTTTAAATATAATATATTAAAAGTAAATAATATATTAATTAAATATAAGTTAATTAAAAAATAAAATAGCTTATTTTATATTATTAAATACTATTTAAAAGCTAACTTTTATATACTTTAAAAGCTCTTAAGTATTTATTAGCTATATTTACTTTTAATTTATATTTCTTATATTACTTTATATTACCTTATAACTTAATTTAATTTATTACTAACTTACTAAGCTAGCTTTAGCTTATTAATATTTACAGTTTTTTTTTTAATATTAAAACTTTTATTTTTAAATTTACTTTTTTATTTTTTATTTTATTTTTTATTTTTTTTTTTTTTTTAATATTATAATAGCTTTTAATTTCTATAATATAATATTTATATTTATAATTTAATTATTATAATTATATATTTTAACTTTATAAACTATAGCTAATATTAACTATTATTATTACTTAATATAATATTATTAATAAAAGCTTATTATTATTTTAATAAGTATTAACTTTATTTTAAGTAATTTATTAAGTCTTTTAATATATATATTTAATCTTAAGTATTAATTAGCTATATTTACTTTTAATTTATATTTTTTATATTACTTTATATTACTTTATAATTTAATTTAATTTATTATTAACTTACTAAGCTAGCTTTAGCTTACTAATATTTATAGTTTTTCCTTTAATATTAAAACCTTTATTTTATAATTTACTTTTTTATTTCTTTTTTCCTTTTTATTTTTTTTTTTTATTTTATAATAGCCTTTAATTCTTATAATATAATATTTATATTATTAATTTAATTACTTTAACTATATATTTTAACTTTATAAACTATACCTAGTATTAGCTATTACTATTACTTAATCTAATAGCTATAATAAAGGCCTATTACTTTATTAATAAGTTTTAATTTTACTTTAAGTAATTAGCTAGGTTTTTTAAAGTCTTTAATTTACTTATAATAGTTAATATAATAAATATATTTTATATATCTAAAAGCCTTATAATATAATTAAAAATTATAAAATTAACTTACTATATTAGTATTAATTTATTAATATATAATAAGTCTTTATTTATAATATTTAAATATTAAAAGAAAGTATATAAATTAAAGATATTATTAATATTAAAATTATTAATATTAGTTAAATTACTATTTATATAAGTATTAATTACTATAATAAGATAGTTATAGCTATTAATATTAATTATATAATATAATATCTTTAAATAGTTTTTATAGTTTTTAGTTTATTTAAAATTAGGCTTTTAAAGTTAAAGCTTTAATATTAATTACTTTAATTAAGTAATAATAAAAAAGGCTTTTAATTTACTAAAGCTAAGGAAAATATCTTTTTATATTTATAAATTAAAGCTACTTATTTAATTAAATTATAAAATTAAAGGCAGTATTATATAACTTTAAGACTTATTTTTAAAGTTATTATATTTTTTAATATTATATATAATATCTTATATATAATATATTAAAAAATAAGTATTATATTATATTATTTTTATTTTAAGACCTTATTAACTATATTTTATATATCATTATAAAGATATTTTATCTTTTTAATATATATTTAATTTATAATATAATTATTAAAGGTTTTATTTTTAGCTTTATTTTTATTAATATTAAGTAATTATATTTAATAATTAAAAATTATAAAATTAATTTATTATATTATCAATAATTTATTAATATATAATAAGTATTTTTTTATAATTTTATAATATTTTAAGAAAAATTAAAAAATTAATATAATATAAAGTTTAAAGTTATAAATTTTAATTCTTAAGTATTAATTAGCTATATTTACTTTTAATTTATATTTCTTATATTACTTTATATTACTTTATAATTTAATTTAATTTATTATTAACTTATTAAGTTAACTTTGGTTTATTAATATTTATAGTTTTTCTTTTAATACTAAAACCTTTATTTTATAATTTACTTTTTTACTTTTTTTTTCCTTTTTATTTCTTTTTTTTTACTTTATAATAGCTTTTAATTTTTATAATATAATATTTATATTATTAATTTAATTACTTTAATTATATATTTTAATTTTATAAACTATATCTAGTATTAGCTATTACTATTACCTAATTTAATAATTATAATAAAAGCCTATTACTTTATTAATAAGTCTTAATCTTACTTTAAGTAATTAGCTAGGTCTTTTAAGGCTTTTAATTTACTTATAATAGTTAGTATAATAGATATATTTTATATATTTAGAAGCCTTATAATATAATTAAAGATTATAAGATTAACTTATTATATTAATATTAATTTATTAATATATAATAAGCTTTTATTTATAATATTTAAATATTAAAAAAAAGTATATAAATTAAAAATATTATTAATATTAAAATTATTAATATTAGTTAAATTACTATTTATATAAGTATTAATTACTATAATAAGATAATTATAATTATTAATATTAATTATATAATATAATATTTTTAAATAGTTTTTATAGTTTTTAGCTTATTTAAAATTAAGCTTTTAAAATTAAAGCTTTAATATTAATTACTTTAATTAGGTAATAATAAAGAAAGCCTTTAGCTTATTAAAGCTAAAAAAAATATCTTTTTATATTTATAAATTAAAGCTATTTATTTAATTAAATTATAAGGTTAAAGGCAGTATTATATAACTTTAAGACTTATTTTTAAAGTTATTATATTTTTTAATATTATATATAATACCTTATATATAATATATTATAAAATAAATATTATATTATATTATTCTTATTATAAGACCTTATTAGTTATATTTTATATATTACTATAAAAATATTTTATTTTTTTAATAAATTTTAATTAAAAAGCTAGATATATAAATATTAATTACTTTAATTAAATAATTATAGCTATTATTAATATTAATTATATAATATTATATTTTATATTAGTTTTTATAATTTTTAATTTATTTAAAATTAGGCTTTTAAAGTTAAAGTTTTAATATTAATTATTTTAATTAAATAATAATAAAAAAGGTATTTAGCTTATTAAAGCTAAAAGAAATATCTTCTTATATTTATAAATTAAAGCTACTTATTTAATTAAATTATAAAGTTAAAGGTAATAGTATTATATAACTTTAAAACTTATTTTTAAAGTTATTATATTTTTTTAATATTATATATAATACTTTATATATAATATATCAAAAAATAAGTATTATATTATATTATTTTTATTATAAGACTTTATTAATTATACTTTATATATTACTATAATAATATTTTTACTTTTTAATACTTTAAAAGTTAAGTATAATATTATTTTTAAGTAAATTAATTTATAAAAACTAGCTTTAAAAGTTTATTAAAAATAAAAATAAATAGTAAATTTATAAAAAAGACTTAAAGCTAAATAAGGAAATAAAAGGTATTATACTTTTATAAAGCTTAATTTTTAATATTAAAAGTACTAGATTATATAATTAACTAAAGTTAAAGGTAACTTAATTAATATTATAAATTAAAGTAATTTTTAACTTTAAAAATAAAACTAATAATAATAATAATAAAAAAGAGGATTTAAGTATATTAAACTTAATATTAAACTTATATAAAGGACTATTAATATACTTTAAAGTATAATTAAAAAAGCTTTTAAAAGCTAAAAAAAATCTTATAAATTAATTAATTAATTTTAAAATTAATTAAAAAAAGTAAAAATTAAAAGCTTTTAGCTTTATAATAATTAAAATATAAAAAATAAAGCTAATAATACTAAAAGTATTTAGTATTAATTATACTTTTAATAAAAAAGAAAAAAGTAAATAATAATAATAAAAAAAGAAATAAAAATAATTACTTTTATAAAAACTTATAATCTCTATAAGTAATTATTTAATTATATTAAAAAAAGAAAATAAAAATTATAAATTATAAATTATAATAAAAATTATAAAAACTTAAAAAATGAATATAAAATTTAGCTAAAATAAAGAAATAATACTAAGTAAAAATACTTTAAGAAATATAAATAAGAAACTAAAAGTAAATAATTACTTTATATATAAAAAAGATAAGCTTTTAAATAGTAAGTATTTTACTAAAATAAAAAATATAAAATCTAGACTTAAAGGAAATAAATTAGCCTTAATATACTTTAAAAACTTAAGATTTAAATTAAATATTATTTAAATACTTAAATAATATAGAAAATATATTAAAAATATACTTTTAATATCTTAAATAAGTATAAAATATATCTTAAATTCCTTAAATATAATACTAAAATTATAAATTTTTAAAATATAGATTTTAAAAAACTTAAATAAAGTAAGATTTATTATAAAAGAAATATAGTTTTAAAAGCTAAAGTATTAACTAATTACCTAGTTTTATAAATCTTATATTAAAAACCTAGTTTTTATTACTTAAAAATACTTTATTTTTTACTTTTTAATTATTTAATTATAAATTTAATACTTTTAATTATTATTATATTATCTAGCTTATTATTTTATAGTATTATAAGCTATTAATCCCTAGTTTAATTACTATTTTATTATTAATTTTACTTTATTTATAGTTTAAATATAAAGGCAGTTAATTATATACTTAAATATATATATTTAATTAATAAAGTTATTATTAACTTTAGGTTAATTTAGCTTTTATTAACTAACTTATATAAAAGTTAACTTTTTTCTTTTAATTTTAACTTTTATAAAACCTTTAAACCTTACTATTACCTTACTTTTACCCTTTATTTTATATAATTAAGAGAATATAATATAGATAATTAGCTACTATTTATATAAAGCTAAACCTATTAATATAATAAAGAAAGCTACTTCCTTTATATTAAAAGGCAGGCCTTTTCTTATAGCCTTTTCTAGCTTATTTAATCTAGCTAGCTCCTTAGCTAGCTAAACTAGATAAATAAAATAACCTAGGTAAGTTAGATCTATATAACTAATTAAATTAATTAAAGTATAGTTAAAAATAGCTATTTTAATTAAATTAAATAAGCTTTTAAATAAAAAGTTCTTTTTAATAGCTATAGCTATTATATAAAGCTTATAATAATCTTTATTATTAGCTTAGTTTAGTACTAATTTAATTATAGTAATAAGGTTATAATTAGTTATATAATAGCCTTAATTAGGCTTTAGGCTCTTATATATAGGTATTTTATTAATAGCTATAATTAATATTAGTAACTATAACTAATAGAGAGAAAGTTAGATTAGTAAATATACTTTATAATAAGTATACTAGGCCTAGTTATAAGGGTTAATTAAAGATCTTTTAGTAAAAGTAAAGGAAAAAGGTTAATATAGCTATTAAAAGGCAGTATTTATATTACTTAATTAAGGTAGTAATTATATTACTTAAAGTAAATAAACCTTAACTAATATTAACTTCTATAATTCTAGCCTATTATAAGGGCCTTACTATTTAAGCTATTATATAAAAAGTTAAAAGCTTAATAGCCTTAAATAAGGCTAATAATAACTAAAAAAAAGAAATAAGCTATTAATAAGTAATTTTTAAAAGAAATTAAAAGTTTAATTAATTTATAGATATTTAATAAGGTTTTTTAACTTATAAAAAAGAACTTACTTTAATAATACTATCTTTTTTTAATAAAAAAGCCTTAAAAGAGCTAAATAGAAAGTTATTAGCTTAATAAATAAAAAGAAAATATTAATTATAATTAGCTTTTATTAAAAAGATAAAATATCTTTATAGTAATATATAAAGTATAGCTAATAAGGTTTTATAATAAAAATAATATAATATAATACTTATTTTTTAATATATTATATATAAAGTATTATATATAATATTAAAAAACATAATAACTTTAAAAATAAGTCTTAAAGTTATATAATATTACTTTTAACTTTATAATTTAATTAAATAAATAGCTTTAATTTATAAGTATAAAAAGATATTTTTTTTAGTTTTAATAAGCTAAAGGCCTTTTTTATTATTACTTAATTAAAGTAATTAATATTAAGGCTTTAATTTTAAAAGCTTAATTTTAAATAAGCTAGAAATTATAAAAACTATTTAAAAATACTATATTATATAATTAATATTAATAATTATAACTATCTTATTATAATAATTAATATTTATATAAATAGTAATTTAGTTAATATTAATAATATTAATATTAATAATATTTTTAATTTATATACTTTTTTTTAATATTTAAATATTATAAGTAAAAACTTATTATATATTAATAAATTAATACTAATATAATAAGTTAATTTTATAATTTTTAATTATATTATAAGGCTTTTAAATATATAAAATATATTTATTATATTAATTATTATAAATAAATTAAAAGCCTTAAAAGACTTAGTTAATTACTTAAAGTAAAATTAAGATTTATTAATAAAGTAATAAGCCTTTATTATAGCTATTAAATTAGGTAATAATAATAGCTAATATTAAGTATAATTTATAAAGTTAAAATATATAATTAAAGTAATTAAATTAATAATATAAATATTATATTATAAGAATTAAAAACTATTATAAAATAAAAAAAAAGAAATAAAAAAAAAAAAAAAATAAAAAGGTAAATTATCCTTAGTTTAATTACTATTTTATTATTAATTTCACTTTATCTGCAGTTTAGATATAAAGGCAGTTAGTTATATGCCTAGGCATATATATTTAATTAATAGAGGTTAATTTAGCTTTTATTAACTAACTTATATAAATAGAGTTAACCTTCTTCCTTTATAGAACCCTACTATTACCCTGCCTTTACCTAATTCTATTTACAGATATGCTTTAATTTTATATAATTAGGAGAATATAATATAGATAATTAGCCTTAATAATTATATTTTTAAGCTACTTTTTATATAAAGCTAAACCTATTAATATAATAAGAAAAGCTACCTTTTTTATATTAAGAGGTAAGCCTTTTTTTATAGCTTTTTCTAGCTTATTTAATCTAGCTAGCTTTTTAGCTAGCTAAACTAGATAAATAAGATAACCTAGGTAAGCTAGATTTATATAATTAATTAAATTAATTAAAATATAGTTAAAAATAGCTATTTTAACTAGGCTAGATAGGCTTTTAAATAAGAAGTTTTTTTTAATAGCTATAGTTATTATATAAAGCTTATAATAATCTTTACTATTAGCTTAATCTAGTCTTAATTTAATTATAGTAATAAGGTTATAGTTAGTTATATAATAGCCTTAATTAGGCTTTAGGCTTTTATATAGTATTCTCTTAGTAGCTATAATTAATATTAGTAATTATAACTAATAGAGGAAAAGTCAGGTTAGTGAATATACTTATAAGTTTATACTTAATCTTTTACTTAATTAGGGTCTAACTAACTTTTAAGTAGAAGTATAATAAGTATACTAGGCCTAGTATTCTTTTAATAGGGGTAAAGGAAGAAGGTTAATATAGCTACTAAAGGGCAGTACTTATATTACTTAGTTAAGGTAGTAATTATATTACTTAAAATAAATAAACTTTAACTAATATTAATTCCTGTAATTCTAGCTTACTATAGGGGCCTTACTATTTAAGCTATTATATAAAAAGCTAAAAGCTTAATAGCCTTAAATAAGGCTAATAGTAATTAAAAAAAAAAAAAAAAAAGGTAAATTATAAAATAAAGGTTTTAGTATTAAAAGGAAAATTATAAATATTAATAAGCTAAAGCTAGCTTAATAGGTTAATAATAAATTAAATTAAGTTATAAAGTAATATAAAGTAATATAAAAAATATAAATTAAAAGTAAATATAGTTAATTAATATTTAGGAATTAGCTTTTATATTTTAAATATAATTAAAATATTAATTACTTTAAAAACTTTTAATTAAAATATAATAATAAAAAAGCTAAAGGAAATATTTATTATTTTAGCTAATAATAAAAAGATAAAAATTAATATAGTTTTAATATATTTTAAGATTATAAAAGCTAAAAGAATCAATTAAAAGGGCTTTAAAGTAAGGCTTACTTTTAATAAGCTTAAAAAAAACTAGCTTTAATAATAAGTAAACTTAATTAAAATATATATAAGCTAGAGTAATTAATAAATATATTTAGTAAATTATATAATAAAAGTAATATTACTTTAGTTAGTAAATATAAGTATTTTCTTTTAAAAAGTAAAAGCTAATTTAATAATTAATATTAAAAAGTTAAAAAAAGAATATAAAAGCTTAATATATAAAAGATATTATATATAATTAAAAGCTATATTAATATAAATTTAAATATTAAAAAAATTAAAGATTTAAAAAATTAATTAATATAAAAAGTAATATAAAAAGTAATAATATATATAAATATATAAAAAGTAAAGTTTTTAAAATCTTTTATATTAATTTAAATATTATTATATAATTATTAATAATAATTAACTTTATAAAAAAACTTAAATTTATAAATATAATAATTAATAATTATAATAAGATTTAAAATAGCTTTTTTTTTTTTTTTAAAAAAATTAAAGTTATTAAAAGCTTTAATAAATATAGTAATAAATATTAATATTAAAAGGTTAAAGTAATAAAAAAGATTAATTAAATAAGAAAAATTAAAGTAAAAACTAAAAAAATAAAAAGAAAAGAAATAAAATAAAAAGTAATTAAAAAAAGAAAAATCTTAAGTTTAAGATAAAAGCTTTAAATACTTATTTATAATAAATTACTAATATAGCTATTTAAAGGGTTTTTATAAGTATAAAAAGCTTTTCTTTCTTTTTTTTAATTTCTTTTTCTTTTTTTTATTTAATATATTATTTACTTTTTACTTTATTAATTAATTTACTTTTTTACTTTTATATTTTAAAGCTACTTAAAGCTATTTCTAACTTATATTAATAATTACTTTTATTTTCTTTTTATATTAATTTATACTTTTATTATTATAAATTTTATATTTATATATATATTTCTTTTATTATATTAAACTTAAAAGTATTTAATTAATTAATTTTATACCTTTTAAGTCTTATAAAAGCCTTATTATATTAATAACTTACTTTACTTTTTAAATAATTACTACTTTTTACCTTTAATTACTTATAATAATATTTAATAATAGCTACTAGACTAATAAGTATTTATATATATATAGTAAAAAATCTAGCTTTTTTATATAAAAAACCTAAACTTTTTTACCTTTACTTAAAAAAAATAATAAATATTATTTCTTTTATTTTATTAATTAAATTATATAATATTTAATTATTTATTTTTTTTTTTTTTTAATTACTATTAGCCTTATTTAAGGCTATTAAGCTTTTAGCTTTTTATATAATAGCTTAAATAATAAAGCCCCTATAGTAAGCCAGAATTACAGAAGTTAATATTAGTTAAGGTTTATCTGCCTTAAGTAATATAATTACTGCCTTAACTAAGTAATATAAGTACTACTTACCCTTTAGCAGCTATATTAACCTTTTTCCTTTACCCCTATTTTTAATTAACCCTTATAACCAGGCCTAGTATACCTATTATACTTCTAAAGTATATTTACTAACTTAACTTTCCTTTTATTAATTATAGTTACTAATATTAATTATAGCTACTAGCAGGATACTTATTATATATAAAAGCCTAGAGCCTAATTAAGGCTATTATATAACTAACTATAACCTTATTACTATAATTAAATTAATATTAAGCTAGGCTAATAATAAAGATTACTATAAGCTTTATATAATAACTATAGCTATTAAAAAGAACTTTTTATTTAAAAGCCTATCTAGCTTAATTAAAATAGCTATTTTTAACTATACTTTAATTAATTTAATTAATTATATAGATCTAGCTTATTTAAGTTATTTTATTTATTTAGTTTAGCTAGTTAAAAAGCTAGTTAGATTAAATAAGCTAGAAAAAGCTATAAAAAAAGGCCTGCTTTTTAATATAAAAGAAATAGCTTTCCTTACTATATTAATAGGTAACTTAGCTTTATATAAAGAGTGGCTTAAGAATATAATTATTAAGGCTAATTATCTATACTATATCCTCTTAATTATATAAAATTAATAAGCTAGTTATAGTCTAAGACTATAAGAGTAAAAGAGTAAAGGCAGGGTAATAGTAGGGTTCTGTAAAGAAATAAGGTTAACTCTATTTAAGTAGGTTAGTTAATAGAAGTTAAATTAACTTCTATTAATTAAATATATATGCCTAGGTATATAATTAAATGCCCTTATATCTAAATAAATAAAGTAAAATTAATAATAAAATAGTAGTTAAACTAGGGTTAATTATTTATAGTAAATATTATATTAAAAATAGTAAAAAAGACTTTTATAATATTAAAAAATATAATAATATTAATAACTTTTATTTTAATATAGCTTTTATAATATAACTAACTATAATTTACTTATAAAAAAACTAAAAAAACTTTAAATTATTTAATTTTTTAATATATAATATTATATATATTTTTAAATAATATAAAATAATTATTAAAAAGGTATTAATATTAAATAACTTTAAAAAATAGCTAAAAAATAGTAAAGCTAATATAACTTAATTTAATTACTATTTTTTATTAATTTAATTACTTAAGTAAATAAAATAAAGCTAATATATTAATAATAAAGCTTTAATATAGCTTTTAATAATAACTTTATATAAAATAATTAATATTTATTATATTTATAAATAAGCTTTTATTATTTAAAGTAATAAAAGCTTTATTAATTTACTTTTTTTAGCTAATATTAAATAATTAAATAAATAATATTATAAAAAAAGCTTTTAAATAAAGTATTAAAAGTTAAAATAGACTTTAATTTTTATACTTTTTTTATTAATTAAAAACTTATAGTTATTAAAAGGAAGTTTATATATTTAATAATTTACTTTAATAATATTAAATATTAAATCTTTATTTTATAAGATTAAGTAAAAGGCTAACTTTATATCTTTAATATTTATAAAATAAGCTAAATATCTTATATTAAGGCTATAATCCTAGCTTAAAGAAAATAGCTAGTAATATATAATATTTTATATAATTTTAATTATTTTATACTTTTATTAATATATTAGCTTAACTTTAATAGCTATAAACTACTATTTATTTAATTACTTAATATAATAATATAATTTTATATTAGTTTTAAATATATAACTATAAAAAGATTTAAACTAGCTATTATATTAAATATTAATAGTAAAAAAAAGCCTTTTTAATAAAATACTTACTTATAATATAATAATTAAGTATTAATCTTTTAAAAGATTATAAAGCCTAGTTTTATTATATATTAAAAAAATCTAATATACTTTTTAATTTAAATAGTAATTCTTAAAAAGCTTAAAGTAATATTTAAAAAATACTTTTATTAAAAAAAAGAAAAAAATAATAAATTAACTAAAACTATATTTTAAAAAAGAATATTTAAGTAAATTAAATTACTAAAATAAAAGTAAAATATCTTTTAAAACTTAAATAAGTTATAGTTATTTAATTACTTTAAAAAATATAATTATATTTATATTAAAAAGCTAGGCTTAAAAAATAAAGTTAAATTAAAGTAAATATATATTTTAATAAATTAAATTTAAGTCTTATAATAATATACTTACTTAAAAAAAAAGAAGTTTTATAAGCCTATTATTATAATAAAGCTAATTTAAGTAAAAGGCCTTTAAGTTATTAAGCTTATAAAACTTAAAGTAAATATTTATAAAATTATATTAGATTTTAATAATATTCCTTTTTAATTTAAGCTTTAATAAGTAATTAATTTATTTAATTAATTAGGCTTTTTTTTATAAAAATTATTATTAATTTTTATCTATAGTTAAAACTATAGCTTAATAGAATTAATATATTTAATTCTTTTATTTTTAAAAACTTATTTACTTTTAAAATCTTTTATATCCTTAAAAGCTTAGATTTACCTAGCTTATATAGCTATTATAAGGTTAGCTTTAAAATCCCTTATAATAAACTTACTTTTTTAAATTAATTTAAAACTTATTTAATATTTTTAAATTACTTTTAATAAAAATAATAAAAGACTTATTTAATACTTTTAAACTTTAAATAATCTTATTATTAATAAATAATTAATTAAAGTTATTTTAATAAAGTAATTAATACTTATAAGTTTTATTTTATAGTTAAAATTAAATAATTATATAAATCTTAAGTTATTTATAAATTAGCTAAAATATTAAAACTTTAATTTCTTTTTTTTTTTACTTTTATTACTTAATATTAAGTATATTTTAAAGCTAATTATATAGCTAAGTTTATAATTAAAAAGCTAAAAGCTAGTAATTTACTTAAGCTTAATATTAAATTAAATCACTATTATAATTATAATTAATAAGCTTATAGCTATTAAAAATACCTTATATATAACTTATTATAAAATAATAAATAAAAATAAAAAAACTATAAAAAAAATAATTAAAAACTTAAAAGTTTATATTTATAAAATAATTAAAAAATTAAAAATATAATATTTATTTATTTAAAAAGTCTTTAAATACTTTTATTTTTTAATTTTAAAAATTTAAGCTAGTTTTATATTTACTAAATTAATAAGCTTTAATTAATAAAATAATATTTAAAATACTATAATAATTACTTTTTAAATATTAATTAACTATATTTACTTTTAATTTATATTTTTTATATTACTTTATATTACTTTATAACTTAATTTAATTTATTATTAACTTACTAAACTAGCTTTAACTTATTAATATTTATAGTTTTTTTTTTAATATTAAAACTTTTATTTTATAATTTACTTTTTTACTTTTTTTTTCTTTTTTATTTCCTTTTTTTTATTTTATAATAGCTTTTAATTTTTATAATATAATATTTATATTATTAATTTAATTACTTTAATTATATATTTTAATTTTATAAATTATATTTAATATTTTTCTTTTTTTTTTTTTTTAATTATTATTAGCTTTATTTAAAGCTATTAAGCTTTTAGCTTTTTATATAATAACTTAAATAATAAGGCCCTTATAGTAAGCTAGAATTATAAAAGTTAATATTAATTAAAGTTTATTTACTTTAAGTAATATAATTACTACTTTAATTAAGTAATATAAGTATTACTTACCCTTTAGTAGCTATATTAACCTTTTTCCTTTACCTTTACTAAAAGAATACTAGGCTTAATATACTTATTATACTTAAGTATATTTACTAACTTCTTTAGTTTAAACTACTATTTTATTATTAATTTTATATTATCTATAATTTTTAAATATAAAGGTAATTAGTTATATACTTAAGTATATATAATTAATTAATAAAGTTATTATTAACTTTAAGTTAATTTAACTTTTATTAACTAACTTATATAAAAATTAACCTTTTTCTTTTATAAAACCCTACTATTACCTTGCCTTTATCTTTATATTAATAACAGGACCCCCTTTATAATAATAACCCTTTTAGTTATATTATAAAGCTACTTTTTATATATATTTAAGTTTAAGCTTATAAAGGTAGTAAAGAAGGCTACTTAGTCTAATTAAAAGGGATAACTTTCCCTTAAAACCCTTTTTAAATTTAAAAAGCTTATAAGCTTATTAGTAACCTAGCCTAGGTTAATTATACTAAAATAGGCTAAATAATCTATATAACTAATTAACCCTATTAACTTATAGTTAAAAATAGCTATTTTAATAAAGTTAGGTTAGTATTTTAATAAAAAATTCTTCTTAATAGTAATTACTATTATATAAATATCTTTTAAATCTTCTTTATTAGCTACTTATAAGATAGGCTTAATAGCTATATTAAAGTTATAGCTAGTTATATAATAAGCCTAATTATATAGCTATAGGCTATTTTATATAGCAGGTATTATACTAGTAGCTATAATTAATATTAGTAACTATAACTAATAGAAAGAAAGTTAGGTTAGGAAATATACTTTAAAAATATAATAAATATACTAGGCCTAGTATTATTTTAGTCTTTTAGCTAGGGTAAAGGAAAAAGGTTAATACAGCTACTAAAGGTAGCCCTATAGGCAGTACTTATACTACTTAGTTAAGGCAGTAATTATACTACTTAAAGTAAATAAACCTTAATTAATTTTAAGCTTTATAATTCTAGCTTATTATAAAGGCCTTATTATTTAAGTTATTATATAAAAAATTAAAAGGTTAATAGCCTTAAATAAAGCTAATAGTAATTAAAAAAAAAAAGAAATATTTACTAACTTATTAATTACAGTTACTAATATTAATTATAGCTACTAATAAAATACTTACTATATATAAAAGCCTAAAGCTTAATTAAGGCTATTATATAACTAACTATAACTTTATTATTATAATTAAATTAATATTAAGTTAAGCTAATAATAAAGATTATTATAAGCTTTATATAATAGCTATAGCTATTAAAAAGAACTTTTTATTTAAAAGCTTATTTAGCTTAATTAAAATAGCTATTTTTAATTATACTTTAATTAACTTAATTAATTATATAAATCTAGCTTATTTAAGTTATTTTATTTATTTAATTTAGTTAATTAAAAAGCTAGCTAGATTAAATAAGCTAGAAAAGGTTATAAAAAAAGGCCTACCTTTTAATATAAAAAAAATAGCTTTTTTTATTATATTAATAGGTTTAGCTTTATATAAAAAGTAACTTAAAAATATAATTATTAAGGCTAATTATTTATATTATATCTTTTTAATTATATAAAATTAAAAGTAAAGGCAGGGTAATAGTAGGGTTTAAAGGTTTAAAGGAAAAAAGTTAACTCTATTTATATAAGTTAGTTAGTAAAAGTTAAATTAACTTAAAGTTAATAATAACTAGCTTTATTAATTAAATATATATACCTAAGTATATAATTAATTGCCCTTATATTTAAATAAATAAAGTAAAATTAATAATAAAATAGTAATTAAATTAAAGATATCTAGTATTAGCTATTATTACTATTTAATTTAATAATTATAATAAAGGCTTATTATTTTATTAATAAGTCTTAATCTTATTTTAAGTAATTAATTAAGTTTTTTAAAGCTTTTAATTTACTTATAATAGTTAATATAATAAATATATTTTATATATTTAAAAGCCTAAGTATTAATTAGCTATATTTACTTTTAATTTATATTCCTTATATTACTTTATATTACCTTATAACTTAATTTAATCTATTATTAACTTACTAAACTAGCTTTAGCTTACTAATATTTATAGTTTTTCCCCTAATACTAAAACCTTTATTTTATAATTTACCTTTTTACCTCTTTTTTCTCTTTTATTTCCTTTCTTTTACTTTATAATAGCCTTTAATTCCTATAATATAATATTTATATTATTAATTTAATTACTTTAACTATATATTTTAACTCTATAAACTATACCTAATATTAGCTATTATTATTACTTAATTTAATAGCTATAATAAAAGCCTATTATTTTATTAATAAATCCTGATCTTACTTTAAGTAATTAGTTAGGTTTTTTAAGGCCTTTAATTTACTTATAATAGTTAGTATAATAAATATATTTTATATATTTAAAAGCCTTATAATATAATTAAAGATTATAAGATTAACTTATTATATTAATATTAATTTATTAATATATAGTAGATCTTTACTTATAATATTTAAATATTAAAAAAAAGTATATAAATTAAAGATATTATTAATATTAAAATTATTAATATTAGTTAGATTACTATTTATATAAGTATTAATTATTATAATAAGATAGTTATAGCTATTAATACTAATTATATAATATAATATCTTTAAATAGTTTTTATAATTTCTAGCTTATTTAGAATTAGGCTTTTAAGGTTAAAGCTTTAGTATTAATTACCTTAACTAAGTAATAATAAAGAAGGCCTTTAACTTACTAAAGCTAGGGAAAATATCTTTTTATATTTATAGATTAAGGCTACTTATTTAGTTAGATTATAAGGTTAAAGGCAGTATTATATAACCTTAAGACTTACTTTTAAAGTTATTATATTTTTTAATATTATATATAATACTTTATATATAATATATTAAAAAATAAGTATTATATTATATTATTTTTATTATAAGACCTTATTAGCTATACTTTATATATTACTATAAAGATATTTTATTTCTTATTTTTTTAATATATTTAAAAGCTTTATAATATAATTAAAGATTATAAAATTAACTTATTATATTAATATTAATTTATTAATATATAGTAAATCTTTATTTATAATATTTAAATATTAAAAAAAAGTATATAAATTAAAAATATTATTAATATTAAAATTATTAATATTAATTAAATTACTATTTATATAAGTATTAATTAAATTACTATTTATATAAGTATTAATTATTATAATAAAATAATTATAGCTATTAATATTAATTATATAATATAATATTTTTAAATAGTTTTTATAGTTTTTAATTTATTTAAAATTAAGCTTTTAAAATTAAAGCTTTAATATTAATTACTTTAATTAAGTAATAATAAAAAAAGCCTTTAATTTACTAAAGTTAAAAAAAATATCTTTTTATATTTATAAATTAAAGCTATTTATTTAATTAAATTATAAAGTTAAAAGTAATATTATATAATTTTAAGACTTACTTTTAAAATTATTATATTTTTTAATATTATATATAATACTTTATATATAATATATTAAAAAATAAGTATTATATTATATTATTTTTATTATAAGACTTTATTAGCTATATCTTATATATTATTATAAAGATATTTTATTTTTTTTAATAGTAATTACTTTTTATTTTAAAGCTTAGTTAAATTAATTATATAAAAAATAAATAGTAATAAAAAATTAAAATTAATATAAAAAAGTTAAATAGTTTTTTAAAGTAATAATTAATTAATTAATAAATTATAAAAAAAGTATTAAAGTAAAAAGGCTTATTATATATTAAAAAGATAAAATATCTTTATAATAATATATAAAATATAGCTAATAAAGTCTTATAATAAAAATAATATAATATAATACTTATTTTTTAATATATTATATATAAGGTATTATATATAATATTAAAAAATATAATAACTTTAAAAATAAGTCTTAAAGTTATATAATATTACCTTTAACTTTATAATTTAATTAAATAAATAGCTTTAATTTATAAATATAAAAAGATATTTTTTCTAGCTTTAGTAAATTAAAGGCCTTTTTTATTATTATTTAATTAAAGTAATTAATATTAAAGCTTTAATTTTAAAGGCTTAATTTTAAATAAGCTAGAAATTATAAAAACTATTTAAAAATACTATATTATATAATTAATATTAATAGCTATAATTATTTTATTATAGTAATTAATACTTATATAAATAATAATTTAACTAATATTAATAATTTTAATATTAATAATATTTTTAATTTATATATTTTTCTTTAATATTTAAATATTATAAATAAAGACTTATTATATATTAATAAATTAATATTTTTTTTTTTTTTTAATTACTATTAGCCTTATTTAAGGCTATTAAGCTTTTAGCTTTTTATATAATAGCTTAAATAATAAGGCCCCTATAGTAAGCTAGAATTATAAAAGTTAATATTAATTAAGGTTTATTTACTTTAAGTAATATAATTACTGCTTTAATTAAGTAATATAAATACTGCCTTTTAGTAGCTATATTAACCTTTTTCCTTTACTTTTATTAAAAAAATACTAGGCCTAGTATACCTATTATAAAATATATTTACTAACTTAACTTTTCTTATTAATTATAATTACTAATATTAATTATAGCTATTAATAAAATACTTATATATAAAAGCCTAAAGCCTAATTAAAGCTATTATATAACTAATTATAACCTTATTACTATAATTAAATTAGTATTAAATTAGGCTAATAGTAAAGATTACTATAAGCTTTATATAATAACTATAGCTATTAAAAAGAACTTTTTATCTAAAAGCCTATTTAATTTAATTAAAATAGTTATTTTTAATTATACTTTAATTAACTTAATTAATTATATAAATCTAGCTTATTTAGGTTATTTTATTTATTTAGTTTAGCTAGCTAAAAAGCTAGCTAGATTAAATAAGCTAGAAAGAGCTATAAAAAAAGGCCTATCTTTTAATATAAAAGAGGTAGCTTTCCTTATTATATTAATAGGTCTAAACTTAGCTTTATATAAAGAGTAGTTTAAAAATGTAATTATTAAGGCTAATTATTTATACTATATTCTCCTAATTATATAAAATTAAGGGTAAAGGCAGGGTAATAGTAAGGTTCTAGGATTAAAGGTTTAAAGGAAGAAGGTTAACTTTATTTATATAAGTTAGTTAATAAAAGCTAAATTAACCTGAAGTTAATAATAACTCTATTAATTAAATATATATACCTAGGTATATAACTAATTACTTTTATATTTAAATAAATAAAGTAAAATTAATAATAAAATAGTAATTAAATTAGAAATAAATTAATATTAATATAATAAGTTAATCTTATAATTTTTAATTATATTATAAGGCTTTTAGATATATAAAATATATTTATTATACTAACTATTATAAGTAAATTAAAGGCTTTAAAAGACTTAGCTAATTACTTAAAGTAAGATTAAGACTTATTAATAAAGTAATAAGCTTTTATTATAGCTATTAAATTAAGTAATAGTAATAGCTAATACTAAATATAGTTTATAAAGTTAAAATATATAATTAAAGTAATTAAATTAATAATATAAATATTATATTATAGGAATTAAAGGCTATTATAAGGTAAAAGAAAAGAAATAAAAAGGAAAAAAAAAGTAAAAAAGTAAATTATAAAATAAAGGTTTTAGTATTAAAGAAAAAACTATAAATATTAGTAAGCTAAAGCTAGCTTAATAAGTTAATAATAAATTAAATTAAGTTATAAGATAATATAAAGTAATATAAGAAATATAAATTAAAAGTAAATATAGCTAATTAATACTTAAGGCTTATTATATATATATAATAGCTTTTAGTAAATTACTTATTTAATATAATTTTTTAAGTATAAAAGTATATATTAAAACTATATAAAGACTTATATAATAGTTAAGGTATATAGCTTAAAGTAAAAGGTCTAGCTTTATTAATAAAAATAAAAAACTATTTATTTTAATAAATAAAAAGGAATAAGGCCTTAAAGAAGATTTTTAGCTTTTTTATACTTTTTTAGATTTAATTTTATATATTTTATTTTTATATTTAATACTATTAAACTAATTATTTAATTCTTTATTTAATAATAAAAACTTTATTTTAATTAAACCTTTATAGCTAGTTATATAAAGTTTATAATTAAAGATTTATTAAAAATTATTATTTTTTATAGTCTTTTTCCTTATTATTATTCTTTACCTTTAAAATATATACTTTAAATAGTTTTTAAATAAGTTAAATAAGATTAAAATATAGTAAATAATTATTAAATTAAATTAAAAGCTTTAAGTTTTTATAATATATTTTATTTTATTTTAAAAGCTATATAAACTTTATAAAGAAAAGGAAAATAGCTTTATATAATACTTTTTATATATAATATATATATAGTATTTAATTTTCTATTTAAGTAATAGAGGATTTAATATAGCTATTTTAAGTATTTTTAAGCTAATTAATTAGTTTAACTATAATTAAATTAAATTAAATTATAATTTAATTTAATTTAATTAATTAATTTTTTAATAACTATAGTTAAATTAAATTATTAACTTAATTTAGTTTAATTTAATTTATTAACTTTTTTTATAACTATAATTAAATTAAATTATAATTTAACTAATTAGTTAAATTAAAATAATTAATAAGTCAGTAATTTATTTTAAATATTAAAATAAACTAAAGCTAGCTTAATAAGTTAATAATAGATTAAATTAAGTTATAAGGTAATATAAACTAATATAAGGAATATAAATTAAAAGTAAATATAGCTAATTAATACTTAAATTACTATTATATACTAGAGTTAGCTACTAGCGCTATAAAGCGCTAGAGAGACTGTAAGGCACTAAAGAGAATATAAACTTATAAAATAATTCTTAAATTATTTAAAAAGAAATTTAATAAGTAAAAGCTATAAAAAATAACTTTTATATTTATTAACTATAATATAATAAATTATAAATTTAATTATAACTTTTATATTAAGGTTTTTAATAAAAGTTCTTAAATATACTATAAGTTATTTATTAAGTAATAGAAAGTTAATATAAGTCTATATAATATAAGCGCCCTCTTAAGTTAAGTTATAGTATAAGCTAGGAAAAGGCATTTACCTTACCTATAATAACAGCAGCCTGTCAGTATCAGGGTCTTGTTAAATTAATACCTGAAGGTCTTACAGCTTAGGTTGTCCTTGGCTTTGCCTTAAATATGCCTACAGAATTGTTCAACATCTGGCTTCAGCACTGTTTCTACAAGCTTAAAATCATCAACTGTGCCCCCTCTCAGGACGCTAACTCCTGTATAAGCTGAAGACCTTCGGTATATGAGCGATCCGCACGTCATGCAGAATAAATAGGCCATCGCGCTTCCATCTCTCTCAATTGTATCTGACTGGCTGAACTGCTTGAGGCTCTCTTTACCGCGGATACGCTTTAAGTGTGTGTCGAGAACAACGATGCCAGTGGTGAACATCGAAGCCGTGATCTTGCGACAGTCACCGCAGTGGCAAACGAATGAGAAAACGAAGCCAGGCTTCTTCCAAGGCTGGTTACTATTACTGAATGTCTTGGGGTTCCTGGTTTCTCAATGGGGCTTCACCAAGACCAGCTGAACTGCACCACAGTAGCACGTCGCTGTCGCTTCGTCTTCTGTGGACCATCCATCTTGTGCAAGTCCCGCCCGTGGGAATATCTTTGGGTCCCCGCTGAATTGCTCGGTAGTCATGTTTCGCAATTGAACGTACGTATCAGGAGGCCGGAGGCGATGTTGAAGAGTACCCTCACACAGGCTTAAGAGATGTCAAGATAACTGGAATACTGGCAGCAACTTGGTTCTTCAGGTCCCTACCAACGTGGCTTTTCATCGCAGATCTGCGGTTTGTCTGTTGTATTTAAACGATCTTGACGGCTTTCTCGGTTCTTTCGTTAAGCTTATCGCAGCTGAAACTTCGCAACTCCGCAGGAAGACGGCGTTGTTCAGTAATCACAGTCCCTACACACGAATTCCATCAATAAGTAATTATATAACTAGTCCGAGATAGACTGTAGAAGTCTGCACAAGGCGCGGGGAGTTGACTCGGGTATATGACTAATCTACAACTTAGATCACACCGCGGTAACGCCTGTATCCTACACTCATACAACTGTGTCCTTGGTATTCAATCTCTAATTATTATTACTAAACGTTTAACTCATATATATACTCCTTTTGGAACCCCCAGAATAAACCAACAATAAGCAATAATTCTCAGTCCATAGTTTATCCTTGCCAATACATTAATCATGCACCTCGTGTATTATACCAACTCCCCTTGAAGCGTCTACTGAGGCTTCTCATACGAATATCGTGGAGATGACAGGACAGAGGATGTCGCGGACTTGCCGCCAGGTGTGTAGGCAGGCGATGGCTGAGGGTAGTATGTAGCTACGGCAGCGTTGACCGACTCATGGTGCTCTTTGGCATGGCGGACAATTGAGGACCAGACTCGGCGAGCGTTGATCTTGGTAGATTCCATTGTGTTCGGAATATGTAGTGTTTTTGTGAGATAGTGGAGTTGAATTGTAGGTAGTAGTGGTTTTTTATAGGGCTGGTTGCAGTATGCAAGATATAGTTATAGTGTGGAGATAGTGTATAGAACTTGTTGGATTGTTCGAAGTGTTCGAAGTGTTGATATCAGAGTTGAAGATGCTCTTGAATTGCTTGTTCAATGAATTGCTTGATGATGATGAGAATGAAAGACATGATTTGCCAGGAAATCGCACGCTCTTATATCCTGTTCGACATGCTCTCTCGCCCAGCATATGACTCTATAGAATTCTCTCGAATTGTCTCCCTGTAAAATTCCTGCTTGAATGACATGACATGACATGTCCTCGTTCAAGAATTCCCTTTCGGGCTTGGACAAACGAGCGACGCAATTTTCGCAGCGTGTGATTGGACACCGGGCCGATGTCGATTTAGTGGCTGCACCCCGTGGCATGCGCTATTGTCAAAATCTTTAGGTCATTTGTCATCTTTGCTTAGAATGTCGACTTGACAATTGCGCCCTTCATTGAGTAGTGATCCTTCTGAGTCATACGAGCTTGTCGTCCCCTACGCCCTACAAAGATTTTCAGCAATTAAACTTGTCATTCTCGTATTGGTAATCCGATAATCGCAATGACGCCCTTTTCTGACAACAGTGATGATTTTTTCCATGTCACAATGGATCACGCGACAGGCGCTTATTTTTTTTTTTTTTTTTTTTTTTTTTTAAACTTCTTATAACATTATTATTAAGTTATTCTATCTCGACAAAGTCAATGCTCCATCCACGTTTTCCCTTGCAGGATATCTCTACGCAAAAACTTCTAGATTGCTCTTCTCTCGTGTTTTGTTGCGCATCATCCCCATTTTCCTCTGCGTCTACCATCCGAGTCTTGATGACAGTCCATCCAGATCTTGATCCCTCACTATTATACTCTTTATCAAGATACGCTATCAATCTCTGCACGCGTTCAATGTCCCAGATGCCTTCTCTTGTGTCAGGCCGAGACGCAACCCATCCTTTGATCCAGTTTGCTATTACAGCATCGGACATATGGTAGGCGTTGAGCATCGCAGGGAGCATTCCATATCCGTAGTTGTTAACGATGACGGAGAGGTCATATGGAAGGCCGGCTGCAAGACGACAGATCTTGCGCAATATCGCCGAACGCTCAGAGGGAGATAGTCTTGGTCCTGATTCTGGCGAGTACATCAGGTCAAGTCGAAGCGTAGAGACGAGGTAATGCGTAAAACTTGTAGCCGGCCTGACTGGTTCCGGGGCGGAAAGAAGCGTTAGTGGCTTCATATTGATATCGGCCTCTGGCCCCTCGCCGTCGAAGTCAGGGATATCTTCCGGCAATAGGCTAGCTCGCCATTGTTCGAGCTCAAGTCTAAGCTCATCAACACGCTGATCCCACTCCGCGCCTGGTCGAAGATTGGACCTCCATTTCTCTTCCAAATCATTCACTCTGGGCATGATGTAGAGCAGCCTATCGTATGGCAGCGTCGAGCCAGCGAGATATTGGACGAGAGACCGTGATGCCTCAGATGACACAACTTGTTCCTGTATCGAATGTGTACCCTCGTAGATCTCCAATAGGGCTGCTATTCTTGAGAAGGCAGAGACCAGGGATTCTCCGATCGTTGTCTCCCTCACAAGGTTCAGATGGTTCGACAGGAACTCGACCGCTGCACGACCATGCACGCACCATAGCCTCATCTGTGCTCGTCTTAGCTCAAAGTGTGCCAGTAACAAGACTGTGCTAAGCCAAGATACAATCTTCTCTCGTCTTCCAGGGCCGTGTTCGTTTCCTGGTGTTGGCATGTCAGGGTTCATATCCTCTATCGGTATATTCCCAACGTCTCCAAGAGCTATGACAAAGTGTTCTAGTGCGTGTATTGCTGCCTGACTCCGTAACTGCTGCCCCATGTTGGATTTTGAGACTTTCAGAGCTGACAAAGCTAAAGCAGCATGGTAAAATGATGCACTGAGGAATCCAGCATCCATGATATCGTTTAGATACAATAGTGTGAGGACGCCGTATGGTGATGTATCCCGAAGGTGATGGTAGTAGAGCATATCCTCGGGAAACTTCATGCTCTCGAGAAGTCCTTGAGGGATGATCGGAGCAGTGGAAAGTCCATTGAAGAACTGACTACTTCTCAGAGTTGGAACCTGCGTTTTTGGAGCTAGCTCGGGAGATGAGACGCTCAATGGACCGAAGAATGGGAATGACGTTTGATGACTTTGATTCGATGTAGCAACTGGTGACACGATGTATGGTAAACCACCACGAAGGTCTCCAGCCGGGGCCGATGCGTCAACATCGGTATCAGGTATGAATCCAGAGTCCCAGGCCCCAGGTGTTTCGGAAGATGAAAGTGCGGCAGTTACGTCGGAGCTATCGTTTGCCTGTACAGCATCGCAAATGCGACTCGGTGTCGCAATGGTATCATTCTCCAACTCTGGTGCTGGAGTCGCATATGAAGAATAGTACCCAGGTGCCGGACTCTGTGCTTCTCCAGCTTGCGGTGCATCGTCAAGACTACCTCGCCTGTCTGAAGACTCATCTATCGCTTGGCTTGACCGTGTCCGTCGCGGAGGGTCATGGCTGAATAGCTTGTTCTGATCTTTGAAGATGATCTGGTTTGCATAACCACTGCATGGCATGAACAACCGTATGCACTGTGGATCCCACGAATCAGTAACTCAGCCCTATGTAGGTGGTATTCGAGTCATTGGCATCGACTAACGTTATTGCATTCTGGCTTTGTCTCGTCACATTTCAGCCGCCGAGCTCGGCACGTGACGCAGCCATTGCGGTTGCGAGTCTTGACGTTTCGGCGTCGTACAACACGGCCAGACATTGCTCTGGACCACTGTAGTTAATAGTGATCGGAATTGGCGGAAACAAACGAGCCAGGTCAATGTATCGCGACGTTCCCCTACTGCCAAACAAAGCCGAAGAGTGAGAGGTTGGCAATGACGACAGTTCGTATAGAGTTACCGTGTTGGGATAATTTGAACGAGCGGGGGATACATGCAAGGTGCTTGGGGTTCTAGACCCAATTAGGCAGAGCCGCGTCGACTTGTGCATATCATAAACTGCCGACACAACTCTCTTTTTCTCTGCCGTGTCATATCTTGCGAATCATCGCAAGGCTGAAGAGTGCATCAAGGCATAATTACATCAGAGACTCATCGGCCCTCGAATCAATTTCACGGTAGTCGTGGTGAGGTTGTAGAGAGGGACTTGGTCATTCGCAACGTGTACAGCCAATCACATCTGCTATCTTTAAGCTTCGTTCACTTGATGAAATACCGCCCCTGACATTACGCCCAGGCGAAGAATTGACAGACACAATATCCGTCAATTACACTGACATAAAGAGTACATTACATAGAAGAAGCACACATTGAAGTTCTTGAGCTCGATCTCAGGATAGCTTCTGTGTCCGGGTTATTACCGTGTGTATGCCCCTGGTAAGCATCATGATGGTCGATGAATTGTCAAGTGAAGTACAAGAAAGCGGCCGTTCCGAGGCATTGCCGATCGGTCTCTAATACGCACCGCATTTCTACTGGCCTGAATTGTTCAAGTAGACCCAAGATCAACAAACAAATAACGATGGTGAGATGCATGGTCCCCGCAATGGCTTGTAGGATGTAGCGTCCCCAAGCGGAAATGCTGAACGAGCTTCTAGCCAGAGAGAAGGATTGTTTAAGTCGGAGAATATCCTACCATTTCGAGCAATGCACACCTGGTTCCTGTTCGTGTAGACATTGCCAATTCCTCTAATCTACTATCTGCGGTGATAGTAATCGCATTTGTGATCCCGATCCGTCAGACGCCACGATCCCATACACAGGACAGCAGTCATCTCATATCGTCATGGAGGTCTCAAAAGCGATATCGGATCCCGACCCAGGATCGTTGATTCTTGAGAAGAATACATCGTTCGAGTCTCAACAAACAACAAGGGTCATCGTCACATTCGACAACAATGATCCAGAGAACCCCACCAACTGGTCCAAGGTATGCGGACCACCATAAACAAAGGATGTCAAGTACTGACAAATGTTAGGCCAAGAAGAGATTTGTGGTGTTTACCCTAACCTTGACATTATTCAACAGCACACTCTCTTCTTCCCTCCCAGCTAATGCCATGTCACCGATGGCCGCTGAGTTCGGTATTGACGATACACGAGGGAATCCACAGTTGGCACTCCCCATATCACTCTTCCTCGTAGGATACGTCTTCGGACCTCTCCTCTTCGGGCCTCTTTCAGAGCTTCAAGGCCGCAAATACGTTCTCCAAACGGCCTTCATCGTCTACATCCTGTTCACTCTTGCTTGCGCTCTGGCGCCGAATTGGCCGTCCATGCTAGTCTTCCGACTCATGTCAGGAATTGTCGGCAGCTCGCCTAGCACTCTTGGTGGCGGCATCATCGCAGACATACACGGCGACCTGACTCAGAGAGGCAGAGCGCTCACATACTACTACACAGCGAGTATCTGCGCGCCATTGATAGCTCCAACAATAGCTGCCTACTTGGCCCCGATCTCTTGGCGATGGGCTTATTGGTTCAGCCTCATATTTGCCGGTGTGACCATAATTCCGTTGGCATTCTTACCAGAGACTTTTGGCCCTACCATCCTTGCCCGACGCGCGAAGAAGATCCGGCGATCTGCAGCAAAGGCTGGCCAGGGCAACGTTGAGACGTATGCCGCGATCGAACTCGAAGCAAAGGGTTGGCGCAACCTGATGAGCGTCGTGCTCATTCGACCACTGCACATGCTCTTCACCGAACTGATCGTCGCTGCAACGGCTACATACATCGCACTAGCTTACAGCGTGTACTACATGTTCTTTCAGACATACCCTATCGTATTCAAGGGCCTATACGGGATGTCAAACAAGAAAAGCAGCTTCATGTACTTACCCATTGCAGGAGGAATCTGCCTTGGCCTAGTGATATTCTTCTTATGGGATGCCTACTATAGACGCTGCAAAAAAGCCGGTCAAACTTGGGCACAGAAGAATGAGTACAGCAGGTTGCCTCTAGCATGCATGGGCGGGCCTCTTCTGGCAATCTCACTCTTCTGGGCTGGCTGGACAGCACGGTCCAGTATCTCGTGGGTGTCACCCATGATAGCAGGAATTCCATTCGGAGCTGCTCAGCTTCTCATCAGCATCGCTCTAACAACTTACCTGGGCGATTGCTACGGAGTGTACTCAGCATCAGCCATGGCGGCGGGAACGTGCCTACGAAATCTTGCAGGTGCGGGACTATGTATCGCTGCGGCGCCGATGTACACCAAACTTGGTGTTGGGTGGGCTTCAACACTACTGGGGGTTGTGAGCGTCTTTATGTGTGTTATCCCGTTCATCTTCATTCGATACGGGAATACCATTCGACAGCGAAGTAAGTTTTATCAGAGGCTCAAGGCGGAGATGGAATCGTCACAGAGTGAAGCAGACAGTGATTGAGGTGAAGCTATAACGATGCATGGAATAAATAAAATGATAGATCCGGGCTCTAATGTTAGATATGATGACTTTGGATAGATGACATCAATTCTGCTCCGATGAAAATCAAGTCACTGGATTATAACCAGTCCAAGACAGTTCTAGTCAAAGTGCGTGTATTCCCTGCATTGGATGATGCTCTCAAAAGTCCAAGGCTATGATGTCGCCCCATAGACCACAAGTTCTTCTTATGATGCTTACTTTGAGACAGTGTCAAAAACACCCTCAAGCCAGCCCAGTGTCTCCTGGGCAAGCTGATTCTCTGCCCCAATGGCACAATGAACTCCAGATCCCAGCTCAGTCTTGAACAGAAAGTAGTGCGCCTGTTTTCCAAAGGCCCTCGCCATCTCTTCTGGCTGTTCCGGGGCAGTCGTGTCATCCTGACCCGAGGCGACAAATACCGGACACTTAATTTTGGCCAGACTTTGCTTATCAAGGTTGAACTCTCCCACCATGGTCAACCACTTGAAAGGACTCTTGGTGTTTCATGCCCACATTCCTTGGTTGATCGGCCAGCTGAGTGCCGTTGGAATCTTGGGGTTCTTGAGAAGGCTGTAGATCTCATCATCAAAGGCAGTGCTGTTACCTGAAAGGAAGAGCTTGGTCAAAGCTGGAGGGAACTGCTCCAGGATAGAGCGTTGAAGGTTGAGCATCCCGTCGATCGCAAGCACAGCCGCCAATCTATGTTCATGTGTCGCGGCCAAGGGTGCAAGTAGTCCACCAAAAGACATGCCAATGAGAGCGACTCGGTCAGAATCAACGTCATGTCGACTGCGAACATAGTCGACAACTGGGGTGACGGCCTCCCACCACTCAGGCATGAAGCCTAGATTCTGCTGTCGACGCACTGTCGCTTGTCCTGGGCCTTCGTATGTGATGCAGTTCCAGCCGCGCTGGATGATCTCACGACAATTACTATGGTAGAGAGCCTCTTGAGACCCGTCGTATCCAGTCCCAACGATGACTGTAGGAATCTTCTTGCCATACATAAGGCGTTTACCAGCGGGTAGTTGACCATCCGCTGGGTAAAAGTATGCCGGAACATTAAACTTGGTTGCATTCAACTCGACAAAGGTCGGAGGCTTTGGAAGGAGGCTAACAGCCTTTGTGAAGCTTGCGTTTTGCTTCTGCCACAGGATGTTGATACGAGGGTCAGACTGATTGCCGTGCAAGAAAAAGTCGGCACCCCTGTAGTAAGACGAGGACCGGAAGTAGGCTGATCGAGCAGAAACCCAGTCCTTCTTCTTCTCAGCAGCGACAGCCTGTTCACGGATCTTGTCTGCAAGAAACTTGAACTCGCGATACCAACTCTCGGGATTGTTGGGTTCAATCACAGCAGCTGCTCGGAGGACTTCCCCTGTGGCGCTACCGCCTTCGTTGGCTAGGGAAAGATATTCGCTGAGGATGAATGAGAACTCAGTGTCGTTGCTGAGCTGGAACATAGACGTGGTGGTGTTGGAAATGGTGATATTTGGAGGATATGCCTCGGTTTCATGGGCGTTGGTGACCTGTTTATCTGTCAGTATTTGGCAAGAGTAGCGGCTATGTCAGGGAGCGATACCGCGGCAAGGAGAGTGCCCCATGCTACGATGCAATGGTAGGAAAGCATCCTGAATAAGATGACGATAGTAATAGATTCGCCAGTGGCTATGATGTGATTTGGTGTCTTGTCTATTGAAAGGAAGACTGGTGATCCGGTATCATGACTTCTTAAATGCCATTCATCTCGGCGGCCTCTTCCTGCGCAACGACGTCGTGATGTTAGACATGCTCGAATGGGTTACCTGATTAAACTTTGACCTCTGTGAATCTCCATTCTGAATACTTTTCAAATGATATGACTGCTGTAGGGCTGAGATTGATCTCGAATGAGATACTGTATTTGGACAAGCGAGTATGCGATGTTCATGAGCCGTGCTTACATGATGCGTCATGGCTCATGCTGACATGCCAGGAACAGTCTTACATAGTGCCGATATAACCGAGTAGGAAGAACGATCGACTTATGACTGGCTGAGGTTGGCATTCAATTGATAGTCTGTCATATTGATCTCAGCAAATTGTGGTTTGCTGTGACGTTCTTCAAGATTTTGCTGGTCAGCGCCGTGGGGCTAAGGGCATCTCAGCATTTTGACAGGCAAGATGGGAACTTGAGTTAGCTGTCTTTGAGCCAATTGTCAACATAACGGCCAACAGGGAAGAGCAAAAAGAGAAACAAGGTCAAAAAGACAAGTTCTTGTCGGTGGAGAGGCTCGAACTCTCGACCTTTGGATTACTCTGATCTGTGATCAAATCACGCTTCGTGCTATGAGACCAACGCTCTAACCAACTGAGCCACACCGACAATGCTCTGAGTGGGTTGTGATGCCCACTCAATTCGTTGGCGGAGAGCGAAAGAATTGCTGTACAAGAATTGAGTGTCCGTGGACTGCATTGGGTGGCAGAAATACCTATTATCATACTGTTGTTCCAAAACGCTCCTCAATAGACAGGTATTTGCCCCGCTATCCTGGGCGTGAAGAGTCTGCGTTATCCAGTCTGCTCGCGAAGAGGTCAGCCTGCAACTCAATCAACGAAAGTACTTTATCAGTCCCAAAAATGAAGGATCAGTCCCTCCCATAAACTCATTATTGTCTCAGAGTTGACTTGGTAAGCTTGGCCAAGCCCTTGAACACCGTCACGACGAAGTTCCTGATATTCCCCATTCATCTGGTTCTTCAACGCTAGACACTTTCGAGTCAAGCAGACAGACTGCAGACAGACCCACAGGCAACTAGCGAGAAGAGCAAAAAGAAACATGCGGTTTGTGTGGATCGAACACACGACCTTCAGATATCGAATGATAGTGATTGAAGTTGGAGCTTCAGTCTGACGCTCTCCCAACTGAGCTAAACCCGCTTGTTGCTTTGCCGAGACTTGACTGGCAACATAGGCGACTGCTGCCAGCGAACCATGGACACTTGAGCTTGGGAGCATCTACTGATGCCGTCGAGTGTGTTAAATAGATCACTCAATTTAGAATTGGGGGAGCTCCAATGACAATTGAGCGGTATAGCCAGCCAGAACTTCCTGGGTCGTTGGCACGAGCGGTTCACGTTGGTTTATCTTGCCGCCACCTGAGTTTGCGAAACCGTTCGAGTCCAAGCTCAAGGGTAAGCTTTGATGAATGCCGACACTGTCAATTAGCATATCTTTCATGGGGCAATGAGCCATCTGTGCATTGAAATTTGTATAGTGCTGGCATATCAGCGTTTATTGTTGCTTGACTCTAGACAAGTGGTATTGTCGAAACAAGCAGGTTTTGTTGGAGAAGTGAATGAGGTGAATACTGTTGTGCGGTGGATGTCAATCACATATAGTCAACAACCAGGCTCAGTCAAACGCCAACGCGTGTGTACAGGTCTGGCAGCATTGGCATAGTGCTTTTACGGTGACAGAGAGTTATTTGACCTTCTTTGAATGACAGTGAAGACAGCAGAATGACTTAAAGCAACATTGCCGCCAGATGTCGGGAGAAAAGAGAAAAGAGAACACAAGTAGGGTAGTGTCACTGAGAAGCTGTCGATATAAACGAAAAGACATGCTCTGTCTAGCACATACGACCAAAGGTAGTGGAAAATACGGGATCCCGTCCGCTCTCCCATAGTCAAGCCACTAACCGGCGGATTAGTAGTTGGGTCGGTGACGACCAGCGAATCCCCGCTGTTGTATGTTTTTGCCTGGTGTGTCTCTGAGCTGCCTTTCTTTTTGGCTGCTGGTTAGTGGCAGCTTGACTGTGCTGAGCAAAATTTCAGTCGCTGGCTGATTGTCTGTCGAGTTGGTGTTGCAGCTGACAGCAAACGCATGACGCACACCAATTTACAGGGGCGAGTGAGGGACAATGACCTCGACATCAGTGAGTGAGGCATTGCGATAATTCAGTGTGAGAACAACTATATGAAGCGAGGGAACTAGAACTGAAGCGCAGAGAAACGGCGCTTGCAAAGGAGGTCGCTACTTGAACCCATTCAAGTCCTGGCTGTTGGGCTCCCAGTGCTGGCTCTGTCACCTCCAGCGACCTCGCAAGATGCTGTGTTGACAGGAGAAGGAAATGTACCTTTTGCGTTGATGGCTCTTGAGCGCCGCCGTAGCAAGCGCCTGGTCGCAAATACAAGGGTCATCCCCTGATGGTCCAGAGTGTTATCGTACTGATAAGCTGCCTGATCGGAAGTACCAATTTGTGGCTGGTCAGTTCGACAGAGATTTGAAGGCCCCACTACTGTTAGAGGACACGAGCACCTCGACGTGTCGTGTCGCGTCGCGTTATATCATGCCAAGTCCTCCTCGGCCTCTGGCACACGCGATTGAACAGAGACACTCCTTATCGCCGTGTCATTGATAACGCACTTGTTCTTATCCGTATATTACTTATCGATCGCCACTATTTGGTGGCTCCATCTCTTTTAGTGTCTCCAGAGGTAGTGCAGATAATGAATGCTCATGACACCCAAGGATTCACAGCCCGCTCACGTAGCAGACTCTCACGTCCTATGGTCCCATTGTGATCCTCGTGCCCACCATTCTCAACTGCCTACCTGAAGATCAAATCCAAATCTCGCGCAAAGCTCAAAGGGCCACCCGTGGTGTCGCAAGCTGTCCTCCCTCCGGGTCCATGAGCCAAGACATCATGACATGGCGTTATCGCGAAACCTCTTGTCCAACAACTACTTGACGAGGGTTCAGTCACACGTCACAACGCTTGATATCCCTTTGTGGCAGTTCAAGGGCGGTTACCGGAGGTAGATAGCGTTCTCAGTTTAAAGCCACTTCCGCCTTTCGAACCTGACTTGACTCAACCGTCACTATACAATCTCAAAGTCATCCTGGACACTTCACCAACTATTTTGATTGTACATTGTGGCCGTGTGGCAATTTGATTTAGCCCAGAAGCCGGCCTAATTAGCTGTAGGACGGTTCAGTCTATTATGTGCTGCAGGACTGGGACTGTTATAGTTTGCATATCCTATATAAACCACGGGACTGGAACATCGCATTCGACAAACTGCAACCAATCGACACGTCGGCCAGCTTTTCCGATGCTTTGAAGATCCCGTTGTTTCAGATACTCTCAATGACATCTCGTAGAACCTTGGTGTTGCCAATGCTTCTCACGCTGTCCATTCTGTCAAGGGTATGCAGAATACTGACGCGGTCATGCTCATCAACTTCGCATGCAATGGTGAACACTGGCCATGGACTGGTTGCGACACCTAAACCTTTCAAGACTCCCAGGGCTTGCTGTACGTAAACGGTCCGCGTGAAATCGTCCTCCGCGATGGGATGCACGCGCTGAAGATAGAGCAATGTCGCTAGGCGATATAACTCAGCGATGGCCAGGATGCGTTGTGATCTTAAGCCATCAGAGTAGTACTCGATGGGCGCAAGTGACTGTCGGAGATTGTGAAGCTTCATTGCCAAATCGCACCTTTGTAGCGTCGAGGTGCTCGGACAACCATGCGCCGAGTGAAGTCGCATCATGTTGATCTCGTCAATAATCTCAAGCACTTCAACAGAACAGCCCAAGGACCCCACGATCTGGACTAGAGTTAGGACAGTGGGCGTAGGAATGTGGGCACTTACAAGAGACTTGCCGCCACTGAAAGCGCAAAGAGCGGATGTTGAGACGGAGCCATGGTTTTCGTCAAGTCGCCATGATGGATGGTTGAAAGCAGCCAAAACATCGTGATACAGCCACCAAGTAAGAAGGAAATCTGAGCTTGAGCCGGGCGTATCTGTGCGCTGTTGCCTTATGATCTCCTTTGCTCCTTTCAAATGGATGTGCCAATTGTGCTCTTCTCTATCGAAGACCTATGAAATGTCAGTCATGGTACCGAACGAAATGTCTGGTCACACGGACATCGTAAACACAAAGCATCATTACTGCTGCAAGCTGAACTTGATTGGTTGATGTGCATTTTGACCTCGGACTTGCGAGGGATACTGACAAGTTCCGTACGGCTTTCAGTTTGAACGACATTGCATCAGCTATCGAGTTTGAGTAATGGATCATTGCCACGGCTATCATTGCATTGAGCAACGCAAGAGCTGAAGTGTCTTGGCTAGATAAAGCCATGGGTAGTAATGTCGAACAAAAGCCATTTTGGGCTTGAGTGGTAGAGATCATTGGTGATATAATGGTTTGATCTGTTGCCGTTAGCCAGTATCTGGGAAAAATAAAAGCATCACACACAATAACCGAGAAGCATCCCTGCACGGTCGGGCAAGGAGCCATGAAGTGTGAGACTGCGTCGAGGTCGTTGGAAGAGATTCACAAGTATATGTCCATCACTCTTGGAGAGAGAAATGTAAACGTCTGATGGAGATGTGTTCAAAAAGTATTTGCCATAGTGAACCGACTTTGAAAGTGTTGTTGGAGGTCGATGCTCAGCAGGATCACGTTTTCTCCGCCGCCCATCATGACGATCTGGCCAGAGAAGCTGAAGGTCATACCCAAGACACTTTCTTTGTGTCCGAGTGCAATTATTACATCTTGGAGTTGTCCTATAACAGCCGATATTGCGCCCTGCACTTGTCAGCTTGGAGATGCCCATAGGATATGTCATCTTACGTTCACAGGTCCAACAGCTTTGTTTCGGCAGCATCTTCGCCTTGCTATTTCGCATTGACTGAATCTGAGGACTCGCGTTCCGTTGATATTAATACCAAGACCTCGCATCAATTGACAGGTTGTTTCAGTATCTTGTGTCTTGATGGCTCATTGTGTAATGGAAGTCAGCGGGGTCCAGAGTATGATATGTCAGTAGCCAATAATCGCCATATCCGTCACTGAACCCAAACAGGCAATTCGACCCAGCATTTCACAATGCCCGCCGATAAGTTCCAAGGTTAGTGCAGCATAAGCTGGGAGCAGACAGATTATAAGCTTGAGAACAGTTTCACTCTAAAATATTCGAATCTAAAAGTCAACTGACAGTTTATGCGGTTGGACATCTGAAAAGACGAGAAACTACGAGTGCTATCATAACAACGAATCCACGCATGATCCAAACCTCCAGAGAACAAACTTGCCATGGCGATGGTACCACGACCCTCGGATAAGGCTGGAGAGAGATCGCATTTTGAGATCTTGCCTAGTCACTAATCCACGACGACATGCTTCGCAACCTTCTCGTTGACCTTGAGACTCAGCAGGTCAGGACGCGCATAATGCCCAACAACATCGAAAGCCTTGGGCTTATCAATATATCTCAAATTGACCACAGCCGTGATTATCCCCTCTTCGCCGTCACCGATAGGCTCTGCAAGTGGCTTGCCGTCGGGCCCAAAGATCATCGAGAATCCACCACCAGGCTACATCACCAGTCAGCAGTCTGTCCATCTTCAAGGGAGGCCATCTTACTGTTTTGGTAACAGGATTGCCTGTAAGTCCATTCCTTTCCAAGTTCTTTTCGGTGAGAACCTGTGAGGCCTCAGCGACAAAAGTTGCCCCTTCAATGGCCATGAACTGACTTGCGCGATAGCTCGCCTCGCCGGTCTCATGGTACAATCAAGCAATTTTTTCAGGGTCTGGCATCTCGAACTCAGCTGGCCAGCTGGCGATATGGATCTGCACACCCTGTGCATATTCATTGTATCGAAGCAATGGCTGCAAATGCTCCCAGCAATTCAGTGCGCCAACCTTTCCGAACTTGGAATCAGCGACGACTTGGAGCGACTCGGCTTGTCCTTCACCCCAGATTGTTCGTTCTACATGAGTTGGCTTGACCTTTCGTCGATGATGAATGATCTAGCCATCTGTATCGATGAATGGTTGTCCCATGTACAGGCTTACTCCATCTCGCTCACTGTACCCGAGAACGACGAGCATACCTGCTTTCTTGACGGCTCGCTGGATTCGTTTCATCTGAAGTGAGTCTCGGCGCATTGAATTGGCCATGTACTCGTGGATCCAACCCCCGTTGTTGATGACTGGCGAGGTCCACATCTGCCTGCGTAGTCGAGTTAGCACCATGTATACATAGCAGGTGATACCTTCTGGCTGACAGATTCCGATCATACCATGGATAACCGGGGATCCAAACTTCGGGAAACCCAAGGACTTGAACTCCATCGGCGGAAGCTTTCTCGATCAGGGAGATGGTTTTGTCAACACTTCCTTCAAGGTCGAGCCATACAGGCTCTGCTTGCACTGCACCGACCTTGACAGTTTGGTCCATGATAATAAGGGTAAATATTGCTAATGCAGCCTGAGGAGAGATAATGTTCAAATAGCGCGCCCTGCCACTTTTCCATCTCGACGCTGGAGACAAGGAGGGTTTATTTATACATAGTTAAAGTATTCACCTTCCGAGACTTCATGATAATGGGTGCTTCATGACAATAATTGGGAGAGGTGAAATGCCGAGATCCGTATCCAAAGATGGCACAGGGAAATAGTTTGCGATCTCAGGCGTGATAGACGTCGTGTCGTCAATACCTTTGCTCCAAGACAAGCAAAAAGATCCATTACGACACATGTATTGTGGAATCATGATTACTTATCGTATAATTATGGCCTGTTTAGGATACTAGATTCTCTCTGCTAGAATAAGCTTATAGCTATAAGCCTTAACTATAAATAACACTTTTAGCCTATAACTTAGATATTAATATTATAATAATTAACTAATAGCTATAATATAAAGCTAATATAATAAGAACTTAAATAATAACTCTTTAGCTAGCCTTAAAGGTATATAAAAGGTTACTTTTAATCCCTTAGCTAAGAAAGGTTAGCTTAATACTATATATACTTTAAATCTTTAAGATAGTAGCTATATTAATAAGACTAGTCTTTTATTAATATTAATTATATTAAATATTAGATATTAATAATTATATTAATAAAACTATAGTTATACTTTAAGCTATATTAATATATAAAAAGGCCTTAAAATATAATTATAGCTATAATAGACTTAATTATAAGGCTACTATAAGGTATATCTTTATATAAGACTTTAATTAGCTAAGTAATAAATTCCTTATCTAGCTTACTTTTTTTAATTATAAAACTATTACTTATATAATAGCTTATAGTAAATTCCTTATAAGGGTTATTTTAATTACTTAATAAAAAAAGGTAATACTATTTTCTTTAAATAACTTAAAAAATAAAAAGAGAATTAAAGTAACTAGAAAGCTACTTTAAGAAAACTATACTTAAATTATATTTATATTTAATATATAAATAGTAATTTACTAAAAAGGATTTTTTATTACTTTAAGTATAGTATATAATAATTAGATTTATTAAGAAATACTAATATATAAAAAAAGCTTAAAGAAAGTTTTATAATAATATATATATTAGTATTACTAAGGATAAAGGTTAGACTAGAGAAGGTTTAGGGTAATTAGAAGGTAGTAGCAGTATTAAGTTTATAAGTCAGTTATAAGGTTAGAAAATACACTTCAGGTTTAATATAATGCTATTTGGGATATAAAAACCGGTACCTAGCCTCCTGCTTGCTGCTGCCCCGCATGAACTAAGGGCCAAGTTCGCAAACTCTTGCCTCACGATTTTCACTAATGGGTCTTCGATTAAGTCAAATTGAATCCAATGACTAACTTATGTACTACAATTCTACAAAGGAGCGCATTCGACTTCAGTGACTGACATCGTGTATCCAAGAGGGCTCTAGAATCGCTCCCGATTTATGACAACTCATATACCATCGGCGCAGTCTTCTCAAGTTATGCCGCTGGCGGCATCAGAGCATCCACATCCGGACCCCATCCATCATCGTTAGAGATGGTGATCGTGTTATCTGACCCCTCCTTCAGATCAAAGAAACCCCTGCTGAGTCCCGTCTGAGAAAGGTGGCTGGTAGACAAGAACGCAAGCTTCTGAGATTCCCCGTTGACATTGACGGTTGCGTATCGTGATCCGGTGTCGCCATTTCGGTACTTGACGTTGATAGTAGCTGTACCTCCAGAGCTCTTGATGTTCTTGAAGGTAAGGGTACCTTTCTTGTCACCTCCGATGTAGCCGACGGCTTTACCGCCACTGCATTCACTGCACGAGATGACTCTGGCATCATTACCCATCGTTGCAGTCTCACCCTCGATCTTTGTCATAGTTGTCTCGGACCAAGTTCCCTTTGAGAGGTTCGGCGACCAAGAGTCGTACCAGCTGAGTGTCACTTTGTTGCCATCAACCTTGAGGGGAAGCCAGACGTAGGTGCTGGCGGCCAGGTTTGTGGAGACCCAGCGATCACCTATGTATATGGCATTACCGTTACCAAGAGGCTGAATGTAGCTGACCTGGCTTTGATAGGTCTTCGAACCAATAGGTGCAAACTCGGTCCAGTTCGACCATGGACCAGATATTGACTTGGCGTAGCTGTAGATCTATTGGTATGTTGTGTCAATATACTCGAAGTATAACCGAAGGTCAGGAGGAGGGCTGCTTACATTATCATTGGCATTCCATCCAGTCAGATGAGAGCCGAAGATGAAGTAGTATCCGTTCTGCTTCAGCATGGCAGGGGACTCGGCAAAGTACTGCCATTCGTATGTGATCTCAGTGACGTTGAGGTAGTCATCTGACAAAGCCATGATTCGCGTTCCATACTCTCGCTGTGACTTGATCAGTTCCTGTCCTCTGCCAAAGTGCACAGTATAAAGCTTACGTCTTCAGTCAGGAGATATGCAGACCCATCATCATCCTTGAAAAGTCCCATATCACGACTCTGCTTACCAAGAGGTCTGAAGCTTCGGTGATACGTATACTTGCCGCATACACTATCACCAGTTGCGATACCAACCCGCGCATCCTTGTAGTCTGGGCTGTCGATGTGCATGTAAAGAACATACTTCTTTGTCTGGTCATTGTAAATGACCTTGGGTCTTTCAACGATGCGGTTGGGGCCGAGGTCGCCTGCTTCGCTGGTGCGAGAGAGGAGCGCGCCTCGGTATGTCCATTCGACGAGATTGGTGGAGGAGTAGCAGTTGACGTTCTGGAAGTATGTTCCGTCGGTCTTGTCCTCGCCGATCATGTAGTAGGTTCCATCAACCTCACTTGAAAAGTCAGATCCCTGTCCACCATGATAGAGTGTGACACTTACATCAAGCCGTGGCCGTGAGCTTGTACATGCTCACCAGTGTTGGTCTAGGTAAATTCCGGTCAGTAAACCACTCATGAATCGAGCTTTCGGTTGACCTACAGCTGTCCATGTTGCGCCGGACACGATGTCAAGAGAAGCCTGCACTGTGCTGGCTGCAAGCGCAGCAACAAGAGTCGAGAAGATGCGAGGCATCATGAGATCTGGTACGAGACTTTTGCAGTTCTTGGAACTTGATCGGGACCAACTTTGAGGATTACTCAAGGTTCTTATTATACTTCGCTCCGGACCAATTCTCTTTGCGGTATGCTCGGACGCCGGCGAGACATGGCCCGATGTGAAGAATTTCTCTTTTCTGGGGTAAGTCTCCGTTACATTACCCTCAACCTCTCCGTAGCTCTACTCGGGTATTCGGTACTTGAAAACCAGTTTAAGGTTATATGATCGGCATTGAAATTTCCTCCATCGGCGTCTTTCATATGCGCACCAATTTGGAGACCTTGGTTCAATCATAAGAACCTTCCTTTGTGAGTACTTCACATGATCTGCCGGCCCATATGCGGGGCCGACGTACACAAGGAGTCAAAGGTCTGGGGTAATCGACAGGGGGAGATCGAGTGATGGCCCGGGGGTGTCGGAGCCGGGAAGAACATATCCTTGTCCCAACGTTACTTGGGCCAAGACTTTTGCACCTCGTGGTGCATGTTGCATCGGACCATCGACGGAGCAATGGCATGCTTCCTTCACCGTCTGAACTCTCATACCATGTCCAAATCCAGCTTGACAGATGCGATGGTTCAGTTGAGGTTCGTGGCGACGTGCAGTCAATGGTACGTCCTCTGCTAGGGACTCGAAATTATACATGGGGCGTGATAGAATCATTGGCCGTGCCAAGATGCGTGAGACCACTACTGTCGTGACAAGACACTACGTAGTTCCGACATTATCATTTCTTAGTTTCTTCAATTTGGAAGAGTATTGCAGAGGTATATCGTTGTAGATTAACTAGGCTCTTTGAGATCTATACGCATATCGACAGACAGCCTCCTATACCACAGCTCACAGCTATCTAAACATCAATAGCCTTTGCCTCATTCTGGTTCATAGTCGCCCGAACCGTCTCCGCAGTCCTAGGCTCCAATGACTTCTTAACAGGATTAGGGGCGTCAAAGACCTCATTAAGCTCCTCCAGGGTTCGGTCCTTCGTCTCTGGGAAAAAGAAGAAAATAAACGCAGCCTCAAGCAGGTCCCAGAACACGAAAACCAGATAGAAGTAGTAACCAATCTTCTCAAAGGCTGGCCCCGAAGAGTAGGCCAAGACAAGGGAAATACAGCTCGAAGCCCAGTTACCCAGTGCTGTTCCCTTGGCTCGCGTCGAAGTAGTGAGCGTCTCTGCGATGTACATGCTTTGCTGAGCGGTCCATCCAAGTGAAAAGACGACGCCGAAGAGGAAGACAAAGGCGATGGTGGTATTGGCTGCGTTCTTGTTGCTTGGGTCGTCAACTGCCATCTTGGATGTTCCGGTAATGACGGCAAAGATGACTGAACAGAAGAGGATGCTGTAAATGAGAAGAGGCCGGCGGCCAACACGGTCAGTCAGGCGGGCACCGATGACCGAGCCGAGGAGTCCAAGAACGCTGTTGGTAGCGTTGAGAGCAAGAACAAGCTTCTCATCTTTGATACCAGCCGTGTTCATCATAGCGACCAGGTAGTAGCTTGACAGCGAGTTACCAGATGCTTGACCCATGATAGCCATGCCGAGAACACAGATGAGACGTCGCTTGTTGCTGTGCGAGTTCCAGAGCTCACGGTAGTCCCACCATCGCTTGTCTGAAGCCTCGGTTGAGATCTGGGCCATCATCTCCTTCATCTGGAGTTGGACAATAGGATGGTCGATTGAGCCCTCGCCGTGATACTTGGCGAGGATGGCAGCAGCTTCATCGTGCTTGTCATTGGCGATCAACCATCGGGGCTGTTTCTTGATCAGTAAGTGAACGGTGGTGATATTGACAAAGAAACTTACAGATTCTGGGAGGAAGAATGCAAAGATTGCGACAATGCCAGATGTGACAAGCTGAATCCAAACTGGGACTCTCCAACCGTTGTTGCCTTTGATGTAAGCGCTTCCATAGGTTGCCCAGCCAGCAATGATAGCTCCGACAGGCCACATGCAGTTGTAGAGACCGGTGAGCGTACCTCTCCACTAAATTCTTGTCAGCAACGTTTTGGTAGACCTGGCAATGCTGCTTACCTTGGGGTGAGCAAGCTCGCTGACGTAGGTTGGGGCAGCGATACAGCAGTACGAGACACCAAAACCGAGGAGGAATCGACCCCCCATAAACTGAGGCATGGCTTTTGCAGTTGCCCTTCATGATTGTTAGCGCTGTCTACAGAGATTTAAGGGAGTTACTCACTGAACACAAGTGCCGATGATGATGATGAGGGCTCCCGTGAACATCCCAGCGCGTCGCCCAAAGCGATCAGTGGTGAAAGGGACAGTCGGGGCTGCAGCAATGCTGCCAACGTTGTAGATCATGAAAACAATTCCAGTAGCAGAACCATCAGATTTCCTGTAGCAGGTCAGTCAAATGTCACCCCCGCGAGGTTGTTATGAACCTACATGTCAAAAGTGCGCTGATATGACTTCATTCCGTTTAATCCACCCATCAAACTGCCATCATAACCATTGAGACAACCACAGCAATACGCCACGAAGAGCACAGCATAGAGCTGAAACATAGACGGTGTCCATGGTGAGAATTTGTTGTTCTCAACTTCGTGCGCAATCTCAGTAGCAAGTACCTCTGGCGGCAAGTCATTGGTCAGATCGCGATGGAGTACATCGGACTTCTCAAGCTCGTCACGTTTTTCAGACATGATGTTGACCTTGTTACGTGACTTTGGGTAAAGTTGAACGACCCAATGGATGGGAACAAGCATCAATGAGAGACTCAAGAGAAGGGGAGCGAAGAGAGAAAACCTCTTTTATAGATGACGAACCCAGAATGGACTCATGTTTCCGCGTTAGCTGTTTCTAGCCAACCGGTCGGCGCCGCAGCCGAAGTTCACCGGTCGTTTTGCGAAAATTAGGCATGGCTCGTCGGTTCGTGAATAAACTCATTGATAAAATCCGGGGTAGAGGCAAGGAACCAGCATCAGATGGCTCCGGGGAGTCTGCGGGGAAATTCTTAAATCTGATAAAGATCGGCAAAACGCTTTGAACTTGGCGAGTTGACTCCGGCTCCGACATCCCCGATTGAAGCGCTCCAATTGATTTGGAGGCGAGTGGAGAGGGAGAGTCACATGGAGTAAAGACTAAAGACATGCCAGCCTCTCCCAATTCAATTCGCACTCGTGCGATGCCTTTTGAGTTAGGCTGGCCTTAGCTACTGACTTGAAACAAATCTTCTGGGAAAGCTTGGAATCCAAGGCATTCAACGTGGCAAAAGATCAGAGTTGGCTGACATATTGCGATATAGACAAAAAATAATTGACAAGACTGGGATTCGAACCCAGGCCCCTTTCGAGACTGCGAATCGTCACTAGTTCGAATCGAACCTGAACACAGCGCCTTAGACCGCTCGGCCATCTTGCCTTTTGATTGGATAGACACTGAGTCTTCTTGGTACCCTATCAACAGCAGCATCAATCAGCATCGTTCAGTCTCATTGTTCCAGAAAGAGCTGTCCAAGAGTTAGTAGCAGCCTCCTTTCCTTTACTACTACACCTAGGGGAGGAAAAACTAATAAAAAGATCTAAGTAATTTAGTAAAAATTTAAGATAAGTTTAGGATACCCTTTATAAACTAGCCTAAACTTTTAGGTCTTGTATTCTCTTGCTCCCCAAGGCGCACCTAACAAGGCAAGACCGATAAAGCCTACCTACCTTATGGCTCCTTGGCCTCCCTTTTGTTTTTCACCTCGTCAGCCAAGTCCGGTTCTTGCAGCTTCAACATCAACAACCTTCATCAAAAGTTGTCAGAATTCATCATCAACCATCATAAGTCCTCAAACTTTATCCAAGAATTATCGAGAACCCGTCAAACTACCAACCAACCAAAACGCCAAGGCAATGGACAATTCACAGGACCAGGCTATCAGGGATCGTCGGCGACGAAACAGGGAAAACCTGATTGCAGAAAGGAAAAGGGAACTTGAAGGGCTGTGGCAAGACAGTGAATAGTGCCCCCAAACATTCGCCCCTACAAACCCCGATAATATCGCCATCTTGAGAATTATGCTCAGAATCTCATACAGACAGAGGGAACTGAATAAAGAGCTTGATGATCTGTGGAATGAAGGTGGAGCTTTGCGCAAGGCGGTCGGAAATTCGCGAGGTCGAAGGCTGACATCCGCTGCTGCCCAGAAGGCTTTGGATGAACTGGAAAGTCAGGCAGCCCAACAAGGAGGCGGGAATTGAGAATGGTCTGATACCTTATGGAGAGGTACTGAAGTAGTCATTATGCAAGCAGATTCACTTCCGGCTGCAATGTCTCCAGCATGAATACACTTCTTTTCGCAAACACCATCAATAGAATCGAGTTTCTTCACCCAAGTCAAGCTAGAAATGGCAGTCAATTCACGGATTTATTGCCTTATCTTGGCAGACACTCGACGATCCCGAAAGATGTCAATCACGTATCAAAGTCCCATACGTCGAAACGCTACACTGATGGGCTGTTGGTGTCAAGCATAAATACTCCTCTTTCACTTCTTGCTCATTCCCCAAGCAATATACCAAGATAACTCCATTATGGCTTACCGACAGAACGATCATGAGCGAACACCGCTCGCATCTGACAGCCAGGCCAACAACGATGCTGCTTACGAGGATTACATGAGACGTTACCGAGCCCGAAATCCCAACTCAAACTGGGAACCCAAGACGCGAAGGATGGTCGGGCCAATGTATAACCCAACGCCATGGCTATCGCCTGCCACTACTCCTGACTACCGTGAGCGGGATTTTTTTGATCCTTTTGTAGTTTCTGATGGACACCGTATTACGCCGAGACTACCCCTACCACGTGAATCCCCAAGAGTTGAACCTCGAGGGGTTGAGCCTCAAAGAAGACAGGACCCTGATGAAAGCCCGCAGTGCAAATACGTTCCCGGTGAAGGATACAGGCAAGTTGAACCAGGTACACGTTCGGGAGCTAACCAGCAGCACTACTCGAGGAGAGCGAACGAACAACGGCGGGAAAACGAGCGTAGATTCTTGAGTGATGTGCAATCTGAAGTTGGCAGGGATAATGGATATCCCCATGTCAGCAGAAGCTACCAGGTCGACAGAAGAGAGCCTCAAGATACCAGAATGGACCCTAATGCTAATGCTCGAGCTCCTATTCCGGATATGTGGACTGCTACACCAGAAGCGAGGGAGTGGATGGGCAGAGTGCAACGGGAAGTGAACATTCGAGGTAGATACCCAGGAGCTAGTTTCAGTGAGCAAGGTTTCTGGCGCCGATAACCTCTCTGATATTTAGATATGATTTTTTACTTCGTAGTTTAGTATAATCGCATTTTGTCTTCTCGAAAGAATAAGAGTCTGAATGTTAGTTCCAATACTGTGGATGTGATTGACACCCGAACTCCGAAAAAGGTGCAGTTCCAGGGTAAGCAATTATTTGGAGCCGCAATATTTGAGTCACAACGGGAGGGCTCAAGCATCAGTCCAAACAGGTGGAAGTTTGTTAAGGCTAGATTCAGTCTCAGTAGACTTAAATTCTCAGCTACCGGAAGCCATTTGTATTGAATACAATTCACTGACGTTGAACTTTCTTCACGTGTTAAGCCACCAGATGTGGCCCCACACAACTTGGGCACACCAGAAATTAGCCACTGGAGCGCAAAATCATTTCTACCCGACGTCACATCTTTATTCAAGGCCTATCGATATTCTCGTCTGTGTCTACAATACAGTCCGCAGGGGTTACAAATGTCCTATTCCGCACTTTAGCTTTGTACCTTGCCCCACAGCGGAAGAGGATCTATTACCTCTGATTAACTGAATTCCTTACTTAGCAGTTACGTGCTCATATCAATAACAGTAGTATACCCATAATATTTCTACAGTGGCAAAGTACCGGTCAGGACATTTGTAACCCCTGAGGACTGTACTGAAATTACATTATTCAAGATTTCTCCCTCAAGTGCGATTGCTTTAGCAGAATTCCACTGCCCTGCAATCATTGGCTATCGTTGATGACTAACGGTCGCGAGGCCAAAATTTCTGCCTCCAGCATCACTGAAGCAAGCTCCTCTTCTTTCCAACTTGCAGCTGTCAATCAACACACCAAGGCTCAGAGCCGCATAAATAGTCGCGATCATCATTCCGCTCCAAAATGAATCACTCTAGATTCCTGTCTCTGCAACTCGTCTCCCTTCTCCCACCTCCGTGATCAGGCAACTCAACCTGGCTTGTCCTAGCGCCGACGCCTTCCCAGCTATGCTTGACCTTTCCATCGACTGCAACACCGTGAATCCAGTATATTCTTGCCTCGAATCAATCGAACGTTATTTACAGCCTTGAATACGCATTCTCCGACCGCTGAAGTTTTCCCTCTTGCTTGCAATAATCGTCGCCAGACAACATTTGTGCCTCGACTGGTGTCAATCTTGCATTGCCTGTACGAACGACCAGCTATATACGCCCCAACGCATACCGTTTCCTCGAATCCATACCTCGAGATGATAGTAAAATACCGTCGCAAAACGAGCGGCTTCTGTAACACCGCAAGCGTGCCTACAGTCGATCGTGGCTGTTCAAATTGTTCGAGCAGACCTGTTGTGAAATGATGCCCCAGAATACATGCTCTACCTTGGAAATGGCCCCCCCGATATGAACAGCGTAACGCACGCGGTCTTCATGCTTTCAAGCAAGACCAAGAGCTCCGCTGCTTCCTCGACTGTAGCCCGGGCACGTGTCTTCGTAGCTCTTGTCGTACCACAGAGGCCTGCTCTCTTCCGAAGAGTCGCTCGTGAGGTACATCGCATTGTCCTGTCAAGGTCACACGATTGCAATGAGAAGAGGCGACCCCAACACCGCTGCGCAGTCCGGCCGGCTGTTGATCGAGATGGGCAAACAGCTTTCCGCATATCAACAGAACGATAGTCATGAGCGCAGAACGAAGTCTCCGGCTGGCGAACAAGTCGAAGTTACAGACGAAACGGCGGTGTTCCCACCAACACCCCGTTGCTGCCGACCGAATCGAAGCCATGGCCGCCAACATTAACGAAGATACAACACCCTCTCTTTCGCCTCATTGAGAGGGCACCCGACCGGGCCTGTCTGTTGTCGTTATGGTCGACACTGGGTGGCACCAAGTCGTTTCGCGACTTGGCTCCATGTAATCAATCGACTCTTGCCATTGTCGTCAATACGGCTTGCGGATTTGCAAGCTGTATTGCAGGCACAAAGCCCCAAAAGCTGTGTCCATAGCGCTGAGACTCGAGAACCCACATACCTTCGTTGCCGCCCAGCTGATCTACTCCGCATCACTGCACAGTTTGCGCCTGGCTACACGGACCAGCTCAACTCTCACGAGGCGAAAGAGACAAGCAAAAGAGACGAGCCACATTTCATCAGTTTCGCCCTCGAACTCATCGCCTGCGTCCTCTTGATTCATCTCGTGCTTGTTTCGTCGTGGATGTCACCGCGAGAAGTGGCCTGCTTCAAACCCGGCGCCATGCTGTTGTGATTCACCGTCGCTGAGCCGGTGGACAAAGTTTTCGGAGACGACTTGAACATACCGTCAAGCTTTTCCTGATACTAAGGGCATCGTGATGCTTTTGATGTCTGCTATCGAACTGGAATGCAGGCCAAAGACTTGTCATCGACTCTTGACCCAAGATGCCTCAACGCTACTGACTCTGGAGCGACCGCCTTGAGGTGATTACAGCACTGGCATCTTCAGTGGCATTGAGAGACGACGGCCATGTCGACCCCCTACTGCTGCCAATTGACTCGGATTAAGACAACAAAGCATCAGTGGTTACTCGAAGTACTGGAGAGTCCCTCGTCATGGACTGTCCTCCCCTGCTCCCCAATTCCATCGACAATGACGGCGCCTTGACTTGTTTCATGAGCCCACCACTATCTTCATACCGATGTGTTGTAGCTCGCAACTGGCCGGGACAAAAAGAGCACGCCGCACTTACAGCGAAGGCAGTAGACAGGAATGAACAAACAATCTTCCACGTTGGATATTAGCCCTTTCCTGAGCTGAACATCCCGCGGTGACATGGTCATTGCTGCCCGTTTTCTTCGTCCACAAAGATGACATTTCGATGACAGCGCTTGTGACACCGTCATCAGCATCATCCCCACCAGTCTCTGGTACCACGGAAGTGCTGATCCCGAGACAGGTGCCATGCACATGGCCGCAATCCGCCGGGCTGTGCCAAAGGCTCCAGGCACCTCTGTAGTTGATTGCCATTGTGCTACAGATTGACACCGTTGCCTGAACAGCTAAGACTTGGGGGTCATTTTCCACGAGGGTGGCCGGTTCTTGACGAGCTGTCCAGCTCGCATGCGTCGCGTACCCCAAGATGGGAGCACTTCATTCGCCACGACGGACGCGCCGGTGTGTTTCTTTACAACCCGGCCTTTCTCACCATACACACATTCCGACTGGTGAGACCAATTGGGTCATCGTGTCGAAGAAGCAGCCGATATCTCTTCAGGGACTTGGGCACATCCCTCTCGTGGTTTATGACTTGACTTCACCAGATTGTTGCCCACCGTTCAGAGTCAACCCACCACGGCATTTGTAGGCTGTACGATCCCTTATCCCTCGCACTGGGCCGATAGGAAACCGTGTGCGATAACTGCTGCATCTGCAAACACGTGGACATGCGGTCCCATGCCTTCATCACGCAATGCTCAAAGGACGCCCCGGGCCCGTCATTCTCGTTCTCGAGTAACGAACTTCTAAATGCGAGCATTGGTTTCGCGAGGCAAGGTCGTCGCCGACGGATTTGCTGCCAGTATCCGCTTGCCTCACTTGTCAATGAGGCGGGAGAAGCTCCCCATGAAATCCTAACAATTATGGCGAGCAGAGGGCATCAGCGACGTGTCACATCGATAGCTCGATACGGCACCCATACGAAAGCTCAATGACAGCAGATTCGGGTAATCGATCCCTGATTGCATCTTCGCCGATGGCATTTTGCATTGAACTCAATAACTCTCACCAAGCAAGACAAGGATCGGATCTCGCCAATGATCCTTGGATGTTGATCGTCGGACCCGAATGCGAAGCCTGAACACGTGTACAAATGATGCTGCGCGCAGTCCCCCCAAGGCGTGAATGCTGCCCACATCCATATTCGGCTGGGTGCAAGCGAAGGGGGAACAGCGCGTCCAGTGTTGATCACTGCAGTGTATTCTACACTGCATGCGCGTAGACCTGGCCTATGGAAGAGCTGGCATCTCACTTCGAATCTCCGTTTCAGCATCATCCAAAGGGTAGCATTTGCCCCGAACTCCGATGGCCTGGTGCCACAGCTTTGGAGTCAATGCGATAAAGATCTACTGGAAATACTGGTTGACTACCGTTGCCTCCGTCGCGAACTTGCCTTGCGGAGTCGAAGAAGACGGGAGATGACGCGATTGTCAAACGCGTTGCTCGCGTTGCGACAGAAAGTTAACGCGAAGATCCATCCTGTTGCGGATCTGAGAATAACGACGAAATCTCTGCAAATGCACATATCGAGCGCGTTCGGTCATGCCCTCGCAGCCTCCCAAGGCCAACAGACCCCATGCCATCCATCGCCCTTCAAGTATCCCCGACACCAGTGACTGTCAGTATTACCTATTCCATCTACAGCGTCAAGCACTGACCCGTCACTACCAGTCCACAGTCACCAGACACGATGCGCAAGCGACGACGACGACGACGACGACGACCACGGCCCGAGAATGATTAACGAGTCCCCAGCGATAAACGACGCCCCAAGCAAGCTAACACCAGCGACGCAAGTGCCCTCCACCAACGAGCGAACAAACGACCAAAAGGCGAGAGCGACCGACGACTACAGTGAACGATGACGATCACGAAACACAGCGACGATGATCCGAACGCACGACGACCGACCGACTACGATACGAATTACGACATCGACGATCCTCCGCAACCACGACGGACAGATCTCCAATGCAGTTACATGCTTTACACATCTCTACATGGTCAACAATCCCACCACATGGCATTGGGCCATCGTGGGAAAGGCGGTTCGCTTTGGCAGTGGGCTGTCAGCCGTGAAATGTTTTTCTTCCTCTCCTGTCGACAGTCCAGCTTGCCCTCACTGATCGCGTGTGATGTGGCTTATGGCTGCAAAGGTAGCTGTCCTGACGACTGTCTTCATTATTGTTCGAGAGGGTTTGCTGCTTTCACCATCAAGGCGACCCGGCCCAACGTCTCAGCACACAAGAGCGGCAGGCCCTCCTGTATTTTGCATTGGAGATGGCCATCGGGATAACGAACTTTTCAGACAAAAGCGACATATAACGCAAACGTGAGGGCAAAGACAGGCTGAGGACGGACAGATGCTACATGTTCCGCAAGTATCAAATCTCAATCTCTGGCCTTTTGTGGCTGTGTCAGATGTCAAGAGGAAGGGTAGCAACAAGCTGGCGCACAGCGATAAAACTTGCTGGTTACACACAGGGCTAATGTCCTTGCTGTTTCCGCCATATTCTTTGCCTGGCATTAGTGTCTGTTCGAGATCTCGGCGCCTGCTCCGCTACACTACTCGAGAAAGTTGAACTGGCCGGTCTTGAGACTCCAATTTTCTGAATCATAACGACCACCTGGATGCGTTTCGGTACGAGCAAATCGTCTGCTCCTCAACGCAACAACCAGGCCTACTGACGGTGCTCTTACCCGAGCAGGGGGGGGCAGGAAAACTTGAGACCTTTATCCTAACTGGTGAAGAGATTTAGGCAATCTAGTCTGAATTTAGGGAATCTTTACTGAGTTTATTATATCATTCTCTTCTAAACTCTCGTGTTTTCTTGCTCCATGAGGTCGAGAAAGCATGAGCTGACGCCTCTGCCTATGCGAGCATGATCTCGCCTTCCACTGTCACCAACCTTGATCAAGATGAGCACGGATCTTGTTCTTCTGCACCAGCTTCGCGGCCATCCCGTTTTGCGAATATGTTGCAATTGAGTATTGATCATATACACTATGTTTCTTTCGTATCAAGACCCCGAAGTGATTCCCATTCGTCTTCCGTCATTCCAAACTCGATCAGATCGTACCACTTGCGGTTCATCCAAACAGTCTGCCGTCTTCTGCCTTCCAGCTTGAAACCAATACTCTCGTAAAGATATACTCCTCGGGGGTTGTAATCGGTAGTAGTCATACCAATTGTATGCAGGCCAGCGTGTCGGAAGCCCCAGTCCACCATCCAGTTGATGGCTTCTCTACCGTAGCCCTTGCCCTGATGCTCTTTAATAAGAGAGATGCCAATCTCGGCAGTCCGATGATGGGCAACTGTGGGTGAGATGCCTCCCCAGCCGATGCACATGACGCCAATGATGGTTCGAGGCTTCTTGTCTTTGTCTTCTGTCTCGTCATCGGCATCATCTCTGAGATATATAGCGACACCGAGCAAAGAATTGACAACCGACTCTATGTATGAGTCGACCTCCTTGGGCCCCTTTGGCAAGAGCATGGTGGGTGCTGAAAGGGCCTGGATGACAGGATCTTGAAGGATTGTGAGAGCGATCTTTTTAAGGTTTTCATCGGTCTTGTCGGCTCGGACGTACTCGAGTCGCTTTGACTGGTAAGCGTCGGCGATGTGTTCTGTAGAGTAGTCCATGATAAATGATGTGATTGAAGAGTGCGTGCAATGGTGTGATACAGTGGACGGCGGTGAAATTGACTGATGGGTAGGTCATTGGTGATGCAGCTTTTGTAGTCGGATGAGGCTCTCGAGTGCCCAGCCATCTTTGACGCTATTCCCGAGTCGGGCGCCGGATGAGTCATTGGCCGCTTTACGTTCGCTCACTCGCATTCCCTTTTTGGCAGTTATCGAACGCGCAACGATTGACTAAGGTAGTCTAGTTACCCTTTTGTCAAGCAATTACTTAAGGTAGTGGTTAGTGGTAGCCACCTTGCGCAAGGACTGTTGATAGCCCGGACCTGAGGGAGCAAGAAAACACAAGACCTAAGTTTAGGGTAATATAATAAAATAAACTCCATAAAAGGTATCCTAAGCTTAACCTAAATTTGTATTAAGTTGCCTAAATCTTTTATTAGTTAGGCTTACGGTCCTGAGTTTTATTTCCTCCCCTAGCCAGACAAATGACGCCCCGGAAACTAACACAAACCAGTATCGCGTGACAATGAGGGCCAAAAGTTAAGCTTTATCACAAACAAAGCCCTGATTTTGAACCCTCTCACAAAGGTAAAACCAAAAGCCTATATCAGAGAGTTGTTTCATTCTACTAAGCATCGTCAAATCTCACCATCTTTTTTATCTTCCCAAGGTCGACATACAACGATACCCTCAAGCTTCCATAAATTCCCAAAACTGCCCCCTGAAATCCGGCTGCAGATATGGGAGTTTTCATTTCGCTCACCCGAATCTGTTCCCGGTGGCTTGCACTACATCGGCCTTGACTGGACAGCAAGCCCCGTTCGACTGGATAGAACCGTGAAAGACGAATTTCAGAGAGCAAGGTCAGGTTACGAAGTGGAAAAAGTCTCTGGACGGCGTGCTGGGACTCCCATGCAGCTGCTATCAAACATGAATAGTAGCGAAAGGCTAAGTTTAACTACTGTTATCTACTAAGCACAACCACGTTGGACATGGCCTTGTGGCGCTTCGGATCGTCCGCGACGTTGTCCGAGCCCGTATTAATAAAACCTTCTCCTCAGGAAGGGCGACAGATTATCGAATCACAGAAACAGAAAATGATCGTCTATCCCTCGCGAGATATTTTTTGTGTTGCATTAAACAGGGGAGTGCGAGCTACGCGCATTGGATATTCTGACGTACTTCGAGAATTCAGAAGCCTCGCCTTCGAATTCCAGCCTTTTTTTGGAACACCCAGCTATTACAGCATGACAACTACTACCCCATCAAAAAGTTCAAGCCTTCGCTGGCCTTTATCCTCCAGCTTTTATTCGATGCGGCACATGTCAGGCCTTCCGAGACACCAAGAATCAGGCTTATCGACAGGAATGCTCAATGGATAAACGACGATACTACACAACTTGGTCTTGACACATTTTACGACTGTGACTGCGAATATAGAGAGATTAGCATGAAGCCTGGCTCATCTTCTGCACGGATCGTTTGTCATAGCCCTATTCTCAAGTTCTTCGACCATCTGGACCGGCTGCTCGACGACAAGCTCCAGAATGTAGGCCCTTTTAGTCGTGGGACTGGGCCGAAATTCGTGATAAGGGACTCCTTTTCTATCATTGTTTTACGGCAAAATCCGGCGGGAGCTGGAAAAAAAAGTGAGCTATTAACTGCACTTCAGAGAGTGTCCATCATGCCTTTGGCCATTTGGGCACAGTTTCCGATGGGGAGAGAACAGAGATGTTGTTCTGAGAGGTTGGTCCTGGCACTTGTGCAGTAGCTTGCCTCGGAGACCTGGGTCGAATAGGGTCTTGCGTTGAGCGGCCACAGGAACTGAATGGGAAAGTTCAGGATAAATGCCTGAGAAAGCATTTTTAGAAAATAGTGCGTTTCCTGTGTGCATTCCTGATATACTTTCATCAATGATGTGTTTATTATGGATTAGAAAGCTTGGTAATTCTTAACTGAACCTTGAAACATACTCTCGGCCTTATTGGGGAGATATGGGTGTGACTTTATGTGAAGGTTTACTTACAAAAGTAACAGAACAATGGCATACTTAAGGAACACAGAGATGCCGTTTCGGTATCTCGCCTTCATTCCAACTTTAGCTCCAGGTCTTTCACTTCCACGTGTCAAGACAGACAAGCTTCTAACAATGTCCCCCCCAATTTTCCATCTCTTCTCCCAGCTCCCGTGTGAGCTCCGACTACACATCTGGGAGTCAGCAATTAGAAACTGGACAGCAAACGTTTACGACTCTTCAACATGGGACTGGGATAAGTTTGACGCAGTAAATCCAATGCCAGAGGCTCCCAGGAAGCGATCCTATGGCATAAACTACGTGAGCCTCGATACTAATGGCGATGGTATTCCTCTAGACTGCAGCTGGAACAAACCTCAACCCGCGAACCGGTCTGCCTACCTCTGGCACGCCGGTCTGTGGATGGCATGCAAAGAGTCTCGTGAGGTCATGAGAAAACACTGGTTCAACGACCCCTACTCCAAAAGCCATCCTGAATACGTGGAAGAGACGGTGAACGACGGTCTGTGGAAGTGGCTTTACGGCAATGAAGAGGGACCAGATGTGATTTGGAATGAGTGGGGTCGAGAACTGGAATCCTATGAGCCTTGGCTTATGACTACATCCCCTGGGGACATGTTCTGCATTACTCCGGACAACTATAGGCCCCTCGCCCGGTTCAAGCTCTTCCTAAGGCGCAGCAACCATAGGATTTATGAATATGCTGTAGAGTTTGACCCAGCCTGGACGTCTGAGCTGGCTGGCCTCGACAAATATCGACCGACAGACCGCTTATCGCCCACTTTAGCCTTCGCCATCAGAATCTTTTGCGAAATTGCAACTCAGCAAATGGGTCTACCGTCGGTCGTACATCTTATCGACAGATACTCTGGCTGGAAGAAAGTCAGTAAAGCCGAGGAACCATCGGTGTATTACGATTGCGAACACGAGTATATCAAGATCGACCCGAGCAATCCTCTGGCCGCAAATCGTCTTGTCCGAAGTGCCCCTATTCTCTGGTTCTTGGACCAGGTTGACCGGCTCCTCAAGCATCGATTGACCTGGAAACGAAAGACATCTCCTTGGGCTTGGGGTGATCACGGGCTTCCGCCAGATGGGTTGTCTGTTCGGAAGTTGGTGCGGGTCGTGGCCAGGCGTGATAAGGAGGTGGTGCTCAAGGCTACAAAATGCAATGCTATTCTGCCTTAGACGAAACAGCCTGCCCTAGTAACTTCGCCACATGGAAAAACCGTAAAAGGAAAGCCAGATGTGCGATGGGGATGGTAGTTTATATAGCTGTGGTGTTTTGCCCTGTTTTTGCATCTTGGGCTTAAGAAAGAGCACTCTGCTTGGGTTTTGCTGAGACATTGTCTGCATGGGATATGTGATGGAAAGCGGATTTAGGGATTCAAAGAGAGTACTGGTCTTGTAAAGCGTTGGCGATGGGTACTCAGGAGATTATGCTTGGAGACTCAAGGTTCGTAAATAAAGTTTTATCTCCACATGACTGTCGATGGAGAAACCCTAAAGCCATCTCATTCTTCTCGCTTTTGGTGACTAATGCTTTGTGAATCTTGCAATTCAAGTTGCTACCATTATCCGATCAACCTTTACTTTAAGGTTCAAGAAAGCTAATAGATGCATCACGCACGCGGCCATTCAATGATTTACAACATTGAAGAAAGCTTCTTTGGGATACTGACTCACTCCCGAGAGTCTCACGTATATAATCCCAGAGTCATCCACTGTCTTCAAACAAGCACCTCTGGTTCGACTCCTTATCTTTTCTTTATCCGTCAACCAACACTTGAACCGCCGGTAACAACTGACACCTAAAGCTCATTATGGACACCACCACATTCCATTCCTTTCCCCTACTGCCTTTTGAGCTGCGCGAGCAAATCTGGAAATATGCCTGCCAGCAGCTGAGGGAGAGGCGTAGGAACATTCACTACCTGTATATGGACGAAAATAGAAACATCTGGCCTCGGGACTACGATCGGAAGACCAATAACCCAAGCAATAGCAACAGATCTGGCTACACATGGCATACCTATATATGGCATGTAGGGCTATGGACTGCTTGTAGGGAGTCTCATGATACAGTAAAGAAACTCGAACGCTTTTACATCAGCATGCGCTTTGAGTTACGCGATTGGCGTTGCAAGAGGGTAGTTTCCCCCCAGAAAACCGAATCTTTGCCCCGGGACCAAGTTATAGACCTCCATCGGGACATATGCTTCATCACCAGTGATTCATGGGAGTCTCTTCTGAGACCCTGGAAGCCGATATATCTTCAAACCGAAGATGCTCGAGGTCGAAGGCGATTGAAGAAACCACTGAACATTGGTGTCAAGTTTGACCCATCGTGGGCCGAAGAAATGCAAAAGGCCGTGGAGACTACCTACTTCGCCACTGTTCTCCGTGACCTCCCTCCCCCAATGGCCTTTGCGATCAGACTACTTTTCCAAGTCGCAACCGACGACCGTTATTCTCTTAGCAAATCGAAGGTTATGTTGATTGACGATGTATCTGAATGGCAATCATTCGATACTGAAGGGCATAGTGGATGCAGGATCTTCGATTCTGGCCAGGAGTACGTGGAGATGGGATATCTTCTGGGCTTTAGTACGCATATTCCACATCCGGACAGTCCTATGGACGACTTTATTGAGGATCTCAATTGCTTGTTCATGGGCAGAATACAAGAGGCTTGCCAGTCGCGTTTGAGGACTCACATCCTCGATACTGACTTTCTTCTACCAGTTCTGAGACGGGAGAAACAAGTTCCAATGGTTCGTCAGTAGCATCCTGTCCAGGCCAAAGCGGATGGCGGGCCTGGACCTCAACTTACAGATGATGGTAGCAGAGTTGGTAGAACTAGTGTTAGCAATCAACAATATCTGAGCAAGATACTCAAAGTTACCATTTTTTTCTCTGCATGTAATCTCATTCGACCACTGCTTTGTTGGCTTCCCAATATGATTCAAGATTTTAAACCTAAGTCGAGTTACAAGGTGACTTTGGTGGGTAACTGTGTTGGGTCGCTGGTATACTGCCCGGATCGACTTTGATAGGAGTGTTATTTTGAGTTGATAGTCCCCACAGCTGATGGCTCATATCACGCGCCTCACACACGTAGGGTTAGCACTCACCTATCAGAAGCTTGAGCCTTTGTGATTCAAGGTTTGACCAACACAGAGTTTGTGCAATAAACCATTAAACTATGCTACATATAAATAAGGCCCTTTCTCAGTTTTCAACCCTAGCACAAAAATCTTCCAAGTTCTCCTTCGCCGACCAGACTCGTAAATCAACGCCAAACCATCCTCGATCCACCATGAGTCAAGTCACTTTCCACCCATTCCCAAACTGGCCTTGCGAAATCCGGCAGCAAATCTGGGAAGTTGCATGTTTTGACTGGCGCGGTGACCGATTCGGTCTACAATACAAAGTTGAACAAGCGCCGGCTGCTTCCCCCATTCAACTGCGAATGGCAAACGACTGGTCGAAGAAACAGATCTGCATATTTATGGCATGCAGGTCTCTGGACTGCCTGCAAAGAGTCTCGAGATGTTGCCACGAAACATTGGCGGAAGCAAGGACGGCCAGATGTCCAGGAAAAGGCCAAATATGAGATTGTTGGTGATATTGTATGTTTTCCCTTGGATCCAGATGCCGATCGACATAAATTCACACATACGAAAGGTGACTACGAACCCTAGCATCAAATAGTTGATATCAGGGTCGATATACTTTGCATCACTGCGGAGCTATGGGATCCACTGTTGAAGGACTGGGAACCGCTTGATACCCCAGCGAAGTCCATACAGGAGATACCCTGGGACTACTGCATTGGCAGTTGCGTTGGCAGAATGGCCCTTGAGTTTGATCCCTCCTGGAGTTCGATGATCGAGAGCTTGACTCGGAACAACTGCATTGCAGACTATCCCCCGCCCTTGCAATTTCTAATCCGAATCTTAATGGACCATGCGCGTGGCCCGCATGACCCATCTTACGGGCATAAGCTCATACTCGTTGACAAGCACAGTTTATGGTACGGTGCTGATGATATCACAACTGGGGATAACCCAGTATACGTTAATTGCGATCACGAATACGTGCAATATACTATCTCGTTCATTGGGCCCGCCAGCCTTTTGTCTCGGTTTCTCCGCCAACTTGGCGGACTGATAGGCAGAAAGCTGGCCAGGATTGCGTCCAAGAGTATCTACCATCGCGGGCAGCGTTTCTCCTACATCTATCCGGAAAAGCTTCTCAACGTTATTGTGAGGCGGGACAACCAGCGTCCACTACCCTCCATTTTCTCAATCAAGTACAGTTGAGCACTCACAGGTGCCAGATTTGGTGGCTTGGCTGAGGAATTGAATTGTGTTACTCACGCACGTGTCTCACGATCTCGTTACGGAGGAAAGTTCCATTTGGTGTAAGAACAGAGAGAAACTCCAGCCTAGAGAGCCTGTAATAGTTAGTTCATCATTTCGCTGTTACGAGATGGAGGGAAAGGTCTGGAGGACCACTCGATCAAATTCAATAGTGTTGTATCTATATTTATGCCTAAGGTTGATTGATCAAGTCACAAAACGTGGTCTAGCTTATTGTTAACCTCGGTGTCAATCTAAGCTAACTACGTGAGCTTACCGTGCATGGTTCTTCCCATTGTCTGCTTCTCACAGCGCCCGTGTGAGATCATTATTTCTCCCAATCGGAATACTTCAGCAATCACTGAGTGGGTGGTCCCACCGTGTCGAACCGTTGGAGGATGAGGTTTGCAATAGTATTACGAAGTATTAACTCAACATTTCTGGACCGCATGAGTTGCCTGCCGACGACCCATAAAGAAAAATATCCATAGAAGATTCACAGCAGTGGTAGACAGCTTCAGATGAAGACTGAGTTGACCACTTGGTCTGTATGAGTTTGCTTGCCAAGGACAACCGCAAATTTGATCAACACCATTTGCGATTCTGCTTTCAAAGGGTGCAGATCCATCTGTAACATTGCTACCTTCTGCACCAGCTACATTAGTACTTCCTCATCAACACGAACCCCTCGTCGGATCAGACTATAGAAAAGGCCGGCAAGTACAGAGTCTCCATCTGCTCTTCAGAAGACCATAGAATCATAAGGCGGCGAGCACGCATCTGTACGGGTTCCGATAGATGGAAACCAGGGATCACAAACCACACAGCACAGCTGGCAAAGCAATCTTTCACAAGCCCGGGCAGCTTAGGGGAAACTTTAGACGAGAAAGACCTAAATTGTGCAAAGCTTAGGCCTAAACTCCTCTAAAATCACCATCAAGTTTAGGTGAGCTTTATCATAAACCTTTCCGTAGGTTGAGCGGAATAAATGGTCCAGTTCTTGCCCTGGTTGAGGTGCCCGCCACTGCCAGTCGGCAAGTTCAGCTTGTTCCTGACTCATCCCGTTCGACCCAAACGACAGAAGCTTCAACTGCCTTGATCGCGGCTTGATTCATTTCTCCCCATTATCATCAATCGCCTTTCCTTGCCCCATCAACAACTCTTGTTCAGCAACGCGCCCCGTCAAGACACCATCTTCAAGCATCTCCAAAGCGCCCAAACAACTCGGCCGAGCGCCAATACCCATCGCGTGCCTTATGGCAATACCCAAAACAAGGTGAACATCCTTATTCTTTCAAGTTTGTGCCCCTTGGGTTGAGACTTTCTTTGCCGCAGTGCGCGAACGAACTGTCACTATAAATACATGAGCAGCCCATCGGAACTCTGCGGTGAGTGTGCCCATTCCCACCATCGAAACATTATTATTGCCAAATTAATGCTGACTATTTTGATCTCTTTTTAGCGTCACACAGTCACTTTTGGTAAGTTCTGATGCCTTTCCAAACGTTGATGATGGACTGTTTGCTTACATTCCGTCTTCAAGCCCATCGAAACTCGTTGTGAGTCTGCCCATTCCCAGCATCGAAGTTCAACCGCTTTCAAACTGATGCTGACTACTTCTCTCTTCTTTTAGCTGTCAACGTCTTCTTTTGGTAAGTTTTGATGCCCTCTCAAACGTTGATGACGAGTTGTTTGCTGACCCCTGTCCTCTCTAGTGCTACAACTGTCCACCGTATGTATGACTTCGATTTGGGATTGTTTATTGTTGATATTGATGTTCCTATCGCTACTGCAGACCACTCTCTTTCTTCTTTTTTCGTAAGTGTTCCCTGTTCCAGCTACAACAGTTCCCCAAACTGTGTATTTGAGAAGTATTCTAACTATCTGGGTTTTTAGAACAACTCTCAACAATGGCTCGCGTAAGTTTGCCTTTAAACCTATGAGTTGCAGCCACGCTGACCTTCTTAGAACACCAACAAGCGCTATTTCTCCAACGTAAGAACCCATCGACCGTATCCCCCAAACCCATGACCCAGTGTCCCACCAATCATCGAACGCACTTTCAATCATATCAGAACCCATGCGGTCCCTTTGTTGCGAGATCGCCCGCTTTTCTTCCCAAGAGTCCGACCGGCAACCACGCTCACGGCCCCTCCAAAACATATCCCAACACACCATTGTCGATATGCTTGAATGACGTCAAGTCCAGTGAACAGCATTTCGGAAATGAATCGAAATCTTTACTGGATACTCAAGAAATGCTGACGGGTTTGTTAGAACGAAAACAACCAGCAGCCCGCCCGGGGTGGCTTCGGCCACGGGCGTGGCCGAGTAAGTTCATTCTTTGACACTCTTGGACCAAGCGACTAACTTGTGTGACAGCGAAACTTCTCAAACGTAAGTACAGCCATCAGCCTGTCGACCTTTGAGCGTCTGACTTACATGTGCGATTAGTCGTCCAACACCTCCCGTCGCCCTTCGGGGCAGCAGCAACAGCAACAACAATAGCCGCAGCAGCAGCAGCAGCAGCCAATGACCGCTCCGACGGCAGAGTTATTTCAAGCTTCAAAGGTTGCAACACTGCCTAGTCATTCCAAGAGTGAGAGTCCCAAGCCAACGGTATGCGACCCCACCGCGGCCCTAAACTCTGCAAAGTTTGACAAAGGCGTGCCTAAACTTTAGAATATTTAGGCCTAAAGTCGTCATGGTCTCGTCTGAACCTGGCTGTCAGTTTTGACACATTCTCGCAGGAATTGGGCCGACGCGGACCGAGAAGCAGGATGTAAGTGCACAATCAGAATATACACTAAATCGCAGAGAGCTGATGAGCTTTAGCAACTTCCCGAAGTACTCGTCGCCGAAACGGCGATTGCTGTAAGTCCAAACAGCCTGCCATATGTATGAACTCACTGACGTTGAACAGGAGTCCCTGCAAGCGGCCCTGCAGGAGCGTGCCGCCAAGCGGCTGAAGGTGGAAGAGAAGGAGGAGAAGTAGAAGGAGGAGTGAAGTCTTTTTTGTCAGTATGTTCCAATCCTATGTTAAAAACTGGATGCTAACGTATGTCGAGAAGGAAAGATTCATTATAATATGGTATAGTGAGGCTGGGTGCATGGAATGACGATAATAAGGGGAAGAGAAACGTCAGAAGGGGAGGAGTAAGAAGAGAAGGAAGAGGAGGAGTAAAGTTGGAAGGGAAAATGCATGACAGAATTATGCTGGTCATTAACATCAGGCTCGCCGTAAAGTCCTCCAGCAATACGCCTCTTCATTCAACTAACCGAGGGTTTCGTACAATCATTCTGGACTCTTATCTCCTCTTATTTCGTGCCTTCAAAAGCAAGTCCAAGGCGAGCACGCCCAGGTCGTGAATATCATCGGCATCCATGTCAATACAGCAGCTCCTCTGGTAGCATAATCCCTTCGACTTTTGTTCGTTCAGACGCCATCCCGAGTTCCCGCTTTACATGCAAACAGATCAAAAGGTCATGTCTTACATTTTGCTAAATGTCTATAGCTGCCAATCAATTGTCGGCCGGCCGCACTTCGATGTCTGTGGCTCTTGAATTCCGTTCGCCTCATTTCGCCCCTCATCTTGATGCAGCAGCCTGTTGGCCCATCGCAGGTCTCGCGGGCATACTGTATGCAAGTACATGGGAAAGGAAACCTTATTATGGTGCTCTCGCTCTTTCATGTATGATACCCTCCCGGCTGTCGACGATAAAGCCAGTCACCATAGACCTTGATTCTCGTCTATTCTGTATGCCCCTGCAGTCTTCACGGGGAGTATGGATAGCTTTCGGTTCCCATATTATATTAGTCTTTGCAAAAAAGGTCAATGCTCCCTAGAATAGCCACAGCACATCCTTTCTAGCCACCTCGGCATTACACCGTCACTCTAAAGCCTAATTCAGCAACTCTCTGTGCCATGTTTTCGTCATATCCTCAAGCCGTTTATGACTTCTCCTTTACCAGTCGACAGGCATCTTGAAGAACTTCTGGAAACGTGTCCCGCCGATCACGAGTTTCCTGCCATTTAACTACAATTCAATTTGCTAGAGTAGAAGAAGGCGTATCTGTTGTGAGATGATCTTGTCCGGCGCTCACGACCCTGGGTTAGAAATCGTACTTTGTGACGGAATAAGTGCATCTGGAGCAAGCCCACAGCAAGAACACATTATTTACAGATTCCTTCCTTGACTTATAAAATGTCTGTCGGCCAATATCCAGAGCAGCCTTCGGACATCATGGGTGATGCAAATGCTGTCGCAGCCCATCTTGGCGATTGTCGAGATCAATCTGCAACTGCAAACGAGAGCTGAGGCGAAGCAGATATGGCAGAAATGCTGGGTCTCACCACACAACTCGTCAGCCTCTCGATCACCTCGGCAGATCTTACAGAATGCATGTCGGAGCCTCCCCACGCGCATGATAAGATATGTAGGAAGCGTACTAGCCACGACCCATATCCCGTTCTCCAGCACTATCTCCATGGTCTCAATCCGTACTCACGGTACTGTGTCCCCGCCATTCTGCAGATGGCGAGGTCATCACCGCTTAGTCTTGGAGAATAGACGGCATGTGTCAGCTTCACTAGGTCAGATGTTGGAAAGAATGACAGTGCCAGTGTGTTCAAAAAGGTGTAGCCGATCCCGATAAAGACTTCTGTACTGTCTTCATGATGATCTCCCTTAATAGCCGAGGATGCTATCTCACCACAACCTGGGGGCTCCTTGACGCTTGGTGACGTACGAGAATCGTCCACCATGATACAGGAGTGACTCCAAATCAGAACGGGGATTGATGTAACTTGCAAATATACTAATAATAGTGTTATGTAGAATATAATACAGTTTGTGAAATCACAGGTATCCCTAAATGATCATGCCACAATGATATCAGAGCTAGCTCAGATGCGACCAAATATCCCCTTCTCTGTCCACATCTTGGCCACAGTAGCAAGACATCCACCAAACAGGCACACAACACCACTGAAGACAGAAACCTGAAAGAAACCTCCATACTTGCTCACAAGAACACCGTTGACAGGCGGACCGATCAAAGCTGCAAAAGAGCTCATAGCCAGTCCCATTCCCATATAAGTACCGTTGTTTCTCGCATCCTTTGACACGAGTGTGAAGGCTGCTGACACGCCGGAGATGATTGTTCCAGAGCAAAAGCCAAATACGAGAGCATAAACCACCAAGGCCGCTGTGGTCTTTGCTTCATTCATGCAGAGAATGACAACTCCCGTGCACAGTCCTCCGAGGGAATACATGTTCAGGCGACCATATTTGTCTGCCAGTACTCCCGGGATGATGCGGCCAAAGGTTGACGCAGCGTTCGTAATGGCGAGTAGATATGACGCCAACGTGGGGCTGACACCTCGTGAGACTGCATAAGTCGGGATGAAGAAGAGGGGAGCAAACATGCCGATGAAGAGAAAGAACAGTGACCCAATGACAAGCAAGTACAAAGGATCTTTGAAAGGCTCAATAAGGAAGAACGAAGTCTTTCTGCTGGGCAAACGGGGTCTGACCGCCATGCATGAAAAGGACATGAGAGGTATCATGACAAAGCCCATGATGCGGATGGACCAGCCAAAACCAAGAGAAGAGTCATTCAACATCTTTGACAAGGCGATTGGGAAGACAACTCCGCCGATAGAGGAGCCTGATACGGCTATTCCAAAAGCAGCAGCTCTTTTCTTGTCAAAGTATTGGGAAACGGCAGCGAAAGCGGGGATTTGGAGGAAAGCCATTGCAGTGCCCATCAGGATACCTTGAGCAAGCATGAACTGCCAATATTCGGTGCATAAACTCGTCATCATGGTCGCGAACACGTACGTAACGGCGGCTGGGCGAAGGACCTATGACACAGTTAGCCTCAATCATCTCACGATACGTTGGAAAAACGTACCCAAGAACCATAACGATCAAACATGGGACCACTCAAAGCTCCGACAGCGAATTGGATGAAGGTGGAGATGGACCCAATCCAAGCGATCGCATCTTCTGAATGTCCTTGAAGTTGATGGGTCATGTAGTATTCTTGAAGAACACCGAAGGAGTTGGCGAAACCGAGACATGAGAAGAAGATGCAGGCTGATCCAGCTGCTACTAGCCATGCTTGGAGACCTCCATCTGGTGCAGGCGAGAGATCAACAGGGCCACCCGACACTGCCTTTTCCTCTTGGTCCATATTATTGCCGGAATCAGAGAGTGCCTGGTCCTGAAGCTTTATGAAGTTATCCTGATCGGCCATGATGAGGGACAGCGAAAATAAGGTTGAAGTGGTGTCTGGGTACGATACTCTTGAATGAATAATTTGATGGCTTGAAAGATTCCTTAGCAGTAGTTCCAGGTCGTTTACTCCTTTTATGTTGAGCAGGACAGTCAATGAGTCGAGTCACCTCCTAGTTCCTATCATGCTGAGCAGAGGATTGACCAATAGTGATCTAACGGAGACGGGGTCGGATTCGGAGTTAGACTTTGACCCGGTAAATGGAGAACCATAAGCACCAAAAGCGCATTTCGTACCACTTCAATTACACAATTCTCCGCATCCAACTCCCTCTCAAGTAAACATCAGCAAATACCGCGAAAATGGAACCTGTGCGTCGCCGACGAAGACCAGCTGTGTACAATTCCACCTCCGATTGAATTACGGGGTATGGCTAATATTCTCTTAGGTCATGCAATCTTTGTCGGAAGCGCAAGATGCGCTGTAATCGCGGGTCGCCATGTAGCAATTGCATGCGCGCAAGAAAGGGCGAGTGCGTCTACGAGAATCCACCTCCAGCAGAAAGAAGCACAGCAAGTCAAGATCATGTCGCTGAAATCGCGGGAGACTTCAATACGTTCCTCTCATTACCAACACCCGAAGATCTTGTCGCAAGCGCAAACTCTGGGTTACCTGGTGTGAGCACAGGAGCAGCGAGTTCTTCGACAGGTGCGCCGACGCCGGTCAGTCAATCGTCTGTTCAGGAACTCGACATGCTGCGAAACAGAGTGCGTCAACTCGAGAGTCAATTATCATCAAAGACTTCAACACCGTTGCAATCCTATGTCTCAACGCCAGCTTCGACACTCGAAACCTCAACCTCAAGATTGGGCGGAACGTTTCACCTGCACTCTCAAAGACAACATGTTGGCGCACTAGCAACACCTCGAGCCATCTCTCACAAGTCTCGGTTCTTCGGGCGAAGCCATTTTGTCTGTGGTTTACCATTGGTAAGGCGCGATACTTCAATTTGCACTCGCAGATGCTGACAGACAGTAGCTCCGATACATTATTGAAGCAATTGACCAGTACGCGACTGAGACATCCGGTCTCATCATCAAAGTCCAGAAGTGCAAGACTATGGCGAAGCGCATCAAAGCACTGCGTGCGCCAGCATGGCCGACACCGCTCACCACGGAACTGGCATCCAAAACTCTCTGCGACAGTCTCGTCGAGTGTTACCTGGAAAGTATAGAGAAGGTGTATCGTATACTTCACATACCGACATTTAGGAACAAGTATGATGCTCTGTGGACCTCTGATGCTACGTCAGATAGGGACTTCATGGCCCAGCTCAAACTGGTGCTTGCGCTGGGCGCAACGACCTACGATGACAATTTCTCGCTGCGAACTTCCGCCGTTCGATGGATATACGAAGTTCAGACGTGGATATCAGAGCCAGAGTTCAAGTCAAGACTTGGTATTCAATTTCTCCAAACGAATATCCTGCTTATTCTTGCCCGGGAAATGGTCTCCGTGGGAGGAGAATCGTCCTGGATCGCATGCGGTTCACTCCTGAGAACCGCCGTATCAATGGGTCTGCACAGAGATCCCGCTCTTTTATCCAAACCTACGACAATGGCTTGTGAGATGCGACGAAGACTGTGGAGCACGATACTGGAGCTCTGCCTTCAGTCAAGTCTCTCATCTGGCGGGCCGCCAATGATTACAGAAGAAGAGTTCGACACTGAGCCGCCTGGGAATTTTGACGATGACGAAATCATGGTCAATGGTGCGACTTCCAGACCGAATAATGTCTTCACCCAAGTTTCGACGGCGAGGGCATTGCGATTGACATTTGCGACTCGCCTCAAAGTTGTCAAGTTGCTCAATGACCTCAAGTCTGGGGACTCGTATCAAGAGACGCTGCGTCTTGATGCAGAACTAAAGGCTTCATACAAGGAAGCCAATCGGATGTTGAAGGACTGCAAGAAGAGCCAGAATTCGCCAACAGAGTTTGAGCTGACTGTAGGTGACTTCATTATGCGTCGGTATCTCTGCGCACTTCACTTTCCTTACTATGGGCTCTCTTTACAAGAACCGAGCTACGCCTTCTCACGAAAGATGACAATGGAGTCAGCTTTCAGAATGTGGTCCACTGTTTCCGCAGATAATGTCTCTGGGGCAGCCTCTTCAGCCAAGCAACAATTCACTCGTCTCGTCATATGTAGCTCCGGGTTCTTTCGACTCTCGGCATGGCAGTCCAGTATTATACTCGTCCTCGAACTGAGGAGTACAGTCCAAGAGGACGACGGCTTTTCCTTGACACCAGTACGGCCAGACTTATTGGAGGTTATGGAGGACTCGAAATCTTGGAACCTACGAACCATTGAAGCAGGCGAGACCAATATTAAGGGCTACCTCATGCTGTCGATATTGATGGCACAGATCATGGGCATCATGCGACACTTATCCGAAGCCGAAATCGTTGAGCTCATTATGAAAGCTGGTGAAGAGGCGATGCAGGATGCGTTGGTAGTGTTTGAATCGTTTCTGGCTCAGTTACAGCCTGAAGGTACAGAGACTCAGGATTTACAGGAGATTGATCTTAGCTTTATGAATGATTGGGATTCTCTGGTAAGAGCATTGCCCGAGATATTCGATCACGGCTAACATTGACAGATGGTTGACGATTTTCTTGATGATGGAGTCTCAGACCCAATGGCATGGATATTCTGACCTCTTTTGAGCACATATTGTATTTGACCGAAGACGTGATGTCCTGGAAGAGTACACGATGGTGGATCATGTGAGACTTGAGAGTAAAGTGATTTTCAGTATACCCCACGCAAGCCATCGGGCTGAGTGTTTTTCCGCAACGGCGCTGGATGATGTTCTACATGGGATTGTCTAGACAATTTAAAGAAACGACACAGATTTATGTCAGTTTGAGAGAATGAGTTGCATGTGCGGTTTTATCGGATGATGGACGTTGATATTTTATGCAATTGACCCCACAGAAGTGAGTTTTATGCAATTACCTAGTGCACGTCATCCCAAGAGTGGTTTCGGCGAGACAGATCCGATTGGCTTCATTAAAACGAGCCTCGAATATACTTCAATTGATTGACTCCCTCTCCAAGCAATAGGTATTATTTTTTTACTCATATGCCTCCAGTCAAATGCTGCTCATTGTGTCTGTCAGTTCACAGTGAAGTTGCATAAACGAAGTGCCCCACTCTTCTCTCAGTTGGTCCAATTGCGTGTGACTGCTCCAAAACCTCAACTCCAGTGACTCTGGTTTATCCATTTCCAACAAAACTCCAATTCAAGACATCTCGGATGGCAAAAATAAGAACTGGATGGCGTTGGGATTGCTCCCGCCAGGGCTTGAACCTGAGACCTTCGCATTACCGGATACTCGGGTTGAAGTATTAGTACGACGCTCTAACCAACTGAGCTACGGAAGCCACCAGTTTTGATTGGTGGACAATGTCTCACCAGAGTACACAATCTTGCTGTGGAGTTGAGACGAGGCGGACGTAGCTGATCTTGCTGATCTCACAGATCTGTGTTGGTTGTGGAGTTGCGAGCACCGATATCGATGATACAACTCTCAACTTGGCACTCTAGTTAATATGGATGCCTAGCCAGCAGTTCACGGGCAAAGTTTCGTTGTGGTTGGAGTACATTGGATTAAGCTTGCTTTCGTGACTCGAAGGTTTCGAGAACTCAAATAGAAGGGACTGCAAGGCCTGATTTCAGGACATCACTGGGAAACATCAACATTCAAAGCACCAAATCGTGTTTCAATTGTCTATAAATGTATATGCGGTAGATCTAGCACAAATTATATATGGATGAAGTTAAAAGTCCACCATCCACCTCCTCCGCTCAACAATTCACACCATCAACCATTTAGAGCATGGCAAGAGCACCAACGACGGCAATGATACCGGCAGGGACAACCTGGGCGGCACCAGCAGTGACGACGTGAGTGGGAGTAGTAGCAGGAGGAGCACCAGCGGGCTTGGTACCGGCAGGGGGGTTGTAGGCGGGAGCGGTAGCAACAGGCTTGGTGGCAACGGGAGCGACAGAGCAGGCAGTGGGGGTGACGAGAGAACCCTCACCGTTGAAGGGAGAGTAGCCAAGGCACTCAGAGTAGGTAGCAGCGCAGTAAGACATGTTGGCGTCAGGAGCAGTGCGGCACTTGTTGTAGGCGTCGGAGCACTTCTCAGCACAGCCCTTGTTCTCAGCGGGGGTGGAAGGCTGGGGGGGAGTGTAGCCGGTAGGAACAATGGGCTTGGTGGTGGTGAAGTGGCAGTTAGGGACGGTGACAGTGCCGGGAGCAGTGACGGGGATGGTCTTGTTGCCGTAGGTGAGGGTGGTAGCCTCAGGGCAGTAGGTGGTGACAGCGGTGACGACCTCAGTGGTGTAGACAGCAGTGGGCTTTCCACCAGCGTGGCAAGAGGTAGGCTTGACGAACTTGCCGCTCTCCCAGGGGTTGTAGTTCAAGCAGGCAGCGTACTCAGCAGCGCAGGTAGCCATGTTGGCGTTGGGGGCAACACGGCAGTCATCGTACTTGTCAGAGCACATCTCAGCGCAGTCCTTGGCGTGAGTGGGCTTGGGAGGAGGAGCATAGCCAGTGCCGGTAGCAACGGGCTTGGTGATGGTGCAAGAGCAGTCCTCGATGGTGAGGGTGGTGGCCTCAGTGATGGTGTAGGTCTTCTCGCCGTAGGTGAGGGTGGTGGCCTCGGGGCAGTAAGTGGTCAGGTGAGTGACGACCTCAGTGGTGTACTTGACGGTCTCGTTGGAGGGGGGAGCATAGTAGGGAGAGGCGGTGGCAGCGCCGACGAGGACGCTGGCGATGGAGGCAGACTTGATGAAACCCATTTTGACGGTTTTGGTGCTGGAATAAGCTTAAGCGAGTGTAAGTGTTTATTGAGCACGAAAAAGTTGGACTGTAAACGAGAGTGGTCTTGTCGTGGATGGGATGAGAAGAAGGAGAGTCTAGAAGGCAGAAGGGGATGGGGGTTTATAAAGCCATCTTTGCCTCAGCTGAAGTCAACGTTACTGCCGATGCCGAAACCGATCGATGCCCAGAGCAGACCCAGAGGAGAGTCCACTCCCGTCTAGCAAATTGCGGGGATCAGGAACCACCAAAAAGCTCGTGTTTATTTACAGCAACAGAACAGGCACAGGCAGGCAGGTTTTCAATACGAAGGGGTAATTTACCACCTCGATGGGTCCGGAACTCGGCCACTCCTCGCCAATCCCATTGGCCCTCGCTATACGGCTCGCCGAGGAGGCGGGCGACAAGCGGCAGGGATTAGCCCGTGTAGGCTGTAGCTATACGACGAGTCATCTCATCCCCTTCCCCCTGCGCTAGGCTAAACCGTACTCTGTACCGCGCAGCACTGTACCTGCGCTAGCTCGACACGCTCTTAGCGCCCAGCTGATGATTTATGCATCCTTCATCCTTGATTCGTGGTGAACTAAAAAAGAGGAGGAAATCAAATCTTGGTTCTGGTCAGCCTCAATGATTTTCATGCTTTAAATTAACCCTCGTAAACAGTGATCTTCTACTTTATTTATATCAAGCAATCTAACCTTGTCGTGTAGCTAGCACCTCCACTACGACATCATCACTACAGACTAGAGAACTCTGCTTTGCTGAGTTTGCTCTGCTGTGAATTATTGGGTCTGCCGGCTTATCCGAACAAGACTAGCGGTTTTGAGTTTCATCTGGTGTTGCCGGCCCCTGGACTGGACGGATAATTCAACCGGCGGGAGGAGCATTTACGAACGATTGGATGTAAAAGTCTCAAACTTCATGATTGGGCGAGACACGGCATGGCGTTCTGAGCTGACACGGGTATGCTTACTAGAACTTGATGATTCAGTCAGATATATTCCGGCCGCATCTGCTCCACTGATCTCATCTGATCTAATCTACTGGCTCTTTTCTCGCGCCATTTGCCTGTCCAGCAATTCCTTCAACTCACCAGTGCAATCTTCCTGGCCCATGAAGACTTCAATCATCGTGACTCCCTCGCTATTCTGTACCACTTTCGAGTCCATCGCTGTCCTCAATTCCGCAAATGTCTTGGCCGAAAAATAACGCTTCGATGCCTCGTCTTGGCTCAGTCCAAACAATCCAAGGGCATGCTGGTGGTTCCACGGCGAAATATCGTTGTAATCCGCATTCCTCCCGTGAATGGCCCGCTCAATTGTGTATCCGTTGTTATTGATGACGAATATGATTACGTTGAGCTTTTGCTTGATCATTGTGCTGATCTCCTGGGCAGTCATCTGTAGACTTCCGTCGCCGATAAACAAGACTGCTCGCTGCGAATCGTTCATATCACGTTGGGCTAGTGCTGCACCGAGCGTGGCGGGGAGCATGTATCCGATCGATAGCCATGTCACGCATGTGAAGTAGCGACAGTCTTGAGGAAGCTTGAAGGCCTTTCCGCCAGTCGCGGCGGTGCCAGTTTCGGTCAGGACGATATCACCGCGACGGAACATGGGGTTCACGTAGCGATAGAACTCAGCTTGGTTGAGAGCATCCGACGGTGAAGGCTCAACTGGCCCCTTTGTCGCGATGGCAGGACTCTCAATCTTGACAAGCTTTGAAGAGTCAAACTGGCTGACGATTGATTGAAGATACTGTCGAGGGTCCACATCCCGAATGAGCTGACCACCAATCTTGATCTGACCAGGCGAAAATGAAACCGTCACACTCTCCTCCGGAATCGCCTTGAAGATGCCAGTGTTGATGTTGCTCATGTGTGGACCAAAGAACAAGATCAGATCGGAAGACTTGAAATAATCGAGCGACTCTTTATCTCCATCGTCGGCCAGGTATACGCCATGAACGTTGGGCAACTCCTCATTGATGAGACCTTTTCCGAATGCTGTTGTCCACGTTGGCCAGTTGGTAGTATTGATGAGCTTGTTGATCTCGCCAACAGCACCGATACTACGACTCTCGCCATCAACATAGAGGAGAGGTTTGGTAGCAGAGTAAATACGCTGCAAGATCTCATCAACGGTCTCCGCGCTGATCTCAGCAGTAGACGGCGCCGCGCGAATAACAGGTCTCTTCTCAAAATTAGCTGTCGAGACCTGCATCGAAACCAGATCATCAGGGATTTGCAGATAAACCGGTCTCTGGTGGATCATGGCTTGCTCAATGATCCAGTCGATCTTATCAGCTGCAGTCTGCACATCCGTCAAACAAGTCTGCGCAGCAGTGACATGCCGATGCATCTCCGCAAACCTTCCATACTCTCCGTCCAGAAACGTATGGTGCACCAAGGCCCTTGCACTCTGGAGGGTTCTTGATGGTGCACCGACGATGTGAATGACTGGTGCCCGTTCAGAGTACGCCCCCGCGATGCCATTGATGGCTGAGAGTTCGCCGACGCCGAAAGTAGTGATCACAGCGCTGAGACCTTGAATGCGAGAGTACCCATCTGCAGAGTAGGCGGCGTTGAGTTCATTGCAGTTTCCGATCCAGTTGATACCAGTCGGTTTGATGTAGTCCAGCAATCTAAGGTTATAATCGCCTGGAACGCCGAAGATGGAGCCGATCTCGAGTTGCTTGAGACGGGTAAAGAGGTACTCCCCGAGAGGGACAGTTGCTTCCTTTGTATGCGTCATTCTGTTTGTAATGTTGTTCTAGTCAATAATGTAGAGAGAAAAGATGTCGAAGAATGAAATGTCTTTATATATCTACAAGAATCAGGGCGTCGATGACATCCCCGCGTTGATCCGCATCTTGACGCCTTTGATTGCCGGGCTCACATTCCAAATCGGGCAAAGTAGCAGAAACTCCATGTCTAGCCGGTCCGTCACCTCTTTTGCCGAGGCAGGCCTTCTGTGGAGAGTCGAAGCTACGCCAAATATGGTGAATTAAGCGGCGTTAGGGATGGAACATCATTCATCCTTGATACCCGCCGGCGCCGCAAGGTCATCAATGAGACGTTGAAGTGTTGACCATGACAAGAGTTCCAAGCCACTTGAGATATTTTCTATAGAGAATGTCGCAGTATGAGTCACCTTTTGATAAGAAAGAATTAATTCCTAATAGCCTAAAAGGAAAAGACTGTTTTCTCCAGTCTTGAACCCGAGAACCGAACTGAAGAATACTGAAGTGCATGTACAGGGTAAGCGGGGGTCCTCTGATAACGACCCAGCATTGGTTCAATTTCCAGCCACGCGTGATCACCATAGACATGACAAAGGGCGTCGAATTCGTTATCGTGACCTGCCACCAGACTTTACACCGTAAATATGCGGTTGCCGACCGCCATTAGACTAATGCTAGATCGTATCACCATAGCATCGGAGTTGCTCTCCTCAGTCTGTAAAAAGCCCAAGCTCCTTATCGGTAGTTATCGATAATACAGGGATATCATATCGATAGGGCTGACTTAATTGACCTCATTGATCCAGAAGACAAGGATGACCATGTTGACTTACAAATTTAGGTACAACTATTTGTGGATTCGGTTACCGATATCTTACATCTATAATTAGGATCAAGGAATAAATATCCGAGATTTTAGTCAACAGCCTTACTGGCGAGATGAGGATGATGGCTCGTGTCCAGGTGCTACGCAATTTCGTCAATTGATCTGTTCGGGGCCACCACCTAAAAAAAGCTACAGTTCGTACTCGTCTCGGAGAGTTTCTAAGACAATTGCAAGTTTGAGTAGAGAAGAGAGTCATAGATTTTACGCGTGCTCACCTGAACAGCTGACGAGATGGAGGGTAGAATATAACAATCAGTTTGTTAGAAATAGTGCGACTGGGGTCCCGACTTTGAAGAGAGCCCAGGCAGGGGACTGTTATTTACAGTTGAGACTTGTGGCTGAGAGCTTATTCCGGCAGAGGGGAACTAGCTCAGGCAGCGGACCGATTTTACAGACGACTCCTGTAGCTTCATTAATGGCAACGCAGTTATGATCCCTTTAGCTCGTGTGGATGGTTGATCTCGCAATGTAGTAGACAATGTCAGCACCGAACTCAAGCACATTGTTGAGTTGGGAGTCAACTTGACCCCGTGAGAATGTATTTGACTTGGCATGGCATGGAATAAGTTCACAATCACTATCTAACGAGGATGCAGTTTCAAGTCCATGATCGGGTACTGCCCCGACGATTGTTTTGGAATGCTCATTTTGAGATGGCTTGCCTTGACCTGAGAGATATTGACCTCATCGACAGAACTCCCGTGACGACAGCAATATTGGTCTTGACAGCATCTGACCGAGCTTCAAGCAAGAGTACATCGGAAAACCTTTCCGCCGGAAGCTTTCTGATTGCTGATCTTCAGAATACTAAATCCAACCATTGATATGGCTTCTCAATCTGACCGCATCTCGAGTGCAACTACTGTGAAGCAAATACAAGCCACTGGAGAAACTTCTAGTCGCCGAAGAGATTACTGAATATCTCATGATGCTAATTACTTCAGATACATCACTGTAGCAGTGTTGAGAGATGCAACCGTCGGTTAGCTAGCCAATACCGTTACATGTCACACCAACTTGTTGCAAAAACTAACTGCTTTCAGGCATGCATTGACAGATTCCTTTTCCCAGCCAAGAACTGATGTTTCTCAATTCAAGATTGATAATGAAATCAACATGCACCACCTGGTTGGTTGCTCAAGCTCTTGCAGATCATATTGCCGTAAGCAGTAAATTCTAGAGAGACATGCATGAACTATGTCACGTCTATCGCTTTGCGGGATACATGCTCTTCAAGATGAATGGCCAGCTCGGCAATCTTATCTATTCCATCTGTACGACCTTGTCCCACTTTGTCAAGTTCTGGCGAAACGCCAACGCTGCTGCGGGGTAGCTTCAACCTTATTCCGCTTCGGCATCCAGATTCATGGCCCGAGACCAAACCCAACTCAAACACTACAAACAACTCTTTGCTATACTGAGCCTCAGCACAGCTGAATTGAGGATATAAGAGACAATGAGTTTGCAACAAAACATGGAGCATCAGCTCGAGAATTCGACATTATCGGACACAATGTACTCCCTCATGTCTCCAGCCGCTCTGCTAGGATCTCTTTTCTTCTCATTCCTAGCTGCTGCCAATTCTTCTATACCACAGGTCACTCTTCAAGGCTATGGTACATTCGCTGGTACAAACATTTCCAAGACCTTGCTTGGAGACAACCTTCCGCAAACTGTCAACGCTTGGCTTGGAATTGACTATGCCGAGCAACCCGTAGGCGATAGACGCTTCCGCCCTCTACAGTCCCAGCCCCAATCCCTCAAGGGCGTACAAAATGCTACAAAATATGGATCGGTTTGCTTGCAGGATCTCATGTATCCCAACCCAGACGAACAAGATGAGGCGTGCTTGAACTTCAATGTCTTCCGTACATCTGGTGTTCCGCTCAGCAAGAAACTCCCAACGCTGGTTTGGATCCACGGCGGGGGTTTTGCATCATTCTCAGGACGAGATTTCGATGGTGCTTCTTTCGTTGCGTCTTCTGCTGATCCGGTCGTTGTTGTTTCGTTCAACTACCGTCTCAATGCGTTCGGATTCTTACCCAGTAAGCTGTTCGAGCGTGAGGGACTTCTCAATCTGGGTCTGCAAGACCAGCGGTTCTTCTTGCAGTTCCTGCAGAAACATCTTAGCTCGTTCGGAGGAGATCCTCGACAAATCACACTTGGAGGCTTATCAGCTGGTGCACACTCTACGGCGTTTCACTACTTCCATAATTACGGCTCTGATAAGAATAAGCCACTATTCGCACGCGCGATTCTCCAGTCTGGTTCAGCGACAGCTCGATCGTTCCCCGGTGTCGACTATCCCAGATACAAGGAGGACTTCGCAGGCCTGATGAAGTATATCAACTGCTCCACTGACGTTGACGACAAGGAGCAAATGAGTTGTCTGCGCAGTGCGCCTGCACAGAAGATCAGGGAGTACTCGGCAAAGGCTTACGAGGATGCTAAAGATCAACTGAACTGGCCTTGGCAGCCGTCAATTGGAGGTCCGATGATCGAGAAAGCAGGATCTAAGAGTGAAGAAGAGGGCTCGTTCCATCATCTCCCCATCATCACGACCTATACCTCTAATGAAGGAAAATACTACACTCCCGGTAACTTGGAGACCAACGACGACTTTGTTCAATTCTGGCATCGAATCAGTCCTGGTCTCAACATCACAGACCTCGCTCTCATCAACGAGCTATACCCAGACCCCGTAGCATACCCTGACTCCCCATGGGCCGGATCTCCGAACAGCACTCAGTACAACCGCATCTCAGCTGCATGGTCCGACATGGCGTACATTTGCATGAGTCGCCACACTGCCGTCACTACATCTAGCGCAGGAGTTCCTACCTGGAGTCTTCATTTCAACACTCCGGACTTTCCGTTGGTTGCGCAGTCATGGAAGGGAATTCCTCACGCCTCTGATGCTGCGTACATCTGGAATGACCCCCATGTTGCTTATCCCGAGACTGCGAGGATTTTCTACCAGTATATTAACAGCTTTGTATTGACAGGTGATCCTAACAAGAAGAGGCTGGATGGAACCGTGGAGTGGCCACAGTACAAGGGGGTTGAGAAGGGAAGTGCGTATGCGAAGCAGCTTTTGGTAAACCCTGGAAACTTTACTGTTGTGGAGGAGGACAGAGGTCGGGGAAGGCAGTGTGAGTTTTGGAATGATCTTGAGAGAGCTGGTCGTCTCTACAAGTAAAGAGGATTCATGTCCGAATGATGTTGTTCCGTTATCCCAGAGGTTAGCATACATCAACAGGCATTAAAGTAGAACTGAAAGCGGGATCATACGCATACGCTATGTCAATCAATACAAAAGGACGTGTTGAAGCCATCAAGGCACCATCATAAAGCCTTCATCAAATTTATCAACCTGAAAGCATTTCCCAGGCATCTCTCATCAACCCCAAAAGCGGGAGCACGTCACCATGATATACTCAGGAATGTCCTTAATGCCAAAGTAAGGATTGCTTTTGTCTAGCACTAGCTTCGTGATCTGATAATTCTCAGCTTCGGCTAACCCCTCAGGATGCAGGTCCCAAGCCACATATTGATACCATCATTGATCTCCCAAAGGTTATCTTCTTTATTCAGGTGCACATTTTCAACACGCAACCGACCTCAAGAGGTCGAATACGTAAAACCACAAGGGAAGGCTCAAATCAATTGTGTCTGATATAGCAACGTCAACAAGCTCCCCTAGGTCGCTTGTGTAACGGTCGCCTTGATGAGATGAAGGAATCTCTGCACCGCGTATCGCACGCTGTATTGGCAGCGCCTAACCCCAGGATCTTACTGTGCTGTTGGAGAAGAAGGCGCAGTGACTTTTCAGAGTAGGAAGTTATTCGTATGGGCTTATGATAATAATTCGTATTGCTATGAAGCTAGTTATAAGCACATCTCGCTGCACTCTGTAAGTTCGTATGAGCTTTCCTTGGGTAAGTTTTCATTTGTCTTTTTTCTTCCTCTTTTTGCTCCTCAGATGTAGCACCTCATCAAACCTACTGAAGAAAAGTATGAGTGGTCAGTCAGAGGGTGCAGAGTAGGCGTCGTGTAATCCAAGAGCTTACTGGCTGTCAAAAGAATGCTCTTGACCAAGGGTAGGCAAAATACACAACTCAGGGCATAAGCCTTGGTCGGAAGTCCTTTACTCACTTTATGTGGCTTGGAAAACAGCAAGAATTCGTGAGCATGGCTCATGCTCGTGAAAAGGCTTGCCTGTATGTTGGAGCGTTTCTAAAACCTGGCCATGATTGACGTTACTCCAGCAGCCCAGGCACCAGCTGCATATGCCTGAACGAGGATGATGATGAATATGTCTATGAGGATGGTCTGGTTCTTGTCGATAGTAGGGGACATAATTCGTGAGGATAATGCACGGGAGTTCAGAGAAGGTGGTACAAACCAACAGTCAAGTTATATGATCCTCCTGATAGCTTTGTCCCCCGCAAATTTGCCTTGTGATTCGACATCATCAACACCTTTCCCTTGAGCCCTATGAACACATGGCCATGAATCAAACAGACGTCGCCCCGGAGACCTCGACTATTGAGCGTCTACCTAACGAGTTACTTGGTACCATTTGCGGTCTCCTGTAAAACAGCGACATCAAGAATCTTCGACTCGCCAGTCCTCTTCTCGGCCAAAAATCAATCGCGTTTTTATGTCGTCAAATCCTGTCAATATTGGTGTAGCCCGGGCCATTGCTACCCGCGAGATCTATCGATTGCGGGTAGAAGAAATTATTTGGGACGATGCCACCTTGGTCCCTTCCGGAGGTGACGGAGATTCATCCCACGAGTATTCTGACGAGAGTGAAGAAGAATTCCCTGAAGAGCTAACCGCCGAAGACCAAGAAAGCTTTTCCTGGTTTGCTCATGGCTGCAAGAGTAGTATGGAAGTCGCTCAAGACCGTATGGAGGACCCGTTCTTACGACCTGAAGATGTGTTGAAACAACAGCAGTTGAATAATGCAATGCCATTTCTGGACGCATTTGAGTACTAAAATCTCCTGGAAGGTCAACAACGAGACATCATTGTTTCAAAAACAGATGAGGATGTGTTTCGCTGCATTCTTCAACAATTCCCAAACTCGAAGAGAGTGGTCGTCACACCGGCTGCTCACGGATACCTCTTTGAGCCTCTGTACAAAACACCCATGATTAGATCTTTTCCATATGGCTTCATCTATCCAGTACCTCGAGGGTGGCCCACACCCTTACCTGGACAACTATCGGTATCTGTCCCCCCATGGGTTGGTGAGCACGCTGTAAAAGAAGACAAGAAATTATGGCATGGGTTTCGAGTCGTCACAAAGGTCCCAGCTGAAGAGAAGCACGACGTCACGGAACTGATGCTTGACGCATATCAGTTTAATACTGGCATAAATCACTTCGCCCTGAACAGAGGTACGGAAGAATACAACAATTTCTGCGATATTATAAAGTGTCCTGGTTTCCCGAAACTTCAATTATCACTTCTCGTCAGTTTCTATCAAAGCCAAGACTATGAGATATATGACAAAGGATACTTGCACGATGCCCTTTATGAAACAACCGATATGAGACAGTTTAGCTTCCACACGGACTTTGCTACGAATCGACAACCTTGGACAATTGACATGTACAATTACACGTCGCTATTTGACGTCTTCCCCATCGACCGATGGCAGCAGCTCACGCACTTCGGGCTATCAAACGTTCTAGTAAAACAAACCTATCTCATAAATTTCTTGTCAAAGTTGCCGCCAACCGTACAAAATGTTGAGCTGAGCTTTCTCACTTTCATGGAAGGTGAAGGCCACTATATAAACTTAATGGAAGATATCCGCGATAAGCTCGATTGGAAACACCGACCTTTTGAGCGAAGGATCAAGATCTTCGCCAAGATATTTTGCTATTTGTCGTACTATGGCCGATATGTTTGTGTTGACAAGGAGCTCGAAGAGTTTGTCTACAAAGACGAGTCGCAGCCGTTCCAACTTAGGCAGCCCGGTAACCGCTCTGATGTTGACCCGGCTACCGGCGTACTAAAAGACTTGTTCAATCCGGCTTGGGAACGTCCTAATGATTATTCTGCAGAGAGAAGGTTGGTATTTCCACGACAGCAGTAGCTTCGATCCGGCGATGAGCCTGGTACCAGACCTCCATCACTTTCCCAATACATAACTCTGGACTCAATAAAGAACCTTTTGGCTATGGAATATTAAATAGCCCAACTCCATCAATATGATATTATCAAAATTGGCTGAGCCTCCACTAATGGCTTGTCAAATATTTAACTTACCTTGGTATCACAAAGCATGGAACAGATGCCAAGGTTTCAATTGCCTCAGCAGGCCTGCAATCAATGGGCTATTGATTAGAAGTGACCTGGGAGCGCAAGACCAACTGAGTGACAGAATTACTGGATAGGTACAGAAAATGGAAGACGTCACATGGGAACAATATGATACCAACAGACTCATCATGTGGCTAATGGGGAGGGGGATTGGAAGCTACTGGGTGATAGGATATTGAGTCCTAAATGAAAGGACATCGAGGCAATTTTAAGAATGTCAATAATAAGAATAATACTAAGGAACTTACTACTGGGAAGTAACAAACCTAGATAAGACTTGGTAATATGGGATATGTGCTTAAAGTACATGCAAAGGTTATGTTCCTCTAGCTTGACTTTGGTTCTGGTGCATAATATCTACCCAAAACATCAAAAGTGAAACACTATGCTCGCTTCTTGCGAATTGAAACTGAGCCATGGGCAGTTATGTCGCCTTTCGCATAACCTGAGTGGTAGGTCACCCAAAAGGTGTGCAGTGTGTGACAGTGATTCATCGACCCACCTAACTCAAGGCACATCTTCTCTCAACTCAACACGTAAAAGAGTGATCTGACTTTAGCTTCACACATCTCTCGCACTTGTATTCTTTACCTTTTCTCCATAAATCTTCCCCTTCAACCCTGCACATACCTTGCAACCAATTTGCTACTAAAGGCAACATCTCACTTCTTCCATCAAGCGAGCGTAACTTCTTCCAGAATCACCCAATCTTAAGAGTATCGCCGCAGACATGGATACCGACATGGACACCGACGTGGATGAATTTGCCCCTCCGTCGATTCTTGAGCGGATGCCAAAGCGCATCCTCCCGTCGCTCATCGAACAGCTGGATCACGAGGATCTGGAGACTGTCACTACTCTCTCGAGGCGAATTCGGCGAAAGTTCCTCCCAACTCTCCTACGAGAAGTTTTCTTCAATGGCAGTGCGACTCAGATTGCCTACCAGCTTGTATCCTTTCTCGAGGAGAAGCGAGAGCCTACTTCAGGTCCAGTTCACGAATACGTTGAGTATGATATGCACTTGTGTACCGTGTTGGTTACCCATGAAGCACTACTAACCCGGCTGCAGGACCGTTACTTTCCGCCTTATTCAAGACGACGGGGAAGGGGAAATCCCTTCTGTCCTTGGTGCTTTCGGCACGCTGGGCGACTTCTTTCGCCGAGCGCCTCAGCTCCGGCATGTCTTGTTCTTTTTCGCAAAGTCAACGCGATTCCAAAAAGCATGTTTCGTCAACCTTGTAGGCGACACATGTGACTGGACGCCCCTGAAATCACTCTCGCTGGATTACGCGGATCTAATGATCGTCAATGCAATGACCCGTGGCTGTAAACCACAGAACCTGGAATCTGTGTATATGACCATGCGCCTCAAGTCGGAAAAGTACGACATGCTGAGGAATCGGCATCCACAGCTGAAACGGCTGTGGATTGTTTGCCGATACCCGATAGGGCACGGGGAGCTGTACAACAATTCTGCGTGGGATATCCTGCCCGCGATCAGCCAGGACTTCAGAGGACTGGAGTGGCTCATTCTTTCTGAAGTTTTCACCAGAGATGAGTGCTTTCTGCGCCGTCACTTCGTATCGCGTCGTGACCTGACGAAGCTTGTAAGTCGAGCGTAATCAGCTTTCGTGAGATGGATCTTGCTGACACTCTCCGCCAGCTCAGAGCTGTAGACGACATGGCATCAAAATTGAACGAAATGCCCAAGCTAGTTCGTTTCGCCTTTCCCCTCGACCAGAATACGATGTGCAATCGTCTTATGCGCGAAGATTGGACATCGTCCACCAAGGAGCCTCTCAGTCACGAACAAGTGGCACAGTGGTACGCGAGGCTGATCCTGCACATCTCTCGATCAGTTCCCCGGCTGGAGCAGATCTGTGTCACTCATGACTATCCATTCTTCTTCCAGGGGATCAAAAAGCCTGGTGAGCGCGAGGTGACGATCACCGAGTGCAGTATGAGTGAGCTGGATCGAGACTTCGAGTTCCCCGGCGGTCTTTTACACTGAGTTCGTGGGTTATCCACAGAGCACAGGTTACGAAGCCTCTTCCGCTTTAATAACCCAAATGACTCTGCACCGTTCAGAGAAAGTGCTCTGGCCACGAAATTGATGAGAATGGATAATCCACATTGAGGCCTGAAAGGGGCCAAGAATGTAGATATAGCGCAACATAGGCATATACTCGGCAGAATTGCTGTTCTTTTGGAGGATTGACGATATCTGTGGGAAGTCTGGACCTCGGAACTACGCGAAGAAGAGCTGATTTGCTTTTATTGTGGACAGGATTTAGTACAACGTTAGACATATCGCTTATACTCAGAAGGGCCATATCGCTAGTTACGAACTTTTACACGAAAGGTACTACATTTAGCTACTTGGATCCGGCAATGGTACTCGACTCGTATCTCGTGAATTCAGGCCCTCCCTTTGCCGATTTCTTGCAACCGGAAACGGAGAGCTTCAGCTTGTGTCTCACCTTAATAAGCGTAGTATAACGTCGACTCATTCTCAGACTGCCTGATCTTCTTATTCTCCTGCTTGAGCCAAAATCTCATTCCCCACGCACCAATTGCAGTCGCGACACTCAAAGCAGCGCTTGAAGACATGGCCATGGTGTAACGAGGTTCGTCGGAAGAAGGCCACATGTACGGAGTCCAGATGAATGATGCGACGGCGATACAGTTGACGATGGCGAGAGAGCAAGCTTTCTTCTCTTTTGTTTGAGAGCAAGTGGCAGAGACCCAGCCAAGAATGATACTGTTGACTGCGTATGTACCGATCGAAAAGACGCACATTGCGACTACACTTGTTAGTGTCCATGTTACGAATTTATCAAGTTCTGAAACTCACAGTATCGGGCACCAGTATTGAGCGTCGCACAACCAAGGACGAAGCCAAAAACTGCGACAGCCTTCGCAATGGTAATATGCCTAAACAGTCAGTACCAAAACAAGCCTGGCATCTGGAGGAACTCACCATGTTCTCTCGTTAAACCGACCAGAAGACCATGACCAAGCAATCGAAATCGCTCCTGCAATCAAATAAGGTGGACACGTCAAAACTAGGGTAATGGTCTGATTAAACCCCAGCGTCTTCACCGCAGTCGGGAAGAAGTTCTTGAACCCATTCGCACCAAGATGACAATGCTGCATGACGACGAAAAGCCAAACCTTGGGGTCTTTCGCGGCTTCACGAATACCAGAGAAGCTTGTGGACTCGCCGGCATTTCCTACGGTGTCGCGTTGGGTTCGCTCGTGGGCTAGTTGTCGTTCTTGCTCTGTCAACCAGTGTGTTGTGAGAGGCTCGTCGGGTAGGACGAAGAAGCCGGCCAGTGCGACGATGAGGGTTACGGCGCCTTGGATGATGAAGAGCCATTGCCATCCAGCGAGATTGGCCTAAGACGTTAGTGAATGCCGAGCGACGGTGTTAGGGACGTACCATTCCGTCCATCTCAAAGATGCCAAGGGCGATCAACCCCGCAAAGGCAGTTGCAAGAATGTTTCCAGTATACAGAATCGAGATACGAGTCGCAAGTTCTTTGCGAGTGTAGAATCGCGCAAGGATATACAGCGCACCAGGATAATACGGCGCCTCAGTAATGCCCAAGAAGAAGCGAGTAAGCAGCAAACCAGTATAGTTACGACTCAACGCCGTCAAGCCACTGATGATGGCCCAAACCGTCATACAAGACGCCATCCATATACTGGGTCGAACGCGAGTAACGACCATGTTCGCTGGAATACCGACGATGACATAACCTGCGAAGAGGATCGAGACGCAGGTCTGATATTGGGAGCCGGTGAGGTTGAGGTCTTTTTCGATAGTATTGAGTCGAGCGAGGGCGATGGCATTTCGGTCCTGGAATGGTCAGCATTCACGAAAAGACACTTGATGGAGGAACTGACGAGGTAATTGAGCCAGTACATCAGCCAGAGAATAGGCATGATCCACCAGTCGAGCTTTCGCACGAGGGCGATCTCACGGGGGTCAGTCTTTTCATGCGCGCCTGAGTAGTCGCGTGCCTGGGGGGCTGTCTTGAGGACCTCCTCGACCTCATCGAGAGCACCAAGGTCTCTTTCTCGCTTGTCCAAAGAGTGACGAGTATCCATTTTTTGGCTTTTGTGGTAGTTGGTTGGCAGATGACCGTCATACAATGCGAGGGCGATCTCCCTCTTTATACACAGCCTCACCCGGCCATTCTAATGCCACCGTTCCATCATGCAGTTACAATCTTCCCCGACATCAAGGTTTCATTGCATGCCACTCGTTGACGTCAATCCGCAAAATACCGTATCCTGTCAGCCATCATCTTCTCTGCGCCCGTAAAGCTATGCGGGGATCCCAATACGAAAAATCCATTGGATAGCGTTATTCTCGAAGAACTTTAATCCCCCTCCTCCTCCACGCCAAGATCATCTTGGCAGGCGGGGTAGCGACGCTTAAAATCATGCTTAAATGTGCAGACTAGGGCTTTCTTGGAAGGTGTTTGGGGGAAAAGAGTGTTGAAGATGTCTTGGCGAGAACATCGCCATTGTCTTGAGCGAATTATTTCGTCTGTTGGCGTCGCTGCCCATCAAGTTTCTCGAGATATGTCGGGAGCGATGAATTGTGCTTGAGAAAGCAGAGTTTGTGGCTGAAGTGGCTAGAAGATATAACGGAAAGGAACGACAGAAGGTCAATCTGAGTTTGGTTTGATGGGCGCAGAGAGGGATACACGAGTGATGAATACCAGTTCCCGCGATCATTACGGTGGGCAAGCCTATCGCTCTGACCTGAAAACCCCAACGCCCAGACTCGCTGGTCTGTATGAGGATGCATATCCCCGCAGATGCCCAGAAACGCCAAGTATGCAATCTTCCCCGTTGGACCAGATTATCATGTTTCCGGCTCTTCATCTAGCTTCCGGAGCGTGGTGGCACTGCGAATCCGGGACAGATTGTCGAATACTTACCGATTGGCTACCGGAATCTTCACACAAACAATCTTTGCTGGAACTTTCTCGTCCGCTATCATAACAAGATCTTGGCGGAAGGGCCAAGCCATATTCAACTACCGGCTTACGAACATCACTGGACCTAGGCACTGTTTTTGGCACTCTTATGTGAAGGGCTATCATCACACATGCTACTCTCATCCCACTCAGCAGGCTTTTGACAGTCCATTATACTACATCTAGGTAGGTGAATCACTGAGAACATGAATTCAATGGTAAGGATATGTATTGACTACTAGCCCAGCTATCTTCCAACAACCGACCAAGCAGTTACCATTTTGACGAGATTTTGTACAAACAAACAACTATATACAGAGTTATAAAAGAAGAATATGGTGATGACCAAAAGCAACTGCAACGATGCTCCCCCTCAAGACCAGAGATCTGATCCTGTCACGCAAGCCACGTTTAGCGGAGAGCGTTGACAACAGCAGTGTAAGCAGGCTTGGGGTTGTAGTTGGAGTCGAACAGAAGGCTGTCGTGCTCCTTGCGCCAAGAGTTCTTGTCAGAGACACCCCAGACGGTGATACCAATGCACTTGGGGACGTTGAGGCAGGCCTTGGTGACGGTGGCGTAGTCGTTGGCGGGGGCAGTGCGGATGTCGAGCTCGGTGATGGCAACCTCCTTGACACCAGAGTTGGCGAGGGCAGTGAGAGCACCCTGGATTTGGCCAGCGGCACCGGGGTCAAGATGAGTCTGGGAGCCAATGCCGTCGACGGGAACGCCCTGGCTGAGCCACTTCTTGACGGAGGGGACCATGCCCTTGGTGACCTTGGAGGCGCTGCCGGAGTCGAGGCTGTAGTCGTTGATGTACAGCTTGGCGTTGGGGTCAGCCTTGCGGGCGGCGCGGAAGGCAATGCCAACGTAGTCATCGTTGCCGAAGACGTTGTTGAAGTGAGAGTCCTTTCGGAGGGTACCGTCCCAGTCGAAGATCTCGTTGACAACGTCCTGAACATGTTAGCAAATTCATCTTTGAGAAGGTCGAGGGAAGAAACATACCCAGGCGTAGATCTTGCCCTTGTAACGTCCAACGACTTGGGTGACGTGGTTCTCAATGACCTTGGTCAGAGTAGCCTTGTCGTTGATGTTCTTAACCCACTGAGGGAGCTGAGAGTGCCAGACCAGAGTGTGACCTCGGACCTTGAGGCCATTCTGCTGAGCAAAGTTGACGACCTGGTCGAAGCTACCGAAGTTGAAGTTGCCCTGGCTGGGCTCGGTGGCGTCCCACTTGCCCGAGTTCTCGGGGGTGACGGCGCCAAAGTCGGCCTTGATGACGGCGGTGTCCTTTGCGACGCCGAGCAGGTTGGGATCGGTGATGGTTCCGTAGTAGAGCTTGCCCTTGTTCTTGATCAGCTTGTTGATGCTGTCGGCGGCCTGGCGGGGCTCGATGGCGGTGGGAATGGCCGCGACCAGCGAGGCGGTGTAGAGGAAAGAAGACAGCTTCATTTTGGAATAAGTTTCTTGTGTTGTAGACAGAGATATGTGACAAAGAAGGATAAAACGTTTGATTTGACCTGCAAACGGTGAATGAAGCTGTGAAAATGTTGTAATGAATGTAGTTGTTTGAGTGATGAGAATGCCAAGTGCCAAGAGAGGGTGGACTAGATCATCTTAGATCATCTTATATATCTTGATCTGGTCGGTCCCTTGTCATCTTAGAGAACGATGGTGTTCTCGAAAGAGTCAGTGCCCGGGATTGATTTGTCCGATTGAGCTAGCCCCTTCTCAGTATTCGGACGGTGCTCCGAGTACCTAGGGCTGTTTCGAGATAGATTGTCGTTGAAAGGAGTTATGCCGAGACAGGGGTACGTGAGTCGAGGCGGCTCTATCTCCTGGATAATCTCCATATTGACGGAACTTTTGGCCTGTCTTGCGTTTTTGCATTACATTGTTTCTGGGGTGCATATACCACGACCCCGTAATTCGGGCCTTTGCTTTTGGCCTCACCGTCATCTGATGTACGGCTAAATGGTATGTTTTGTTTCGTGTCACTCTGCCGATGGCCAAGAGATCTACAAGAGTTGAGACGATATTCTGTTTACTTGGCGGACTTGTTTTCATCAACTTCAGGTGAAACTCGAACAAGAACTCAAAAGGCCATAGCTGAAGGGAGCTAGTATGTGTCAGTCCTGACCAACGCCCCACAGACAATGGTACTAGCAGGCCTGGCAGGGGTCTCATTTCGGCTGAATAGGCCCCTTGAGACGTGAGACCAATCCCGTATCAGCCAAAAGCACGAGCCAGATGCCCAATCCAGGAACGTGAGCTCGTTCAGCGTCGTTCCCAAGGAAAACACGTGGGTCACGTTTCATGTATGGGGTGGTGGTGATATTCTAGATTTCTGCCGAATCGAGAATCATTTTGGGGTAATATTTCTCCGCGTAAAGCCACCAATCGTTAGCATTGGGTAAACGGATACCGGCACGGAGAGTTGGACAACTTGCTCGATTCTGGTTTCATCTTTATAGGAGGTGGTAATGATGATTGTCTGACTCCTGAGCGGTATTCAGCTACGGGTTTGACAGGCGCGCATCAGCTGGGATCGACCGGGTGAATTGGATATCACCGGATATTCTGCTCACCATGTCTCGTGATCGTTCAAGGTTGAATAGGCGTAGCATGATAGTCATGTCAATATTGAAATTCCTCCAAAGAGAGAAGAATGAGGGCATCAACGTCGCATTGAAGAATGGTGTTCAATATGCTGGTGGATGAATTCAGTAATGTCATCATCGACTGCGCCTCTATGATTACCGCGCCTATGAGATTCGTGATGCAATATTGAAGGACATGTCATCATTTACAATGTGAACAGCGTGAATAGCGTGAAACGTATGGAGTAGATCACGCATTAGCATAAGGAAGTAAAGACGATAATCTTCCATTGGAAAAGGGCTCCGAAAAACTCGCAGAAAAACTGAAGATAAATTAACAATAGAGTCAAGATTATCAACTGAATCAATCAATCTCCAACAACGTCTTACGATGGATATAATATTAATATTCTTCTGTTAAATGTAGGGTAAGATATTGCACAATGCTTCACCATGTTTACCTATCTGCTCTATCTTATCTCATGCCCCACCGAACTGAACCCACTTTGCTATCGATGACTTCCACTGCCGCGGGAACGACGGGAGTATAAATACCAAGAGTCCGACTCTCTTCCTTCTCTGTAGATTCCCCTCAACTTCCAGTTCTTCATGCAATATTCCCACAAGACGCAGTAATTCGAATCTCGCCTGCACACTGTTTCCATTTCCTCGACCCGCCGTCACCCGGCTTTCATTCTTCAACAATACTTCACTACACCGACATCTTCACTATAGCCAGCCTCGATACTCTGACCCCGTGCGACTTGAGTAACTAGGAAGAAGGTGTGATGCTAAACTTTGACTGCTTGTGTCGGGCGCAAGACAAGACTACTGAGAACATACTTGTCTAAACAGCCTACCCGGCAAAGCAACGGACTATCTGCAACAATGCCCCCCCATCCAAGTTGACATGATGTAAGGGTAAACATTACGCGCCCGACCGTAAAGTCGTAGTAGACTCTAGAACTAGAGTTCACGAAACTCGAACGCCTTGTGTGAATCCGGATGTGGAGTCATCAGGTATGTCACTGGTATTGCAGTAACAGTGACAACGATAGTCAAGGATACCGAAGTACGCCATAAGTTGAGTGAGATGATTCAAGCTCCTAGCCGTAGGTCTGAACGGCAAGTACATACTATGTATGTATCTATTCCGTAGTGTCCACCTTGCATTGTCTCTGACAAACTCTCCCCCTATCTTTGCCTCCCGAGTCCCATGCCGCGTAATCAATCGCAATGCCAAGCCCGTCAGACTTACATGCGAAAGTGTATTCTGCTGCCCACGTCTGGTCTGAGATCTATACCCATGCCAGGTGTAATGAGATGCTGCTCCTTTCAATTTGCCGCACATCTTCCCGCCTGCGCAGAAATGCGATGATGCGCCACCATATCTTGAACTTTCAGTACCAGTTGCTTGATTGGTGGCTTTTAATTACGGGAGCGCTTAGCTGCATATGGCCAGGTCATTGCGGCTCCTTAAATCCCCACGAGTGATCTCTAATATGATCACTGTGCATGAGCTATGCCGGATGAAGAGCGTGATGGCTGCTCTGTGCTTTGATCGTGGTCCAGTCTATCTATAAGGGGCGCGCTTATCGTAGCACGTAAGCTGATAGAACCCTGCTGAATATCCCAATATCCTTCGGAAGACTTGCTTACCTGGGCTGCAGGCGAATATGCTCCCATAACAGCGACATTATGATCTGCGTCAGCTTTGCAAAAATGTTTGTTCTCCCCCTCATGCCACCGCAAGCTGAAGCAATGCTCAAGGGGCTTGGAATAAATACGAACTGCCGACCTGAAGAGGTGCGACACAAAAGCAATGGCCTGATGTGATATTCCTTGTCTTGCGAACAGACATGGTTCCAATGAATCGGGACCTTGAACGAGCTCAAACGAGACCTAGGCTCAATTGGGATTGGTATAAGGAGCACAGGCAAGCCGCAGCGAGACTGGCTAGCCGAATTTAGAATGGTTGAAACGTCTGAAGTGGTGGGATGTCACCTAACAGTTCAATATACGTGAAACAGAGGGGACTTGTTAGTGAGCCTCTACTGCCAACGGCGACATGTGTCAAGGTTAGCATACCTGTATGGTTATTCTCAGGTTCAAACTCTAAATAACATTAAAGGTATTACACTGCAGGTGCAAGATATTAGCTTCCGCTTAGCACCTCAGTCCACGGAGCCGCAAGATAACGATAAGACCGTATCTCACTTTGGCATCTCATTGGCCAAACTCAATTACTAAACCCCAAGTCAGCAAACCTCCCCTGTCGTCGAAACACGATGAAACTAGAGAGTCAGGGATCTCAGCAAATCACGTTGATCCGCCGAGAAACTAAACGTCTGGAGTAAAATTGAAGGTCCATCATTGAAACACGACAACAGGTGGAAACAGGTGGAAAAATTCCACGGTTCAAGCCAAGACGGGACATGGCAAACAGGCCACCATGGGCCTTGCATTTTTAAGAACTTGAGACAGAGTTAAGCGTAAACGGTAAAGCAAAGCAAGCTTATGTACGCTGAACCTTGTCGAGCATAACCTTGTCCCGAACGACGACTCCCACAACACGATCATGATGAGTTGGTATATAAACATCTTCGACAGCCCTCCAGACTGAGAAGAAGCATCCTTTTCCAATCAGTCCATTTCATTCTTTTCAAAGAGCTAGTCTCTCACTTCATTCTTTCAACCTAACATTCATTCTATCAAGTTCGCTTGCGACTTTACCATTCCAATCATTTCATCATGAAGACCACCACTTATGTTTCCGCTCTTCTCGGCCTGGCCTCCGCTGTCAGCGCTCACTACACCTTCGACAAGCTCACCCTTGGTGGCCAACAGGAGGGTACTGATAACCAGTACATCCGCAAGCACCAGAACGGCTACATGCCCACCAAGTTCAAGGGCATTCCCGATGGTTCCATCTCTCCCACCGACAAGGACTTCACCTGCAACAAGGGCTCTACCCCCTCTACCGGCGTCTTCAAGGTCAAGGCCGGCGACGAGATTGGTCTCAAGCAGGCTTTCGGCGGTACTGGAATGCAGCACCCTGGTCCTATCCAGGTCTACGCTGCTCCTGTCAAGGACGCTACCAGTGACAGCCCCTATGACCTCAAGTGGTACAAGATTCACCAGGCTTTGATCTGCAAGTCTGGCAATGCCGAGTCTCTCCGCTCCACTGCTTGGTGCTCTTGGGACGAGGACTCTGTCCACTTCAAGATCCCTTCTACTCTTCCCGACGGACAGTACCTCCTCCGTGGTGAGCACATTGGTCTCCACGGTGCTCACGCCGGCGAGGCTGAGTTCTACTATGCTTGTGCTCAGGTCGAGGTCACTGGTAACAGCGCCACTAGCATCCCCGGTACTTCTGTCTCTATCCCCGGTGTCTACAAGCAGGACGACGCTGCCGTCAACTTCAGCCTCTGGGGAAGCTCTACCTCTTACGATGTCATGCCTGGTCCTGATGTCATCCCCGGTGGTACCATCCGTGGTTCTGCTGACGGTGCTGGCGGTGATGTTACCAAGACTGTTGAGGGCGGTTCTGACTCTGGTTCTGACTCTGGCTCCGACTCTGGCTCCGGTGCTTCTCCCACCGAGGGTTCTGCTCCTGCTTCTACCGCCCCTGCTTCTTCTACCGAGTCTTCTGCCGCTCCCGTTGTCCCTGAAATTCCTGACTCTCCTGAGACCACTCCTCAGCCTACCCCCGTTGCCGCTGAGACCACTCCTCTCCCTTCTGCCGGTAACGGTACAGGCAGCGGATGCTCTTCTGGCTCTTACAAGGCCCGCCGCCACGCTCGCCACTTCGCTGCTCACCGTCTCTAAGCGTGTGCAGTAATGGAAATGATTGGATGTCAGTGATTTGACATGATGCACGCGGGACGTGGTGTTTTGAAGTCATGTCATGCGCTGGCGTCTTGGAGGAAAACTTTATTCTGGACTCGATAAGAAGAGAACATTCTTCAGCTTTATTTGTAAACTAGATACATTTCTTGTAAATATAATCTTCCTGGCTGAACTCCTTTGTGCCAATTGTTTGTGAATATCTGTCACTGCTAATGTTGGAGAATTAAATCTCTCGCGTCCTCAGTCAGTGAATGTTTAACTAGTACCACAGGAAAACCATGTGGCTGAGGGACAAGCATGTATCATCTCTACAAGGCATCATCGGTCTTCTGTGAAGTTTTGTCAATTCAGTCTCGTACTGCCTCTTGGTGATTCATCTTGTCCGCCATCCCGTTGAGCCCGCGGGTCCCGACAGCGCGGGCTAGCGCTAACATTCCCAGAAAATGTAATGTGATGACATGGGTCTAATTTCTGGTCTTAGTACCGCCACAGCGCGATCTGACACGAATAAGCATGTTTCTGGACCACAGGCCCTTCGGCATATCCGTACATCCCGTTTCTGTCATCTGATGGCCAAATTATTCTCTCCACATCACCATCGACATATGTATAGTGGAGGATAAACAAAAGGCCTCGGTTATCGGTGTTTTAGCCGGTAATATGTTTCAATAGTATTTATGGCCGATTGGGACTTGTACGAATCTCAAGTTCGCAAATAAGTCTCAGTCTAGGCTTAGTTGGGAATTCAACAGGGGTCAATGGTTGCCCCTGCGTTAGTTAGCTTGTTTTAGAAAGCGGTCTCTGGCGGGAACATCTTTGACGATTGATTTGATTCGTGGGTAAATACAAGATCCTTGCTGTGTCTTAGCAAAACTTCGATCGTAGCCACGACCAATCACTCATTAGGGAATATTCCTCCAACAACGTCCTACGCTGGAGGCACGAATCCAAAGTTTGGACTACTTACGCTTCGACCCTACCCCTTCAGGTACAGGAATAGTACACGCCCGGAATACGTTCCAAGGACCATCGTCGTTCCCGACATGTATGCGGACTCGGGTTTGTAATCTGGTGGCAGCCAGAGTATCCTCTCACCATTTCTCATAACCCAAGCGGGATCGTGACCGATGTAATATGCTCCCAGTACGTTATTGTCAGCTTGACCAAGTTGAAGAACCGCATCAAGGTTGAGAAAGCTGGTTCCCATGCCGACATGCGGGAGCTCCGGACAAGGCTGGGAAAGAAACAGACTTTCCCCTGTAGATGTATTCCAGACCTGCACCTGGGTGTTCAAATCTGCCCCTATGAGTCGTTCGCCTCGAAATGCTAGAGTGCGTATAAAAGACACTCCGGGCTCCATCCCAGTTTTGATAGTCAGCTTTTTGAGTCCAGGGAGACAGCGAACCTCGATGGCTCCCCAGATAAGATATGCAATCTTGGAAGCGTCTGATGAAAAAGCGACACAAGGAAAGTCTTTCAGGGGAACGTCCAGTGTATACTGGAGAACTGCATTTTTCACATCCCAGATCTCAACTGTACCTGGCTCCGACGACCCAACAGCCAGTCGTTCACCGTTTGCAGAGATTGCGAGGCAATAATAACGCTCCCCAAGACAACTGAACGTCCGCTCCAAGGTGCCGACATGACGTAAAGGATTGGTGTTCCAAATTTCAACGGTTGTATCTTTCAATATCGCAAATACCGGGGCACTCGTCGCAGCTGCTACGAATGTCTGGGTCTCCAAGGGGACTTCTGGTTCTAGTGCTTCTTTGCAGACTGCACTCACCATATTCCAGATCTTGATGTCCCCCCAGCTATGGGAGAGTATGGTGTTAGCGTCCCTAAAAGGTGTCACCAAATCCACCCCCATTGGTCGTCGGATGGCTGTGCTGTCTGTCGAAGTCCTTGATGTAAGATCCCATATCCTGACGGCTGCTTCCAGCGACTGGCCCGCGAGCAAGGCTCCGTCGTCTGAGATAACGGGTCCAGCCATGAAGCGATTGCAGACAGTCTTGAACACGGCCCCGGTCTTCATGTCATGGACGAGAGTCCGATGATTATTCAGACTGACTATCAGCCAGTCCTTGTTGAGAGCCAGTTGGTCATGGACGATCGGCGTTTCAAAGCGCAGTGTATGAAGACACTTGTGTGACTCTGTGCTCCAGACCTTAACCATTTTAAATGCCGATGATAGTGAAGAGACCAAAGTGCCGTCGCTTGAGAATCTTACGATGTCATTCTCGTGTTGAGGTCCGAGGAAAGTCCAGGAAGGCTTTTGGGAGTGACCCCATTGTGAAAGAAGCATAAAGTTCTGAGCGATGGCCGCTATCCACTGACCCTTTGGTGACAAGAGTACAGGTCGGGGATTGTCTGGTATCTCAAACTCAGAGACGCACTTACCTGTGTCAAGCCTGTAGATTAACGCTACACTTTCAAGATAACGCGTACAGACTGAGCAAATAAAATTGCCATCATCAGAAAATGCAATACTTTCGGCACCAGATAAACCTTCAAGGGTCCAAACGCCTGCACCAGTGTCAAGATCCCAAACCCTGATCATATCAGGCCATCCAGCTGCTATTATTCTGCTGTTATAACATGCCAGAGTCGTTAGATATCCCCGCTTAAAGCCGTGACTTATGCTGCGCAGGCGAGAACATGACCTCGGGTCCCAAACTCTAAGATTTCCCATGTTGCAAATCGAGGCTAATTTGTTATCGGGAAGAAATACCAGCTGTGATAGTCTTTCATTAACAATCTGAAGGCTCTGGCTCTGTGGCCAGTTTAAATCTACGTTGGAGGGCTGCATGATATAGTCGGGGTAGTGACGGTCCTTGAGTGGAGTTGGAGCGATGCTCCCTTTTGGGCTGAAGATAGTTCCGGAATGGTATATCTGGAGAGGTGTTTCTTCTATGCCGGTGCGGAAATAGCGAATGAATTGTATTGAGTCTCGAATGAATTGCAGTACACTTGCTCCAGAAGTCTCCTGTCGCACTGGTCAGCATTGGTATCAAAGGAGTCTGATAGATGCTACCTACGTCAACCATACTTTGTAACTCTTGGAGTGTCCGGAGGGCATCGTCAAGTCTTCCGAGGAGACATAAAACCTCAAGCCAGTTCGAAAAATGACTTTGAAGAAAGCGATGCGCATCATCTTCGTCATCAACACGCCTGCCAGCTGATTTGAGATGGTGAATCCAATACAAGCATGCATACTGAATCTCGGCGGACAAATGATCATCGATAACAGATGGTTCAATATCTGATAGACTCTTCCCAGGTGACAAAATTCCACAGATATCAGCCTTTAATGTTTCTCTCATAAGACCCAGACATCTACTTGCGAGTCTGGCCTGTGTCTCCAGTTCGCTCACCTGTAGATCCCCAGCAGATTGACTCAGGATATAATCTCGGAACGAAAGATGGAATAGTCGGAGAGGGCCATCATCTTCAGGGACATCGATCACAGAACGCAAAGGGTCAATCTGGCTGGATATAGACCATGCATCAACGCCCAGAAGGTTAGCCAGTGGAACTATCGGCAGAGGACTAGCGAGCAGGACAAGAGATCCAATGATATCCAAAAAGCTTTGTCTAACCTCGTCCTTGTCTTCATCAGGCGCACCACTCAATATGAGGCTCAGGACAGGCTTGTACAGAGCCTCATACGCGGAACTGACTCTCAAGGACTTATCGATGATGAAGTCGATTTTATAATCAGGACTCTTTGCCCAGTGTCTATCACAGATCATGCGCACAAAAGTCGCAGCTGCGATGAATAGTGGTAGGGCTTTGTGAAGCAGTAGCTCGAATCGTTCCTCTCCAGGCCAGTCTGGGGATAACTGCATATGCTTCTGGCGATGAGTACGATTGTACTCTGCCACGAAGCTCCCCATCGCCTGATGGAGGTAGACACGGAAGTCGCTTTCTATAGATCCAACCTGGAGCTTATGAAGCACGATTTCTTTATGAAGCGGTTCATTCGCGAAGTGTCCCACGATATCAAGCTCTGGTCTGCTGGTGAGAAAGACTCGCAGTACCACCGGGCATGTCGCCAGTAATAGACGAAAGATCTCGCCACGATCTTGTTCGTCACACTCATCCAATGCGTCAAGAACGAATACAATAGGCTTAGCGAGCCCCTCGTCCTGGAGTCTGGAAAGTGGACTTAGGATCAGCTTCTGCCATTGGATTTGAATAGGTGCCATGTTGAGCGAGTGATCCTCCTTCACAACCTCCAAGATATATGGGAGAATGGGAGGGAGGTATAAGGCCAGTTGATATGCCAGTATTGAGAACAAATGTCGACCATTTCCTCGATTGCCTGCACCTTTCTTGAAGAAGAAGCTAGCGCCGAGGCTTTTGGTCTTTAGATTTCGAGAAATAGTACGTGAAATTGTGCTCTTGCCGGTACCAGCAAGGCCTGGAAGCCAACAGATGGTCGGACTTGAGGGATCGTGAGCCCATTTTTCTATGTCATGGAGAACCTGTACTCGCGTTCCCTGAAGACACAAGGAGTCGTGTGGGTGGTAAATATGATCGAAGACATCTTTGGGATCAAAAAGAAGATTCCTCAGCTGCGACTTGACCCTTTCCTCCGCCCTTTCACTGGAAGCGCGTTAGACTATGGCAGAATGCCTCGCTTTTGATTCATACCTGGACTCCAGCCTCATATCGACGATCAAATCATGCAAAGACCTGAGTTGGTCTCGGCTTTGAGAGCTATGATGTATTTCACAGAGTGAACCAGCGTCATGTAGCTTGTCTTTCGAAACATTGAGGTCTTTCAAATATCCGGTAAAATCCTCTAGGCGAAAGGCATCTGTGAAGGCCTTTGCTGCTGCTTGTTGGCGACGAAGAGCAAATACAAGAAACCTTATACAGTGAGAGAGCGCATCAAGAATTGTCTGTCGGAGGCTCGCATTTATAGGAAGGTCTGTGGAAGCGGATGAAGTGAGGTAAAGCTCGTGGTAAACGCTGCACTCGAAGACTAGAATAGTGATTTCGGCGATGCCCTCGACAATCTTGCCTCTGATCTCTTCACCAGCTGTAAGATTCTGAGCAAGATTAGCTTGATCTCATAGTACAGAAACTAGTTGGGAATGATGTACCATAAGAAGGAAGCGTATAGCAGCCCATGGGAGGGCAGCGGGGTTGGGATTCGTGCTAACAGCGATATCGCCAACAACAGCGAGTCGATTGAGATGCGGGACAATCTTTTCCATCGCTTCAGCCAACCTTTTCCGTGTACCAAAACGCTTCATCTCAGTTTCCAGTCTCTTTATCAAGGCTGGCAGGGTAATATGAGCATCGTTTGCTGAACTCTGTTCCTGAGCTCGAATGACTTCTGACAACTTTTCGCCGTCTTTTGATGCTTGGAAATTATCGATTGCCTCTTTCCAAAGCTGCTGGAACCCATATTGTTGACCATTGCATTCATAATCAGTTGTCGACACGGTGGCGGTAGGTTCAGCCTTTGAGGCTAACAAACCAACCGAAAAATTTTCTGATCGAGGATCTTTGGTACCTGCGACACTCACTGGAGGTACATGTATGGAAGATGCTGAAGCAGACAGCAAACCAACTGATAATCTGTCTGCGATGAGACATCAGTGATGTCCCCATCCTGATATAAGTACAAAACCTGGACGGGCTGGCACATACCCTGAGATACGAGTAGCATACTCCCAGCAGTTCCTGTAGGGTCACTGCTTGATTCGTTGCCTTTTCCAGGGTTGAGGCGCCTGATAAAGGCTCTCAAAGATGGCCGTTTTGAATCGGACATCGTTACTGAGCCTATGACCTGTCGCTGACAGCTAGAGGCTATGAGGGCCAGCGGGTGTAATAGTCATAGTCATTAGGAGTATGTGAGTCCGAAGAGGGGAACCTTGGGCGTGAAGGGCATAAAATCTGACCTTTGCCTTGATGCGATTGGTCAGGTATCCGTCAGGCTGACACGCCGACAGGGATGTGAATGCTGTTAGTCTTGGCAATGATTCTTCTGGGGTGAGCCGGCCATGATTATCTGAGTAATCTATTACTTTTTATCTATTTGACTGACATCTCCGGTCTCATTATTGCTTTCTAGACGTGGAACGAATCGCGGTGTATCATCGACATATTCGGAAAACAAGCAATTCAATTTAAAGCACCAGCTGTCTGGGAGACAACGTGGCGATACTACCAGAAAGCTATACCTAAGGACTGAACGGGAATAGAGGAGAGACTCGCCCAAACCCCACAGCTGCAGACAACTAATATCAGGAGAACATCAGACAAACATCAACCATCCTCAGCCAAACGAGCGACTACAGTAAGACATCCCCTCTCCCCCCTTTGGACCGCACAAAGAGAACTGGCAGGCCTACTTCTCAAGGCAGACCTGAGAGTAGTAGGTAGCAAAGGTAGTAGCCGCAGCAGCACAGCAGAAGATACTCTCCTGATTAGCCTTAGCCGCACAAGCAACACAAGCAGCCACGAAGTTGATAGAAGAAAAGTTGGCGCAAGATCGGCAAGAGCTAGGATGAGGCGCACTATCGCAGCTCCAAGAGTGAACGCGGCCAAGAGTAGCATCCTTGATCTGAGGACAGTTGCGAGCGCGAACCTCAAGATCACGGCTGTGAACCTTCTCAGCGTCAAAGGACTCGAGAAGGTTCTGCTCCTTGGAGATGGCGACGATGGGCTCAAAGTACTGGTCGAAGAGGGACTCGGGGATGCAAGCGGTGGGATCGTTGATGTAGGTGCTTGGGATCTCAGGGAGCTTGTAGTCACCGGTGCCATTGAGGCTGGTGAAGGTATGGCCGAGGGCTTGGAGATGAGAGAGTGTGATGCAATGCGGGACCTCGCCAACTTTGTAGGTGACCTCTGTGACCTTGAAGGGGGTCTTTTCGAGGGCCTTGTTGGGGGTAGTGCTGGCGAAGGCAGCGGTGGCCAGGGCGGCGAGGATGAGAATGAAGCGAGCCATTGTCAAGGACTTTTTTTGAGAGTTAAGAAGTGAGCTTGGGTATGAATGAAGATGTTATGATGGTTGAGTGAGCTGGCAATGTGGACATGAACGCCGTCTTAAATAGTTCCTGTCGTCCACGATGTCCTCATCACCGTTGCCGAACTTGATACTCGACAAGTTCTCAACTACCGGTGAGTTTCTCACAGCCTGGAGACTTCTCATCTCCATCATGACATTCATGAACTCACTCATCGTCGGCCTCGGCTTTCGGCAGTTCACACACTACTGACTCGAAAATAACCCATGATATCTCTCAATCCACAAACAGAACACGAGTTGATCTTCCTCGCTTCTATCCTCATCTGAAATAGACTGGAGGTTTGACTCTCACTATCATCTGCCGGTATAAGATGAGCCGATGAAGTGAGTATAGTCTGATGTTCCTTTGTTCCTTTTTGGAATATTGCATATTATTAGATCCGCTTTGACAGTTTCACCCGTGCAAGAAGTCCATGCTTGTGATTGGGCCGCTGCTATAGGTCAGTTATGGGAGTCGTGCTCGGTGTTCGATTGGGCAAATAACCTCACACCGAACCCCCACGTGGGCTTCGTTTTGGTATGCTTTGCGGGCCGCTGCCAGCGACGGCACGTTGCGATGGCCCCGTCGCCAATACAACGGCCCCTGGTGATATATACGAAACAAGCTTTTTCTAATGCGAAGAAGGTTTGTAGGATTTCATTGCCTGCATATTCCCCCCCACTGAGGCGGTGCCTTGCATCATAACCAATGACAGGCTCGCATTTAAACACGAACCTGAATACATCACGCTATGTCAGGGGATAGACAGGACTATCTTCATTGAACTCTATTATCCGCGTATAGAACATCGTATCTCATTCAATGCTTATAGGCTAAGATACGGATGGCTTCACGAGAATCTAAGTTTGGGAGGTGAAACTTATGATACCGATGAGCCGAATGTGAGACTTCCTGTTCGGCAATTGCTTCAGTCATGATGAAGTCGGATAGTGGTAACTTCCATGAGCCGACCCGCTATCCGTGCGAACGAGGTTCGCCAGTTGCCTGACAAGACGGTTGCTGAAGCATGAGGTAGAACTGCTTGGGAGACTCTGAGATATAAAATGATCAACTTTCCCAGCCTCTTTTGCAACTCACCACTCTCATCACCTGCAACACCACTACAGCAAGTTCTACAGCTCCCAGTCCTCAAGACTCAAACATCCCATCCAAAATGAATACTCTCAGCCTCATCATCCTTTTCTTCGGCGCGTAAGTCATCCGCTCCCTCCCGCAACAACCAAATCTGACCCACCAGCGCTATGGCCGATATTCACCACAACTGTGGCTGCACCGTCCGCGGCACATACAGACAGGATCTCGGCCAGGCTGCCTGTGCCCTCTGGGGCTCCAACCAGCCTCACACCCACTGGGACGGCTACTCCGTAAGTACCCAGTTCATGGACTCACAGACCATGCAAACTGATTATGCAGTGCGTTGACAAGGGCTACGGCCGCGGTATCGACGGTGCTCCCTGGGAGACGACCTGCAAGCAGGCTTGGGATATCAACTTTGGCGGCAACAGGGATGATGCTTGGGGCAAGTGCTGGCACTAAGCTGACTGATGCCAATCTTTGGGATCAGTGCTTCTTTGGCTCGGAATGGAGATCGCGTGATTTGTTCTTTTCTGCCTGCCAACATTCACATGGCTTCTTGTTACTTTAGAAACTATGTAGCACTCTTCTTAGTCCTGCTATGAGCTTATGGCAAGAACTTTGCCATTGAATTTATACTATACGCAATGCTTGAACTATCAGAACGTTTTAAGGCACTGAAACTTAGGGACACCTGATGTGTTGGTGAATAGCGGCGACATTCTTCCAGACCAATCGGTGTTTTCACATAGCTAATATCGGCTATAGAACGGTGAATGGTATTGCGTGTATACTTAGATGCTGAAGTTTTTCTAGTATTGGAAACAGGTACGGAAAGAATACTAGAAATATAAGGTCACGGATGACTGCCTAGAGGAGTAGGGCCGTTCGTGAAGTGAAGCGAGCATGTCAATTGTTGATGGTAACGGGGACTACTATTTAACATGGGGTTGACTGCCGCCTACACGGCTAAGGTCCAGTCTGCGAACACAGGTGACGAAGTCTTGCTATTCCCATTAAATCACGAATCGCTTTTTGAGAGAAAATAGCAATGAAAATTGACATTAGTGGGTGTCAACCTGATTAATGCGATCAAATCGGTCTTAGCATCAGTAATGACATAACTAAAGCCAAAAAGAGGCTCTTCTATCTAGTTATAAGTAACTTCATGATATAGCACGGCTTCCAACTCCTGCATCCCGACGAGTTGACTGGAGATCTGTAGGGAATTAATGTTCAGTCTAATTTCAAAATAAAGTCAAAATCACTTACGTTTACGCACAAAGAAAAAGGTAAGCCACGTGGCTAGGGACTTTGATCCCAAGTCATAATCTGACTCTGCTTTTTCTCCGGTAAGGGGAGGTGGTCGCTCAGGGAAAACCCGCGTAGGGACTAACCGCCTGGGCCCGCTATCGTTGACTACATCCAAAGCACACATTCTTTCGAAAACAGTCCTAATACAATGTTTCGGTCTCTGATTCGCTGCTAGTTGCGTGGAGAGTCTACAACAGCCGACGATGACAGAAGCGATTCCGCTTGCCATTGCTGTTGCCACCGAGCTCCCGGATACTGGGTCAGAAAGGCTCGACCCAGGTCCAGAAGCATCGATGTCGACACCTGGGAGAAGGTAGTCAGATGTCTTTTCAGTTCCATACTCTGTTATCCTTCCAAAGTCATTGCATGGAGCTGTTGGAAAGATGTTGCTTAGTTGTTTATTCTTGTTGTACCATGCCGGCCAAACAACTTGTTGAATATGACCTCTATCAGCCGTGCTGCAAATGATAGCGGTGCCCTTGGCGTCAGCGTCTTCCATGGCCTGGAATAGTTCGTTGCTGTTCCCGTATAGTACAAAACTGCAGTTGATGATGTCGACTTGCTGTTGCAGTGCCCATTTAATAGCCTAGTTAAGATATCAGGTATCTAATACTCGGAAAGAACCAGAAAGTACGGATAGCTGTAAAGAGTAAAACATACATTGGTAACCGAACTGATGTGAAAAGAATTTCGCTTCTCAGCAACCTTGCAAATGACCAATTCGCACGTGGGGTCAAGCTGCGCGATGATATTGGCCATTTGGGATCCGTGGGGGTCGCTTGAAATCCACCATGGGCTTTCTAACTCTCTCTCAGGCAGGGAATTCGTTACAAAGCTTCGTCCGGTGACTTTTCGTTCGGACCCCGGGAAAAAGATTGAGCCAATGCCCGTGTCTAGAATAGCGACCTTTGTTCTTGTCTCACTCTTTCCAGAGCTACTGTGTCGTGACACATGCCCATCGATATAAAATGGAAGGAAGTATTGCAAGCTTGCTATCCTGACAGGTTTTCGTTTGCTTCCCATGTTAGACCATAGTTTCCGGAAAGAGGAACTGACTTACAATTCTGTGCTTGAGATTGGTACCTTTGACGCTGGTCCTGGACTAGACCAGGACATAGTGTCAATGGTTGCTCTTTTCATTGCTTGTGGGCCTGGGAATAACAGGTTTCTTTCTGTGGGAAATGTCATAGGAAGGGGCTTGGGAAGTTTTGGTCCCTGTCTTTTGAGTGTTGTTCTCGTGTGTGAAGTTACCCAAAATTGCCTCGCCCGCCCCCTTGCGTAAAAGTGCTTGCAAGTCTTGCTCGCCCTTCTGCAAGGAAGGCTGAGCAGCATAGAAGCATGGCCATGATAAAGCCTTTGCAATCCTATGTAAAGCTTCCGAATGCACTGATCGACTCGCTTGCCTGATAGATTGTCCTGTGAAATACGTTAGTCTTAGAGATACTTGACAGGTCAATTCAGGTTTCAGTGAGACAACTGAATTTCGTACAGTTAAGATGGTGATGTGGATCGCTTCGAGCTGCGAACTGTTAGTATGGATAATGCACCAATGAAGAAGTGGTAACAGTACTTTCTTTAGTCGACAAAGGCCGTTCTGCCCTAGCCAATGGTCCAGAGAACCGAGGTTACCACTGGAGTACAAGTGAAGCTCTTTGACTTGAGGGGCAGCTCGGTAAATGGCATATGCAGATAAATCTGTACGACGCCAATCCAGAGTTGTAACTCGAAATTTCCGCAGAGACTTCTCTATGTCTTCCTCACTATGTGGCTTGTTTTGTGAATCGTCAACGCGCACTTGAAATATTCGTCTCACGCCTTTACACTCGTAGAGCCAGTCAAGAATTAGATTGACAGGAGGCTTGCCATGACATGCCGACGTGGGCAATATGGGCAGCTGCACATACTTTAATATCCTTTCGAAGTCGATACCGAAGCAGGGGGGCTGCTTCGTAGATTGATGACTATTTAAATGCTTCTGGCGATTCACGTAACCCTCAATACTTTGCTGAATGTTTTTGATGGTCGAGCGGAATTCGTCGTTTTTCTCAGAATCTTCGAGGGCTATGTTTCTTTTGTGGAGCACTGACTGAATCGTGGATATAATTTCTGGGTTTAGCTCATCTTCTTCTCCATTCATGGTCGTCCGTTTCTCCTGTAGACTTGTAAGGGCGGAGGTGAGGAACCCATCTAGCGTTCTTTCATCATCCTTCCATAGAGATAGGTCGAGGCACAACTCCCTGTCTTCTTGTACTTAGTATGCTGGCTTTGCTGCCGTCAAGGGTGGGGCCTAGTTACTAGATAATCCTAAGAGATGTTGGCGGATATCAGACACCTCGCTCCTTTCGATGATGACAGGGAGGAGATAGTCGTATATTTCCTTTCCCTCATCTGACTGATCTGTGTATGATAAAACTGGTCGTGGCAGCGCAGTTGAGTCAGTGGGATCCTTCCTATATCCGCTGACCAAGTTTGGCCGCAGTTTGACAAGTCTCTTGACTATGCCAAGTTGTTTGCGCTCCACTGCTTCATGGAGTAAGCAGCAATCGTCCTGTTCCAATAGGGAGGGACGCAGTTTTACCAGAAATTGGAAAATTCGAATGGATCCTTCATTGACTGCTTGACTAATAACTTCCATGGTGATTGCCTGTATGTCGTTTTGGACAAGATACTCAAGAACATGGAGGTGTTTTTGCTTGATGGCGGTCTTTGCAAGGACAGTCTTCCCGCCTTTGGTCTGGTCAAGTATAGCCTTATCGTCCCTGACCATTTCGTCGAGAGTTTTAACGTGTCCTTGTTCGATGGCAATCTCTATCGCCGACTTTTTGTTCTTGTCCCCTTCTAATATCAGTCTTTTCAACTTATCTAATGGCAATTTCTTCCTCATCTCCTCCACAATGATATAGGCATTGTGCTGGGCGGCAATATGCATGATATTTCGATTTGTCATGTGGTGGTGTCCCTTAATCAAGCTCCCAGTCTCAATCAAGAGTGCTTCGCAGATTCTCAAGGACAAGGCAACTCTATCACGAGAATCGCTATCATTTTCAATGGCGTTGCGGCCAATGATGTTGATCTCATGGTCTAGGAAATCCCGTTTAGTGCTATGTTGAAATATGCTGAGCAGTCGCTGGACCCATTTCATGCTGTTGTCTGGTATACTGTCTAGCAAACAAACAAAGATATCGTGAAAACTGTCAGGAGTTAGATTCCCACGACGATTCAGCACTTCTTCAAAAAGTTGTTCATTTTGGTCTTTGAGGGACGTTTGCAGTTCTTCCTTGAATCCCGGTTTCGGTTTCGGTGTCTCGTGTAGGGATCGAGTTCCTCTCAATGGGAAGCTTCTTTTTCTGCTCGGTGGATTGAACATTTCCATACCTTTACTGTGTATCGATGACAGAAATGCAAAGGTACCGATATCTGATTATGCCAAAGGGAGCTTCGCTCACACAGCGTGTGATCGTCGTTCTTTCTGGGTCACCGACTCCGAGATGAACCCCGCACCTAAGCCTGATTTTCAACCTCTCAATGACCAATCCTGGCTCGAGATTATGTTTATCATGCATGAGGTTCTGTTTTCAGCTTGATGCACTTTTCAGCTCCGAGTAAGACCGGAAGAAGTCGGCTTTACCTGGGCGCTCAAGCAAAGAAAGGTACGCGAGGCGAAAGTTCTATTGGACATGAACAGAGCATCTGTATGTGATTATGTGTGGGATTTAGAGGTCAAGCCGGGCAGCCCGCCCTTGGCGCTGCGGCCTTGAGTCCAATATGCAAGCAAGCTCGTAGCACAGTGTGAGGCTTCAAGCTCTATTCCCATGGGCCGAGAGTTCAGTGCTTAGCACAGCAGGCCCGAATTTTTAGTTTTTCCTGGGCGACTTTATGACCATGGTTGCATCTGACACGCGCAGTCTCTAAAAGGTTCATTCTCTAACTATTTCCCATTGATCTTTCACCAATAGAGATTATGCCATCTCAGGAGGAGCTCGCAGAAAACCCTTTGATGGGAAATATCCAAGTCCCTGATGAGGGAGACGGTGATGGAAAGACTTACAATGTCGATGACGAGGACCAAAGATCCGTGATTACCAGCTGGAAAGACACCTCATTTACCCGATACGTTCAACTGGAAACTTGCATTCATGGAATCTGGAGTGAGGACGACCCAACCCCAACCACGCTGCTGGTTTTCCGCTGCGAGTTTGTCTGCATAAAGGATGATCATCGCCTGAAGTCGATCGCCATTCGATGGAAATTCGTCAACACTGATGTAGGAGAAGATGGAAAGGTATCTAGTCCCAACATTGTCGCACGCGGCCCCTATATGCGCGAGTGGAACGAACTTGAGGCTGAAGAGGAGGAAGGGAACGAGATAGGCGGGGACTTGGGAGGGGAAGGAGCTGGAGCTAAGGCTGCAATCAACCTCAAAAGAACGCACAAATCAACATACAAGCAGCAGTATTTCGAGAAAGTTGTTTCCTGGCATGACTATAACAATGACGAGCGTCGCCGGGAGGCTGTTTACTGGCGGTTTGCCCAAAACCACAAAAAGGACTCAGGCGTGACTCCAGTCTTTCGTACAGCCATTCTGATTCGACGCCAAAACAACGCAAAGTTCGACGGCATCTTCGAGATCACAGAATTTGATGGAGGATGGAAGTATAACCTGTCCCAGGCTTGGAAGGATTTCACCGGGGTGCCAAAGAACGTGGACGACCCTGTGCATTTCAACCCAGAGGCGACGGACATTCTGCCTTCTTTCGAGGATAAGGCAGTGAACAAACAATCTTTGGGCCGCATTGCGACGATGGAGGGTATTGATAAGGAATATGCTTGGATTTGGGGGTTGGACGTGGGTAAAGGTTGATTGAGACAGAAGCATGCCATGCCATGTTTGAGCATCGTTCCATGTCTACACATATAGACAATCATCACATCCTGTAATTGAAGATTTAACGGTCAGCCACTAGCTAAGAATAATTCATCGCCTCGCCAGGAAGCCCATTGTGAGCTCAGCCAGTCCTTATTTTGTTCTACATAAACTTCCTAAGATCGACGAAGGCAAGGCTCGTGAATGCTCTCTATTACTCAGTTCCCGCAAATTCTACTCAAAGTCGCTGGAGTGGTGAAATTACTCAACCAATCTTGTCGTGTGTCGTGTGTCTACAGTGTGTCCGAACAGTGCAACAGGCGTCGGATAACGCACCACCTTGTCATCAATTTCTGCAGGGCGACGTGTTCTTGTTTTCTGCCTATCCATCCCCAAGCCATTTCCTGCACCTCCGCACATTTGGTACTTACGAACTGGGAGATCCCTGCGCCTCTTTTTCTTTGCCTCAGGCACCTAGTTGTTCTTCCGAAGCTAACCATCAGATCTCCCTTCATTGTGTACGCACACATCTCAAGGCAGTTTCAAAGTTTCGGCCACCTACTCAACATCATGGACCCAATTGCGGCCGCAAGTTCCTGCATCGGCTTGATTCAAGCAATCTCACAGTCTTTGCATCATTTGAGATCTCTTCAAAAGGGGGGAAACAGGCGCGCTGATATTGAGAGAATTGAAAGGGCACTGCGAATTCTCCCACACTTCCAGGACGCCAAAAGTATCATCCATGATGATCCCGAACTCACGGGAACACTGTCGCATGCCTTGGCTACCGCTTCTAGAGAGCTGGAGGTGGTTGCTAGGTGGTCTTCACGGTCAAAGCTGCAGCAGTTATGGAAAATAAGAAGAGACGTAGAGATTGAACAAGTCATCGGGAGCGTAGAAAGAACCTTGTCAACACTGCAATCAGTTATTCTCTTGTGAGTGCACAGCCCGTTCTGCGACGATGAGTGAAAGGACTTGAGAAACACCTTAGCTAAATACTGTTAAGACGCCTTTCCACGAACTTACTAAAGAGTCAGGAGTCTCTTAAACAGAGAACTGTTGAAGCTCAAAAAGCCATGGAGGATCTAGCAACTCTCAAGAACAGGCTTCCCAACTCGTTGGGCAACAATGATAATCCGTTCCAACTTTTAGGCGCCGATCAGGGCTTTGACACAAAGCAACAGGAGCTAGTAAGAGTTCGCTATGAGGACACAGGGAAGTGGGTGCTGAATTCCAACGAGTTTATTTCCTGGAAAGACGGGAAAGGGTTTGACTCTCAAGTTCTCTGGATCTCGGGTCAGCCTGGTTCAGGCAAGTCGGTCCTCATGTAAGTAGCCCAACCCACGCAGTCCACTTTGAAGGCACCATGACTTTTAGGACGTGAATTGAGACTTAGAATTAGGTCGACTATTATTGAGTGGGCACTTGGACGGGCCTCAAAGTCGAAGAAAGACGTCGTTGTCTACTTTTACTTTGAGGCAAGCCGCAAGGACACTGCACGAGATGCCTTATCGAGTCTTCTTGGACAGCTTCTTTCGAAGGACATTAAGCTTCCAAGCTCAATTTCAAGCTTCTTGGAATCGTATATCCAACTAAGGACAGGAACAGAATCTGGGTCCTCTCCCTTCAACCTGAACGAAGTCACATCTGCATTCCTGACTTTGTCACGAGAGTTCAAATCCGTCACCATTTGTATGGACGGGTTAGACGAGTGTAGCGACATCCAAGACTTACTTAGGTTACTTGAAAGGGTCTTGGAGTCTTCCTGTCGCTTGGTTGTCGCCTCCCGGCCATGGCTGGAGTTTCATAATTTCTTCGAAGGCCAGCTGAATATAGAAATCACAGAGAGAAACAACAAAGATATCCGACAATACTTCAAGACTTTCCTCAAGGAGAACCCGAGACTTGCAAGGATGATGGGAGACAATCTCTCGAGGGAAGCCGAAGATGTAATTGGGCCACGATCCAATGGAAGGTGAGCCACGCTGGCCAACTATTAGTTCTTAAGACAGCGTGTTCTGTGCCGAGGTACTGACCATCTTGTTAGTTTTGTATGGACAGGTCTTCAGATGGAACAGCTTCTTCAGCTGACGTGCCGAGCCGAAATAAAAGAATACTTGAACAGCTCTCCAGCAGATCTTGAAGACATGTACAGGCTTCTTCTCTCCAGGATAAAAGAACAACATCCTAGCCGGGTTGAACTCGCATCAAGAATCCTTACTTGGCTCACAACATCCACCCGATCGTTAACCTTATCAGAGCTTCAACAGGCGGTATCTATCAACACCAACACTGAAATCTCACACTCTGTTTTTGATCAGGACAGGACGCCTCCTATTTCAATAATGGAGGAAGTCTGTATGGGGCTGATCACAACCGAACAGGCTCAGGATATCATCAAGTTATCACATCATTCACTTGGGAACCTCTTCGCTAAAAACAGAAACCTGAAGGATACTCCGGAGATACAAAATCCATATTATGTGGTTGTGTGTTGTATCGCTTGCATTAAGGCCCCTGAACTCAAGCTTGGGCCATGTGGAACCGTTGAGGCTTACAAGCAACGGCTGTCAGACATGCCCATAGCTCTCTATGTAGCTGAGAGCTGGGAATTCCACATTCAACAGAGAGGTGACTTCTATAAGAGACTCGAACAGGTCTTTGATGCTTTGAAAGATACTCGACGCTTGGACTCCCTTGTGCAGCTTATGCACGTCGGGGGAAAACCACATAACGACCAAGACGTCAAACAGTTCCCCACAGACTTTACGACAACACACATAACAGCGTATTTCGGACTTGAGTTAGCACTGCAGCGTGAACTGATTTCATCGAGTCTTACCGAGAATATCGATAACCAAGACTCGTGGGGGAGAACAGCTCTTCACGTCGCGGCCGGAAGGGGTCACCTGTCGTTTTGTGCCATGCTAGTCCAAGCAGGCGCCAGGATGGATATTAAGGATAGAAACAATAGGTCTCCGCTGCATCACGCCGTATTAAGTGGGCAATATGATCTTTTTGAAATGTTGCTACATTTTGTACCACATAACGTTGTTGAAGAAGAAGCTCAAGGGCTTTTGAAGACGGCGGTCCAAGGAGGCCATCTGGAAATAGTATATCGGCTTTTGGAAATTGGAAAAGTGGAGGTCGCTGAAGAGACAGTCCGTTTGGCAGCAGCGCAAGGCGACTTTGACATTGTTGAGGTTTTGATCGGCCACAGCGATTTCAAGGGTCTCGACGGGGCGATGTTAGAAGCCGCACGGCAAGGTTCTGCCCGGGAGGTATTGCGGCTCTTCGAAATGGGAGCTGACGTCACAGCAACCGACGGTGACGAGAAAATGACGGCCCTTCACCATGCCGTGGTTCAAGATCAGGCTCCGCTGATTTCAAGGCTTCTGAGTATTGGGGCAGACTCTGAAGCCAACGACGCAAAAGGTCGGACCGCACTCTTCATTGGTGCAGAAATGGGTCATAGCCGTGTCGTTGAAGCACTGTTACAAGCGGGAGCCGTCATGGACGTTAACGATATACGTGGGAGGACTCCCCTTGACGTGGCTGCAGCTGCAGGCCATACAGACATTGTTCGCATGCTGTGCTTCTCTGGGTGTGCACTTCAGCCAAGCGTGGCTGCACTAGATTCGAAGGGGAAAGACAAACAGCGCGAAGCAGAGGTGAATGCACTACAAGCCGCTGCACTCGGTGGTTTTGACCAAATTTTATGCCTACTAGTGGAAAACGGTTCAGACCCGGACATGCGAGGCCAGACAAATCGCACTCCATTGTCATACGCCGCTGCTGCTGGACACAAACAAATTGTTCGGCGCCTGCTAGACTTTGGCGCGGATGCAAACGCACAGGACTCAAGTAGCCGCACGGCTCTATCTTACGCCGCCGAGAAAGGGGACAGTCAGATTGTGAAGGTCTTGTTGGAAAGAGGAGCTATCGACCTCGCTCTGTCAGATAACAAGGGGAAGACAGCGCTAGCATATGCTAAAGAGCGAGGCGACAATGATATGTTACTAATGCTAGAGTTAGCAGAATCAGATAGTTAAAATAGGTATTAAAATTCGAGTTGGCTATTCTCTCTGCATAAGAGGAACGGAGTATGGTGTCGATACCACATGGACTACCACTACACTGGGCGAGTCTTTATGTCATCGATTCATCAAACCAAGGTCTTCTGGCAAGCACGGTTCTCGTTTCGATACTTCAGCTCTGGGGCTCATAAAAACGGACCATATATTATCGACATTACGTAGGACGGTAGAAACTAGACGATGTCGTCGCTCTTCGTGAAGAAGATGCAAATCAATTCTTCAACGCTACGCTTGGCGAAGCGAGGTTCTGGGATTATATGATATCAGTCAAGAACCTTACGGGCTTTTTGGCATGCCGACTAGTAGTTTGCAAGTAGCCGAAAGCGATAGGGTTTAGGGGTCAAAAAATGCAGGTCAATCGAATTGCTACGTAAATAATGAATACTCCGAAGTCTCTGTATTGTATTGAAATGCACCCGACCATATGAAAACCCTAGCAGCGGAAAAAATAAAAGAAAAAAATCTCTGAAGTCTATATCTCGACTACAAGAACACGGCCCTACTCGTCCTTGGAGGGATCAAAGCCAGGGCACTGATCACCAGCAGCCTCACCGAGCTTCTTAGTAAAGCTATCATCCTTGTCCCAGAACTTAGGACCAACACCACCATTCCATGCATCATAGAGGTAGTCTCGAAGAGATCGGCCGTTGACAACAGGCCAGTTATCCCAGCCAACAAGGTTGCCGATGAACCACTGGCCGGTGTAGTTCTCAATGTCGTCATCGGCCTCGTTGGCCATGCGCCAGCAGTGGGTGAAGCCGCCGTCCTTGTGGTAGACGACCTTGGCGCGCTGGCCGTCTAGACGGGGAGTGTTGGTGGCGTGTTCGTAGCCTCCGTGGCATGAGGGGGCGACACGCTTGACGTCTTCGCCCTGGACGAATACGACGATGTTCTCCCAGTCGTGAGTGTGGCCGTTACCGCCGCCAGCAGCGTTGATGGTACCCCAACTGAAACTTGATTAGACAATGATGTTATGAAGATGGCCAAGTGAACTTACGAAGACTGGTCCTTCTCAAAGTAGTACTCATACATAATAGCACACCAACCATTGTTGCAGCGCTTTCGGCTGTAAACGTTGTTGTTCTCCAGACGGTTTGGCTCACGGCAGTCAGCAGCAGGACCCTTGAAGTAAACGTCCTTCTGGCTGAGACCGCGGTTGGTGTTGCCGTCCTTGTCGATGGCGGAAGTATAGTAGCAGCCGTCTGTGTCAAAATCGGTGACGGGCTGGAACTTGTGCTCGATCTCGTGAGCTCCGTCGTCGAGACGGCCCATGAGAACTCGCTTGGCAAGCTTGAGGGGTCCGGCTTCAACGGTGAGAGCACCGGCGAGGACGGTTGCAAGGGTGAAAGCGTGCATGATGGTGAAAACAAGATGAAGTTGTAAAGACAACGGAAAGTTGAAGTTGAAGGAAGAGGGTAGAGAGTAGAGAGTGTTGTGAATTGATGGAGTGATGATGAGATGAGAAAGTAGACTTGTGAAGGCAGATGATGTCTTATATACGTGATCTATAAGGAGATTGATAAGCCACGATCAGAATGCCCTCATGCAAGTTGAAGCCCATCATGACATCAAACAACCATTTCTCATCTCATCCTCCAAAAATGAAACGGGCCGTGAAGGATTCGTTATACGAGTAGGATTCAACATCTCAGCCAATAAACGAAGCCAAATCTATTTCGATGATCTCACTGCATACATGAATTTCATGCACCAGTTCAGCTCGTTGCAACTAAACGCCCAAACCGCCAAGGCGCAGCAGCAGCTCAGACCAATCACACGAATTTCGCACCCGTGCCTTAATTTTAAGCTTAGCGGATCTTATCTGCTTAGCCACGACGATCGCAGATCTGACCAGTCAAATGTCTTCCGGACCTATTTTAATCTCGGGGGTAAGCTTTTCCTTGAAACGTGTAGGATTTGGCTAGTGTTATTCTCGGAAGCATGCTCGTGATGTTGTTTGGGGGCTGTGAGGCGTTTTTGGTGAAACCAGCCTTGTTTTTGGTGGCGGATGACAGAATGTCAGCTCTAGGTTTCATGTTGAGAGATACTTTGGTCGGGTGGTGGTTTGTGCGGTGGGGGATGTTACTTTGATCAGCGCGGTTAAATGAGAACGGGTCATGATGGATGATGAGAAACATATTGGGGGCTGTGGGGGATGGAGAGCATCTTTATGAGAGCCTGGCAAGGGTTGAGATCCAGGGAATCAGTCCACGCCACGGCTGGCGGAGGCTGGAGATTTGCACGTAGATGTAGTTGAGAATGAATCATGCGACAATTGTTTCTATCATGAGATCATGTTTATTACCTCGTCTAATATTTGGTTTCCTCCTTAGGCTCAAAGAGTCTTGAGGGAGTCATCAAATCACCAGCCAGTGAAGCTTCGATAACTATACGTAAATTCATCGCGATAAAAATAAGCGTTGATGATGAAATTAGAGTAAGCGGGCACGAAACTGACAGTAAGCGCTGATAGAGAATGCCCACAGGGCTGTGATTGAACCAGGATCAGTCGTGGGGTCCGAGCCGACTGAGGTGCATGCTTCAGGGTAACTCTCGGCTTTTCTTAGATCGATAACGCAGTTTGCAGTAGTTCCCATGATAAAAGTAAAGGTGCAACTCGAAGAATTCTAATGTTGAACAAAGAAGCCCGCAATATGATGAACGGGGAAAAGGGGAATCAGGTCTTGATATGCTGGAAATGTTGATAGCGAGATGTCTCTGGAGAATTTCTGGTTGATGGATGTATTGAAAGAGTGAAAGGCAATTTCCAGCGCTGTCATCAGCTCTTCATCCTCATGGACCTCAAGAAAAACCTCGTAAACAGACCAGTCTTTTGCGACAAAACTACCTTACACATGAAGGGGTATCCTTGATCCAGGTTATGGGATTGACATGATGAAGTAGAAGAGAGACTGGCTAAGCACTTCCGACTACATGAGTCTTGAGCAGGCATTTAGCGTTCTTATTGTGGGTTTCTGTCATTCATCGAGGCATCTACGGAAAACTTGTTCTCAGTCAGCCACGTAGTAAACTTCTGCAAAGCTATCCCCAGATGTGATATCTTATGCTTCTCTTCATCTGGCATCTCCGCCAATGTCAGACCCATTCCGTCAGGTCGAAAGCACGTTTGCCACCCATATCGCATCACGCCTCTCGCTGGTACAATCGTCCCATCAATTCGTCCTTGAAACAGCACAGGCTCATGGCCAGGACCTTTGCAGTATCCTATCGTCGCCACTGCTTCAGCGCTTTTGTCTGAGAAGCCAGCTAGTAATAAATGTAGCTTTTCCGGTCCCAAGGCCTCGAGGAAGAATTTTATGTAAGGGCCTGGCATGCCGTTCATCGCATTGAAGCAAAGAGCTGTATCATCTACGACGACTGGACCACCGACCTGCCAAATGTGTCAGCTTAAATCGCGATATGTGGAAGCATCTCACCATCTCTGCAGCTGCGCGACATTTTGCGATTGTGATTTCCTCGATCGATCCTTGTATCTCAGGCAAATCAAGAGATTGATTGCGAACGGTAATTCCGGAGGAGGCGAGGATAGCCTTGATATCGGCTATCTTATTAGCATTGCCAGTGATGAGGTTGATTTCAGTCATGGCGATGTTCAAACAACTGATATCTTTGTTATGAAACTTTGTCTTGACTGGCTGACAGGTATGATTCACCCGGCTAAGCGATCTTACCTAACTCCGGTACCGGGCTTAGACCCACTAAGCACTGTACTCCACAAGAGATATTACGAGTATTGATAGTCAAGAGCACTATATTGTTGTCGGAAACGGTGTTCACCGGACGGAAATACTGTCGATTGAGTCACAATTACATCTAGAGAAATCTGATTTGTACTAGCCATACTTAAGCTAACGAACTTCGTAACCAAAAACATGATAAGCCAGAAAAAGTAAACCTAGGTAAGAAGGAGCTCCAAATGAAGCCTGGAAGCGAGTGTATGCATGCTCCTGGTAGGTGTTGCCAAAAAGAGCAAATAAATCATTAATGTCGAACTGGGAAAATAAGAACAAGAAAACAACCGAGATATGGGACCTTACCCGATGGTGAAGTAGCTGCCGGTAACTCAGCAGTAGCTTGGCTGCTGTCCAACTCTTGTAACCCGTTCTGCTTTGAACAGTCGCCTGGAAGCTCAGCCTTGCCCCATTGCTTCGTGGCTCCCTCAACGCTGTTTTGTGAAGGATGTTTGCTGGCTTTTCTCTTGTGACGGCGCATCCATAGCCAAAGGCCAACAATAGCCACTATAGCAGCAACTCCGCCGACTACACCACCAACGATAGCCCCAACTGGCGTTGACGATGAGTTGTCAGGGTATGAGTCGAACTTGGGGCCGTCTGTCGTGGAGATGAGATTTTCTGTATGTCATTTATAGTCTTTGATGTTTTCTAGACCGGACGGCGATCTTGAATTGTAGCTCTCGTACATTTGTCTAAACTGGGGATGGCAGGGTGGATCCGAGCTTAACCGCCGGTTTGGGGCTTCAGTCCCGGTAAAGCTGGCCAATCTACACACTACCTTCACGACATGGTAAGCACGAATGTCTTGGCTTGTATTCCTCAATCAAGCATATTCTCCCATTCATATGACATCGTAATCAGAATATAGAGTGACATTCTTGTAACGCTGCTGCCTGTCTGTTGACCTGCCATAAGCGGTAATGAGTTGATCAACCCCGAGATGGAAGCGACTTCAAACCCGCGGTAAACCATCCGTTTCCCCCAATATAGGCATTCCTTCCCGTCCTGCTCCTTCCATCCCTTCGAGTAGCACAAATCACCTCAGGCACATAAAGCAATGTTGTCGATTCGCAAACTCCCAACAGCAAATACCCTTCCCAGTGACTTCCTCCAACTTCAAAATCATGGTGTAGGAGCAATCAGAGCTGTCTGAGCACAAGCAGCAGAACAGACTCCGAATGCGCTGTTACAGGCTGCAATCGTAGCGGGAGCCGTCGCTCCAGCGGTAGCTCCCCAGGTCGCGCCGCCAGCAGCATAGCAAGCCATCGCGACAGAAGCGCATCCCGCCTGACAGACGCCATACGCGATCGGACCTGCGACGACGGTCGTCGAAAAAGAGGTGATAGTGACAAGGAGATGGAGGGGCTTCATTTCTTAGATCGCTGTGATGGCGCGTGTACGTCGTAGTTCTTAATGCTCTGTGTTGTTGGAAGGGAGGGTATTCGTATTCTTTTCGTTCGTATAAGACGATCGATTTCAGAGGTTTACATTTCTGAAGGTTCTCAAAGTTTTTGAGATCATTCCTTATTGACTTTATCAGCGGCGGGGTAAGTGGTCGGCCTCCCGCATAAGATCACGTCACGTAAACATGAGGCTGACATCCTCATCAGTGGCTGCCTCACTCCATGCACTGCCCACTCAGTCCACGTTTGGCACGTTGATAAGTAGATAAATGCGATTCAGCAGGGAAGCACTAACAGATGAATGTATTATTGATTGGTTACTGCGTTACCAAAGCTAAGCTTCCTCATTCTATGCCGCGAAATCAGGGCGTAGGCGCAAACAAAGCGACCTTCGCACAAACCGCTGAGCAAGTTCCAAACGCTTTATTGCAGGCGATAATGGTCGGCGAAGCGGTTGCGCTGAAGCTGGTTCCCCAAATAACACCAGCCGCTCCATAGCAAGCCATGACAATGGCAGAGCAGCCGGCTTGACAGGCGGCATATGCCTGCGGCCCAGCAGATGCACCGGAAAAGAACAACGCGACAACAGCGACAGTAGATCCAAGCTTCATTACTTCGGTAAACTCTATGATTATATATTAGACTTGAATCCGTTCGAGCGCCTTTGTAGTATTTACAAGCCTTACTTTGAACTTTTCGTCTTGATAGATGATGAACTCTGCGGGATGGATAGGGGAAGAATCCAGGGTTCATTGATTCGTCTTATGATGTGAAAAGGAGAAGCCTTTAAACCGATAGCCAAAGCTCGAGAGCGTGTCCCAAGTGCCGTCTACATGCTACCAAATGTGATGGGGGTAGCCGTCAATGGTCGGCCTCCCGCTTTGAAACGCGTCATACACAGTGAAAACTGACTGGGCTGGCCACTGAAAGAAAAGGAGAGGTAAGGAACATCACCAAATCGTTCATTGTGCAAAGTCTCTCTTATTGTAGCAATTCATATTCTCATCAGTTTCGTTACGCTACCGATAGCCGATTCTGTCATATCACAGTCAAGCCGTGCATACGGATCTTATGGGGATCCTGCAGGCGTAAGGGGCTTTCTACCATAGACAAAGTAGCTAATCATAAAGTCAGCGTCACATCATTGAATCAGATTCAGTCGGCACTTACATTGGCCAATAAGCATGGATCCTGGGGTTCTGCAAATCCTTTCTCACATGCGCACAAAACACCCTCGTCTCCTCAGTCGACCACCCAAGCCCCCTCGTGAAATACGCCAACGACAAGCCATCCAAGCCACCGGCGATGTTTGCGCAAGCCCACGCCCCCAGCTCTTTGAACTTCTTATCTCTCGGCCATGGATTCGTCGGCCACTTCTGTTGAACCTCGACGATATCAATGAACCCCGCAGCAGCGAGGTAGTTCTTATACTCTGTTGTCGGAAATACAGGACGGCCAAGGTTCTGACCAGCTTCGAAGCAGGATCTGCACCACTTGGAGAGATAGCTTTCTGGGTGGAGGGTTCCGTCGTCGGAGCGCGCGGGGAGTGACATATCCTGGAGCTCGAGATAGCCGCCGGGCTCGAGGTTGTCGAAAGCGACTTTGATGATTTGGGGAAAGTCGGTGAAGCAGCCGAGCATCATACGGGCGAAGATGAAGTCGAATTTCTTGGTCCAGGTCCATTCTTTCTCGAGGTCGTCTATTTCGAAGCTCACGTTTGGTGGAACGCTAAGATGGGATGTCAGTATTTCATCACGCGGTAGGGTGCCAGAGGCTTTGCGTACAGAGCTGGCTGGATTGGGCTTAGGTCAACGCCGATGACCTATAAAGTCAGTAATTGAAGCTACGCGACAACGATTTAGTTACCTCTGCTTCAGGATTTGCATCAGCTGGAAAAATGTTAGCGCTTGATGTCAGTGCATAAATTGCAACACGGCTTACCGTAGTCAATTGCCCATGAGCCAGTGCCTGTTCCCATGTCGAGGACACGATTCGCGCCTTTCGCTTTGGGACATACAGCGAGCTCACCATCGAGCGTTCGAACGTAAAGCTCGTGTTGCAAGTCTAGTCATATCAGCATTGCTCTGACAATTACAAGTTCCGGCATACCCAGTCTTTCATTCTCTTCCTTTCATTCAGTCAGTAACCCTCTTTCATGCAAAAAACCCAATTCGGTATTCAATCTGTTGATCAAACCTACTTCGTCATTCGGTAGGACATATTCTTGACATGTCAGTTTTATTCATCTGATCGGCATGAGATTAACGTACTCCCGCTACTCAAAGCATGATAACTTCGACCATTTTCCTGTCGATAAGCCAAAATACTCGAAGAGATCGAAACGACCGACGGCTCTACTTCCTACACGTTGTCAAAAGTCAAAATACGTCATTTTGAGGCCCTGTCAAAGTGTAGAGTGACCCATGAAAAAAGCGAGTCATTGAAACATACCTCGCCAATTGAGGAGTCGGCATCGTCGTCGTCACTTGCAGCCTATGCACGTCAAATCAGACCCCGCTTATGCACAGACAAAGAATTAATTTCTTACGATAGCATCTTGGATCTGGATAACAGGCTCCGAGTCTGGGAGCGGAGAGTTACCCTCGTGCTGAGACTCTTGAAGTGCCATCGTCGATGGGGCCAAAGTTACAGAGTGTGATTGAACTGTGGATCATGGAGAATTAATCGATCGAAAGCAACGCCCCCCTCTTTCTTTATTTTCTTGTGCCGGCCCGTGCCTTGTGTAGCGTGATGGGCTTTTCTGGATCGGAACGTGGCGTTACTGATGTTCCGCCAATTGACTCGGGCGGGGATGGCTTCCGAGATGTGCCATCCCGTCCAAATCATATCATTTTGGGGTCTTGGTCCGCTGTTGGCGGTACAGCTCCCCTAACTGACTGATGCACTGACTGTTCGTAGGGATGTTAGAGGGGCTGTACTGCCTGATATGAGTGGTTTTTATCAACGTCAAGGTCGATAGCGTTCATGCACCTTCAAATCAACATGATCTGATTGGACAAAGTCCGATAAAGACCTGCGGCGTTACAGGGTATCTCGATCTCCAACGGCGTCGTCGGCTGATTAGTCTGATTAGTCAATTGCTCCTGAACGAAATGGTTTCTTTTCTTTCGCCCGCTCATCACGGTTCGATGCACTGCTCGAGCACCATTCATTATGAGCGGTGAAAGCGATACCTCTGCAGGCTTTCTGCGCGATGTCTGGCAAGCCGTTGCCAAACATCCTCGGGCCGTCATTGCCACAGCAGTCCTCGGGCTAGTGGTTCTCTTCGTAGCTGACACGTTGCGTACTTGGTACCGACTATCACATGTTCCCGGCCCATTTTGGGCGGGGTTCTCCAAAGCTTGGATGGTGAGACAATCCTTCAAGGGGATTCAACCTTATGCGATTCAACAAGCCAATGAGAAATATGGTATGAACTGAATTTTGTCTTAGAAAGAAGTAGCTGACTTTACTTTCAGGATCTCTCGTGCGCATTGGACCAAATGAGCTGGCTACGGATGATCCCAAGCTTCTCAAGCGCATGATGTCAAGCCGCTCTGCTTACACGAGAGGACCTTGTAAGCTCTTATCATCTCCAGTTCATGGCAGATCTAATGATGAACTGACTGTTGAGGACAGGGTACAATGCTCTCCGTTTCGAGCCCGGAAAGGATAACCTCTTCTCAATGAGAGATGACGACGCCCATGCAAAGCTACGCAACAAGATGGCCGCTGGTGTAAGTCCTCTGATAGATCTACTACCGTGAAATGGAGCTGAACACTAGACCTAGTACTCTGGCAAAGAAAACGAGTCTCTTGAGCGCACTATCGACGAACATATCGCCAAGCTCATCAACCTCCTAGAAGCAAAGTATCTCTCGACAAATCAAGACTACCGCCCAGTAGACTTTGCGCAAAAGATCCAGTTCTTCACTCTGGATGTCATCAGCGATCTTGCATTTGGTCAAGGATTTGGCTATATCGAGCAAGACGATGATGTCTTTGACTTCATCAAGATCACAAAGTCTTACTTCCCTGTCACGTTGGTCATGGCGAACATCCCATCGCTCGTGTCGCTGCTACACTCGAAGCTCTTTAGTGGCGCGTTGCCCAAGGAGAGTGACAAACTTGGGTTTGGTGCCTTCATTGGGTGAGTCTTGTCTGTGTCGAGAGTCTGTAGGAAGCTGACAATTGTAGCGTTGCGAACAAGAAGGTCGCGGAACGGTTTGCGCCAGGTGCCGAGTCGCGTCCAGACATGCTCGGTTCTTTCATTCGTCACGGCCTAACTCAAGAAGAAGCTTCCAGAGAATCCCTTCTCAACGTCGTCGCTGGAAGTGATACCTCGGCGACTACCATCCGCCTCATAATGCTCAGCCTTCTAAGCAATCCCATCATGTATCTCAAACTGCAGAAAGAAATCGACGACGCCATCAAGGCTGGAAGTATCTCATCACCCATCACTGACGCTGAAGCCAGAAAGCTTCCCTATCTCCAGGCAGTTATTCAAGAAGGTCTTCGCATAAAAGCTCCCGCAGCTGGGCCACTATTCAAGCAGGTTCCTCCCCAAGGCGATGAGATAGATGGAAAGTTCATCCCCGGAGGTACACAGATCGGACAATCGCCATTTGCTGTTTATCACTCCAAGGAGATCTTTGGTCAAGATGCAAGTCTCTTTTCGCCTGAGCGATGGATCAATGCGGATCCCGCGAAATATGAAGCTATGGCTGAGGTTGTCAGTCTTGTGTTCTCGACCGGAAAGTATCAGTGTCTTGGTAAACCTGTCGCATTTATTGAGCTGAATAAGATCTTTGTTGAGGTGAGTTTCCACTGCATGATGTTGATAAGGCTTGAAATTAATTATGCTTGACAGCTGTTGCGACGATTTGACTTTTGTATGACTCGTCCTGAAAGACCTCTTCATATCATGAACGCTGTAAGCTGCCTGTTCCAATTTGACATAGTGATTACTGACTGGTGAGGCAGGGAATCTGGCTAATTGAAGATTTCCCTGTTCGCATTACACGACGGGGGGCTTAAGGAGACCAATCTACGTAAAGATAACATGGTCCTAATTGATAATAGGGTAGCATTGGAGTTGATCATTAATCTGTTCATCACGCTCAAAACTGTTAACCATATTATACCGCATGCAAAGTCAATATACCTAGTTTAAGATTATTTGAAGAGTATGATAGTGAATTCGTTTACCCTGATGTGCTTTTTCTGCCATTATTCTTTGCTTGAAAGGAACCATATGTCTAAATTATGAGCTACGTGTGCTATTTGCATTGGAGATTTGCGGCTGAGAGTTTAATCAGCAGAGGGAACTTAAAAAGAAACCATGATTGGCTCGAGGTCCTTGGCTTCCTAGATCTACCTAAGGATCTAAGCTTGTACCTGGACTATTGAGCCAGCCCAGCTAAGGCTAATTGTCAATAGCGTCAAGCCTCACTGAGCCAGCTGTCGCGGGGGGAAATGAGCCCTTTGGCAAAATGTGAATAAAAACATTGAATTCCGCCTTTCGCAATTGCATCGTTCCTCTTGATCTCTAGTCTCCTTTTGAATCCAACCGCTGTCGCTCTTTACTGTTACAAAAATGCGCCTCAACATCCTTTTTGCCGTCGGTCTTGCAACAGATTTTGCATTGGCCAGCGTTTGCAAACCACGATCCTCTGCCAGTTCTAGTGAGTCCCCTTCTTAGGATATTTTATGAATCATTGCTAATTGAGAACAGGCGCTGTGTCTATCGAGAGTGTGACTTCGACCATTTTTGCCACTGCTCCAACAACGACTGTCGAAGTTGAATCAACGACTGCTACCTCTGCCAATCCGTCGACTACTCCCACGTCTACTGTTGATGATGAGACTACAACCGAGGCTACAGAGACGGCCACTTCCACCGAAACATCCGAGACTGTCGGCTTATCGACTACTGTATTTGAGACAACAGACACTGCAGAGGCCATCTCAACAGGGACCGCCACTACTGATACTGCAGCCACGGATGCTTCTACCACTGATGAGGCTACAACCACTGCCGCGACTACATCTCCTGAGACAACCACAGCCGATGCTACTACCACAACCGCAGACACCTTCGTCCCCATCCCAACATTCAACGTCCTTGCTATCGGCGCGCAAGTCGACGGCCAAAAAGTCAGCGGCGAGGTAGAAACAGGCAACGAGATAGGATGGAACCTCCAAGGCGCACCGCAGATCCTCGCATTCTCCATCGACCCCGACACAAACCAAGTCATTGAAATCGGCGGATACTATCTGTGTGTCCGATACACCGACAAAGAAATCCACCCTCTCATGCTCTGTGATCCCGGCACCGAGAACAACTTCATAGGCGGGCTTTCTTATGTTACATGTGAGCAGACTCGCGATCGCAGGCTGGAGTGTTCGGCTCCTGCTGGCCAGTGTATAGACGACCCTCTTACTAGTTTTCCGATATGTTCGGCCGTTCCTGGGACGTTGACTGCATTCTATACGCATCCTGGTATGACGACGGGCACTGGTCTTACTATGGGACGGGAGGGCAACAGCCCTACTACCGATACGCAGTCTGTCGACCTTGGGATTGAACCTGCTTCTGATGATACATAGTAAACAAGGGCTGGAACAGCATTTCTTCTCTAACCTGCCTTTGGGCGATCTAATCTCTCAGCCACTCAACTGTACATAACAAGTCTGACATTTCTTCTTATTTTTCGCGCACTCTTAAATTGCTACGTACATTATGTTTGATCAGCTAGCAATTGAGTTAATATTATGGTTATCCTTGCTCTAAGTCCTTAGCTCAAGAACTTTTACACGGCTCTTCTTAGTGTCGCGCTATTGACTTTTAAAGGTCGTCGAGGCGTTTGCTAGTTCCTGATCTATTGCAATAGCCACGCCTCGAACGTCGATAGCTCCTGACCCTTAGCTCATCACTGTAGGAGAGAGAAATGAGCTGCTGCAGTAGCCCATGGATCAGCGCACTCAAAGCCATTTCTACTTCTGTTTCTTCTCTTTTATGATATTATTCTTTATCCAACTTCCACCACTCAATCATCGCGACATGCGTTATAGTCTTTTTTTCGTCTGTCGCCCTTGTGGCAGACGCTGCTACGGCGAGTGTTTGCAAGCCTCGACCGAGGGATACGAGTAAGTCACTGCCAATAGAGGGTTGGCAGGGTCAGAGATCTCATCTAACTATTAGGTGTAGCATCGGCGGACTCTCACACGACAGTGATGTCCACTGAGACTCACATCGTCGATACTACCACCTCAACTACGGTCGAAGTTTCTACCATCACAGCCACGTCTACAATTAATAGTGGCACGACAGAGGGTACGCCAGAAGTCAATGCATCCACTTTCAGGAATGCCATCTTCCCAGACTACAGCAACTACCGCCGGTGCGAGCGAGATCAGCACCAAGGCCGACGCAACGACAGCTGAATCGACTGCAGTCTCAGACCCTACTTCGAGCATATCAGCACCCGAACCCTTCGAGACATTCGACGTTCTTGCTGTCGGCGGCGGTTCCATTAATGGACAATACATGAAGCGCGTGGCAAATGAGGGCTCAATGATGGGATGGAACCCCACAGACAGCAGAATAGGCATGATGCGTCCATTTATCATTGAGCCAGGCACAAACTATGTCAAAGCGCCGCGCAATAATCTTTATTTATGCATTGGATACGGAGACGGTAACGAGCCCAACTTCGTCACGACATGCGACATTTCTACCAGTGGTGATCCGTACACTGGGTTCCTCATGTGCGAGCAGATCACTGATCGAAAGCTCAAGTGTTCTGTGCCAGGGGTTGAGTGCGTCTTCGACCCCGATACCGTCTGCACTTCGACTGGTGGAGAGTTTGATAAGTTTTACACTTATGCTGGGAGGTCAGATGGCCTCTGGCTTGCTATTGATTCGGGCGACAAGGCTTCTGATAGCAACTTTCAGCCTATCGAGCTTGGCATTACGCCAGATGAATCCAAGTAGACGCTCTAAGTCTTGGGGACTTAAGCTAGTATAGATGATGGATTCCATTACTGTATATTGGGTTAGGCTAACGCAGTTGGTGACTCTGTGTTGGTATGAGCTCCGGAAAACAATTGATAACTTTTGTGGCTTCTATCTGCTTGGAACGGGCCTGTGAGCAGCCAGCTCACTCCCAAAATCGCTCCCTTTCACCGAATCGGCAATAATGCAACGCTCGTCGCTGTCCCGACTTGCTTCTGTTTGCGGTCCTCCAACAGAAATAATTTGTTCAGATCGAGATGCGTCGCTCTTCCAAATACCTGGTCGAGGGCTTCGAGCAGCTATATCTGACAAGTTGTAGCCTTTTGCAGGACCACCTGGCCCTGTGTAGTACAAGGAGCTCTTTTTGGTAGATCCGAAAATGCGGGGGAAGATCTTGCCCAGAGGCTGTCGTAGCACTGGTAGACATGCGGCGATGATTCCCAGGTTAGCTTCGATAAGAGTCCATACGCCGCGATCAATAAAGTTCCAGGTCATGTCTTTCTTATTCTTCAGAGAGTTTGATACGGATGTTACTCGGAGGATCGATGTAATGGTGACACTGCGACATTGATTAGTTCTTGTCTAGAGACGTTGGAGTTTATACGTACAATCCACCGAGAAGAAAGATGCAGCAGAGCAGGAGTTTCTCCCGTCTACTGGTCTGAAGCCTCATGATGGGCATAATCGGAAGAGCCAAGACCATAACGTCGGTCAAGATGTTGAGGACAGCGTAGGCAACCCAAAACTTATTTGAGTCGATGCATTTGGCATCCACTGACTTGTCCCATGCGCCCTTGATGGGGACGCATTGCCAAATTGTCGCTGCAATACCACCAATACTGTATCCCACTACAACTCCCAGCACGACGAAAGACCAAACACGAAACGATTTTGTGACAAATAGTCGGAGATATAGTAGGATCGCAGCGACTTTGTTGAGGCAGACGGTTGCTTTGTATGGCGTCTGAGCGATAAAGAACATCTTCAACGCCATTCGAAGATCGGGCTTTTCGAGATCGGCTTTGTGCATTCCGTAGCCGTGGTGTATGGCAAGTTGTATGTACGTCGAAAGAAGGATAGAGGATATCTTGGACAATTAGCTACAGTGCCATTCGAATGGTCAACCGACTTACCAGAGAAACAATAATGGCAACATCGTCTGATCCAAGTTTGTGTATCGAGTACCGCGCAATACATCTCGCAACGACAAACAGACCTGATGAAATGATCATTACTAACGATGTGACGTATAACTTCCAGCCATGATTGTCGACGCCATCGGCGGGAAATCCCATACCTCTGTCAATCATTTTGGTGGCTGCATCCTACACGGACGGGCTAGAGTGGCACCTCGAGAGGGGCCATGGAGGATCCCCAGAATATAAGGTCGGTCCCATCAGCGCGGCACAGCCAATGGTGCAATAGGCCTATGTCACTCGGCCCATCATGATATGATAAACACCGGTACCGATACAAGCAGTGCCGGGCAATCGTGTGTTGGTTCCAAAGTCACGAGGACTTAGCTTCGGAGGCAGCGGAAGTGTCACCGCATTGGTCGGGTCAATAGAGTGCGTAGATATCGAATGACGACAGGGTCAGCGAAGTATGCGTAGCGACCAACCTGTCTTGGTAGTGAGGGAATATAATCAATCTCCGAAGGAGAAAGGATGAACGGTCCTTTTGCCTGCGATCCGGGATGAACCAACCTGTTGGTGGTGTCATTTCATGCAGGGGTGAGGCGCGGCGAACTATTCCCCGGAGGTGAGGTATTTCAGACTGTTCACGAATCATTGGGGTATCGAAAACATAGAAATAAGAGTGTATACTGCGATTGTCATGCTCTGACGATCGATCAGAAGGGGAAACGAGTCTAGTGAGCAACTTGTAGCTTGATTCTCCCTCCATTGTTCGTGGGCCGTGCCCCTGTCAAACCGTTGATCCGGAAAGGTCGGCCGCTAAGTCTATCTCAACCTGGTCACATCCTTTGTGGATTCCTATTCAGGGTACTTCCCCGATGCGCGTCCAAATGCTTAAATAAAGTTCCCAAATCTCCCCATCCCAACGTGAGACAGTGACTTTTGCCTTTCTGTCACCCCTGCGCTACTGCACCTCCATCATGCACGCGGCTTTTGCATTCGCTCTTTGGGCAGGTCTGGCTGCTGCGACTCCGAAATGCAACCCATCCAAGTACATCACTGTCGAGACGGCGAATGGACCGGTTACTGGACATGTCGCGGATAATTCGCCGTGTGTTGTTGAGTATCTGGGCATTCCGTATGCGAAACCGCCGGTGGATAAGTTGAGGTTTGCGGCTCCTCAGCGCATCACGTCTTACTCGAAGAAGCCTTTCCAGGCGAAGAACTTTGGGTATGATTGTCCGTTGACGGCGAGTAAGAAGGTGGATTATCCTGATATGACACCTCAAGCCCAGCGCATCATTTCGTACTTTGCCAGCGCGGCCGGAACTCCCCAAAGTGAAGATTGTTTGACGCTCAATATTTGGTCCAAGGTCACGCCCAACTCTGCCAGAGCCAACAAGCCTGTCTTGATCTTCTTCTATGGTGGACGTAAGTAACTCGGTCGTGCATCGAGGATGGAGACTTGTACTGACTTGATGACATAGGCTTTGCTATCGGCAACACCAACAGTCCTTTCTACAATGGCAAATACTTCGCTGACGCAGAGGACATCGTCGTCATCACCGTCAACTACCGTATCAACATCTTTGGCTTCCCTGGTGCACCTGGCGAGACTCAGAACCTAGGTCTGCGCGACCAACGAGCTGCTGTCGAGTGGGTTCGCGACAACATCTGGAGATTCGGCGGCAACCCTTCCAAGATCACCATCGCTGGTCAATCTTCTGGCGGCGTAGCTGTTGACTACTGGACATATGCATACAAGAAAGACCCGATCGTCAATGGAATTATCGCACCATCAGGCAACGCTTTCAGTTTCCCTGTCAACTCCGCTGCTGTCCAAGAGAAGAACTGGGCTTCGGTCGTGGCAGCTGTAGGATGCAACACTACCAGTGAGGTGATGGCCTGCATGCGCAAGGTTGACTGGGAGGATATCAAACAAGCTGCTGCTGGTATCAGGCCTGCTGCCAGTTCCAGCGTCCTCCGATCCATCCCTCCATTCTACCCCAAGCCAGATAACGAGATTGTCTTCTCCGACTACGTTAGCCGAACTAAGAGCGGAAACTTTGTCAAAGTGCCCATCCTCTTTGGCAACAACAATAACGAAGACGGATACTACCGTATTCCGGCCTACGGAAATGGAGTTGTTCCTACGGACGCCCAAGTCAAATCGTTCCTTCTCGAATCCTTCACCTGTCCCGTGTCATACCAGGCCAAGGCGCGTCGCGATCACAATACACCGTCATGGGCGTACCGATATCTGGCAGACTGGGATAATACAAGACTGTTCCCTACAAGTGGTGCGTATCATGGTGTTGACCTGCACATGATCTTCGGTGCATCCGGCGATGTCAGTGGCATTGCCCCATCAGCCGACCAGAAGAAGCTCACCAAGATCATGCAACATGCTTGGTTCTCTTTTAGCGACGATCCTTGGTCGGGTTTGAGTAAGCTTGGCTGGCCTAGATTTGATCCCTTGCGCAAGACCTTGATTGAGCTGGGTAAGGGCACGAAGCCTCGTGTCGACTTTGTGAAGCCTTCTGTCTATGATGCTGCTTGCTCAACAGTCACGATGGGCGCGCTTTCGACTTCTACGTAGAATAGAACATTTTTGCCTTAATTTTTGGTAACTCAAAGAGCTTATAGTCTTATCCCAGCAACAACGTTTTACAATCTGTCGCGTGAAGCTCATACCCGTTGGCAGATCCACCATGACTAATGACCTGGATGGGCATGGCACGCATGTTTGCGGGTCTGTTAAGATGGGAGGTACAGTCCAAGGCACTGCACCAGAGGCGACCCTCATTGTCCAATCTCTCTTGGACAATCGCGGTGGTCTTTTCGGTAGATCTGGAAAGACTCTCACCGATTTACTGAAAGAAGCCATCGAACACGAGTCTTTCATTCATACCAATTCCTGGGGTCCCGTCTGGACGCGCCAACTTGAGTACAACAACGCAAGCACGGGCCTCGACACTTTTGTCTCCAATCATCCATAGATGACAGTTTGCTTCGCTGCTGGTAACGACGGAGATGAGCCTACTCGTCTTGGCCACATTGGTGCACAAGCAGCGGCCAAGAACTGCATCGCTGTTGGATCATGCGATAATCAGCGCAAAGCCAAGGACAAAATGTTCGAGGCCTTCGACGCCGATGGAGTTGTCGAGGGCAATCCCAATAACATCTCCCATTTCAGTAGTCGTGGGCCAACACTAGAGAGACGTATCAAACCTGATGTCGTAGCTCCAGGTGCCATGATTCTGTCGGCAATGTCGAGAGATGCAAAGCCGGATGACAGATTCGGTCGTTCAAGTGACCCTGCGTGGATGTTTCTTTCGGGCACTAGCATGGCTACTCCGCTTGTCGCAGGCTGTGTTGCCGTTCTCCGCGAGACACTGCAAAAGGACGGTGTAGCCTCTCCAAGTGCCGCTCTGCTCAAAGCTTTGCTTGTCAACGGTGCTGTTAACACGGGCAAGAAAGCTGAAGCCCAGGGCTTCGGCCGCGTTGACCTCGCCAACTCCATCATCCTCAAAGGCATAACTACCAACAAGGGCTACCTTGAGGGGGAGCTTGTCGATAATGATGACGAAGATGAGTTTATTAAAACACTCAACCTTGGAGACCTTCTCATGCCTGATGGGCCAGACTCGGAAACTGTTACATTAAAGGTCACTATGGTGTACTCCGATCTTCCTGGTGCTGCTCTGCAGAACAACATCAATCTTCAGGTTGCTGTTGGTGATGCGCCGAGTAGATTCGGAAACTTAGGTGATAGACCTGATGATGTGAGCAACGTGGAGCAGGTTATTTGGAGTGGTATACCTGCTGAGAGGGACACTAAGATCACGCTTAGTGTCACTGAGCCGAGGACTCTGCTTGGGCATAAGCAAGCTTTTGCTCTGGTTTGGAGTGTGATTTGATGAGAGCTTGCTAGAAACTTTAGGGTCTCGACACCAAGTGACGAGAATATTTAGGTAGCTTAGCCTATACTCAGGGTCTTATTTACTAAATTTATCTTGGCATCTTCGTCCAAGGTCTTCAGTTTCTTGATCCCGAGGCGGCTTATGTTGGTGCACAGAATTTGGAATATGGTTCCTTATTACGATAACAACCAGAAATACCCAACCGAAAGCTCAAAAATCCAGTCAGTTGCATGATGAGCAACAAGGTACATAGCTGCATAGATCCTCTTGTGAAAAAATGGTCCGAAAGTGCGGCTGGGCCGTGCTAACCGGGTCGGCCGCCTCTCGGAGAGATGAGACTGGACGAGCTTGCGCACAGCCTCGAGATCGACAGTTTGAGAGATTCTTGACGAGCAAAGTGGTGTCATTTTACTCTAATTTCAAAACAATGGAGAATCGTTTTATTTCGCAGTGGACTGGATCAGGATCGTGTCTTGAAGTCCAGCTGTTGCAATATTGTCGATGCCAACGACCTAGTCTCAATCTCGGGAGAGATACGAGCATGGCCACGAATCAAGCGAGAGTATGTTCTTATGCATGTTTAAGATGCTTATTTCCAGCTAGAAAGTGATTTATTTTATTGTCGATATCACTAAATCTGTGAATTGCCCGAAGGTCTACGCGATGATGATGCCAGCCTTGTAGGGCAAGTATAGTGGAGCCCGAGATTGAGATCTTCGCGCTCTGTTGCTTCTGAACAGCCTTCTTGTATAGACTTAAATCTGCAGATTAATGGGCTGCGTCGACGGGGCCTCGTGTCTCATGGGAGTGCTTTCTGTGAACCAGTCCCATGAGTTCGTTCCAACTTTGCTGATGATGCCAGGCCGAAGTTGTCACTCAGCAACTCTGTCCCTCAAACTAGCGGCCGCTGCACTGCCACAAACTCCGAAGCAGACGTCATCTAGACATCGTATAGTTAAATGCCGCGCTTTGAAGCCCGAATCCTTCAAGTATTTTTAGCTGGCGTGAAACAACTCCACGTGGTTTGTGGCTTTGCCATATAGCTTGATTCTTCATCGTTTGAAGCTAGCAGCTGGCATCAGCACTCTAATGGTCATGCCGAGACTAAATGGCCTCGGACAATACTTGGGACAAGTCGCCTATGTTAAGAACGACAGTGCAAAGTACCTAGTGTCAAAAGACTACTCAGCTAAGGAAATATGTACATCCAGTGAATCGCTGGTAAGCTGTTGGGAAAGCACTTACGATAGAAACTGAGGAGGCTTGTTATTTGAGGTACTTCCCCATTTCCGCCTTGTGTTATTGCGAATCCACCGCATAACTCCAGAGGATCATAACCCTTGTACGTAAAACAACACCGTACAATATGTTGAAACATCAGTGACGAGTTTCTGGTCTAACAAAGCTCGTATTTCCTCCTTCGGGCATGTTGAGAGGCTTAAGATTGGTCTTCGATGGTCGATCATGACCAAAAAGTCCACAAGTCGGCCGCCGCTAGACGGACGTAGCAGAACGTGTGCCATGCCAAGTCGGCAGTGAAGATATTTCCGAAACTTCTAATAAGAGCATTGCACGGATCCGTCAACTGAAGTTCAACATGTATAGCATTTTGGCTATATTGTATCTTGTTCGCAATGCTGATAGGTCATAATCGACGACTCTTCATCGTGTACGCCTCCTTGGCTAGTTTATGGGTCTTTTCGTTCCAGATCTGCAGACTCTACACCTTCTCCGACCCTTCTTCCTTCTTTTATGACTCGGGCAGAGCCTACGAGGCGCGATACAGCGCTTTTCGGCAACGTCAAGCTGATGAGCTACTCGATGTTGCCGAACACTTCCCTGTAGAAAAACTGGCGAAACACCCCCTTTTCAACAACGTCGCCGAAGCAATACCCCGAGACTTGGAGAAGCGTATCTGTGTCGGCATACCGAGTGTCACGCGAGAGCGAGAGCAGTTCCTCCCCAGAGCAGTGGCCTCGCTTGTAAACGGTCTCAGCCTCGAACAGAGACAGGCGATACACATTGTCGTACTACTGGCCGACGATGATCCAGTATCCCACCCTGCCTTTGGGAAACGTTGGCTTGACCGTTTGGCAGATGAGGTCCTCGTCTACGGCAATGCCTCGATAACCGACGCCCCCAAGCGATACCGTACCGTCGCATCGGATCACAGTCATGAACTCTCCCGAAACGACCGAGTCCACCGCGACTACGCTACATTGATGGCAGCCTGCCAAGAACAGAAGGCAGAGTACTTTGCTTTGGTTGAGGACGATATCATTGCTGCGCACAATTGGCTAAGGCGACTATCTACTGCTTTGGACAAGCTCGAACGAACTGAAGACGTAAAGAACTGGCTGTACCTGCGACTGTTCTATTCCGAAACATACATGGGCTGGAACGCAGAGGAGTGGCCGACGTATCTCATCAACTCGGTATGGGTATACTGTATCGTCTTAGCGCTCTACCTCCTGGTAGTGGCTATAGAAACACGACGCAGATCTCAGACCTTCCACCCAAAGTCCACTATCTGGGCCTTGCCACATCTGACATTCTGGACAGCGTCCTTCATCCTCTTATACTTCCTCGCCGGCCGTCTCACAGTCAATCCGTATCCGGCAGGCGTCCATGAGATGCCAAACTACGGGTGTTGTGCACAGGGTCTTGTAATTCCTCGGCAACACCTTGACGAGCTTGGTGTCGCTCTGAACACCGCGTCTAATGCTATTGCTGGGGACTCACTGATAGAGTATTTTGCGGATAGTCACCACTTGAAGAAGTACGCTATCACGCCAAGTGTACTGCAGCATGTTGGAAGGCTGGGATCCTCGGATGTTGGAGGTACTCGCAAGGTGACGTGGAGCTTCAGCTTTGAGAAGACCAGCGCCAGGAGACCACGGCAGTAATAGGCTTATAATATTCAATCCAAACTCAGCCCGCATGAGTCATCACATCAGTTCACCCTCGGTAGGATCCCTCATCAGGCTTTCCCAAAGATCTTGCCCGCACGGGAAGACCATCTGGTAACCTTCACCGGTACTCGCTTCAACACCGTCGTCGTCAACCAACGCAACGCGTCTTATAGTATCTCCAATATCTGCTTCAATATCCGATGAGAAACCCGAGGTGCGCTCAAGCTCCATCAACGCGCTGAGTAATCGGGCTCCTCTCCTGGCGATCGAGCTCGTCTCTGCTTCCTTACCAAGGAATTTCTTCCCAAACTCGACATAAGCGCGTAGCCTCTCCCAATCATGCGTGAGGGCATTTTGGGCCTTGAAGAGCAAAGCAAAAAGGAGAGTGATTGAGCAGCTGATCATGTAGGACAGTGTAGTCCACATTCGGCGGCAGATGCGTGCCTCCAAACAATCGGGCCATCTCTGGAAAGCTTCGATGCTTCGCTCCGCGATCGTCACGCATGATAGCTGCAGCGGTTCAGTGATAAGCCCAGAGTAGACCAGGGGCACTCACTTGAGAGAATGCGTATCGCCTGTCGCGAAAACACGACAGTTGGAATTGGCGATGAACGGTAAAGATCTGCCAAACCCATCAGTCATCAATACAGCTATGTCGCCAATTATTACTACCTTCTGAGCAATACTCATGAGAAGCATTGCTGGCATTAGGCCCGTGGGCAGGCAATCGGTTGATGGATTATCATTTGGCGTATTATTGACCGCTCGTAATGTGTCAGACCATGACAGATATAGGCTCTTGATCTCCTCATCGGCTCGTATGACTTCATTGTATCTTGCATCAATATCATCAGTCTCAGTGCTTCCCTGCCTTGACATGTTATCGTGATGTCTCCACATAACAACAGACACTGTGAAAATGCTGTTAGCCTGCGATATCCTGAATCGAGATGATTAGCCTTACTCTGGGCAAGACAATTGGTCCAGGTAGTAATGGTACTGATCTCAGCCGGCTGCGCGTCAATTCTGCCATCTTTCATCATGCGCTGTTCATCATCATGGCAGTTAGCAGGCATCGGGGTGTTGAACTGTGAATAGTGAATCTGGCAGGTGTTTTGGAACGGGATCTGTAGCCAGTCGTACCGCACGAGAAACCACCACACTCGCTTTCGCACTTCGCGGTCAATGGCCTCGCTCACACCGGCACCAGGGTCATCATGACCCAGCCGATGCAGGTTCAGACATTGAGCGATGCGGATGGCAGCAGATACGAGAACACATATGAGGTCCGACTTGTCAAAGTTATAAGCAACTTGAACCAGCAAGCAGATCGTTTGAACCGAGGTCAGCTTATGCTTATCCATGAACTCGGCTTTATACAGCATCTCTCGACTCTTGTCAAACAAATTACGCGACGCTTTACTGTCAACTTTCATACCCAAACGTCAGTTAAATGAGGAATAGAGACGTTCGGCAGCTCACCTGTTATTGGCTTCGTTAGGGACGACAGGACGTGTTTGTCGAGATGGTAGAGCGATTGCTTGTGAAGCGTCAGATCTGCGAGTTGAGAAGTACGCTGCGCGTCTTACAGAGAGAATAGCATAATAGAGAGCGATCCAATTTCTATCACATTCAGTTTTGAGAATGTTCTCATCAAACTCGCGCAGAAACGTCGGCATATGAACCGTACTATGCATCCAGATCAAATGCTTCCCATGTAGCACCAGCAGTGAGCGAGCATCCTCGATCGGTAGGAACGTATCCCACTTTTGAACAGGCTGCGCCATTGAGGTGGAAATTGACTCTCGCCCAATGAATTGGTTGAGAATATTGCGCCGACCGTGGGTAAGAAACTCCAGCATGGCGGCAGCTTCGTTGGTCAACCTCGTGTTGGGCGTGGATAGCGAAGCCAAAAGCTGTTCAATCATTCGCTCATCAATCTGCGGTAGGCAATCATTGCCGCTTATGATGGTGCTGCTAGCCGCAGAGTCAATAACAGTAGTACTGGCGGGTACCTCATCGATCGAAGTTGGCAACACTGTCGCGAGGCTGACCGCTTCGAGGACAGGGACTAGCGGAACAGTTACAGGCTCATCTGGTGCTGTCGAAGCCCTGGAGCGCGCTACCGAACGCCTCGAAACAACAGTGACAGGCTCTCGCTGACATTGCGCAGCTTTATTCTGGCGCACGCATGCAGTGCAGGGAATAGTCTTGGAGCATTTGATCTTGCGGCGAGAGCAATTAGTGCAGGCGAGAACAGACCGCTGACTGCTTCGGGCTGATCTCGGATTTGGCATGTGTGACTATTCCCGATCGGCCGTGTTTTGCGCAATTCTTGAGTGTAGAGATATTTACAACACGGCCGAGATTTGTGGATGGTTCTGCCTGCATGCTTGTTCGGCTAATCCACGGCTATCATTACTTGCATCAACATCAGGCGCAATCTGTTAAAGAATGAGTGCTGCGCTCCGAAATGCACGACAGATCGACTAGGAGGTCACTGAAATGTTTCGCTGTTCCCTTTTAATATAGCTTTATGTTCTAAAGCCTAGAATAATTAGGATAGGCGAGTTTTTCGAGGATAGTTGGAGGTATGGGCATCAATGAGTGCCTTTTGTGCAAAACTCGGCCGAGTTGAAGAACAGCTCACAAGTTAAACATCACTCTCCCGAGCATGGTGGGACTCTAACCGTACAGATTGCTTCTTAAATCAAGTCATTTATTTCTGACCGAAACTTGTTCATAGACTATTATTTTGTTATTATCTTTCTTCATCCCATCCTGGTCGCCATTAACTGCGACGTACCGAATATTCACCAACCGCTCGAACTACCCTACATCGTCACACTCATAGCTCAGGACGCTATGCCTCATCTAGCTCGCACCAAGATTTGTGTGTACTGCGGAGCAGGCACTGGTGCCAGTCCCGCTCACATGGAAGCTGCCCGGGCGCTCGCTCGTGCGATGGCTGCAAAGAACATCGACCTTGGTGAGTAATTCTATGAACCATCGATTACTCGAATGGCTGGCTTTTTTGATATTTGTTACTGATACTTTGCAGTCTACGGCGGTGGAACCGTTGGCCTCATGGGAGAAATCGCCAAGACTTTGGTCTCGCTCAATGGGCCTCAGTCTGTTCATGGCATAATTCCCGAGGCTCTCGTCAAGCACGAACGCGCTGGTTCGCACCAGGCCCAGAACATTCCCGATGAGGCCGTGTTTGGTCGAACTACTCTCGTCAAAGACATGCACACGCGCAAGAAGCTTATGGCTGAAGAAGTCTTTGCAGGCGGTCCTGGTAGTGGTTTTATCGGTCTTAGTGGCGGATTCGGAACCATGGAAGAGATCTTCGAGACGACGACATGGATTCAGCTTGGCATTCACAGTCGGGGCATCGTCCTTCTCAATATCGATGGTTATTGGAATGGAATTATTGACTGGCTGGATAAGGCCGCTGAAGAAGGTTTCGTGAAGCCTGGGAACAAGGGTCTTCTCGCTGTCGCTGAGACTGGTGAAAGCGCAATCAATGCGTTGCGCGAGTACAAGGTGTCGGACTCGATCTACCAGCTCCAGTGGGGAACTCAATAGGAAGTGTAAAAACAATAGAGCCGATAACTCAAAGTATTAATTTTGTTCAATTGACGACGTGAAATCTTGGGTGATGAACGCCTTGTGCAAGGCGTGTCTTTCAACCTCTCGCAACCAATCGCTCACTGGCACTAACAGAGCTGAAAGCTGCGCCTCCCAGACATACATCATATGCTGGCCTCCTTTATCATTTCTGCACTCTCTTCTACTAAAATCATTTCATCATTCTGTAACTACAACAGACTCGATGACATGGCGACCAATCAGAGCTTCCCCTACGACAAACTACCCAATCCCCAATCATTCCGGCTCCTTGAGATCAAAAATGGCGACAGTAATGGCACCATCCGTTGTACTCTGAGATCGCACTCGCTGGAAACGGCACCGTTGTATCAAGCGCTGAGTTACGTATGGGGACCTCCAGCCACGACCAATGGCAAATCAATTCAATGCAACGGCCACGACTTCTTCGTCACTGACAATCTGTACGGAGCTTTGCATCGCTTGAGAAAAATAAGAGATTGTCGCTTGATCTGGATTGACCAGATCTGCATCAACCAAAATGATCTTCAGGAACGATCTCAACAAGTCAGTATCATGAGAGATATATACAGCAGAGCCAAGCTCGTCAACGCTTGGTTAGGCGTGACAGATTTACTCGAGTCTGCTCGTGTTGTTGACATTATCTCCGTAATGGCATCTCATAGTTGGCCTGGCATGATTAAACGCGAAGACCCTGTTAACGATGAAACCCTGGCAAATCTCGGCCTGCCCGCACAAGACTCTCCGAGCTGGGTAGCCCTCATTAGTATGCTCGACCTTCCATACTTCTCAAGAGTGTGGATCGTCCAAGAGATAGCCGTGGCGAGATCCTATAGGATCCTGTGGGGGAGCATCATTATCCCTGGCGTGACCTTTCTCAGCTCTATCAGAGGTTGGCTATTAATACCTAGGGTATTGAATAATTGGGCTGCAATGGGTGCTGTGAAGAACGCGCTCTCGGTCGTATTGGGAAACCACGAAAGTAAAGACTGGCCATATTTAGTGTCCTGGTTTGTGGCTCATGAAGCATCAGATCCCCGCGATAAGATATATGCATTCATTGGGCTCGCAGATCAGACAGGATATAACATCATGGCAGATTACAATAAGCCTGTTCTGGAAGTTTACCAAGATTTCGTGCGCAAAACCATTACTGTAACCGAGAAACTCGACATTCTGCGCTTCTCCACGGTTCAGGATCTCAATACGAAAACGGGACCCTTATGGGTTCCATGGTTTCATAGCCCGCACACACACCAATTGTATTTTCCCAACGGAACACACCACTCTTCAAAAGACTCTGAAGCCAAAATGGACGAAGATGCAGATCAAGGGACATTAAACTTGCGGGGAATACATGTAGATACTGTCACCATAGCGATAATGCCGTTGATGCCAAGTGCAGATAAATGGAAGGAAGCCAAGGCAAGGTTTTGGAAAAAGGATCCACGACTCTCGGAGGAAATGATTCTGGATTCATTAGGCTGGGGACCTATCACATGGATTCTACGAGCGTTTGAGACGATGATGCAACATAAAGACGTGATTCTTGCGAGAAACGGCGTTGATCTGATAACACTACTCCTAAGCGCTCTTACAGCCCTCGTGGATTCAGCCTTCTACCTGGTCGACTTCAGAGAGTACCTATCATCTACTCTGATACGACTTCTTATCATTAAAGATAAGAAAGAGGAGGAGATAAGAACTCTCCTCGAGCTTCTACGTCTTGTGCTTCAGTTGCGTCCATCAACACCTGAAAGACAGGGGTTTTTCGACGACGAGGAAAAAACACAACAACTGAGAGATATACTCGCAGACGTATATGGCAGCCAAAATGAAATTGACTCGTCTGTCGATCTGGTCAAAAGTCTCAAGATTTCACCACCTAAGGGTCGAAGCAATATGCCTCACAGCTTCAAAGACGTGATGGAAGCAAATCGGATGTTTTTCATGACGGAATTAGGGTACGTCGGCATTGGGCCTTTGTCGATGAAGCCTGGTGACCATGTTTGTGTTCTTTACGGTGGAAGCACGCCTTTTGTTGTGCGACCGGTGGACGGTGCTGGTGATGAAGATTATTTGTTCTTAGGGGAATCTTTTGTCAACGGGCTGATGAATGGAGAGGCTTTGGATGACGAGGACGCTATTGAGAAACGGTTTCGTTTAAGATGAAGGACGGAAGAACTGCTACGTTTATATAACTACTTGGACTTAGATTACTCTATCAACTGTTGCAATTTACTCTCACTACTTAGAGGGATTCATAAGACAGGGCTGAACATGTGTGATATCTTTAGAGTCACTCACCAAAAGATATTTATAGAAATATGCGAGGCCCCCAAAAGGGACTGAAATGTCAGTAAGCCGCATGAAAGGTTAGTAGCTGATTGGTGGTAAGACAAAGCTGAAAAAGCCGTTATCTCAAAGTCAAGGACTTACTCACAGCCTGATTTTGGTCTGCAGTACATAACAATAATGCCTCATCCTTGATCACGGCCATCTGGTTATGTTACCAACGACCATGGAGCATAAGTCATATTTTAGCTACCCCATTACTCAGCCCGTTCCCTTCCAATGGTTCACGCCAGTCGCTGTCATCGGGGGTATCGTGTTCATCGCGCTCTTCACTTTGATGAACTTTGCCTCTAGTAGCTATGAACTCATCGTGAAGAACTCCTTGGACCCCAATGCGACTGTTGCCAGGCGAGGTTTGCTGCATCGCTACCCATCTTTCCTGACCACAAAAGTCCAGCCCAAATGCCAGCCCGTCACGTTGCCAGTAAACAGCGATTTCTTCACCAACAACGCGGCTCTGACGTACACGTTGACAAGTGTTTGGGAGAGAGGGAAAGAAGGTCAGCGAGTCACTTCGCCGGCTCTAACCTATCACCGGAACATTCTGCAGAACTGCTCTTTCCATTCTGTGGAAATCGACTTTGATTCGCTAGACAGAGCCGGAAAACAGATTGGCTTTTGCGAATGGGGCGCCGTGCTGCGGTCGTACATTACATGCAAGACTGATACACCAGCTGGAGAAGTCTTCTTCAATATGACACAGACCTACGACTACGTTCCTGACACCATTTCCTTCGACAGTCTGCACAAGTTCCAACGGACAGGTTTCCTGAGTCGTAACAGGACAACTCAAGCTAGCCTCTGGTGGGGCGAGTCATTAATGCCTACATTCTGGGGAGAGGTCACACTGATGCTGCATAATCAGAGGGGCGCTATCAAAGAAGACGATGACAAGATAGGACTCAACAAGGGGACTGTTTCTTTCACGATCAATGATACATACTCTAATATCGAGGACCCCGGCGTCTTCAGCCTCGACTACCGATTCTACGGCAGTAAGATCTACGAAGCAGCCTGCTGCCCCAATTTACCACTCCCTTTAACAGCAAATGCCCTAGATAGGAGCGATACTTATCCAAACGTTTGGTTAGAAGCAGACTCGCTGGCAAAAGCGGCGTACTCGACAATCCTCGTTGATCTTGGCCAGAAAGCAGCCCCCAAGTCCAACATCCTTACCGATGCAAAGTTGCTGACGCGTTACACGGAGAACTTGTCAACGACCCGCATGGCGAATCTGAGATCAGGTCCAGCGAATGACAGTTACAGCGCATTGCAGAAAACGACGGGCCAATTGGGTATTATACCGTCTCTGTCATCGCTACGACGTACATCGGTCAGGTCCCGAGGCTCAAGCCGGCAGGGAATCTTATCGTTGCTATCATTGTAGCTGATCTTGTGCTACTTCAAGCTGTATGGCAACTCTATAAGCTTTCGGCAGAGTTTTATCTGAATAAGAAGAATCGGGAGACGGCTCCGTGTGAGAGATGTTCTGGTGCTGGACAGGTAGATGATGGGGTACCGCCAACTATGCCGAGCCAAGAGAGTGGGTTGGAGTATTTTCAGTTGGTGAACACGCCGAGGCAGAGTGAAGGTCTTTTGACAGGGAGTAGGATCTAGTCATAGAGGCTCAGCAGGCTGCTGCAGTCTTCAGACTTGTGCTTACCAGCCAGACATAGAGTATCGTATGATGAACATAGTTGTCAGTTACGCTAACATTACCGATCCCATCACTCATTGCAAAGGCCTCGGGCGTTTTTTTAGACTATTTGATTAAGGTTGAATGACAAGCCATGGAATGACGTGCCCCAGAAGCATCCCATCCCGCTTCAAGTCCGGCGCTAATGCAAGTTGCTGACATTTAAAGATCCACTCCCCGCTGTAACACAGACACAAATTCTTCACTCCGCTTGCACATGTTTGCTGCACTCTGGATGGCAATAAGAATCATCGGGCAGACACTCGGCAAAAAGCACAGATTGGCACGTCTTGGCATAACTAAGCCTCGAAATTTACGATGATGAAGTACGCGGCCTGGTTTGGCTCATCAACTGGCATGACGCACCTTGGCATGAGAGCATGAAAGTATCGGTGGAATATATAACTCTCAGAGGTGCGCCTGTAGTGAAGAAAATCATCATAATACTTATCATCCAGTGACTGCAGTGCAACAATCCACTATGAAGTCCATCGTCAACTACGCTGCTCGAGGCATCATGGCCTTCGCAGCTGTGATGCCAGCTTTAGCGCAGAACCTCTCCTACGGTGCTGACAACTTCTACCGTAGCGAGGACGTCGCTATCCAGCTCATCCACTTCAAGACTGTCTACAACACTACCATCGTCGGTAATCTCTTCACTGCCAGGAACGCAAGCCTCAATGCCAGCTCCCCCGCCATTGTCGTCGGCCATCCCATGGGCGCAGTCAAAGAACAGTCCGCCAACTTGTATGCCACCAAGCTGGCAGAGCAGGGCTTCATCACGCTGACCTTCGACCTCCCCTTCTGGGGCAGAAGCGACGGTCCGAAGAACATCGCATCCCCCGATTTCTACACCGAGGCCTACAGCGCCGCAGTCGATCACCTTGGTACTTACAACTTTGTTGATCGTGATCGAATCGGTGCTCTCGGAATTTGCGGCAGCGGTAGCTTTATCATCAACGCAGCCAAGATCGACGCTCGCATCCAGGCCGTCGCTACTGTATCCATGTATGACATGGGGACTGTCAATCGTCAGGGTCTTCAAGGAGCCGTATCGGTCGAACAACGCAGAGCAGTTATCGCCAACGCATCACAACGGAGATGGGCTGAAGCCGACGGAGCTCCGACTGCAATCACGGGCGGGACTCCGAACGAACTCACAAGCCAGTCTGATGCCGTCTCTCGTGAGTTCTTCGACTTTTATCGTACCGTCCGTGGCGAGTTCACCCCCGAAGGCTGGCAGCGCAACCAGACTACTAGCCCTTCGCTCGTCACCAATGTCAAGTTCCTCAACTTCTACCCTTTCAACGACATCGAGACCATCTCCCCTCGCCCACTTCTGATCATTTCTGGCGATCAGTCGCACTCTAGGGAGTTTAGCGAGAATGCTTATCGTGCGGCTGGCCAGCCC